>NW_012118487.1:15175268-15266821 GCF_000951035.1 Colobus angolensis palliatus
ATAAATAAAATAATTATTTTAAATATTTAATAATAATTTATGTGGGGTAAAGGAGAGAGATTTACAGCCAAATAATCATATTACTGCAAAATCTCTCCTGTGACACTTTCCAATCACAGATGCCCTACTAACCAATTTTTCAGGCTTTGAAGTTAGGACTACATTTACAAAATATATTTAAAATTAATTTAAACACTACAAGACTGATGCATTAGTTGCTTCTGTATTTTTTTTGCAATCACTTCACAGGTTGTTAGATGCTTGCAAACTTATTTTTTCATCAATAGTTACAACCTGAGATCACCAGAACAGGAAATCTAAGTCAAACTGAAATCAGAAACAATTACAACACTTGAAGAAGGAAAGTTTCTTTTCTTTTCTTTTTTCCCCAAGAGCCAGTTGTGGTTAGGGTTGTAAAATTCTGCACAATGACTATGGGAAGCGGTGTTAATAGTGGGGAAATAAGAGAAACCTGCATTTCAGTGAACAAGGAGCAATGTGTTACTCCGGTCACTTAAACAAGTTGAGTAATGTTAATTGGAATGTTAGTATCATCTAAACCAATCATATTTGTTTACCCTTAAAACATGTTACTGGCAAAAGTCCTGAAATTGAGTTTGTTTGACAGTGTTGAATCACAGTAAAACATCTGAATAAAAGATTTTACATTCTTAAAAATGTTATGTATATAGACATAGCCCTGGTCATGCTTGAGAGCTGTGGGTTAGTCACTTCAGAGTATCTGCCCTGAACTGTCTGTAAGGGCTTCATGCACCTCTTTATTTGAGAAACCCAATCAGGCTAATACCCTGGAGAAAAACAGATCAAGACTGAGTATAATAGGAAGATTAGCTAATGTTTCTTTTGCATTACCATATCAGTTAATTTTTTATTATAATAGATTGCTGGAATAATTCCCTTAAAAGCCACGATTGCTTCAAATCCTTGAGAGTGAGAAATTCAGAGAAATTTCTGTCTGTAGTTGATAGAAATATGATGCCATTTTTTTAAATGCCTAATTGAATGTTTATGAGAATTAGTCTACAGTTTTTTGATGAATAGGGAATGCAAACTTTCATTAAGCTCTAATGACCTTTATAAAATTTCTTGGGGAAAAGTGAATATTGACCTTGGAAACTGGCAAAACAATTAGAACATGGCTATTTCATGGTTATTTCACTAGTACATTGTCAACAACGAAGCATAATAGTTTGATGGTGTGCATTCATGCAGAGTAGGGAAAAGGCCACATTTGCATGGAAATTCAATTTATAATTGTTTTTATATTTTATTGATGCTTGGTGAATTGGATGTAAAAGAGGCCATTTTTAAAGGGGGATCAAATTTGACAAATAATGTGGCTGGGTAAACACTTACAGTAATTATAATAGTAATTGCACTCTGTTCTATTTAGTGATATTATGGGGTAAGAAGAAAACATGTACCTACTTCAATAATTCTAGATATTTACTAAAGTCAAAGGGACTTATGTTTTGGAGAATGTTTTCACGCTTTTTAATCAGGGTTAGCATGAAATCCATTTAAGTACGATTAAATTCCAGAAATCCAGGACTTAATAATCAGGGAAAAAGCAACAGGTACAACATACCTTGACTTGATCAAGGTTGTTGGTAATATAATCAAATTCATTCCTATTACTAAAGTATGGAGCATCTAAAGTAACGCATATGTGTTTTTCAGATGGAACATTGGGAAAAATGAAATAACAACATGTACAAGTAAACAGAAGCACAGAAAGTAATAGGTCATTTGAAACACAGAAATTGGTTTGAGACGGTTGGAACTTAGACTACACAGAGGCAACATAAACCAAGAGACTGGGAAGGCTTTTGGAGTCCCATGCGAAAGGTTTTATCAGAATTATTTATGTAAAAAACTGATGACAATTTCAGGGGTAAGTGGGAGAGTGTATAGCAGAGGTTCAGCCTGCAAAGTGTGGAGTCACACTTGAGTGTCTGATATATTAACCTACTTATTCTGTGTCTCTGAGTAGGTTATGTGGTGACTCTGAATCTTAATTCCTTATTTGTAAAAATAGGATTAGTAATAGTTATTTTCTCATTAAGTTTCAGAGTTGATTAAACATAATAATCCATGTGAGGTTCTCAGCTCAGATTCTGCTGTGTACTAGGCTAGTTATTATTATCATTGTCTTCCAGAAATGTCACTTGGAAGGGAGTATGGGGAATAGATTTCAGGGAGGCTATGCTGTGGACAGAACTGCGACTGCAGAGACCACACCATAGATTATACAGAGAGCACAGACTGTAGCAGTGAGATGAGTATGCAGAGAACAGCATTAGGTGATCTAAAGGCTTGCTGGGAGGTTATGGTCAATAATTGTCATAATCATCATTTTAGTCTGGGGAGATATGGGTGCCTGTCAATTGAAAGATATGGCCAATATTTTGTAGAACAGGATTATAATACATAGAAAATTTGACAATATGGAGGAAATGCCATTCAAGGAGGATCAGGGAGGTTGCCTGCAGGGTGACTTATGTCAGGTAGAGACACAATGAGAAAACTAGGAGTTGCAAACATTTGGGTAAGAAAACAGTGTCTGAAGGCTGACTGCAACACCTGGTGCACGGCTTCGGAGAAACAGGCCATGAAAACATGTTATTAGAAACCATAGAGAACTGCCACATAATTTTTCCATATTATCCTAAATTGCTTAAAGTAAGGTTTCATCATTTTTCAAGGATAAAGAAAGGATATGCTTCTTTTTGTCTTCAATTCAACAATAATGATGGTTTCACCTTTTTCCCCAGTTATGTTGAATTTCTGGCACTCAGTGGAAGCCTTTTAAGGCCAAGGGATTTAAATACTAAGAAGACACTGCTCATCCTGGCTTATTCCTCTGATATGTTCAGTAGTGTCCCTGCCTTCAATTAAGGGGTATTTTTTTTTTAAACTTGTCTTCAGAATATCTAGACAGTATTAAGTCACAACATATTTCCCTTTGAAAACTTTTGCGTTGGACTCCTGGATTATCCAAAGAGACATCTGTTCTATATTTTGTAAGCTTGGGTATATATTGCTGTCTTCCTATGAGACTTTTCTATTCATAGATCTGTGCAGAGTTCATTTGTCAGTTCACCTAGCAAGTCTGGTCACACAAAAAGATAAAAACATTAATATACTAATAATGTTCTAATAAAATAGCCTGGTTTGCTTCTTTTTCTCCCGCTTTCAAACAATAAGGTTTTCCTATTCTTGTTCTATTCTTGATCTGTGTTAGTTTGCTAGGGCTGCGATAACAAAGTACCATAGAATGGGTGGCTTAAACTAGGGGTCTCCAACCCCTATACCAGTCTGTAGTCTGTTAGGAACCAGGCCACGCATTGGGGGGTAAGCAGTTGGCAAATGAGTGAGCCTTCCTCTGTATTTACAGCTGCTTCCCATAGCTTGCATTACTTGTCTGAGCTCTGCCTCCTGTCAGATCAGTGGGGCATTAGATGCTCATAGGAGCACAAACCCTATTGTGAACTGGGCATGCGAGGGATCTAGGTTGCACTCTCCTTATGAGAATCTAATGCTTGGGCCGGGCGCGGTGGCTCAAGCCTGTAATCCCAGCACTTTGGGAGGCCGAGACGGGCGGATCACGAGGTCAGGAGATCGAGACCATCCTGGTTAACATGGTGAAACCTCGTCTCTACTAAAAATACAAAAACTAGCCGGGCGAGGTAGCGGGCACCTGTAGTCCCAGCTACTCGGGAGGCTGAGGCAGGAGAATGGTGTAAATCTGGGAGGCAGAGCTTGCAGTGAGCTGAGATCCGGCCACTGCACTCCAGCCCGGGTGACAGAGCGAGACTCCGCCTCAAAAAAAAAAAGAGAATCTAATGCTTGATGATCTGTCACTGTCTCCCATCACCCCCAGATGGGACCATCTAGTTGACAGAAAACAACCTCAGGGCTCCCACTGATTCTACATTAGGGTGAGTTGTATAATTATTTCATTATATATTACAAGGTCATAATAATAGAAATAAAGTGCACAATAAATGTAATGCATTTGAATCATCCTGAAACCATCCCCACACCACCCCCACCACTGGTCTGTGAAAAAATTTTCTTCCACAAAACTGACCCCTGTTGCCAAAAAGGTTGGGGTCTACTGGCTTAAACAATGAAAATTTATTTTCTCACAATTCTGGAAGCTAGAATTCTGAGATAAAAGTGTTGAGATGTCTGGTTTCTTCTGAAGAACTCTCTCCTTAGTTTACAGATGAATGTGTCCTCATTAAAGACCCTACCTCCAAATACAGCACTAGTCTGAATTCCAGGGGCTAGAACTTCAACATTTGCATTTTGAGGAACACAATCCAACCTGTAACAGCACCCACTTGTGTTAGGGAATCAAATCACTTTTAATTTTCTCTGAAATTAGCCCCATTGGTTATCCTTTTCCTGCAAACCTCCAGCCTTCTCCCATCCTCCAGCTCTCTATCTCCCTACCCTCAGCAGATGCACATACTCAGGACTCTCAGAAACCCCTCCACACTGGGCTGTCCGAGCTCATCTGGCTGATGTCTTCTCCTTCCATACTTTCTCATCCCATTCCTTGAACGTGGAGCTTGTCCAAGATTTAACTTCCTCAGCTCCCATGTATTCCTCCACCTTCTGCAAAAGGGCATCTTTCCCAAACACTTAGCTAAAATACATCTGACAAAGATCACCAGTGAACTCCAAATTATCACATCTAGTGAAGACTGGATTTATTAGAGAAATAAAATACCACCAGCCCCTCCTTCCTCCTGGTACCATATTATTCACATCTTGGCATCTGTCATACTACGTCTGCCTTCCACTGTCCCTTTCTCTTTAAATCTGTGGATGGATTCTTCCTCAATCTAGCTCATAATCCCTCACATATCCTCAGCACCCAGTGTGCTGAGGGTCGTAACATTCATCACATTTACGTCTCCAATCCTAATCTTTCCTTGATAGCTTTGCTGCTGAATCTACACTCTTGGATGTCTCAAAAGCACCCCATATCTAACATGGTCACACTGAGCTGGGTCTTTTTTTTCCCCCTTTATGACATCTAGCTTTTCCTTTGATGTTGCCTTATTTCAGAGGTTGGGGTTGGGATAAGGATAAAAAGTAATTGAGGTCTAGGTAAGTCGGCTGTTGATGTCAAAGAGTAAACTCCTTGGAGTAGGAGAGGAAGACGGAACGGTAAATGCTACAGGTTTGCTGAAGCATCATTGCTTGTCCAATCTTTTTCCTCATCATTTTTCATGCATTGCAATTAATACATTATTAAACTTGGGCTTTGAGGAGGCCTGCTACAGACAAATGTTTGTGCCCCTCCAAAATGACGTAATGTGACGGTATTTGGAGATGGGGCCTTTCAGTGGTGATTAGGTCATGAGGGTGGAAATCTCATGAATGGGCTTAGTGCCCAGATTGAAGAGACCTGAGAAATCTCCCTTGCCCTTTCCATCATGTGCAGACACAGCAAGAAGACAGCTGTCTATGAACCAGGAGGTGGGCCCTCACCAGTTACCAAATCTGCTGGCACCTTGATCTTAGACTTTCCAGCCTCCAGAACTACGAGAAACAAATTTCTGTTCTTTATAAGCCATCCAGTCTAGGGTTTTCAGTTATAGTGGTCCCAGAGGACTATGCCAGGGCCCAATGAATAGCATCTCTTTCTTCTGCTGTGTTGTGTGCTAACTAAGAAGTAGGATGATGTAGATCAGGAGTGTCCAATTCTTTGGCTTCCCTGGGCCACACTGGAAGAATTGTCTGGGGCCACACATAAAATACACTGACACTAACAGTAGATAATGAGCTAAAACACAAGAAGATCTCATAATATTTTAAGAAAGTTTATGAAGTTGTACTAGGCTGCATTCAAAGCCGTTCTGGACTGCATGTGGCCCATAGGTCATGGGCTGGACAAGCTTGACGTAGATGTTCATCTCTGTTACTTTTAAAAACTAGTTTAAAAGAGACCTGAGAGTGAGAGATAGTGGCTTTGTTCACTGACTCTAGGAATTAGGCTGACCTGCCCTCCAAGGTCAGGCCTTTGTGCTGCTAGGGTAACAGCCTAGGAGAGAAGAGGAGAAAACCTGGGCTTGATGCAGACAAATCAGCTGCCAAGTTCTATTCCAAAAAGCATTCCATGTGAGTTTATTTCTCCATGATTTAGATAAATCACTAGAGAAGAAACGTTAGCATCCCTGCCTGCCTCTTCAAATTGCCACTGAGGAGACTCATTTCAAACTTTTTGGTTTGTAGAGAGTTAACAAGAAAAGATACATTCATTTTTAAGCAAAAAATGCACAGAAAATAGGATTTTTATACAATATATTAATTATTCTTTAATTAACCATCAAGGACTTGAATACGAGTCTTCTGGGTGTGAATTAAGAGTTTCTGAATTCGTATTTTTAGTTATCTGTATCAACTAAGGAAATGTTTAAATAATTTTGTAATAAGCTATCCAGTCCATGTGACTCCCAACTAACAATTTCAATTCAGGTTCTGGCACTCTTAGTGGAGAGACCAATAAAGAACCCATAGCAAATATAATGCCTTGACAATTTTTTTTTTTGAGATACAGTCTCCCTCTATCACGCCCAGGTTAGAGTGCAGTGGCACGATCCTGGCTTACTGCCACCTCTACCTCCCAGCTTCAAGCAATTCTTGTGCCTCAGCCTCTGAAGTAGCTGGGATTACAGGCACCCCCTACCATGCCCAGTTATTTTTTGTATTTTTAGTAAAGACAGCATTTCACCATGTTAGTCAGGCTGGTCTCCAACTCCTGGCCTCAAGTGATCCTCCTGCCTCGGCCTTTCAAAGTGCTGGGATTACAGGTGTGAGCCACCACACCCAGCCAACAAGAAGCATTTATGACCAGAAAGTTGTTTTTGATACATCTCAGAAAAAGATATGTTTACTTGTTCTTGTCTGAGATAAGAAAGCTATTTTGTGAGATTATACATGATTTTTTTTATCTTTCTTAGAGGAGTTTACATATTCTGGATCAACCAGTATTCTATCATAGACAATCTCAGGACTTACCTGTCAGGGCACAAGCAGTACATAGGTCTAGCGATATTATTTCATGGGGCCTATCAACTCTGTGATGGATTTGAATCCAGTCCACAACTGGAATTCAGATATTTGCAGGCCTCTCACAATGAAAATGAGTTCTCCAAAGAAAGCCAGACTATATAGAAAGATACTTGAGCTTCTGAGAAAAAACATACTAATGAGTGAAGATGAACTCTTCAGGCTTATTTGGGGGGGGCTGCGTCTGACATCTCTGAATACAGGTATGTCCTCAACTCTCCTCACTCCCAAGTGAATGGAAGGTGTATGAAAAAGTTCTGAATTACAACAGAATTTTTTTTTTTTTAAGGAGCTTCACAGCGTCAAAAGTTGTGCTGTTGAAGGCTTTTTCAAAACACTTGTTATTGCAAATGAATCTTTTTCTTGTTGGTCAGAAACAAAGAAAGATCACCAAAAATAGATATTTAGTAAGAAATTAGCGTGTAATCGTGCATAATGGTCTCTGATGATTCCTTTTGTTTCTGTGGCATCAGTTGTCATTTATGATTTTATTTGAGTCTTTTTTTTTCCTAGTCTAGCTAAAGGTTTGCTGATTTTGTTATCTTAAAAAAAATTTTTAGTTCCATTTATTTTTTCTGTTGCTTTTCTATTCTCTGTTTTATTTATTCCTGCTTTAATATTTTTTTCTTCCCATCTATCTACTAACTTTGGATATAGTTTTTTTCTTTCTCTTGGTCCTTTATATTTAAACTTATGTTGTTTATTTGAGATTTTTTTAAATGCAAGCATTTATTGCTACAAACTTCCTCAGTATTGCTTTTGCTGTATTCCATAAGTTTTGGTATATCGTGTTTTCATTTTTATTTACATCTAGGTATTTTTTAAATTTCTACTTCGATTTCTTTTTTGATCCATTGTTTGTTCATGAGTGTGTTGTTTAGTTTCCACTTATTTGTCAATTTTCCGGAGTTTCACCTATTGTGGGTTTCTAGTTTCATTCCAATGTGGTCTGAAAAGATGTTTGGTGTAATTTCAATCTTAAATGTGTTAAGACTTATTTTGTGAATTAACAGAATATCTATCCTGGATAATGTTTTATGTGCCTTTGAGAAGAATGTGTATTCTGATACTGTTGGTGGTATATTCTGTATATGTATGTTAGCTGTACTAAATCTACAGTGTTGTTTAAGCCTGCTCTCTCTTTATTGATTTTCTGTCAGAATGTTCCATTCATTATTATAAGTAGAGAATTAAGTCTCCTACCATCAGTTTATTGCAGTTGATTTTTCCATTCAGTTTTATCGATATTTATTTTATACAGTTAGCTGCTCTGATGGTGATTGACTATATATTTATAATTTTTATATCTTACTGATGAAATGAAACCTTATATAATTATTAATATATAATGCCCTTCTTTGTCTCTTGTGGCAGTTTTGGACTTAAAGAGTATTTTGTCTTATATAAGTACCATCATTCTTGCTCTCTAGATGAAATGGATAAATTCCTAGAACCATACAATCTACCAACACTGAATCATGAAGAAATAGAAAGTATAAGCAAGCCAGTAATTAAGAAGGAGATTGCATCAATAACCATAAACCTCCTCAGAAAGAAAAGCTCAGGATCAGATGGCTCACTGGTGAATTCTACCAAACATTAAAAGAAGAATTAATGGCAATCTTTCTCATACTCTCCTAAAAAAAATGAAGAAGAGGAAGCATTTCTAAACTCAATTATGAAACCAGCATTACCATGATACTGAAGCCAAACAAAAACAATACAAGAAAAGAAAGCTAAAGGCCAATATTTCTGATGAACATAGATGCAAATATCCTCAACAAAATACTAGCAAATCAAACCAAATTCTACTGCACATAAAGAGGATCATAGACCATGACCAAGTGGGATTTATCTATGAGACATAAGGTTGCTTCAACATATACAAATTGAGTAATGTGATACATCACATTAACAGAATGAAGGATAAAAATCACACAATCAACTCAATAATACAGAAAAAGCATTTGACAAATTTTAACAATACTTTCATGCTAAAGACTTTCGACAAACTATCCAAAAAAAGACAAAAGAATGAACATTGGTGTCCCCTTAAAATTAGTATGTTAAAAGCTAATACCCAATGTGATAGTATTAAGAGGTGGGGCCTTTGGGAAGTCTTGAGATCTTTGCCCTCATAAATGGGATTAGTGGCCTTATAAAAGAGGTTGAAAGGAGTTGCCTTGCCCCTTCTGCCATGTGAAGGAACAGCAATAAGTCACCATCTGTGAAGCAGAATGGGCCCTCTCCAGACACTGAATCTGCTGGGACCTTGATCTTGAACTTCCCAAGTAAGACAAATAAATTTTGTTCATGAATTACCCAATCTAAGGTATATTTTTATAGCAGTTTGAATGGACTAAGACACCCATTTAACATTAGTTAATGCAATTGCCTTTTATTTACTTTCCTCTGCCTACATGAAGATGAGAATAAAAAGAATGCCTTGAAACTCATCATTTCATCTACTCGGAGAAAGCTGAGGATGTTCTCAGTTCCCCGACTCTGTCTCTCTGGATTCTCCTCAAGAGGACCCACTGGAGACCACCTTTCTGATTTAGTACAAAGAATACTTGTTCTCTTATGCAATGAGTTTGCTTTTATCTTTCCCCTTTAAACCAAGAACTATATAATTGACCTGGTTTCTCTTTATGTTTGCTGTTGCAGCACTGTCAAACTTAGGATTTACCTATAGCAAGGGCAAAGGTGGTAGAGTATACATTCCACTCTGCTTTCTCTCTTCTTCCATTCAGCTTTTGATTTCTACTAACTTGTGCTTATTAAAAATCTTTAAAATGTGCCTTAATATCTTTTTCAGAAAAAAAATTGGAGGTAGAATTACACAGAACAGTAGAAAATAAATTTATTTAGAGTACAATCATTTACGTTTGTTCCTTTTCAACTAGGCACATGTAAGGAATCTTTTTCCCACTAGAAAAACTTTATAGATGAACTGGGAAAATGTGCTTTATAAGCTATTTATATCTCAACCTTTTCTCAACATGATTGGATTATGTACAGGGCAAATTCAACTACTCAGAAATATGACACATTTTTATGAATATGAGATTATTTATTTTGCATTAATTACTTGTATAGTTTACCAATAGAATGCAACATAAATGAAATAGAGCTATGGAATTTTCTTAAAGAATAAAAGTGTAATAGGTTCTTTAGAACATGACAGGGTAATGCACAATGTGGTCTAATAACAGAAAATAAAACTAAATGAGACAGAGTTAAGCACAAGGGAATTTAAATATCATTAAACAATAACATTAGACTATAATATTAAAAACAGGATTATAATTATGAGACTAACATACTTGTAAATGTTAAGGAAATCTGAAATCAAGCGTGTCTGCTTTTTATCATCTCTCTTATGATTTAAAAAATATAGGTTCCTCTCAATTTTTAAGCATTAAATGTTTAGGAAATAAGGTGAATTAAAAAAATATTTGGAGAAATGGTCTTCCAAAAATATCTGCAATATTATTCCATTAACCTCTTCTATCAGTGGACATACCTAGAACTCTAAATCATAAGCTGAATAAGTTATATTTTCTTTGAAAGCATGAAGAATGTAGGTCTGATTGTTACAGTGATCCTTGACTTATTATACAAAGCTGCCTTGAGATTAAAACTACTGTCTATTTTAAATATGTATTTCAAAACCTGAGTGCTAGCTTTCTGGTGTATCAAATGCATTGCACATGCTCATCTTTGAGTGTAGTAACTAAGACCATTATAGTAAAAGGAAATCTTAAAGATTTTATAGACAACCAGAATATCCTGAGGGATATTTTAGCTATACATTTTTCAAAATGTAAGTAGCATTATTCATTTCAATTTGAAAATTCAAGTTTCTTAATGCTCGCATGAGGGATACCACAGTGGTTTCATTGAAGTGAAGGTGGGATTGACAGTTGGTCATTTTGGGCTCCTCATGTCATGGCTCTTGTAGGCAATAACAGAGATTACTATGTTTCCTAGGATGATTAATCCTGGTTATCATGGGGAAGAGAAGGTTTCTGCTACACAAAGGAACAAGGAAGTGTGTGTGTGGAAATGAGAATGTCCTTTGGGGTGCCTCCTAGTATTGACGGGTCTAGCAATTAAACTATTAAAACACTTGAGCAACCTAATTCAGGTAGGATTGTGGAAAGCTCAGATTCTTTAGAAATAAAGGTCTGGGTCAACCGACAAGGATATGAACCCCAGTCAGCTGTAGGCACACTGTGTGTAATGGGAGCACAAAATGGACAGTGGAAGAAGGAAGAGATAAATACTAACTATAGCCTCATGAACAGTTAGAGAAACAAGGCTAAGATCAACCATGTGTACGCTTTCCCTAGTTCTCTATTTTTATCCTGTTCCTTTCCATTTCTATTCTATCTAGACAGTGGTGGTGGTAGCAAACTCTGTGAATTACTCCAAATTTTGAAGTATATCAAAATGTTTTTGTAGCTGGAGAGAAACGAAGATCACGCTGAGACAGAGGCAGTGAATGATCCATGATTACAAATCACTGAGCATTGTTTGCAGGAGCAGCAGGAATGACTTGTAGGCAATATTGATACCTTACATAGGAGAAGAGGCTGGGATAAAGGTTTGACTGAATTCAGCACAGCTTCTCATAGGACATTCAGCAGCCTTGACAGATGTGTTCCGATTTTTTAGGGACAACATCATATCTCTGCATTGAACAATCCATTCTAGTGGTATAGGTTAAGCTGGCCCTTGTGCATGCAGACTAATGGGGAGTTATACAGAAAGGCAGCCTGGTGAGGAAGCCCAAGGCCAGGATGGGGTCCGTGAGCTCTGAACCTAATAACGTCTAATAACAGATCTATGTCACTCTGTCATTTTGGAAGCTTCAGTAAATTCTTGCTGAATGGTAATGGCTTCTTCCGTGTGATGCTATTGTAAATTAAGAAGAAAAGCTTGTTTTCCCTTTGAGCTGGAGGCGAAATTAGGGGTGAGTGCAGAGATTGCCAGCAGAAGCAAACCACTTTCTAATGAGTGTTGATACTACCAACTGGCTGCAGAGGCTGTTGTTAGAACACCAGAGGAGAGGCAGGAAGGAAAATGCATAAAGGAACTCTTATGGAACATGCATAAGAAGGCATTCTGAAAACACGGAGAAAGAGACAGAGAGAGATTAGAGATATTTTGGCAGGGGTTCAAGCTAATGGGCACTGGAGCACGGTAATTAACAGTAATAAGAGCTTATTCAATAGTGAAAGGCATAGGAAAGGCAAAATATTTTGGCTTCACATTTGTCTTCTTTTTAATTATTACAAAGATTCAGAGAGGTGATCATCATACTCATTCTATGGATAAAAAAATTTAGGTTCGTAAAAGGTGATTTTCCAAAAGTCGCACAGCGATAAAGTAGCAGAATCCAGATCTGAATCACAGTTTGCCTGAACTCAAGGCTACAGAATTCAGATAATTTAACACCTATACTTCTTATTACTACTCAGATTGGTAATTGGGCACTTGAGACAATTTCAGACAGTTTGCTAATTTAAAACAATACATGCACACACTAGTTCTCAAAGTTTGCTGTACAATGAATCTCTCGAGGAGCTATAAAAAAATAGTGATGCCTGGGTCTCACCTCAAGAGATTGTGGTTTAATTGGTGTATTGTGAAGCCTGGACATTGGGATTTTAAGGGGCTTCCCAGGTGATTTGAAAATGCAGCGGCCGGGCGCGGTGGCTCAAGCCTGTAATCCCAGCACTTTGGGAGGCCGAGACGGGCGGATCACGAGGTCAGGAGATCGAGACCATCCTGGCTAACACGGTGAAACCCCGTCTCTACTAAAAAATACAAAAAACTAGCCGGGCGAGGTGGCGAGCGCCTGTAGTCCAAGCTACTCGGGAGGCTGAGGCAGGAGAATGGCGTGAACCCGGGAGGCGGAGCTTGCAGTGAGCTGAGATCCGGCCACTGCACTCCAGCCTGGGCGACAGAGCAAGACTCTGTCTCAAAAAAAAAAAAAAAAAAAGAAAATGCAGCAAGTGTTTGAGAACCAGCACATTAACATATTGGTGGAGGAAACAGTATAGCATTTCTTTCATAGAAACATTTTCTGACTGAGTGTCACAGCCAGGCTGTCTGGAGAGGTGGCCCAAATTAGCTAGAAGATTTGGGGTGGTATTATTGGAATGGTTTTTTATTTATTTTTTATGTTTATTTATTCATTTATTTATTTATTTTGAGACGGAGTCTCGTTCTGTCACCCAGCTGGAGTGCAGTGGTGTGATCTTGGCTCACTGCAAGCTCTGCCTCCTGGGTTCATGCCATTCTCCTGCCTCAGCCTCCCAAGTAGCTGGGACTACAGGTGCCCACCACCATACCCGCCTAATTGGTTTTTTGTTGTTGTTGTATTTTTAGTAGAGACCGGGTTTCACCATGTTAGCCAAGATGGTCTCGATCTCCTGACCTTGTGATCCACCCACTCAGCCTCCCAGAGTGCTGGGATTACAGGCGTGAGCCACCATGCCCAGTGTGGAATGGGTTTTTAATAATATAATTACAAATAATACTTAAAACATGACAGGTATTGCCTAAGAAATGTTGGTTGAGTAAATTAATCACTGGTGTTTCTACATGTATGCTTAAACATGTATGCTCTAACAGATAAAAATTTACCCAGTTTGAGAACAGGGGGTAAGGATTAGGAGCGCAGACTTAGGAAGCAGATTGCCGAGGTTCCAATCTGGCTTCTTCCACTCATCAGCTGTGTGAACTTGGGCAGTATTTTTTAACTTACGGGCTTAAATTTTCTTATCTGTGAAATGATGTTAATAATAGTATCTATGTCACAAAAGACTAAAAGAAGTTAGGGCTCAGAAAGGATGAGGTGCATATGTAGGACCATATAAGTGCTCAGTTCATTTCAATTATTTACATGTGAAATGTTTTATCAGCTTTATTTCCATAAAGATTTAACAATCCTCCTTTACTGTTATTAGTCATTTTACTATCGCTTGATTCTATCATAGGTACAATCATATTCATTAAAAATCTTGCTCAATGTATACATTTTTGGTAAGCTTTTTGTTTATATCACCCACTTTAAAACATTGGGATTGGAAATTTTTTATGATACATTTTATTATCACGACACATGAATCAATAAGCTCCTGAATAAGATATTCCCCCGACCTTCTGGTCTGAATTATAATCTCTTCCACTTTATGGTATATTAGGTAACACAAAATTCTTCCCATTGATGAAGTCTCAAGAACTGTTGATGCATTATTCAATCAAAAAGTGTGAAACATTGCAAAGCTAGTCATATAGGCAAAAATATAACACATACTTTAAAGAAAAAGAAGAAAAAGCTAAAATAATCAATATTTTCTTTTCTTACAATATTTTTAATGGAGAAAAAATGAAACAGAACAAAAAATATCAAAAAAAAATCTCAGACTTCAATTACCCAGGAATGTCAAGTATAAGAATATTTCGTGAATGAATTCTATATACACAGAGTGGCTAAATGTGAGTTCAATACTGATTTGCTCTGGTTATGCTATCTAACCCATAACCTTCTGCAAATGTTGCCGATAAAAATTTCTGCTTTTTTTTTGAGACAGTCTCACTTTGTCACCAAGTTGGAGTGCAGTGGTGGCTCATGGCTCATTAAACTCCTGGGCTCAAGTGATCCTCTTGCCTTACTCCCCACCCAAGTAGCTGGGGCTACAGGTGTGTACCACCACACCGTGCCAATTTTTTTTTTTTTTTGCTTAATTTTTATTTTGTAGAGATGAGGTCTCCCTATGGTGACCAGGCTGGTTTTGAACTGTTGGCCTCAAGTGATCTCGCATAAGCCTCCTAAAGTGCTAGAGCTATAGGCATGAACCATCATGCATGGCCACCTCACTTCTGCTTCTTTTAAACTAAGAGTTTCAGGGTGTGTGAGAACTTTCTCTTAAGAATCTCTAACAGATCTACTGAACTGAATCTGAACTTTTAATGACTCCATCTTCATTCTCTTAATAAACACAAAACTTCACTAATATCAGGATGCAAGTTGAACATTAATTACAAATTGGAACACATAGATGTGTTGATTTTGGATGAGCCTGGAATAATTGTCTTATGTTTTATCATGTTTGAATAGCAAAATTTATCTCTTATGTAAAGCAAAACATATTTCTAAGAAATGATCTGGTATCAACTACAGATCATGGGGCCATTTTAGGGATGGGTAGAGAAAGAAATAAATTATTGCCACTGCCAAGATAATATGTTTATTAAAATTCAACACATTATATTTAGGTAGAATTTTTTGGTCACTTGGACTAATTACTTTTAGCCAGTATTTTTTATCCTAATGTTGATATCTCAATGCATTTTCAATGACTCGGAACCAGACTCAATAAGAATAAAGATCTCAGACTTCCTAGAAAACTCAGAGTTTACTATTTTAAAAATACTACACTGCAAAGTAAAGATTCAAAGGAACAGTATTCATGATCACAAATAAACTATGTGGCCTAATGGTAAGATTTAGACGGTAGAAATTTCAATCCAGATCATGATGCGCTCAGAGAAGAGCTACATTTCAGCATAGTAATGTCTGAAAAATGCCTGGTCTTGGTATGGCCAAAAAAATTGTCTGCCTCTTCATCTATTTGGAAATGTAGCACTCTCTACTACCTGGGAGTGAGGCATTCATAAAATTCTATGCTTAATTATCACATGCTCTCAAACTGCTTTAAATCCATCATTTAATCCCAGCACTTTGGGAGGCCGAGGCGGACAGATCAGGAGATCAAGACCATCCTGACCAACACAGTGAAATCTCGTCTCTACTAAAAATACATAAAATTAGCCGGGTATGGTGGCGGGTGCCTGTGGTCCCAGCTACTTAGGAAGCTGAGGCAGGAGAATGGCATGAACCCGGGAGGTGGAGCTTGCAGTGAGCCGAGATCGTGCCACTGCACTCCAGCCTGGGCAACAGAGCTAGACTCTGTCTCAAAAAAACAAAAAAAAAAGAGAAAAATCCATTATCATTATCATCATCCTTACTGCTTACATCTCAGGAAATTTTATATAAATCTTTTAATTCTAAAATCTCAAACAATTTGTTTGATTTTACTCCATGACAAAAAGCATTGAACAAACAAATGGCACTGGAGGGTGGGATTTGGAAGAATTTCCACCCCAGGCTTTTCCCCAAACTTAAACTTTAATTTAGGGAACCCAAAGATGAGAAATAGTTTTGATCAACTTATATTTTTGGCAACAGAGGTATAAGATAATGACCACTCTTTTCTATTTTTTATGTTGAAATATAACTTACATACACTGAAACAACCAGTCTTGTATGTAGAGCTTGATAAGCTTTGAGAAGCATATACTCCCTACATTAGTTTGCTAGGGTGGTTATACACAAAATAGCACAGACTGGGTGGCTTAAACAACATAAATTTATTACCTCACAGTTCTGGACGCTAAAAGTCCAAGATCAAGTTGCCTGCAATGCTGTTTCTGCTGAGGTCTCTCTCGCTGGCTTACAGATGGCCACCTTCTCTCGGTATTCTCACATCATCTTTGTTCTGTGCACACACATCCCTACTGTCTCTTCCTCTTCTTGTAAGGATACCAATCCTATTGGACTAGGCGCTCACTTTCGTGACCTCCTTTAACCTTAATTACCGTTTTAAAGGCCCTGTCTCCAAATATAGTCACATTGGGGTTTAGAACTTCAATATATGAATTTTACAGGAACACAATTCAGTTTATAACCCCCCATTTAACTCATACCTTTTTCAAAATAAAAGATATTTCTTTTATCTGGTAGGTTTGAAGTCTGTTCATACTGTTCTCTTGTCATTTTTCACATTTGCCACACAAATGACAACAATGATTCTGTTTTCCTTCATAATTTAGTTCTTGTCTGTTCTGGACCTTCACATAAACGCATTTTTGCATAGCATAATATCTACAAGAGTCATCAGTGTTTCTGGATAAATTATCATTCCACTATTTTACATTGTCTAGTAGTATTGCATTATATGAACATACTGTGATTTCCTTACCTGTTTTTCTGTTGATGGACATTTGGGTTGTTTCCAGTTCAGGGGTTTTATTATTTAAGCTTCTATAACTATTCCTGTACAAATTTTTGATGTGAATATGTTTTTACTTTTCTTGATATATATCTAGAAATTAATTTTCTGGGTCATAGGTAGATATATGCTTAATATCTTCAAAAAAACCCCTAGATTTCTTTTTCTAATGTGGCTATAACATTTTATGCTCCAATCAGCAATGTATGAAATTGCCAGATGTTTCATATCATTGTCAAGAATTAGTATTGGAAAGTCTTTTTAAATGTTGGCCATTCTAGAATTCATGTAGTAGTATTTCATAATGGTTTTAATTTGCCATTTCATGACTAATGGTATTGAGTAATTTTTCATATGTTTATTGATCATTTGTATATCCTCCTTGTAAAGTTTCTGTTCAAGTCTTTTGTATATTATTAAAGTATTTTGTCCTTTTATTAGCGAGTTGAAATAATTATTTATATATTCAGGATAAATTTTTCAGCTGGATATAAGTGTTGCAAATATTTTCTCCCTGTCTGTGCCTTGCATTTCATTTTATTAATGCTATCTTCTGATGAACAGGCATTTATAATTTTGATGAAGCCCAACTGATTAATTTTTTCTCTCCTGGTTAGTTTTTCTCTGTCATATCTAAGGATACATTTGCCAGCCCCAAGGTCTCCTATGTTTTCTTCTAAAAGGCTTAATGTTTTAATGTATGAGGAAACTACTATAAGTTCTTTCACTTGACAGAGGAAGAAACAGAGGCACGTGATGGTTAAATGACTTGCCTGATGTCTCACATTGCTTGATCAGAACTTGAACTCATGCAATTTTTCCTTATCACTCCTAGGCTAGGCTCCCATTGATTATGCTACAGCAGGGAAAATGCAATGAAAGGGTTACATAAGTTGACTTTCAAATATTTTTTCAAGGAGCATCTATTAATATCTTACTGAACATTCATGTTCTATGGAGAACAGCTTGGGAAATGCATGCTGGATAAATATTCATGGGTTGAATTAAATCTCTATAACAGAAAAAGACATTCGACATTCTACTTCCTAATAGTCTAGTGCAATGGCCTAGTATTTTGGAAGCATGCCAGGGTGTTCCAAAGAGCTTATATAGTTCTGTGTGTTCCCAAGTTCAAGGGTTTATTACCTCTTTATTGCTCAAATTCTCCCTTTAAACCATCCTTATGTCTAGTTATTAGTAATTTTTTTTCTTTCTTCCTTTTTATTTTATTTTATTTTTTTTTGGTGTGGATCTAGCAGGCATTGCTGATCCCAAATTGTGATGTTTATATCTTGCTGTGTCTATAATGCAGAAAACATTTTAGGAGAGTTGCAGCAATAGTTGACTTCATGTGATCTTCTCACTATCTCTTTCAGGGCACAGAGTTACCAGATAATATACTGAATGGCCAGTTACGTTTGAATTTAAGAAAATCAACTCATAATTTTTATGTATGTTTCATGCAATATTTGGAACATATTATACTTAAAAATGTTATTCACAATTGATATTTAACTGGACGTCTTATTTGTTTATTTATTTGCTAAATCAGGAAACCCTAGTTAGGGGGCCAAAGTGTATGCCTGTCACATGGGGAGAGACCCCTCTCTTGTTAATTTAAGGACTTCACTTTTCTTAATATGGATATCTCATGGCATCCAAAACTCCCCTCTCCTGGAGAGTGATTATCACGGACCCAAAAAGGAAGATCTCCTACCTAGAAGGAAAAAAGTACATTCACAAAAATGTTTAAAGATATTCTAAAAATATTTTGTACTCAGGTCTACTAGGAAATGCTAAGTACGCTATTTCACTATATTATTATTATAACTACTAGGAATAAGAAATGGAATGGAAGATGGAAATAACAAAATCTTCCACATTAAGGCACATTTAAGTTTAAAATCATGGAATGGAACCTAATTAAATGCCAGAAGGTATCCTAACATAATGTTGAGTTTGCAAATTTAAATACACAAAAACAAAGCAATCTAGACACTAAAAGTTCCCCAGCAACATTAACTCACCCACATCGTACACTCTGCATAATAAAGTTAGCATTTAGCAACCAGAAATGCTGCTCATAATGCAAATATGTGCAACTCAAGATCATTAACATTTTCCATATTTTTTTACTCATTTCAAAGGTTCAATATTCTCATTACACTAATGTAGAAAGAGTTACTCAATCTTAGAGTTAAAAAATTCTTTTAAAATGTATTTGTTTATCTCAGTCTTTTATTAAAGTCATGGGTTGTATTTTGCTTCAGCAACACAGATTTTTTTTTTTTTTGCATTTAGGAAATGTTAAATATAGGGTAAATCTTCAATATCATTTCAAGCTTACTCTATCTGTAATTATTATTCTAAAAATACATCAATATGTATTATTCTACTCTACTGTCTGAAGTTTTAAATAAAACCTGGGGCGGCCTCACAGCATGGGGACACCGTGTATGTCACTTATTTAATGTGTGGGCAGCAAGTTATGTCCCTGTTTCTGTACCTCAGTTTCTTCATTTGTAGAATTGAGATAACAATCGTATTAGACTCATGTGGGTCTCATGAAAATTAAACCACTTAGTTTGCGTCAAGTTCTTAGAATAATTCATGGCACATGCTAGAGTTACCTAGAAATTCTTAGTGTTCTCAAATAGCAATATTCCAGATGTATAGGTACAAGACTTTATATTATACTTTCTTATACTTCTACAGGTAGACTATTAGAACTTCTGAAACAATGTTGGTGAATCTACAATATTTCATTATTTAAAGGCATTAAGTTAATAGAGTTTTAAAAATTGATGAATTCCTGCTATGGCCAATAAAAATGTAAAAAATGTTGTTCACACTTATCGATAATCAATAAAATAAAATCAACATTAAAAGCTATGTGCTAGTGTACACCTGCAAAGATAACTAAATTAAGTAAGACTGGTAAGGTGAGGTGAGGATGTGGAGCACGTGGAATTATCTCAAACATTGCTAGTGTGAATGTAAATTGCTACACCTATTCTGAACAACATTTTGGTAACTGTTACCTACTAAATTGATATAGTTATATCCTAAAATTTATCAATTCCAGAAATATGCACCAAAAGAAATTATATGGTGATCACAGTAGCATTATTTATAAGAGCCAAGACCTAAACCACTCAGATTTTCATTAGTAGTAGAATGGACAAATTGTGCAAAGTCCACACAATGGATTTGTATGAGGACAATGAGAACGGAGGCATTACAGCTGCACTCAGTGATATGGATGATTTTTACAACCAGAATGTTGAGGAAAAGATGTAATAAAAGAACTTACACAGTGTAATTTCAACTACATAAAGCTTAAAATCAGAAAATCTGATCTCTGGTGTTAGAAGTAAAATAACTCTTTCTAGAGGGGAGGAGAAAGTAGGACCTCATGATAACTACTAATATTCTGTCTCTTTTCTTGGGTAGAGGTTACCACATGACAATTCACGACAATTCATTGAGATAAATCCTTACAATTTTGCCAGTCTTTTACATATGTTATACTTCAATTAAAATTTTAAATAAAACCTTTAAAATATTTTAATTTGAGAAACTAACAAAAAGTTTTATGATTTGAGTCTGCCAATAATTCTAGCTTCTGGTAGAATTATTTTAGAAACCAATGTCCACTTATAAAGGAAAAAGGCAAAACTAATTTGCACTCTTACCATACCAATTCACCAATATAATTCATGAGAATTTGAGGAAATGCATGCAATGTTTAATGAGAAATATATCAGTGAGGTAAACTTAATCTTACAAAGTTTCCAATATTGAAAGAATCCATGGGTCAGTTAGAATAGAGAGTAGGGTTGGGAGTTAGAGTTGGGAAATGATAAATGCTCTTGTTGAAGGCAATGGCAATTGGAACAAGGCCAAGGCAAGAATCAGATGCTGAGCCCAAGTTGGTACTTTTTGTTTTCTTTTCCTTCCTTTTTTCAGACAGGTTCACTCTGTTGCCCAGGTTGGAGTGCAGGGGTCCAATCATAGTTACTGTAATGTAGAATCCTGGGCTCAAGAGATCCTCCTGCTACATACGGGTGCATGCCACCATGCCTGGCTAATTTTCTTGTAGAGATGGGGTCTTGCTATGTTGTCCAGGACAGTCTCAAATTCCTGGCCTCAAGATATCCTTCCACTCTTGCCTCCCAAAGCACTGAGATTACAGGCATGAATCCCTGTGGCCAGCCAAAATTTCTAACAAAATATCATAATAAGGCAAATGGAAAGGATATAAGAGATATGTTGCAAAGTCTCCCATACTAAGTAAATTTTATTTAATAATATATTGTATGTGCAGGAAAATATTGTTAATATAAGCATTTAATTTGTGTTATGATGAATCAGAATTATTCATTTTTGTGATTCAGAACACAATTAGGAAATGTATGAACATGTTATTACTAACAGGAGTTCAGGTTTTAAGGCAAAATTTAACCCCTCATTTTAAGTGAAAAGACTATCTTTTAATGAAAATACAGTGTTAATCTAATATGTGAGGAATCTACATGATTTAAGGTTTCAAGAGACTTTTATGAACAATTGGCAGCTGGATTAAATTAAAATGAGTCAGAGTCAGATAACAGTTCTCATCTAGCTTACTTGCAACAGTTCACTCTATTCAAGAAATAGCAAGACTGGCTTTTCCTGGAAATGTCCAGAAAACAAATGCTTTATTTCATGTGAGGCTGTTCAAGTCAATTTGAAGAAGTTACACATATTCCCAAGGTCCAAGATCACGTGTCTTGGAACAAACTATTAATTCACACCCAAGGCATAAATATTGAGTTTGAACCATATTCAACTTCTAATTGTATAGGCCAGAAAACCAAATATTGGCAATTTCATGTGATTTAACTTAGTATATACACAAACATATAATCATTACCAAATATGGAAGGACTGGAGAACGCATGTTCCATACAGATGACGGCAGTTTACTCTGAGGACTACTCTGAAGATGAACACTGGGTATATAAAATACACTATAGCTATACACTTTGGTGATGTTGTGTATTTAATCTAACCATACATAAGAAAACTTGAGAGAAAAGGTATTTAATAATTTAAGAGCATCTGAGAATTATTAGGTTGGTGCAAAAGTAATTGCGGTTTTACCTTTTTTTTTTTTTACTGCAATTACTTTTGCACCAACCTAATATAATGATATTCTCCTGTTTATATCAGTTATCGATAACCCTATGGGAAAAAGCAATATAGAATTAAAAAAAAACCTTTTAAAATTGACTTTTAATATTAACTCTCACACATAAGTTCTTAAGAAAAGGGATAATTGATACATTTAGAAAAACAATTTGTACGTGACCTAGTATATAGAGCAGGTAAGACATGTTTTGATCCTAAAAATGCATTTTGTCTTTCAATGTTTGTTATTAAACAAACAAGCAAAACAATCACAAAATGTGGACCTTATGTTTTAGCTAAACAAACATTGGTTTCTTATTGACTAAAGATTATATATAATTAAATACCTTCAGCACTGACTTTTAGTTTTCTTGGCTTTTTAAAGAATTCTATTTCTAGTTCAGCAGGAAAAAAAATATATTTGCACTGGCAATTCAAAGTCATTGTTCTTTTAATAACAAGAATCTTGGGCATAGAACTTTCTGATTTAGCTACCGAAACTTTGAAGAACATAATTTTAG
The DNA here is from genome assembly GCF_000951035.1 of Colobus angolensis palliatus. Classification (NCBI taxonomy): domain Eukaryota; kingdom Metazoa; phylum Chordata; class Mammalia; order Primates; family Cercopithecidae; genus Colobus; species Colobus angolensis. The sequence continues at coordinate 15,198,160 of NW_012118487.1, forward strand.
ATGCAAAACCAGATTCTTTGAATCTCTAGCTCAAGAAATTACATTTCGTTAAAAATGCATGAAAGATGTAACTGGGCGTTGGTGGCCAATTTCATTAAATGAGCTGTGACTTCACAGAGAAAAAGATACGTATCTAGTCAGTTCCCAAGGGCTAGATTATTCAATGAAAATTTATTTCTACTAGGATATCATAATGGAAAGTAGCGAGGCTAAATTAGTAAAATTTATTCTGGGGTACAGCTCATTTATTCAATAATCATTTATCTCTTTAGAAAAAGTATTTACATAGTGAGGTAATTTAATGCAAGTTGTAAGACTTTCTTATTTCAGTTTTCATTTCTTTTATACTCCTGACTTATCAGCTTGGGTTATTTAAACTCTTGCACACTTGAATTTTTCTTTACATTCTTGCATGAATTGTGTACCTTAAATTCTCTTTGCATAAAACACCTCCATTGTTTACTTTATAGATATCAACATCATCAACCTCCTCATATAGGTATTTGAAAATCCTCAGTTCTGTAGGTTTTTTATTACAATGTTAAAAGAAAGATTTTTTACCTTGAGCTTAGCAGAACCTAGTTTATGTTGGTAGTACATTCTTCCAAACAATAGCATTCCTCCTACTGAATTACTGTTACAGAGTGAGGTTGCTGCTGTTATCCTATGGAGCCTCTGCAAACATTGATAAAGATGGAAACTGACATAGTGATCACATCCCCCATTCTTGTTTTTCAGGAATTTCGTTTTTAATTTTAAGTCATATTTACATTGTTAGCATAAACACATTTGAAATGTAAAGATCAAATGGACAGAAAGATGAATTTCCTGATCTTAAAATTTATTTATATTATTTTAAAAATATTCTACTTTTGTCAATATGTGAATTTTCTGAAGATGTTTAAAAGAACAGTAAAAATATATTATGTTACTCTGAAATGACATCAAAATTTTTACAGGTACCTAATCAATGGGGTGTAATTGATTGGAGTTTGAGTTAAAAGAATAGAATTAGATTCCTAACTTATTCTTAGAAAAAAAGTAAATATCTATTTATAATTTCAGTTAGAATGATAGAACATACTAGAACAAAACATAGAAGAAAAAACATTTTATAATCCAAAGTAGGGAAAGTCTTCTTAAGCAGAAACCAAAACCAGACACTCTAAATCCTTGCTATTCAAAGTGTGGGCTGTAGACCAGTAGCATGCACATCTCCTAGAGTAAATTAGAAATACCAGCTCTCAGTCTTCACTCTAGCACCTGTACTTTAACCAAATCCCCAAGTGATTCATGTGCCCAATAAGCAGCTCTCAACCCTGTCCACAGTTTAGTATCTACTGGGGGACTACGTTTCAATGTCACTTCAATCAATTAAACCTAAATATGTGGGGACTCAGACTATAGTCTTTTTATAAAAGCTCCTTGGTAAACCTGATCTGTAGATGATTTGGGAACCACTATTCTTGAAAAAACATGAACAATTCAGTCTTTGATACTTGAATAAAGTTAAAGATAAAGGTAAATTCAGAGAAAATATTTGCAATGAGCTGGGCATGGTAATGCACACCTGTAGTGCTACCTACGTGAGAGGCTGAGGCTGGGGAATGGCTTGAGCCCAGGAGTTCAAGGCTGCAGTGAGCTACAATAACATTATTGCATTCCAGCCTGAATGACAGAGCAAGATCCTGTCTCTAAAAATATATAAATAAATAAAATTTTAAATTGCAATATATACACAGCAAAGAGCTCTTTACCTAAAACGCAAAGTGATCCTTCACATCAATGGTAAAAAGACTGACAATCCAAGCAACATAACCTGGCACTGACTATATCCTGAACCTTCACAGAAGAGTAAACATAAATCTCTAACAAAATTCTAAATGGATGCTCAAACTCACTAATGAGGAAACTATACCTTTAAATAACAATGATGCAGTATATTTTCCCTATCAGACTGACTATAATTAAAAGAATTGACGACATCCTTTGTGGTGAGGGTGTGAGAAAGTGGGAACTCTTGCACTATCAATGGGACTATAATGAATATTTGTTTCGGAAGGCAGTTGTACAGTGCTATCAACATTTCAAATGCACAGATCATTTGTCCCAACAATCTTATTTCCTGAAATATTTACTATAAAAAATAGTCACATAATTGTACAACTATATATGTACAAATGAGAAAAATATATGTATATATGTGATAAATATATGTAAGATATCTATCTATCTATCTATCTATCTATCTATCTATCTATCTATCTATGAGAAAAGATTGAAGCAACCTGCAGGTTGATCAATGCTTCAATGTTAATTATGATGAAACTTCACTGTGGAAAACTACCCAGTGGAGAATAAAGGAAGTCTATATTACTGACACAGAAAGACATTTGTGATAAAGAGCAATTTATAGATTTCTCTCTCATTTTTGCATTATTTTTATTTTAAAATGCTATCTATAAAGGGAAAGGCTGGCAGAATGCTTGCTGAACTCTTAACATTTGTATCTTCTAGGGGTGGAAGGTAAGAAAGGGCAAGACAGGCACTTTGATTTTTAGGATTTACAGTGTGTTTTTTTTTAGCCCAATTATAATACTTTCATATTTAAAAAGAGATCTATAATATTGTTTAAAAATTGATTACTCAGAACTGGCTTGTGTGAATTACTGTGAAGAGAATATTTTGGAGGTGAAGACACAGAGAAAATAACAACATTTCGTTATTTTTTTAAAAAATTGCATTGTGGTAGGTAGAGGAAAAACAACCTATACAACTTTTAGAATTTCCTTTAAAAATTAGACTCTACATTAAACACTTTTAAATTTCAGATATGATTTAGTAATTGATCTCATGAGATAATGACAATAAAGTTAAATGACATGTATAAGGTAACACAAGTGAAATTAGGTCACAAGGCACACATTAGGCAGTCGGCAGTCTCCTAGAGAAACTAGGGTTAGGAAGTTTAAATTGCTTTGCAGTACAATGTGGTAAGAGTGTCAGAAAAATGTAGGATACAAAAATCATCTATATTCTCTCCTATATGCTACTTTCCAGGCCTCCAATCTAGTGACCACAACACTCCCTTCAATAATAACCCAAAGATAAAAACAATGTAACTTATTGCCAGACACTGGGAGTTGGAAAAAGGAATTGCCTACAAAGAGGCACAAAGAAACATTTTGACACCATGCAAATATTCCATATCTTAATGTTGCTGGATACATGACTATGGGCATTGGTCAAAATTCTTGGAACTATACACCTCAAAGGGAAAATTATATTTCAATAATCTTGGCTTAAAAATTAAAATACAACATACATAACAAACAAAACAAAACATTTACCTAGTACTTCAATATCTACTTAAAGAGTGATTGAAATAATCGAGAGACAACATTAAGATTTTATAACATAAAATATTGTTTTAAAAGGAGCCTGAAAAAATTCTGATTATTATTTACATTTTATTGGAAAAAATGTATACGCACAAAAAGATGCAGAGATCTTCAGTTTTTTTGTTGTTTACATTTTTCTGATACTACTTTCTGAAAACACTTAGAAGACTAAATCTAAACATAAATCAGAAAATGGATAAGATCTAATTAGTTGCTCTTTACATTTGTTCTTCTACTGTGCAATGTGAACTTAGGGAAGGATGTTATAAATATGAAAGCAATCATTAGATTTGATTTTTGTTCATATTTATAGAGGCTAAGATTACATTTTCCTGGATAATGGAGTCTAAAGTATAACTAAAATGTAATTTAAACTTTAGATTGCTCTAATGTTTATACAACTAAAATTAAACCACATACTATGTACCAGGGGCTTTAGCTTAAAACCATTTGTTAACATTGACAATGTGCATTCCTATGAAAATCATGTTAATATAATTGTCCTGCCCTTCATTCTCTTAAATAAACAAGTGACTAGTTCCCTAATGGCCTCATTTCATTATGTAAATGTGCCTTCAACAGAGACATATCACCTGGAGTGGTGAAGGTCTTGCAGAATGTTATGTTTATCTTTTACATTTGTGGCTAAAATCAAAGAGTTTTTATAAAAATACAAAGCAAATGCTTCTCCAGGGAAGCTGTCAGATGGAGACATAATTCTTTTGCTCCTTCATTGACATCGACATATTAAAAACTAAAACCAAAACCCAAAAAACCCACACTAGTAATTTATAGAGTCTTCTCCGTGTTCTGTAGGATTCATTTTATTTGGGATCCTCACATCCTCAATAGATGAATACACAAGTCATTTGTCTTTCTTGTTTCCAGGGCAGACCTACAAAGTCATAGTTTCCATGGCAATCAGACAAACTCCACCCTGAGTGGTTGTTAAACTGTACAGCTTGCACTACCACTAGGGCTCTTTACTGCTAGAGCATCAAACCAATTTCAGAAGCAAGGCCACTTGAGAATGACAGATTAGCTTCTGGGAAGGTTGACTTAGCACAGTGGGCAGCTGGCTTAACCACTGAGAGGCAGAGCAGAAATATAGATTCCCTGAATGAAAAGTTATATTTCTATCGGCGTTGCGAAGGAGAGAAAAATCTACAGGGTCACAGCCATTAACACTTGAATTTTTTATAGTTAAATTTAATAAAAAATGTCATAAAGAGATCAGGTCACATCATTAGTTTTAGAGAATAAGAGGAAGTAAGTGAGATTGTCTTCAGGAGGAAAAAAAAGCGATCTAAATGTTGCTGAGTTACTCATGAACTTATCACATGGTATTGCAGGTATAAAAAAGAAATCAATGAATCAATGCATATATATGCTTTGGGTCGATTTCACAATTAAAATATGCTTCCCTCCCGCAGCTATATATTCTTTAGGAGTGTACCTGTTGTCCACAGAGAATGGCAGAAGGGTTGGTCTTTTGAAGATCAAATTGGGTTGATTCAAGAAAAATCTGCTCAAAATAGATGAGCACCCCAAAAGAAGACATCTTTATACTGACTCAAGCCCTGGCTTCAGTCAATCTGACAGGCCTGAACCCATTTCTATGAATATTGATGTGGAATCAGAGTTTGCATTTTGATACTATGATGATGGCATCACAGGCAGGGACCCACCTGCAAGGCCTGCATTCTAACCGCTGCTCACACCTCCCACCCTTTTGAGGCAACTGATTCTCAATGGGAAACATCTTAAAAATTTGACAAGAGCCAAATAAACCACTAGTGTTCACTGACAGACGACTTTCCTATAATGGTTGAGTTGATAACTAGAGTGGGCAAATTCTTAGAGACTGAGGATGCAATGGTGGCTGCCAGGAGCTGGGGGAAAGTGAGCTTGGGGAGCTATTGCTGAATGCATAGAGCTTCAGCTTCACAACATGAAAAGAGCTCTGGTCATGGATGGCGTGATGACTGCACAACGATGTTAGTGTGCCTGATGCCACTGAACTGAACGCTTAAAAAATATCGAGAAGATACATTTAATGTTGGGTATATTTTACAATTATATATATATATATATATATATATACACACACAACAACAAGCTGAGTTGAAAAAGTCTAATAAGGTCCTGAGTCTGAAATAGAGCCTCCTGCATCTAACACACTTGAATCTAAGGGACTTGGTTTTGCAAATCACATCTTGTTTAACTTAGCAAAGAAGTGGCATGTGTAAAGGAAATAGAAAAGAGAGAGAGATACAGATGGCATCTGCTCCTAGAAGGCAGTCCTTTTCCATGTCTACTTACCATGGTTGGAAGACAAGAAGAAACAATTATGGCTACTCTAAGTCCCAGTGTTCTTTGCAGGTATAGCAGTCTTTTTTTTTTTTTTTAAACTTGTGTATTTATTTATTATTTTTTATAGATTTAGAGGGTATAAGTGCAGATTTCTTGCGTGTATTGCATGGTGGTAGAGTCTGGACTTTTAGTATACCTATCATGAAAATAGTCAACATTGTGCAGGTAGAAATTTGATGACTATTTTGTCAATATCATACACTTTCAATTAGCATAGCTGCCGGAATACTGTAGGACCTCAATAAAAGTTGTTAAATAGATAAGTAAATCTGTCCTCTTGTAAAACACAGCTCTGTTAGTGGTATTTGAACTTACTAATTTTGTCACATTAAAAATTTCTCCTCTCCTGAGTGGAGATGGGGTAGTAAGTTATTTAACTTCTGGAAGACTCAGTGTTGTCATCCATAAAATGCAGACTATACCTCTTTCCTCACAGTGTTGTTGCATTATGTACATGTGTGTGCAGGAGTCTGTGTATACATATATATTTACATATACACACGTATTTAAAACATATGCAAAATAACACCTTAGCACATTGTAGGCACTTAATAAATAGTAAGTAAGCACTATTTTTTTAATGATTGCTATTGTAATAAGCCTATTCTAAACAAGTAAGTTGCACATCTTGTCTCATTCTTTTGCTTAGTTTGTTACCAAAAAGGTTGGCCCTTCTGTCACTCAATATATAGGCCACAGGCATCTCCTTAAAAGTTTAGGGAAAAAGCTTTTATTATGCACCTGTCAGAGTTAATAAAAATCAGTATATAAATTGACTCATTGATTTATTCATTCATCCATTCACCATGCTTTCAGGAAAGGCCTACAACATGCTGGCACCGTGCTGGACCTGAGCAGGTCCTGCTTTCCAAATATTTAAACTAAATGGTGGAAATAAACAGACAGCAAATGATTACAGTGAAAAGGCAGTGTTTTAAGTGCCAGAAGAAGGATAAGGGAAGAGTTTAGAAGAGTTCCATGCTTGTTTAGGACCTCATTGTACAGGCTATAGAAATCCACACAAGGATTCTGGGATGCAACAGAACCATGGTGGTCAATCAGAAAGATAATGTGGCAACTGTGTGGAAGGTGGATTGAAGTGAGGAGTGGCTGGGCTTTTAAAATGTCTATTTTCTGGTGCTACAGTTAGCAACACTGAAATTCATTCACTTTCTCTTACCCACATATCTTCACCTTCTTTCTTCACATCTCTTACAGAGTGAAATAAATTACAAAGTAGAGAAATAAGGCAATTTGCTAGCTTCGGGAACTCTGAACTGCTGCAGCAGTTACCTTTGGCACCTTAGTTACCCGCCCCTCTGGGATACATTTAGTAATGTCTGTGTTGTCCGTTAAATACTTATTTCTTAGAACTAAAATTATTATAAATCATGTTACCAACATGCAAGAAGTTTAAAAATTATCCACTGGAGAAGCAAAGTAGCAAATATGAAGATACCACATATATCTTAACAGTAGACCATACAGGCATGCATAAATCTCTAGACTCCCTCTGTGACTATACATTTACTGATATAGGCATTGGGAAAAACCTGGGATAATTTGCACAAGTATAATTCATGATTCAATAAACATAAATCAAAATCTGAGGAATGTAAGAAACTCTAGAATCTCTTGAGTAGTATGAAACAGATGGCTAGTTAGATTTCACAGGTCTCTATGTATATGCAACTGAGATTTTATTTCTTCACACATACAATTCCACAGTTATCTCTTACCTTCATACTGTACATATGGCAGAGGTGAAATGTTTGAAGAGTCATTAAGGCCTGTTCCTGCTAGGAAAGCAAAAGTATTCCCACTTCGTTTGAAATACCAGAACTTTATTTTAAATACCGAAAGAATCCTCTGGAGAAAAAAAAAAATGTATTTTTCTTAAGCCCTCTTCTCCTTAGAAGAAGAGGAAGACAAATGATATATATGTATGAAAGGAGAAGGAAAGAATGTAAGCTGCTCCTTAAAAAGTGACCCTATTTGTTTATTTAATTGTTCTTTTCTTCCAGCATACCTCCCCCTTGTGCAGGTTAACAGGAGAGTTTGGATGAGGACTGTAGCAGGTGGCAGATGAGAATATACGTAATGGGTGGGAAGTTCGGATTGGGAGAATCAAAGAAGATAAACAGGACCCTTGAAAACCACAACTCATAGCAGAGATGTGGAACCAAGAAGCCAATTTTGTGTAAGCAAAGTCATGGTATGAAATTAGTATATTGTGTTCCCTGAGACCAGGAAAACCAGAGAAGATAGGAAGGGAAAGAGGCAAGGAAATGGATCTAAATCGGGTTTCACATACTCCACAGATACAGGCTGTTAAGGAAAAATAACTATACCAGGATCCGGTCCTGTGAGCCAAGTGACACAACAGCTTTCTGTAGCTACCAGAGAAACTGGCAACTTTGGAAGCAGCTCACTGGAACTAGGAAAACGATCTTGAGTTGAACTACTGGCTCCACCTCTTGGGCATGTCTTTACTTCTCTATTTTTGCATAATGATGGGTATAAATAATATCAAAGGGATGGTAGTTGTATCTATTTCATGGGGTTGTTGTGAGGAGCCAATAAATTTTTATTCAAACTAGCACTTTGATATCTGAATAACACTCCAGGATGCAAAGTAACAGAATTGTGCAAACATTGCATTATTCTCATTTTCAACAGCTTCATTAGTAAGATCCTTTTAACAGAAAGGCAAAGAGGTTACATACTCCTATATAATTTCTGCATTTCCAGTATTGGCAGTATAGATAGTGGAAGGGCAAATGCAGAGGAAAAACAGTTCACAATTCTCCCTGTTGAAGAAAAGAGACTCCCTTGAAACTATCCTCATCTTACCCTGTCTCTCTTTTCTCAAACCATTTACTTTTGAAAACTTGTGATTCTGAGTTCTTTCTCCGTCGCTTTAAAATATATTTAAATCATTTTAAAAGCTAAAGCTAAGTCTCTACAACCCAGGAAGCTTTAAAACTCAGGAATGACTTATCAAGGGCCTGGCAGCCAGCTCTTTAAAATGCAGTCATCAAGGAAGACAGTGCCCCTATCTTCCAGTTTGCATGGGAGCACAGGAACCTAAAATGTTGGGCACCAAAACCATCTTCTATGACAGAAACAATGAAAAGTTTACTTAGCCTTTGGATAAAGCCAATTAACCTACACTCAAATCACCAGGTAAATTTAGGATGAACTATGTGTGACAAATTGTGCTGTCAAGTCTTCTTGAGGATCATTTATTTTTTATCCTGAGCACGTGAACGTAATGGGTTGAGTTTGCTGGCTACAGAAAAGGGTGGCATTTCTGGGTGACTTTGAAATCTTTTTAAAGAATTCCCTGTGATGCATATCGCATTCCAGTTTAATGATTATTATATAGCACAGCTCTTCCTTTTCTTTTGAGATGAAGTCTTGCTCTGTCACCAGGCTGGAGTGCAGTGGCACGATCTCGGCTTACTGCAACCTCTGCCTCTTGGGTTCAAGCAATTCTTCTGCTTCAGTCTCCCGAGTAGTTGAGACTACAGGCGCGTGCCACCACACCTGGCTAATTTGTGTGTGTGTGTGTGTTTTGTTTTGTTTTGTTTTGTTTTTAGTAGAGACGGGGTTTCACCATATTGGCCAGGCTGATCTCAAACTCCTGACTTTGTGATCCACCACACTTGGCCTCCCAAAGTGCTGGGATTACAAGTGTGAGCCACTGTGCCCGGTCTGCACAGCTTTCTTTCTACCTTTGTGGAAAAGTTTTCTGGGTTGGGAATGTAAACCAAAAACAAAATCCTAAGTCCCACAACTGACTGAAGAGAACACCCTCCTTGGCCAAGGAGACCCCAGAGAAACCCAAAAAACAAAGTTCTTGCCATGATGGGCAGAAATGTCTGAAACGCCTCATTATGTTACAGTACGTAGCTAGTCAGGCATGAGCAGGGTAGCAGAGGGCTCCCCTCCCCCCAGGAATCTCAAGTGATCATCAGGCGGTGGTCAGGCTGTCCTGATGATACAGGAGTTAAGAAGAAATCACTTAGGCAGATAGATAGTAAAGGTATAGGAGTCCTCGGTAAGGCTTTACTCCTTAATGAAAAGCAGCCCCAAATCATTTTCTAACCAAGAGAGGCCTGTAAAGTCAAGCTGCAGACAGACAAGCAAGCTGGGAGCTTGCACGGGTGAATGCTAGCAGGAACTAGGGCCTAGACATGTTGAAGATGGCGGCGATCAACTGGAAAGTCCATTTGCATAATAAGATTAGAATGATGCAACCAGTCTTCCCCGGGAGCTATGTAAACGTCATACCTGATTGAACCAATACGTGAGCTCTACTTAAATAAGACACTGTCCCCTCAAACCTGACTACAAAATTTGGCATATCTGCTGCCAGTCAGTCCTTTCTGCTTGGAGACCCCTTTCTCTACAAAGCTGTTTCTCTTTCTCTTCTCTTCTGCCTATTAAAGCCCTGCTCCTAAACTCCTCATGTGTGTCCATGTCCTAAATTTTCCTGACTGGGACAGTGAACCCCAGGGTATATACCCCAGACAATGTAGCTGCTTCACTGATAATAATTGGTTCCAGCCAGAGCCAGGGAACGGCAGTCTCCCAATTGAAAATAACCTGAAACTGGTAATTAGCAGCTTCCTAATAAGTTAGGTCTCAGGGTTTGGGCGAGTGGGCTCAAGCATGTGCACTAAAAGGCAAAATGATGGAGTTTAACAGGTATATGACCTTCTAGGAGCATTCAACTGGCAAGAGAAGAATGCCTCAAGTGAGCATGCATACAACTCCAGTAAACACACTGCACATGTGGCCCTCTCAAATGCTAGCAGGCCACTGCTCATGTGGACAGCCCACCCCAAGGGAAGAAGCATGTCTTTGTATAAAACATAAGTCAAAATGTCAAAATGCGCACTTGATCCCTCAAGTTGCCCTACTTGGCCTCTCAAGTTGCCTACTCGGCCCTCTTCCAAGTTTACTTTCTTTCCTGCTGTAAAGTTTTCTGATAAACTTTCACTCCTGCTCTAAAACTTGCCTTGATCTCTCACTCTGTCTTATGCCCCTCAGTTGAATTCTTTCTTCTGAGGAGGCAAGGATTGAAGTTTCTGCAGACCCATACAGTTTCACCAACAGGAACCTATTTAGGTGCTGTGTGACTCTCATATGTTCTGCCAGTAATAGTTATACTCCCTCCCTTTTTGAGTTTAAGCACAACTGGGAAGCATCAATAGTAGAATACAGATCATAAGACTAACAAAACAGATTCTTTGTGGCAATAAGATACCAAATTATAAACAAGACCTAAGGCTATGCAAAGCAAAGGTTAAGTTGTACCCTACAAACTATAAAATTTCAAAAAATTAACCCGGTATAATATGGCTTACATTCCAAACCAAGTGGTATAGCCTCACAAGACAGACAGTAGACCCTGAAGGACATCAAAATATTTTAGGCCAAAATATCTTGGACAGATTTTGAAATGACTCTGCAAAGCTGTCTTTTGTGGGGGAAATTTGCATCTGTTGAGAATCTTCACTAATGTAGCCAGGTCTTCCATTTCTAGGCATTTCCTAGATCTAGGAGACGTTATTTGAGAATCTCATACCTTTCAAAGTCTGAAAACAGATATTTTCTATTTATTCTCTCTGCTGGTCTGCTTCCTATGAGGTTTCATCTACATAACAAGGGCCTTGGCTCCCATAATCCCTTTATCTTAACTCAACCATTCCTTTATATTGACTTCAGGTCTTTAGATAATAGCTTAACTTTGCAACCAATTTTCAGATAAAGAATCCTTAAAACCCACCTATGACTTGTTAAGTCCCCAGTTCCAGATGTGGCACCTTTTCGGGCTGAACCCAATGTATACCTTCCATTTATTGACTTATGTCTTTGCCTGTAACTCCTGTCTCCATAAAATATACAAAACCAAAACTGTAACCCAACCACCTTGGGGCCACTTAGTCAAGGCTTCTTGGATTTGCATTTTTCTCCAGGATGCAGTTGCTCATAATGGCTCATAATAAACCTCTTTGCAATATGTTATAGAGTTGTTTATTTTTATTTTTGCATTAATAGGAGAAAATTTTGTTTTTAATCATCTTTACCCAACAATAGCACAGTGTTTACTAACATGGGCAGGTGCTCAGCGGACTGAGTTTAAATGAAAGTTCTGGGTCGGGTGCAGTGGTTCATGCCTGAAATCCCAGTATTTTGGGAAGCCAAGGTGGGTGGATCATGAGGTCAGGAGATCAAGGCCAAAATGGTGAAACCCCGTCTCTACTAAAATACAAAAAATCAGCCAGGCATGATGGTGGGCACCTGTAGTCCCAGCTACTTGGGAGGCTGAGGCGGGGAAATCACTTGAATCTGGGAGGCCGAGGTTGCAGTGGGCCGAGATTGCACCACCGCATTCCAGCCTGGAGACAGACCAAGACTCTGTCTTCAAAAAAAAAAAAAAAAAAAAGAGAGAAAAGAAAGAAAGCTCTTTCACTGCCAGCTGTATGACCTTTGACAGGTCACCTAAAGTTTCTATTCCCAAGTTTATTCATGTCTATAATGGTGACACTGATAGCCTAGGTTATAAGGACATCATGAAAATTAAATGAGATTATATATATGGCACATTAACCAATGTCTGGAATATTGTTAGCATGATATGGCTTCATTATCAATATTATGGCAATCATATCAAACAATATATATAATTCTGCCCGTGACAAGCTAGTTCAACTAGCTTCATAAAATTTAAGAATTAGAACTCTAGAGATTGAAAGGTGTGATTTCCTAACATTCTGAAAAGTTAAACGATTTAATAAAGGTTATGCAATTTGGCTGAGTTGGGCTAATATCATGGTCTTTTCACTCCCAGTCCAGTTTTCCCTCAGCCATGCACTCCATTCGCCCTGCAGTTTTATTGTTATAAACTGATACACAGTTGAAAATGTGGAAGTAGGAACAGAGAGACGTATCTTCCCCACTTCAATGGAAGGAAAGATATTTTCAAGACTGGCAGGAAGAATTATACTGAGTGATGAGAAAAAGAAAGTTGAAACATACAAAATTCATTCAGCTTCGCTTTGCTTTATTGCCTGCTAATAATAGTTTATGTAAATTTAGTCAGGACTACAGAAATAAATTTATTGCTGTTGCTGATGACAACCACAATGTCTTCTAAGTGATCACGATGCTAACAGTGATGCTAATAATGATCACATATATTCATAGATGATGGTGAAGTTGATAGGGATATGTTGCAATGATTTAAAAAAAAAAAAAAAAACACCTAGGAAAAGAATTCCAAAAAACATTCACGTACATTTTTCCTAGTTGGAGATTCCCAGACCATTTTTCCTAGCCCAGGAATCTCCAACTAGAAAAAACAAATCTCATAATTTTTCTTCCATCAGATTATTTTACTGACTCTGATGACATTCTTCCAGTGAATATAAGGAGATTGGCATCTAATTATTAAGCTCATATCCAGTTTCTTTTTCTTTTGAGTCCTTTCCCTTTAAATTTTAAATTTCTCCTTGGATTACATTTTTAATTCTACTTCATCGTGTGTTGTCTCTGAGAGGGCTTTCATTGGTTTCTGTTCATATAATGATATCTCTGGCTGTTTGTGACTTCTGTGACTCTTTACATCATTTATACAAATTATGGCCTCCCCAAAATTCAGCAAGCTTCTAGAATGCCTTTATTTTTATTCCCATTCTTAGAAGTAAAATGTAATACTTCTATTTATACTTTGAGTCCTGGACCTTACCTTATCTATTTGAAGTTTTTTCATTTATATCTTTTTGGAACTTTGAGCAGAAACTAGTGGTATTAACTATCTATTCCTTAAATTCTTTCACTGATATTTCTAAATTACATTAAAGAGATGTTGTCTCCCACCCATCATTCATTGCTTCACACTATTCTCTATCAGGGAAAGTGGCCTCTTCTCATTATGGTTTGGAAAGTGGCCTCCTCTCATTATGGTTTGAAATCTATTTTTTTACTTTGTTTTGTTATTTTGAGATGGAGTCTCACTCTGTCGCCCAGGCGGGAGTGCAGTGGTGCAATCTTGGCTCACTGCAAACTCTGCCTCCCAGGTTTACACCATTCTCCTGCCTCAGCCTCACTAGCAGATGGGACTATAGGCACCACCGCCGCACCTGGCTAATTTTTTGTATTTTCAGTAGAGACAGGGTTTCACGACATTAGCCAGGATGGTCTCGATCTCCTGACCTCGTGATCCACCTGCTTCAGTCTCCCAAAGTGCTGGGATTACAGGTGTGAATCATCGCACCCAGCCATGCTTTGAAATCTTGAGGTTCATTTTACCTCTTCTCTGATGTCTGTCTATATACAGCCAGTGATGAAATCTTAATCATTTTTCCTTGAAAATGATTTTCATATTTTTTCTACTCTCATCTATATTGCTGCAACCTTCACCTTGGTGCTTAATAATCTGTACCCCTGCAACAGTCTTGTAACCCCAACAGTCTTGGGGAGGTGACTATTTTCCCCGCCTCCAAATAAGTTCATAGAGCATTTCCTAGCCAAGTGTTTTGCTGAGGCATTCTGTACAATATTCTCTAATGTGTTCAATGGCACTTTATTGCTTATGCCTGATTACTTCTGAGTAGTTGTCAAAATCTTCTGTTATCTTGATTTCACTGGATTTATATACTTTGATTTCCATTATTCTCTAGGCTGCAACACCCTTGATATATTCAGACTGTTTTCTTTCTTTTCTTCTCTTTTTAGAACTCTTCTATGCATGTGGTTTACTACAAATCTTAAATCTTATATAATAACACCAATATAAATAAAAAAAACTTAGACAAACACATGGTATATCACTAATTATATTAGTCTGTTCTCATGATGCTTTAAGGACATACCCAAGATTAGGTAATTTATAAAGAAAAAGAGGTTTAGAGGACTCACAGTTCCACACGGCTGGGCTGGGGAGGCCTCACAATCATGGTGGAAGGTGAAGAAGGAGCAAAGGCACATCTTACCTGGTGACAGGCAAGAGAGAAGTGTGCACCAAAGCTGGGGGGAGCCCCTTATAAAACCATCAGATCTTGTGAGAACTCACTCACTATCATGAGAACAGCATGGAGGTAATCACTCCCATGATTCAATAACCTCCCACAACATGTGGGGATTATGAGAACTACAGTTCAATATGAGGACACAGCCAAACTGTATAATTCCACCCCAGCCCCTCCCAAATCTCATGTCCTCACATTTCAAAACACAATCATGCCTTCCCAACAGTCCCCCAAAGTCTCATGCATTCCAGCATTAACTCAAAAGTCCAAATACAAAGTCTAATTTGAGATGAGGCGAGTCCCTTCTACCTATGAGCTTGTAAAACCAAAAGCAAGTCAGTTACTTCCCAGATACAATGGGGGTACAAAGCATTGGATAAATGCACTCATTCCAAATGGGAGAAATTGGCCAAAACAAAGGAGCTACAGGCCCCATGCAAGTCTGAAATCCAAGAGGGCAGTCATTAAACCTTAAAATTCCAAATGATCTCCTTTGACTCCATGTCTCACATCCAGGTCATGCTAATGCAAGAGACGGGCTCCCATGGCCTTGGGCAGCTCTGCTCCCCTGACTTTGCAGGATACAGCCCCCATCTCTGCTGCTTTCACAGGCTGATGTTGAGTGTCTGTGGGTTTTCCAGGTGCCTGGTGCAAGCTGTCGGTGGATCTACCATTCTGGGATCTGGAGGATGGTGGCCTTCTTCTCACAGCTCCACTAGGTAGTGCTCCAGTGGGGATTCTGTGTGGAGGCTCCAATTTCACATTTCCCTTCCATACTGCCCTAGCAGGGGTTCTCCATGAGAGCTCTGCCTCTGCAGCAAACTTTTGCCTGGACATCTGGGCATTTTCATACATCCTCTGAAATCCAGGTGGAGGTTCCCAAACCTCAATTCTTGACTTCTGTGTACCTGCAGGCTCAACACTGTGTGGAAGCTGCCAAGACTTGGGGCTTGCACTCTCTGAAGCCATGGTCCGACTTGTGTGTTGCCCCCTTTTAGCCATGGCTAGAATGGCTGGGATGCCGAGGCTGCATAGAGCAGGGGGGCTCTGGACTCCATCAGGAAAGGATTTTTTCCTCCTAGGCCTGTGATGGAAGAGGCTGCCACAAAGGTCTCTGACATATCCTGGGGACATTTTCCCCATTGTCTTGGTGATTAGCATTTGGCTTCTCATTCATTATGCAAATTTCTGCTGCTCGCTTGAATTTCTCCCCAGAAAATGGGTTTTTCTTTTCTATCACATCATCAGTTTGCAATTTTTTAAAACTGTTGTGTTTTGCTTCCCTTTTAAACATAAGTTCCAATTCCAAACCATATCTTTGTGAATGAATAAAAGTAAATGCTTTTAAAAGCACTCAAGTTACCTCTTGAATGCTTTGCTGCCTAGAAATTTCTTCTGCCAGATACCCTAAATCATCTCTCTCAAGTTCAAAGTTCCACTGATCTCTAGGGCAGTGGCAAAATGCTGCTAGTCTCTTTGCTAAAACATAGCAAGAGTTGCCTTTATTCCACTTCCCAAAACATTCCTCATCTCCATCTGATACCACCTCAGCCCGGATTTTATTGTTTGTATCACTATCAGCATTTTGATCAAAGCCATTCAACAAGTCTCTAGGACATTCCAAACTTTCCCACATCTTTCTGTCTTCTGAGTCCTCCAAACTGTTCCAACATCTGACTGTTACCTAATTCCAAAGTCGCTTCCACATTTTGGGGTATCTTTACAGCAGCACCCCACTACCTGGTACCAATTCACTGTATTAGTCTGTTCTCATGCTGCTATAAGGACGTACCTGAGGACTGGGTAATTTATAATGAAAAAGAGGTTTAGTGGACTCAGATCCACATGGCTGGGGATGCATCACAGTCATGGCAGAAGGTGAAGAGGAGCAAGACATGTTTTACATGGCAAAGGCAAGAGAGAAGTACAGAGCAAAGGGGGAGAAACGCTCCTTATAAACCATTAGTTCTTGTGAGAACTCACTATCATGAGAACAGCATGAAGGTAATCACCACCGTGATTTTATTACACCCACTGGGTCCTTCCCATGACACTTGGGTTTATGGGAACTAGAGTTCAAGATGAAATTTGGGTGGGGACACAGCCAAACCACATCAGTAGTATACCAAAATATATCTAACCTCATTGATTAATCAAAATCTATTATGCTTGTAGGGCCCAACCTGCAAGTCACCTGTCCATAAAGCCTTCTATGAATATTTCATGGATGTTGAAGCTTTCCAAGAGCATTCTGTGAATTTCTCCTTAAGCTACTCCTTTCCTAAACCTATCTATTATGGTCTATCATAATCTATTACTATATAGTGGCACATTTAAAAATGAATGTACTGAGATACATAACTTAATGTGTATTATCTTCTCTAAAATAGTTACTTCAGGGAACTGTATGTTTAATATAATGATATGGTTATTGTTCAAAGGCATATTCTTTTTAAAACTGTCAGTGATGAAAAATAATCTTTTGAAATAGATTGGAATTTTGACCACAACTAAAAGTAATTCATTGTTAAGTTGCTGGAAAATAGATGTTCAACCTGGCTAATGCAATTTTCTCAGTGAAAAACATGGTGTGGCTCTGAAGCAATGAGCTCATTTATTTATTTATTTATTGCAGAAATTTTGGGCTAGTTCCAAAGATGAATTCTGACTGGCAGAATCACTGGAATGAATAAACTGTTTTTCTGTTACTAATGCAATGATGATTTTTCATCATAATGCATCCATTATTATATTTATGACGACAAGTTTATAAATATGAGTCCATATATTCCTCCATCATATGGTTTTGTATTTAACACTATTGTTTCAGGTCTATTAACTTTCCTTAGTGTGAAAAATGTTTTAATGTAGGGAACAGAAATGAACTGATTTATTAAAATATGAGTCTAAACATGGAAGTTGTTTTTCAGATATAAATTGGCCTTGAATGTCCTGTTTAGCTCCAGTTTTCTAAAACTTTAAACTCATGAATCCCACTGACTATATAGATGGTCTTATACAAATCACTTCACTTTTCAATCTACATTTCTTCATCTATTAAGTGTAAGTATTAGACTGGATTTCTACAATTATTTTCAGATTTGTAAATCTTCAAATCTGTCATTTAGAAGCCAGGTACAGTGGCTATGCCTGGAATACCAGCACTTTGGGAGGCTGAGGCAGGCAGATCACGAAGTCAGGAGTTTGAGACCAGTGTGACCAACATGGTGAAACCCCGTCTCTACAAAAACTACAAAAATTAGCTGGTGTGGTGGTTCGCACCTGTAATCCCAGCTACTTGGGAAGCTGAGGCAGGAGAATTGTTTGAACCTGGGAGGCAGAGGTTGCAGTGAGCCAAGATCATGCCACTGAACTCCATCCTGGGCAATAGAGCGAGACTCCGTCAAAAAAAAAAAAAAATCTGTCATTTAGGTAAAATTGAGAATTACATATTTCATCTCAAATGATAATGTATAATATACTCATTACAGAAAAAAAGACATATTGCTTATTCTAAATAGAGTCGATTCCTTTGAGTAGCACGTTTTTAGTTGCCTTCCAGATTTGCTGCTTTCACAGAAAATAAAATTTCAAGATGAGGCAAATTCTGACAGTGCCCACACATATTCCTGGAATCTTAAAATTATGATTGCTTCTGCGGACTGTCAACTGTGAGTATCTGCATGACTGTATGTAAGGGATTTTCTAGCAACGTAGAAGGCCACTCTTTCTATAAGCAGGACAGGACTGAAGTGCTGAAACATTAACACCTCTCCCCCAGCAGCTTCCAATAATACTCGCTGGGAACTGGTGTTTAACAATCCCAGCTTTTGCACGCATTGGGTGAAGAGAACTCTGAGTTCTGTTTTCTGCAGTTCCTCACAGGAAACATTCCAGTCATTTCCCCATGGTGGCTGGCTTCATATTATACCCTTTATTTGTACCCCACCTCCTTGGATTCACTTCTTCCACAGCCCTACTAGTATTTCCTATACCTTGTATCTAAACTAATTACATTTAAATTCTTGTCTCAGGATCTGTTTCTGGAAGAACCCATATTAAGATCAAGATCACTGCAAAATCACCATAGTTTGAATCTACAAAACGAAGGTAGAATGAATCTCAGGTAATTCTGAGTGTGATAGAAATTAATATTTGACATTATTCCATTTTGAATATGTACATGAAGTCATGTTAGATATAATCTCTTGGGATCTTGGAATTTTTCCTATAACATCATTTCTATGATGAATTAGAGAACACTTCAACCAGGCATCTGATGACCTAACTTGTAGTTTAGTCTGTGTCTTGGGCCTTATGCTTAAACTGAGTCTTACTTTATTCTTTAAAATAAAGACATCTAAAACAACTTATTACTGCTGGGTGTCGTGGTTCACACCTGTAATCTCAGCACATTGGAAGGCTGAGGTGGGCAGATCATGAGGTAAGGAGTTAAAGACCAGCCTGACCAATATGGTGAAGTCCTGTGTCTACTAAAAATACAAAATTTAGCCAGGCGTGGTGGCGTTCATCTGTAGTCCCAGCTACTCAGGAGGCTGAGGCAGGAGAATCACTTGAACCGTGGAGGCGGAGGTTGCAGTGAGCCAAGATCACACCACTGCACTTGAACCTGGGCAACAGAGCAAGACTCCATCTCAAAACAAAAACAAAAACAACAACAACCACAAAGAGTTCTGACCGGGTGCGGCGGCTCAGGCCTGTATTCCCAGTTTTTTCTTTCACTCTTGCTTTCAAGGCTGTTTTTTCTTTTTTTTGGCTTGCATAACAATATTATGCAATCTCTTCCCCTTTTCTTTTTGAGTAGTCCATAATTTAAGTCTGTTTGTTAAAAGAGTTCAACTTATCTAGTGCAATTAACCACTCTGCTACTTGTGGTGTAAATAAGATGCCAAACCACAAAAACAAAGTCATGGAGATATACCGTATGTATTATTTCCTTACGTTTCCGAACATAAGTCCACCACCTAAAACTCACAAAAGTGACTATAAATAATTAAGTTCATACATGAAGTATGTACTTGAAATTTCAAACTTGCCTTTAAGGATCAACTCAAAGAAAGGTTAATATGAATGAAAACCAAAAATACATGATTATTTGTGGAAAAGAATGATTGATAGAGAAAATATTACCTACTAGTTTTCCTATGGCTGCAGTAACAAATTTCCAAAAACTGGATGGCTTAGAAGCACAGAGACTTACGTTTGTCTCACAATTCTGGAGACTAGAACTCCAAACTCAAGTTGTCAGCAGGGCCATACTCTTTTTGAAGTCTTTAGGAAAATCGATTCCATGCCTTTTTATTTGCTTCTGCTGTTGCCAGCAATTCTTGGTACTCCTTGGCTTGTATCTTGCCAATCTCTGCTTCTATCATCACATAGAATTTGCCCTGTGAGTCTCTGTCTCTCTTCTTATAAGGATACCAGTCCTTATAATTAGATTAAGACCCATCTTAATAACCTCCTCTTAACTGTATTACATCTGCAAAGACCTTATTTCCAACAGTTACATTCACAAGTACTGGGTGTTTAGACTTCAGTATGTCAATCCAACCCATACATAACCTGTCAATCATTTGCTGATGCAAATGGACCCATCTGGTCATGGCTGGCTCCAAGGGAATGTACCCAGGTCAGCTGCACAAGACTCCATCTCCGCAGATCCCTACTCCCACCCATTCTTGGAGTTTAATGCTCTGTGGTTGCTGTCCAGAAACTCTTAATAACTTTATCTTTGAATTTACATTTTGTAAGAGAAGCTTGGGTGAACCCTTTGGTGCCTTGGACCACGCGTGGTGCACCTCCTGATAAACTCACTAGATGGGTTTTCAGCAGCCAGCTCTCTCAGCCCTTCTCCCACCTGGCCTTACCCTCCACACCCTTGCCCAGCAACTACTGTTGAGCCTAGGCATGGAAAGGGGTGGAGTAGGGTGTGCACACCCCATGGCAGCTCAGAGTGAGGCATGGCAGTGGCCACCCCCTCTCCCCTCGGCGAGCAGCATCACCATGCATTTTGTCGTTGACTTGACGGGAAAATCCTCTCGCCCACTCCAGATGCAGGTATTGAGTGCATCCTGGAGGAGAGGTTGCAATTCTCGAGGGTTGTCTATCTGTAGTGGTTTCCAATGGTGAACTGTGGGAAGAGAAAACCCCACTGGCTGGCTCCCAGTGAATCAATCCAGCAGCTGACAGCTGGGAAGGAAATAGGGTTGGGGGACGTGTCAGCTGTTTGAACAAGAAGTACTGCATTTTCCCTTTGCACTGGGCAGGACAAGTGATATAAAATATCCTGCTTTTAGGCATTTCTCTCAATGGTTAAAAAGCTCGGAGAAAATTCTAGTTTTTAACTAGAAAGTACCTGGCATATTACATTGAACATAATATGATTTATATTAATCCTGATGATGAAGAACACAATAATCTTGTGAAACAAAAATACTGCTTGATTAAGAGTAAAAAATGTCTTGAATGTCAAAAAAGTGTTTTTAATTGTAGAAACATTTAAGCTTCTAAAAGATGATTGTTGATTGCTTAGCAAATTCTTCAACTAAAAAATATAAGGCTGGGTGTGGTGGCTCATGCCTGTAATCCCAGCACTTTGGGAGGTCAAGGCGGGCAGATCACGAGGTCAGGAGATCGAGACCATCCTGGCTAACAGGGTGTTATAAAAATATAAAAAATTAGCTGGGTGTGGTGGCAGGTGCCTGTTATCCCAGCTACTCGGGAGGCTGAGGCAGGAGAATTGCTTGAACCTGGGAGGCAGAGGTTGCAATGAGCCAAGATCATGCCACTGCACTCCAGCCTGGGTGACAGAGTGAGACTCTGTCAAAATATATATATACACACACACACACATATATATAATATATAATATGTATATAGTGGTTACCTTTTATTTCTAGCAGGCCAAATGTATTTTGATACTGTGTCATCTTTTCTAGTTCCCCACATTCTCATGCCAGCAACTAGGAGCTGAATCCTGGAAATTATAGCAAGTTCAAATTCAATTTTCTTAGTGTTGGTCTAGAAGTCAAAGATCAGAAAATGTTTTATTCGTTTTGAACTGTGAAATTAAAAGATTTCTAGTAATGATGAACCAGATCTCGGAATACTGTAGCTAATTGCATACTTTGTACTTTCAGAATTAAGTTACTATCTTAAATTCTTTAATAAGTACACTTTTAGTTTAAATTAACTTCAATAAATAAAATTATATATAACTATAGTTGATAAAAGTTGTAAATTTTAATAACTAGCAGCTTTTTCTTAAGTAAACTAGAAATCTATGAACATTGAGTTCCAAGCTAAACTATTAAAGAAGTAGAGATATCATTCTCAGCACATAATAGGTTCACACATATAATGTGTGGAACCTAACAAAAATATATAATGTTTCCACCTCATGGAAAAGCCTGAAGTCATTCAAACACACACAAAAGGGATAAGTTAAAGGAAGAGCAGCAGTGAATTCTGCTTTGGCTTTGCTATAGTATCTTATTAAATCATACTTGTAAGTGCATTGATCTTATGTGTCCAAGACTAAAGCACTGCAATAGGCTCTTAAGGGCAAGAGGGCTCTTAAAAGCAACATGAAACCTGGTTATATGCAAAGTGGTATAACGTGTTGGCAAACACTGCATAAGCAATCCATGCTATGGAAAGGAATAAGGGCTATTTCACAGAGGGCATTCAGAATCATCATGAAGATATTGCCATTCACTTGGCTAAGTAAGCATCTACAGTCTTCTCCTAGGCCACATGTACATATCTTTTACAGGTATTTCAGACTTTACCAGGTCATTATAATTAAATAATCATTAAATTATCATTATAATTTACAATAATTTTAAACAAACTGGTCAATATGCTGGTGGCAATCAGCAATTGTCTTTTCTCTGTAACCTAGTGGTCACTGTCTACAATCAGCCATTCCATCAGATGAAGGGAAAGGCTCTTGGTAGGATGAGAATTCTAAATGAGGTGTATCACCAGCAAAAAGAAATCTATTTCAGTTGCAAAAGTTATCTTTGTTAGGATCTTATTATGATTCTTCCTTTTACCTCATATGCAAAGAAATTACTTTAAAATTCCTTAATTTACCTGGCATGTTGTTCTTGTAATGCTAGACTCCAGATCTGTGGTTACATTGTATGTAATTACACAGTAGCAAAAAGAAGGGCTAGATATCCATCAAAATTCTTCTAATTAAAATAAAATAATGAATGCTGTCTCTAGTGACTGTATCATCCAGGGGCCACCATTATCAACATAGTGCAGCACCAGCTCTGGTTTCTGGTGACATTTTACACAAAAGCGAAGCCAAATGTCATTCCTTGTCAGGCCAGCTTATGAAAATCATAACCACTACACATGGATGAGGTCAGGACCGGGGGCGGGGGGGAGATTTTGTTGGGTGGAAAGATAAGGATTAAAAAGAAGAAAGTGAAGGTGGTGAGGAAATAAACTTCCATGAATATGACAAAGGCAGGTAAAGGATCTAAGAAGTAGGATTCTGGTTAATAATATTATATAAAAATTCTGCTTGACTTTCACACTGCTGGCAGTTCTCATCTCACTGTATGACGGCATGGAGTTTGGTTAAGAACTTCTCATGAAAGCCAAAAGGAAAGATAGATTTAAAACCGCTAAAGAAATACTCGCTAACAAGCTTAGATAGTACTTTCATGTGACTATATATATGTTATATTTAAATATAAAGTAGGAGATTAAACAAATTACAGTAGTGAAAAGTGAAGACTGGAGTTGACTGCCAGGTCTTGACTTGAGCTCTGTTACTCATATCTGTGACCTTGCAGATATTTTCAAATTTGCTGGAGTCTCAATTTTGTCAGTTGGGCCTCAACTCTAACATGGGGCTGTTGAAATCCTATCCGTAAGGCGTGAGGATAGAGAAGAAGCCCCAGGGAGTGATACTGAAACTGTCAATGATTTTAGTGAGATCACCAGGGTTTTATTTAGAAACAAAAGTAAAAAGTAAATATGACAGATTTTACAACTCAAAATCGTTTAGCAATTCATACCTCTTAGACAAATAAATAGAAAGCTATAAGTGGACATTCGCTATTCATTTAAGATTATACTACAACTTATTTAAAATAATCAGTTATTAAACATCTAATTTTCATCAGGCAGAGAACTATCACTAATTCACACACAACGGATCATTAAGGTAAACTTCTATTCATCATTGTACTAGAGATTCTGGGCAGTGTAAATAAGCATAGGGAAAATAAATGAAATACATAATAACTTAAAAGAAAGAAATAAAATATTATTTTTATTATTCATAGGTGACATGGTTATATAACCAGTAAATCTCAAACAGTACATAATTTTGTTTATTTTTATTTTTTTGAGGGGACAGGGTCTTGTTCTGTCACCCAGGCTGGAGTGCAGAGTCATGAACATGACTCACTGCACCCTTGAACTCCTGGGCTTAAGCCATCCTCCCACCTCAGACTCTTAAGTAGCTTGGATCATAGCTGCATGCCAGCACACCTGGGATAAATTTTTGAATTTTGGAGAATGAGGGTCTCACTTTTTGCCCAGGCTAGTTTTGAACTCCTGGGCTCAAATGGTTCTCCCGCCTTGGCCTCCCAAAGCTCTGGGATTTTAAGTGTTAGTCACTGTGCCCAACCCATAGATAAATTATAATCATTGGAGGTAATATGCCATATATAAGTTCAATATATAAAAATTCATTGTCTGTTTGTATTTCACAGACAAATAATTAAGAAGTTTAAAACCATACCATTTATAATACCATCAAATCTAGCAAAAGAAGTACGAGAACTCTACACACAAATTAAAAAAAAAGTTGTGGAGAAAAAATAAAGATGATATAAACATAGAGGAATACCACTTTTACAGAGTAGAAGGTTCAGTGTTGCAAAGATGTCAATTCTTTCCAAACAGGTTTTGTGAAACTTGACAAGCTTATCCTAAAACATTTGTGTGAAAATGCAAATTATCCATTTATAGCTAACATACTCTTTAACCATGAAAAGAAATGAGAGGCTTTGCCTATCCAGCAGCAATATTTATTATAAAGCTTTGACAATTAAAAGTGTGATTTTGGTACAAAGGAAGACAAATAGAACAACAAAATATAATAAAGAATTTAGAAATAGACAATTGATTTATGTAACTGCAAAGCAATAAGAATTAATAGGCTTTCAAGCAATGGTTCCAAAAAATTATATATCCATACTGAAAAATTAGCACTGGATTCCTACCTCATATCATACTTGAAAGTCAATGACAGCTAGATCGTGGATATAAATGTGTAAGGTAAAACCAGAAAGCTTATAAAGCATAACATAGAAAATTATTTTCCTGAGTTTGAGGTAGAGAACGATTAATAAAAAGAACAAAGAAAACCATACTAACCATAGAGGAAAAGGTAGTTACTTAACCACATTGCAATTTTAGAACTTTAATTTTTGGTTGTCACCAAATGATACTGTTAAGAGAATGTCAAAAAAGACAAAACTAGAAGAAGATATTAGCACCATATATATTTAACAAAGGCTTATATTCAGAATATGTAATGATTCCCATGAAGAAATGTGTGCATATGTGTACTGAGACCTACACGAGTATGCTCCTAGCAGCACTATTTATAACTTTCATGAACCAGGATATTCAAGTGTCTATTAACAGAAGAAAGGACAATTAAATTGTGTTGTATTCATGCAATGGAATGCTATGCAGTAAGGAGAATGAAATATAGCTACGTATGGTGAAATCCTGTCTCTACTAAAAATACAAAAACATTAGCCAGGCATAGTGGTACATACCTATAATCTCAGCTACTTGGGAGGCTGAAGTAGGCGAATCACTTGAACCAGGGAGGCGGAGGTTGCAGTGAGCCAAGATCGCGCACTGCACTCCAGCCTGGGCGACAGAGTGAGACTCTGTCTCAAAAATAAATAAATAAATAGACAGAAAAGAAACAGAAAAAGAAAGAAATATAGCTACTCACAAAAGCAATGATAAATTTCACAAACACACGCTGAGCAAAAGTGTCCACAGAATAGAATATTTACTGAACTTCCTTTATATGAAGTTTTAAAAGACAGAAAACTAAATGATAGATTATAGACATATGTGCTTAGGTAGTAAAACTATTAACATAATCAGGATGCAATTACCATAGAACTTATATTGCTGGTTGTTTTGAGGGAGGAGGAGTCAATGGTTTGAAGCAGTCAAGAGAGGGCCTCCAAACCACTAATATCCCATTTCTTCGCCTGGATTGTTTACCTGAGAGTTCTTTTTATAATAAATTACTGAGTTATATATCTTTTTTGTGTGTGTGATGTATAAGTATGCTATATATTGCAATAACAATTTTTTTTTAAAGATAGGCAAAATAAATACCCCATTAAGAGAGTGCAGAGAAGAAATGGAACATGAAAAGATAATTGTGACACTTAGAGTTTACAGAAGGCTTCAATCCAGATTACACAGAGTTTTTAAAAATCAATGAGAAAAGGACAAATAATGCAATAAAACAGGCAAGGTGCAGTGGTTCATGACTGTAATCCCAGCATTTTGGGAGGCTGAGGCGGGCAGATCGCTTGAGTCCAGGAGTTTGAGATCAGCCTGGGCAACATGGCAAAACTATGCCTCTACAAAAATACAAAAATTAGCTGGTGTGGTGGTGTGCATCTGTAGTTCCAGCTACTCAGGAGGCTGAGGTGGGAGGATAACTTGAGCCTGGGAGGTGGAGGTTGCAATGAGCCGAGATTGAGCCACTGAACTCCAACCTGGATGACAGAGTCAGATTCTGTCTCAAAATAAATAAATAGATAAATAAATGAAGTGCTAAAATGTATATTCTGTCCTTTTATCTTCATCCTCCAGTCTTTGTGTAGCCTGGGGAAGGATAGAGTGGTGTCATTTAAAACACAGCCAGGTCTGAGTGTCTGCTCAGGTTTAAAGATGTTACTGAACACAAAGCGTAAATGCATTGTGATGTATTCATATGGTCGAACATTATACAACAACCAAGATTAATGAAACACAGTACATCCTGGATCCCTCAACATAGTGCTTAATAAGAGTAATACATAATTCTATTTATGCAAATCCAACAAAGAGAGGAAGTGTTTAGAGATGTGTGCTTAGGTGTTGAAATTATAAATAAAATCAAAATTTATTACGATAAACATCAGGATAGTGGTTACCTTACGATGGGAGACAGGAATTGGCTACTGATAGCAATCAAGAGAGGGGCTTAGGGTGCTGCTGTGATCATTTTCTTGACCTAGGTAGTAGTTACAGGAACATTTGGTTTGTAATAAATAACTTAGTTGCATACAGAACAAAATGTCTATGCTTTTCTATGTATATATTAGATATCATAAGAAAAGTCAAATAATACAATGAATTAAGAAAATACCTTTTAAATGACAAATGATGTGGTAATAAATCAACACTGAATTAAAACCCTCATTCTCATAGTTAGATTGATTACAGTAAAATACACTTCTTCTTTTTTTTTTTTTTGAGACTGAATTTCACTCTTATTACCCAGGCTGGAGTCCAATGGCACAATCTCAACTCACCGCAACCTCCCCTACCGGGTTCAAGCGATTCTCCTGCCTCAGCCTCCCCAGTAGCTGGAATTACAGGCATGTGCCACCACACTCGGCTAATTTTGGATTTTTAGTACACACAGGATTTCTCCATGTTAGTAAGGCTGGTCTCAAACTACCGACCTCAGGTGATCCGCCTGCCTCAGCCTCCCAAAGTGTTGGGATTACAGGTGTAAGCCACTGTGCTCAGCCTAAAATACACTTTTTATCTCTGATAACCAGAGAATGGAAGAGAAGTTAAATGTCTAAAGATAAAAATAAACTAAGAGAATGCAAATATAAAAGTATCCTGACAAAATTACATTTGTGTCTTTTAATAATTACTTTTATTATGAAAAGTAATTATTATATAATTCACTTGGTACCCTTTTAAATAGTTTTCTTTAAAAGAACACATTAGATATGATTTCAGTTATCTTTCTTAATACATTTAATCAAAATTTCAATTGTGATACAAAGACTTAAATTTTATCTTAAAAGCCTGTTTTATTTTAAAAGGAAACATTCTCTATATTGAGTCCAACTGCTTATATAAATTATCTGAATTAAAATAGCATTTACAAATGAGTCTCTGGGACACTTAATTTGAGTCCTTTTGGGGGGATATTAATGAAATGAAATGCCAGTTTTAAAATCAAGTTACATAGCACACAATATAATCGTCCTCCTATAAAATTCTAATGAATAAGATTAGATAGCAAGAATTTCAGTGGAACCTGTTATCTCCTATTACATTTGACTATTTCATATAATTTAATTTCACTTTGTTTCAGTCCAACATAAAATGAAGGATTCCATTGTCTGCTCAGCTGCCATTTCTCTGGATATTTGAAATATATTTAATTATACAAGGTCACATCTGAAGAGATAAAACTCTCTGGAGAGAATGTAAATGAACATTCTCCTATCGGATCACTTATGAATTCTTTATTACCCTAAAATTACATGATATTATCCTGAAGTGACATGAAATGTCTTACTTATTGTCTTGCCCATTCCTGGAATGAAAATAGAATATGAAAGAAAACTAATGCTTCTGAGAATTGGCTGCTGTAAAGGGTACCTTCTTTCATTACTCATGCTTTGTAATTGGCAGTCCACAGCAGGAAAGCCCATACAAAATATGCTAGTTATATTTAGATCGTAGTTTTGGATTTGCCTTTATGATGAGGCATTAAAAATTATGGCAAATTGTAACAGATGTTTGCAATGGGCTAGAGATGCCAAAGTTCTGTTTGTGGTAAAATGTTGTATATCAACTGTCAAAAGAATTTTTCTGTCAGTCAAGTGCTGAAAGGCTATTTGCAAACTGTCTTTAAGGAATGAAAAAACGGTAGTGTAGGGTATACAGATACTGTCTTAAAGTTCAGTATTCTCATTTTACATAGTGAATGACTATTTATACTCTAGTCTGTGCAATTTGTAGATGGTATTATTACAGATATCATCATCAATATTTCTTTACTTTTAGCAAACATCTATCTTGAAATTATATGAAATATACATTCTTGCAAATGAAGAAAATATCTTTTCACTTTTTCCTCTAAACTCTCACAATGTTTAATTGTTTACACACATTTTGGCAAAACTCCATTTTTGGCTAACAAGTTGTTGATGCAACACGTACTCAAAGTGACATTTTAAAAGTGGCAACTTTGCTGCTTTGGTGTGTGTGTTTATTTTTGTAAATATAGGTAAATAGAACATCTATCAAACCATTTCATTCAACAGTAACTTTGACTATTTAACAATAAAGGAAATAGTAACTAGATCTATATGTAACGTGAACAGATATGAGAATATGTTAGTTGAGTTTTCAGATAAGAATCTCAAACTTTTAGCCACCAAAATACTTGTCCTCCCTAAGAAAAAAGTTTATTTTTGAAATAAATATTACTAATAACATGATGTTGTGATTATTCACCAACATTCTTCAAAGAGAAAAAGAGGAAATGCTTTCTATGGCAACAACTTTCTATAGGTATTCAAATATTTTTAATCCAGTTGCAAAAAAAATGAAAAGACTTTGACTCAAAATGCTGTACCCAAGGGAGTTAAAAAAAAGAGTGAATAAATGAGCAAACAAAAACAACTTGTTCACAAAATAACAGTATATATGATATTAAATGGATGTAAACATTGATTCAAAGTTTATTGGTATGTGGAATAATTTCCATGAACAGTTGTCTAGAGAGAACTGTGTATAAAAACAAAAATAAAACAACTTATCCTCTGTACATTACAATTATTTCAGAACTGTAAGACACAGTGCAATTAGGAATGAAGCATAGCCCGATAATGAACAATAGATTATGTATCAGGAGATGTGTGTTCAGGTCCTTGCTGCAATATTGACACTTACATTAACTTCTTATAGTATTGGGTTCCTAAAAATAAGAATAATAAAGCCCGCTACATTGGCTTGTTGTACAGTTTAAATGAGACAATGGTTCTGAAATTGCTTTAGATTTATAACACTCATACATGTACAAAATATTACTATTAATAATGAGTAACTTTAAAAATAAAATATTCCTGAAAAGTGCCATAATTTTTCTTTTATGAGTTTACACTATAATTATCAGCGAATCAGCTAGTGCTTTTACTGAAAAGTTTGGCCCAAGGAGAAGTCTTGTCCTATTTCTTTTTTTTAATGATAGCATCATAACTTAGGGGAAATATTAGAGTGAAGTTCCTATTTTCTATATGTGACATTTTCTAAAGCTATTAGATTTATTAGTTTGTTTCACAGGTCATCAAGAACTGAACCATATAAAATTCGCTTGACTAGGAAGGAAGAAAAGATGTCTGAAATAATCAGGATCGGCAAGGAACCCAAATTAATTCAGTTCAATCTATTTTGCTCAGTACTCACAACAAAAAATTACTTTAAATATTGCTATCCTATTTCAATTAAGTAAAATGTAGAGCAAGACAGAGATACAAAGTGTCTTTGTCAGTGGAAGAAACCATGCAATCCATAGGCAACTGTGCCCTACTCCTACCCCAACCCTTGGAAAGTAAATTAAAAAAAAAAAAAAAAAAAAAGGAAGGAAGGAAAGAGAAAAAGAAAACATTTGGGTAACTGATTTTCATGTGAGATGATGCAAGCAATCATTTGGCAATAAAGTGTCCATATTGATGGTGAAGAAGGTTGGTCAATTACTAGATAAGGCAAGGTAGTTCGTTTTATGGGACTCTGTTTTGAGCCCTGTTGCTTTTTTGCTTTAATAGAACTTCTATTATTCTATGCTTATTTATCACTGCTGCAAGGAAAGTGACCATTACTTTTTAAATATATATACATATATATATCTTAAATATATCACATATATCTCTTGTATATTTACAAAGTAATATATGTTTATACATATACTTGTATTTATATTTAAGCATATATATGTGTGTGTATATATATATTTGCAGGAGTTGACAAAGTGTGTGTCTGTATGTGTGTGTGTGTGTATATATATATATATATGCCCTAAAATACATTCTTGGAACCATAAATTTTAAGTTGTGAATGGCCCTAAGACTTGCTTGTATTCACGATAGTCAGCATCGAGTTTTGTAATTATATGCTCTTCTCCATGCATTGTAAATGCTTTCCAATATCCTTTCCCTTACAGCATCATTGGTTTGCAGACAGGAAAATAGTTTAGAAAATGAAGACTTAGTGCTTTTATTTTCCACACTCAAATTGACTTCTAAGATAATGAAACAATATTTCTGAAACATGATAATCATACCAGAATAACTAACTTAATTACATAGTCTACCATTATATTCTACTATTGAACAGTAATTGCATTTATTTTTCTATGTATGCATATTTAGGTCACTTTCTGAAGACTTCAAAAGTTGTTTAGGTAATTTGAAATTTTATCTATTCAGAAGTTATAATGAGTTATTAATTCAAAAATTGATTTTTATGGCTAAATCTCTGACCTGAATATTGGGAGACCAAAGAATCAAAAATATGTTCCAAAAATAAATTAAGGCATTTTAATTTAAAACAAGAGAATGTTTTATACTCTGCAGAAATGGCACATAAATCTTATCATCATCATCTTTATTGTTTTCTAGATTCTAAAAAAATGAGGAAGAGTTTGCACTGTATATAACAGTTCTAGTAGAAACACAAAATGAATAAGCCTTCAATTTACAGTAGGTACTGTTCTCCTTAAAAAATATACTTATGAATTAATGAAATCAAGATCATACAATAGTTTTAGGATAATTATTTATCCAGAATCTTTCCCTTCAACTTCTTCATTTTGGCTTGCTAATTTTTAGACATTTCTCAAACATTTCCCCCCAAATTAAGAGGAAAAATAGATTAAAAAATCATATTATCAAGATTTCCTATTTATCATTATTTCTCTAAGACTTTATGTTCCTGTAGTTCAAAAACCACTTAACAAATAGCCAGGATGCCTTTGGTGACTCTAACTTTATAATTTGAAAAAAAAAAAAAAGAAAGCACGATTGATAGTCTTAAAAGCCTTTGTGAACATACTGGAGCAGCAGAGGTGACATTGAGACTGCTTTGGAAAATTCAGTAACTGTGCTTGCCTTTAGGAATCACCTATTGAACCTATGACTATGCATTTTTTAAGAGAATCAACCAGAACTTGCTATATTTTTAGATCAATAGAATGACTGAAATGAATATCAAATGTAGGTTTGGATAAGTTAGGAATTTAATTTTTTTCATGCTCTCTTTAATGTAACCTGGAAATTGATTGTATTGTTAACAAAAAATGCTATTACAAATTTTTTCTAATCTAAGCTCCCTCAGAAATTTTAAATCTCAGCATCGAGTGTTAAAAAACAAGCTCTTTAGGTTGTGTAGTCATTTCAACTAGAAGAGCTGAGATGACTCATTCTGATCTTATCCGCACAATTGTCGATGTTCTCAAAATAGAAAGGATATAGTCTAAAAACTAAAAGGTAGAGGAGTTTTCTCTTTAAATTCCAGGTTGAGCTGGTGGTAAAAGTATTTACTGACAATAGAAACCATTGATGTAGAATAAATCATGGCTCCCAGGAAGTCATTTTATAACTACTTGCTAGCTACTCCACGTTTTAATGAGTTTAATGATCAGTATATGACCTCCACCTTGCAGATACAGGCTCCGTCTGCTTCTATTTACAGATGACAAGTAATTCCTAAGAGATCAAAATCTTAGTCAAAATGTTAGTGAAGATGTGTTTGAGCCTGTATTGCTCTTGTGATGTCTCTAGTTTGAATGCATGGCTCAAACTCTCTCTATTTCCTATGAGCCACTACCTGGCCATCAGAAATAGGTTTCAGGCCCAGAACCTAAAATATGGATTCTATTTTATGTAATTTCAAACAAATTATATTGTTAAAATATACCATGTTAACCCTCTGAAGTGTAAAAGTTTAGTAGTGTTTAGTATATTCACATGGTTGTGCAATCTCCAGAACATTTCCATCTTGTAAAACTTGAAACTCAGTATCCATTAAACATCAATCCTTCATTTCCTCTTCCCCCCACTTCCTGACACCCACTATTCTCCTTTCTCCTTATATGAAGGTGACTGCTCTAGATAGCTCACATAAGTGGAATCATGTAGTATTTGTCTTTTTGTGGTTGGTTTATTTCACTTAAATAAAGTCTTTAAGGTTTATCCATGTTGTAGTAGATGACAGAATTTTCTTCCTTTTAAGGCTGAATAATATTACATTTATGTATATACCACATTTTATTTACACATTCATCTGTTGATGGACACTTGGACTGCTTCCCCCTCTTGGCTGTTATGACGAATGATGCTATAAACATGGATATACAAATCTTTTTGAGATCCTGCTTTCAATTCTTTTGGGTATATATCCCTAGAAGTAAAATTGCTGGTCACTCAGTAATTAATTTTTTTCAGCATTATTGAGGTAAAATTGACAAATACAATTACACATATATTTAAGGAACACCCATACAGTTTTACATATGTATTTTTTTCTTACATTTAAAAAAATATTTTACACTGGAACAACTAGAAAATCAAATAAAAAACTAAGCAAATGATTATTTTGCTTGGAGGACAACATGATATAAAAAGGAACTTTGGTTCCTTTATTTGAATAATTGAATATTATTCAGTTGAATAATTGAAAATTATTATTTCCAATATGTGAGAAGTCATGAAAATTGAAACCCAGTAGAAATTTCTTGGGTCAACGCTGCACTGTAGCTCAAATAGGTAGCTTGTTACAAATATACCTGCTTTTCCAGGATCAGCCCTGGAAATTCTGGTTCAGTTGGTCTAGCTTAGGATTCAGAAATATATGTTTTTTACAAAGTGCTAGGTAATTCGGGTGCTGCCTCACCACTGACTAGCATTTACATAGCTAACATTTAAAACAATATTTCTGTATTAATAGATTAAATATTTAATAGAAAGATATTATGTGCTACCAGTAAAATGTATAAAGGTACTGGGTACTTGAAAGTGATTTAAAC
The DNA here is from genome assembly GCF_000951035.1 of Colobus angolensis palliatus. Lineage (NCBI taxonomy): Eukaryota > Metazoa > Chordata > Mammalia > Primates > Cercopithecidae > Colobus > Colobus angolensis. The sequence continues at coordinate 15,232,107 of NW_012118487.1, forward strand.
AAAAATATTTGTCCTCATGAATTTATCAGTCTTAGTGGAGAAGACTTAATGTAACATATAAAGATACATATGCGTATAGGGTTACAAATTCCTGAAGGCTAAGAGCTCCTTAGCCTTGGTTTGGGTCTGAGGGTGGTGAAGGGTGCAAGTAGAGTGCAAAGGCACAGTTATGATGAACTGAGTCTAACTGCAATGGATGCCGTTCTGTGCCATCCTGAGTTCCCCTTCAGAACTGAGGCCCTAATTTTTTTAACTGCTGGGAGTATTGGTGTTTGAGGGCTCTCCTTGCTGAGTGTCTCTCTGGAATTGCCCTGAGTCCAACTCCGTCCCAGTAAACAGCCAATAGGAGGTGCTGGTTATAAAGGCCTCTCCACTTTCCCTGAAAAGGGGGGTTAATTCAGGACAGCTGCAGAACTCCCCTGAGGCCTCTATTGTTATCACACCCTGTGTTCAATCCTCTTTCCTGCACTACTTCACATGGGGGTTGATCTTTAGGGCATTCCCTATTAAATTGAACGCAAATGAATCTGAGTCTGTTTCTAAGACCTGACTTGAGACACCATAAAATAACCACAAAGAAGCCTAAATGTTCAGAGAATCCAGACTGTGTAAATTTCAAGACCACAGGCCATCCACTGTCACCATGCACAAGCCCAAGGGAGAGGAGCACAGCTCTGCTCAGTGGGCCAGTGTGTCAAGTAGAGGATGTGGACAGATATCCTTCACCAAGCGTCAGCAAGTTAAGACTGTGCATCATCCCTGGGAGGTGGGAAACCTTTAATTGTTTAAATCCTAAATGAGCCATTTTTTAAAATCAGAAGTAACCGAGTTCCTTTAAATTGACAAGACGCACTTTTCTCCATCAATACAAACCCTTGTGAAAAAACAGAAAAAGAATTCAGAAGTTCGATTATTGTGAACTAAGTTGGATTCAACTGTAAATAAATAATTACAACTTTGTACATACACATCTCATAGCTGATTAAAAATCATCCCTGGAGACTACCTTGCAGCTCCCACTCAGATGGACAGAACAGTATATGGAGACTTACACTGTGAACTTTTGCTCCAAGAAGTACCAGAGGGACATACTAGGAAAACCAAAATAATTCAGACCCTTTGAAAGAAGTGGTTTGCCACTGCAAATTCTGAGAATAATTGAAAATTATTATTTGCAATATGTGAGGAGTCATGAAAATTGAAACGCAAATTCTGAGAGACAGCCAAAACACTGGTAGTGTCCAAGGTGTGCGAGGGGGAAAGTCTGCCAGTGAACACACATCCTTACCGGGGAGCCTGAAAATCCAGATCCCGGGAGAAGGATTAAACTTACCTAGAGCTGAAATAAATTTAGACAGCTGAGTAAAATATAAAAGTAGAAGCTGCAGCAGGGAAGACCCCTGTAGGTACTCCTGGTCCCCAGGGAAGCCCAGGTAACCCATTTCAGACCGTATCTCACAGGGGTCCTTGGGGAGGGTTGCCAGTGGAATTGGGGAAAGACCACAGGGAGAAGGAAACTTTCAGCTGAACTTTGTAGTAATTTCAACTGAGTGAAAAATTTTCAGGGCAGAATCTGGGAGTGGAGGGCAAATGGGAAGTGCAGATATGAGCACAGAAGCTATAGTAGGGAGAAGCGAAGCTGGAAAGCCCTGCTTGATTTCTCGGCAGAGACACTGGTAGCTTGGGGCAAAGTCCCAGCTCTGCTGGCTGGCTGCCTGGATATAAACTTAGTGCTGCTGGGGGAGCACAGCAGGAGACTGGCCTTTCTGGCTGTGTGGGAGCTGGGTGAGGCCTGGCACTGCCAGCTTTCCCCCACTTCACTGGTGACCTGTATGTTGTAGCAGAGGCAGTTATAATCTCCCTGGGAACATAACTCCATCAGCCTGAGAACCACACCCCGATCCCCCACAGAAACTTCAGCAAGTGCTGACCAAGGAGAGTCTGAGTTCAGGCACTCCTAACCCTGCCCTCACCTGATGGTTTTTCTCTACCCACCCTGATAGTAGAAGCCAAAAGACATAGTATCTTGGGAGCTCTATGGCCACACCCACCACCTGAGAAACCTGAGCACTTATCCAGGTGACCTTAGGGCAAGCTTGAATCCCTTCTATACTACAACAGCTGATGCTCTATTGAAAGCATCACCTCTTGGCTGGAGGCCAACCAACTCAAGCCATTACAGCAACTCATAAAAGAACAACCCTGCCCAACAAAGGAGAAAACAGCTAGCTTTACTACCTGTAACATCTTGTCTAACCAGGGATCCTCAGTATGTCTACATGACAACTTTACTGCCAGCACAACCAGCATATGAGAAAACAAGTGCACTAAACAAAACAAAAGTGAAGGTCCTGCACAGAGTCCACCTCACTCCACTCCTACCTCCACCAGAGCAGGTGCTAGTATCCACATCTGAGAGTCCGAAAGATGATCACCTCGTGGGGCTCTTTGTAGACACTCCCCAGTAGCAGCCCAGAGCCAGGCAGCTTTGTTGGCTGGCTAGACCCAGAAGAGAAATATCAATTGCTGCAATCTGGCTCTCAGGAAGCCCCATCCCCAGGGGAAGGGGAAGAATACCACATCAAGGGAGTACCCTGTGGGACAAAAGAATCTGAACAGCAGTTCTGGAGTCCCATATCTTTCCTCTGACATAGTCTACTCAACTGAGAAGGAATCAGAAAAACAATTCTGATAATGTGACAAAACAGGGTTCTTTACCACCCTCAAAAGATCACCCTAGCTCACCAGCAATGGATCCAAACCAAGAATAAATCTCTGAATTGCCAGAAAAAGAATACAGAAGTTTGATTATTAAGCTACTCAAGGAGGCACCAGAGAAAGGTGAATACCAACATAAAGAAATTTAAAAATGCTACAGGTAAATAAAAAACAACCACAACTTCTGGAAATAAAGGACACACTTAGAAAAATGCAAAATGCACTGGAAATTCTCAACAATAGAATCAAACAAGTAGAAGAAAGAACTTCAGAGCTTGAAGACAAGGCTTTTCAATTAATTTAGTCTGACAAAGACAAAGAAAGAAGAATTAAAAAAACTTGAACAAAGCTACCAAGAAGCCTGGGATTATGTTAAACAACCAAACCTAAGAATAATTACTGTGCCTGAGAAATAAGATGCATCTAAAAGTTTGGAAAACAAATTTGAGGGAATAATTTCCTCAATAAACTTCTCTTGCCTTGCTGGAGATTGAGACATCCAAATACAAGAAGCTCAAAAAACACTCAGGAAATTCATTGCAAAAAGATAATCAGCTAGACACATAGCCATCAAGTTGACTAAAGTGAAGATGAAAGAAAGAATGAAAGAACGTTAATAGTTGTGAGGCAAAAGCATCAGGTAACCGATAAAGGAAAACCTATCAGATTAACAGCAGATTTCTCAGCAGAAACTCTGCAAGCTAGAAGAGATGGGGGTTTTATGTTTAGCCTCCTTAAACAAAACAACTATCGGTCAAAAATTTGGTATCCAGCTAAACAAAGCCTTATAAATGAAGGAAAGATACAGTCTTTTTCAGATGAACAAATGATGAGAGAACTTGCCACTACCAAGCCAGTACTACAAGAACTGTTAAAAAGGAGCTCTACATCTTGAAACAAAACCTCAAAATACACCAAAATAGAACCTTCTTAGAGCATAAACCTCACAGGAGCTGTAAAATAATAATACAATGGAAAAAAAAAAAAGAGTATTCAAGCAACAACTAGCATGATGAATAGAATAGTACCTCACATCTCAATACTAAAGCTGAAAGTAAATGGCCTAAATGCTCCACTTAAAAGATACAAAATGGCAGAATGGATAAGAATTCACCAAATAAGTATCTATTGTCTTCAAGAAACTCACCTAACACATAAGGACTCACATAAACTTAAGGTAAGGGGGTGGAAAAAGACATTCCATGCAGATGGACAGCAAAAGCGATCAGGAGTAGCTATTTTTATCTCAGACAAAACAGACTTTAAAGCAACAACAGTAAAAAAAGATAAAGGATGACATTATATGATAAAATATCTAGTCCAACAAGAAAATATCACAATTCTAACTATATATCTACCTAACACTGGAGCGCCCAAATTTATACAATTACTACTAGACATAAGAAATGAGACACATGGCAACACAATAGTAGTGGGAGACTATAATACTCCATTGACAGCACTAGACAGGTCACCAACACAGAAAGTCTACAAAGAACCAATGGACTTAAACTGTACCCCACAACAAATGGACTTCACAGATATTTCTGGAACATTCTACCCAGCAACTGCAGAATATACAGTCTATTTATCAGCTCATGGAACATTCTCCAAGATAGACTATATGACAGGCCACAACACAAGTTTCAATAAACTTAAGAGCCAAAATTATGTTAAGTACTCTCTGCGCCCACAGTGGAATAAAATTGGAAAACAACTCCAAAAGGTATCCTCAAAACCATGCAAATCCATGAAAATTAAATAACCTGCTCCAGAATGATTGTTGGGTCAACAATGAAATAAAGACAGATATAAAAATATTCCTTGAACTTAATGATAATAGTGATACAACCTATCAAAACCTCTGGGATACAACAAAAGTCATGCTATAAGGAAAGTTCACAGGATGAAATGCCTACATCAAAAAGTCTGAAAGAGCACAAATAGACAATCTAAGGTCACACCTCAAGGAACTAGAGAAACAAGAACAAACCAAACTCAAACCCAGCAGAAGAAAATAAATAGCAAAGATCAGAGCAGAACTAAATGAAATTGAAACAGAAGAAATACAAAAGATAAATTAAACAAAAAGCTGGTTCTTTGAAAAGATAAATCAAACTGATAGACCATTAGTGAGATTAACCAATGAAAGAAGAGAGAAGATCCAAATAAGTGCAATTAGAAATGAAATAGGAGATATTACAGCTGATACCATAGAAACACAAAAAATAATTGAAGGCTACTATAAATATCTTTATGTGCACAAACTAGAAAACCTAGAGGAGATGGATAAATTTCTGGAAATATGCAACTCTCCTAGATGAAATCAGGAAGAAATAGAAACTCTGAGCAGACGTATAACAGGCAGTGAGATTGAAATGGCAATTTAAAAAGTTATCAACAACAAAAAAAGTCCAGGACCAGCTGGATTCACAGCTGAATTATATTAGACATTCAAAGAAGAACTGGTACCAATTCTACTGACACTATCCCAAAAGATAGAGAAAGAGGGAATCCTCCCTAAATCATTCTATGAAGCCAGCATTACCCTAATTCAGAAACCAGGAAAGGACATAACAAAAAAAGGAAACTACAGACCAATATCCCTGAAGAACACAGATGCAAAAATCCTCAGTGAAATAACTAGCAAAGCAAATCTAACAACATATTAAAAAGATAATTCACCATGATCAAGTGGGTTTCATAACAGGGATGCAGAGATGGTTTAACATACACAAGTCAATAAATATGATACACCACATAAACAGAATTAAAAACAAAAATCACATGATCATCTCAACAGACCCAGAAAAAGCATCTGACAAAATCTAGTATCCCTTTATCATGAAAATCCTCAGCAAAATTGGCATAGAATGGACATACCTTAAGGTAATAAAAGCCATCTATGACAAACCCACAGCCAACATTACACTGAATGGGGAAAAGTTGAATGCATTCTCCCTGAGAACTGGAACAAGACAAGGATGCCCACTTTCACTACTTCTATTCAACATAGTACTGGAAGTCTTAGGCACAGTAGTCAGACAAGGGAAAGAAAATGAAGGACATCCAAATCAGTAAAGAAGAAATCAAACTGTCACTGTTCATGGAGTATAAGATCATATAACTAGAAAACTCTAAAGACTCATCCACAAAGCTCCTAGGACTGATCAATGCATTCAGTAAGGTTTCAGGATACAAAATTAATGTACACAAATCAGTAGTACTGTTATATACCAACAGTAACTATGCTGAGAATCAATTCAAGAACTCAACCCCTTTTATACCAGCTGCAAAAGTAAAATAAAATACTTAAGAATATACCTAACCAATGAAGTGAAAGACCTCTACAAGGAAAACAACAAAACACTGCTGAAAGAAACCATAGACAACACAAACAAATGGAAACACATCCCATGCTCTTGGATGGGAAGAATCAATATCGTGAAAAAGACCATACTGCCAAACACAATCTACAAATTCAATGCAATTCCCATCAAAATATTGTCATCATTCTTCACAGAACTAGAAAAATCAATTCTCAAATTCATACAAAACCAAAAAAGGGCCCACATAGCCAAAGCAAGACTAAGCAAACAGAATAAATCTGGAGGCATCACATTACTTGACTTCAAACTATACTACAAGGCTATAGTCATCAAAACATCATGGTACTGGCATAAAAATGGGCACACAGCTCAATGGAACAGAATAGAGCCCAGAAATAATGCCAAATACTTACAGCCAAAGCAAATAAAAACATTAGTGGACAAAGGACACTCTATTCAACAAATGGTGCTGGGATAATTGGCTAGCCACATGTAGAAGAAAGAAACTGGATCCTCATCTCTCACCTTATACACAAATCAACTCAAGGTAGATCAAAGACTTAAATCTAAGACCTAAAACCATAAAGATTCTAGAACACTGGTAAACCCTCTGAGACATTGGCTTAGGCAAAGACTTCAGGGTCAAGAACCCAAAAGCAAATGCAACAAAAACAAAAATAAAGAGATGAGACCTAAAACTCAAAAGCTTCTGCACAGCAAAAGAAATAATCAGCAGAGTAAACAGAAAACCAACGGAGTGGGAAAAAGTCTTCTAAAACTATGCATTCAGCAAAGTACTAATAGCCAGAATCTACACTGAACTCAAACAAATCAGCAAGAAAAACCCCAAAGAACCTCATCAAAAGGTGGGCTAAGGACATGAACAGACAATTCTCAAAAGAAGATATACAAATGGCCAACACACATATTTAAAAATGCTCAGTATCACTAATTATGAGGGAAATGCAAATCAAAACCACAATAGAATACCACGTTACTCCTGCAAGAATGACCATAATAAAAAAAAATAGATGTTCACATGGATGTGGTGAAAAATGAATACTTTTACACTGCTGGTAGGAATGTAAACTAGTACAACCACTATGGAAAGCAGTTGTGGAGAACTAACAGTAGATCTACCATTTGATCTAGCAATTCTACTAGTATGGATCTAGTATGGAAAACTAACAGAAAATCTACCATTGACCCAGCAATCCCACTATTGGGTATGTACCCAGAGGAAAACTAATAGAAAATCTACCATTGACTCAGCAATCCCACTACTGGGTGTGTACCCAGAGGAAAAACAGTCATTATACAAAAAAGAAACACACACGTTTATAGCAGCACAATTCACAATTGCAAAATATGGAACCAGCCCAAATGCCCATCAATCAATGAGTTGATAAAAAAATGCGGTATATATAGACCATGGAATATCACTCAGGCATAAAAAAGAAATGAAATAATGGCATTCACAGAAAACTGGATGGAATTGGAAACCATTATTCTAAGTGAAGTAACTCAGGAATGGAAAACCAAACATCGTATATTCTCACTTATAAGTGGGGCTAAGCTATGAGGATGCAAAGGCATAAAAATTGTACAATGAAATCTGGGGACTCAGGGAGAAGGTGGGGGCAAAAGATAATTGCTGGGTACAGGGGGTAGAGTGTATACTGGTCAGTTGTACCAGTTGATTTCCAAAATGTCAGAAATCACCACTAAAGAACTTATCCACATAACCAAACACCTGTTTCCCAAAAACCTACTGAAACAATGAAAAAAGTCATCCCTGCCACTCATACACTATTTCACAGAAAACCATGCTGTATGTCATCATCAAACTTCTTCAAAAATGATTTTTCTATGCCTGCTGCTTCAATTTTTAAAAAACATTTCTTCGCCAGTAGAAATCATGCTTGTAGCTAGGAGGAATTTAAAAATATATAGGTCATACTAATGTGTGCTGGTTATATATCAGACCTGATTATTCCTCAGTCTGCTGAAAATATAGTCTCTGAGACCACCAGTGATCAATTGGTTATTTATTTAACACAAATGCTTTTTCATCATTTCCCTAGCCGAAACGTTTTCCATGTACCGCTGTTCCTACAAAACAACTCTCGTATCAGTCCACTTTTTCCTTTTCTATTTTTTTTTTTTTTTTTGAGACGGAGTCTGGCTCTGTCGCCCAGGCTGGAGTGCAGTGGCCGGATCTCAGCTCACTGCAAGCTCCACCTTCTGTGTTTATGCCATTCTCCTGCCTCAGCCTCCCGAGTAGCTGGGACTAAAGGCACCCACCACCTCGCCCGGCTAGTTTTTTGTATTTTTTTTTTTAGTAGAGACGGGGTTTCAACATGTTAGCCAGGATGGTCTCAATCTCCTGAACTCGTGATCCACCCATCTCGGCCTCCCAAAGTGCTGGGATTACAGGCTTGAGCCACCGTGCCTGGCCCCTCCTTTTCTATTCTAATTCTACATCAAACTTTCATTAGTTCTTCCAGGAGTATTTCAGTGATGGTATAATTGCATCCTTATTTATAGTTTTGTTTTTTAACTCTTCAAATAAGGCTACTGTATGTTCACTCATTTAACAAATATTTACTGAGGGCTTATTATGTACCAAGCAATTTGCTGGTGCTGGAGAAATAATACTGAATAAGACAGACAATGATATTGCTTCCATGGAACTTAAATTTTGGTCAGAAGGCTTATAGGTTACCAAAACACTAAAAAATAAAATTGCAAGTGGGTGATGAAAAGTGACTTAGTGACTCCTTTTGGTGAGTAGAGTTGACCTCTTTTGGGATGTGATAGATAAGTTGACATCTGAATGAATAGAATCCAGCCATATTTTGCAGAGAAGAACATTTCTGGAAGAGGAGACAGCTCTATGCAAAGGTCCCAGAGAATGAATGAACTTGGCATGTGTGAGGAACCAGAAGGCTTATGTGGGGACTCAGAAAACAATATCTCAAAATGAAGGCCTCATAAAACAGCCTCAGAAAGGTTTTTTCCTGACTTTCTTCTGCCCTTCTGCCTCCCAGTTTCATTCTTCCCAAAGCCTAGCCATAGAAATTAGAATCCCTTCTCCCCAAGGCTGGTCACAGAAACCAGAACCCTATTTCCCCAAAGCCAAACACAAGACCTAAAAATATTACTCTAACTTTCCCCAGATCCTTTGTAAAATTTGGCCATAAAGAAATTATCTACTTATCTTGTTTGACTGTAGATCATAAGATCCTCATTCCAAAGAGGGTCCTTTCCCACACCCAGAAGGAAGAAATGCATGCTCAGAGAGGCCAAGTAAAATCTAGACAGGCCATGGTGTTTTTTTCCCCTTAGTTTGTTAGCATTAGATCATACCCTTTTTGTTCAAGCATATTTCTGCATAGTGATTTGTACTTTGTTGAGCCTAAGCATAAACAAAAACCATTTCTCCTATGTCTTTGGGTCTTCATTCTGAAGGCTCCTGTGTATATACATTAAATAAATTGGCATTTTTTTCTCCAATTAACCTGCCTTTTGTGAGTTAATTTTTCAGTGAAGCTTCAGGGAGCCAAGGACCTTGGCCTGTGTACTCATGAGTAGTGGTGAGTGGCTCAGAGGCCAGGATGACAGCTTGGGTTTTTAATGCAGTGGGAAGTTACTGAATTGCTGTAAGCAGGGAAATGCATAGTAAGATTATTTTTTAAGGATGATTCTGGTTGCTGTGTGGAGAACTGACTGGAGAAAGGCAAGGAGAAGCAGAGATTGACCAGAAATCTGCCAGAGTCATTCAGAAGAGAGACATGGGCTGGCATGGTGAGAGTGGTAGAGATGAGACACAGTGGTGGGGAAAATGGAGAGACCGTTTAGAGATATTTAGGAGATGCTGATAAGGTCATTTTAGAGCACAGCTCTACACTTGTCACTTCTGTTATAGGACCAACAGGTTCCTATGCTGGTAGTGCAGTAACATAGCAATATACTGAGAGGGCAGAGTTTTCAGCAGATAAAGAGTTTAATGATCACAGGACAGCTGAGGGTGTTGATAAGATGACACCCTCAACTCCATCTCTTCAAGGAGTTTGAGCCAGTTTTTATGAGGATTATGGAGGGTGACTGGCTGGAAAGTTGAGGTCATTGCTTGGTTGAGGTAAGGAGGATGGAATCATCAAGATGTGGAAACTGCATTCTTTGGTGAGTCAGCTCTTCATGGAGACATTCAGATCAGCTGACATCTGTAGTTTCACTGGTATGCAGGAGCTGAATGAATATCTTAGAGGGAAAACTTAATGTCTTATAATGTTCAGGTTGTTATCCATATAGCAGTTAAGGGGAACTATAATCTAGGGTCCACATGACTCTGGGACATTGACTCCAAATGACTGTGAGGAAACATGCCAGAGTATGCTGACCTAATGGTAATGCTGAATGTGCTGCAAGCTTGCTGTATTTTTGTTTCTTTCTCTCTCTTCTTTCCTGATTTGTTTCTTAAAGTTTATAGGGATGGTTTTGCTCCCAGCTAAACTTTCACTGTGTTTCTAAGGCCCTCAAATGTCTGAGTCAGACATTTGTTTAACCCTTAATGTGAGCTCTTACCTCTAACTGCCTTGCTGGGGAGGAAGTGTGCACTTACCTGGTCCTCCATTAGCTTGTTATTTTCAGAATCCAACCTCTGAAAGTCCAGACCCACAGCTTTTTCCTTGTAGTTAAAATTATACTGAAATATAGTCAGTGTGTATAGGGACTCTAATTCTGGATTAGAGGAAGACAGTTAAAGAAATATAAAGCTCACTGGGCCGCAAAGTATTTTAAAGATTCCATGACCTGCTCAATACCAGAGGAAAATATCCTTTCTTCTGCTCATTACCAGAGGAAAATATCTTTAGGCCTTGAAGAATGTTAAACAGGAAATAGTTATAAAATCAAGAAAGGCCATTGTTTTGATAGGCCAGCATGTACCCAACATTCATGCATCAATACTGAAATCTCTGGAAATATTTCTGAGTAATGTATGCACTTATGTGCTACTTTTTCCAAAGTCCCTCTCTGTGAAGTGGCATTGGTTAAAACATCCCTGGTCTATGGAGAGATGACTTTTTGATAGACTGATTCTAGCTCCAAAGGACTATGTTTGAGTCATTTCTCCTTGTAAAGCAAATAAATGAATCTATGTAAGAGTTTACTTGAAGTGCTGGAATCCAAATCACACCATCACTATGGATAATCACATATATATTGTTGTGAATTAACAACTGAAATATGCAGTAGCCACTCTGAAACTGTCAGTTCTAAAAAATAGAAAGTGTCTGTTTAAACAGAACTTTCATGTTAATATAATTATTTTTAAAATTACTCATAAATTTGAGATATGAGAAAGAAGTAATTGAATTTACCTGAAATGCATAATTTGAAAATGACATTATAATCATTTAGAAAAAATTTCCTTTCTTATCATTCCCAGAACCCTCATTCTCAGCACAGTCCTGAGACAGTAATTTATGCTAGTTCTCATTTAGCAAGACCTTTCAGTTTAAAAAAAGTGAAAATAAAGAAACATAAATTAAATCATTAAACTTACACAAATGTGTTTCCAAAATGCCTGTATTTTCTGAAGAATATACACATTTACAAGGCACTTAAGATGGGATAAAATCTCATTTTAATAGATGTTATTTGAATTGTGTATGTGAAGCTTTGAGTTACGTGCTGTATGGTGAAGACTGTATAGGCAAAGACAAATGGAAAATAAGAGGCCTAGTCCTCCCTGTTGAAAATAAGGGAGAGACTCCATCCCCTCATTACTTTTTTTTTTTTTTAAGAGCATTTACTTTTAAAAAAGAACAAACTTGTGAACCAATTTTCTGTATCTTTGAAGCAAAATAAGCCTCTTAGCTTTATGACCCAGGAATATCTTTCTCAAGGATCTGGGAACCATTTCTGAAATGTAATAATCAAGGAAGAAGCACCCCTGTCTATTGGTTTCCCTGGGAGGGAAGAAACCTAATCTTGATGGGCACCTTGCTCCAAAACTGCCTTCCACAGACTAAGTTATTGAGACTGATGACTTTGCAGGTAGAAAGTGTGGGCTGCTATTGCAAGGCAATGTGCTATTAAGAGTTAACTGTGCAGAATTCAGAATTAGTTGAACAATAAACTGATGAATAGGATATGTAAGAACAATACAAATTAATCTACTTGAAAATTAATGTACATTTTACCTGTCTCCTAGAATAGGACCAATATCAACAAATAATGAGCTTTTCTTTTCTTTTCTTTTTTTTTTTTTTTGAGATGGAGTCTCGTTCTATTGCCCAGGCTCAAGTATAATGGCACCATCTTGGCTCACTGCAATCTCCACCTCCTGGAGTTCAAGAGTTTCTCCTGCCTCAGCCTCCCGAGTAGCTGGGATTACAGGCACACACCACCATGCCTGGCTAACTTTTGTATTTTTAGTAGATACAGGATTTCACCATGTTGGGCAGGCTGGTCTTGAACTCCTGACCTCAGGTGATCCATCTGCCTCAGCCTCCCAAAGGGCTGGGATTACAGGCATGAGCCACCACGCCCAGCCATGAGTTTTATAATTACAATGTTTTTGCTTTCCTTACTTCATCTTAATTATGACATTGTATGTTTCCTTTATTCAATATAAACTTTATTGTGCTGCTTTGTTTGTTATTTTTCCTCTAGAGTTTTGTACAGCAGAAGTTTCAGACCTCAGTTTGGTAGCATTATATATTTCAAACAGAATCAAATAGATGAGGTATTAAAAGATTTGTATCTGTGCTTGGACTCTGCCCTTACACCTGCTTCCCCTTTAATGATCAAATTTTCCTTGGGCATTACTTGCCCATTCTGATGTAAACTTTATTGCCTCTTGCACTTAATTTAATCTTCCCTCTGTGCTAATGTTTTCTGTTTAGAATATTACTTTTTTTTTTTTTTTTGGTTAAATGTATCCTTATAATGTACCTGTCTGTACATTGTTGAATTCACTTCTGTAACATTTTTGTAAATTCCATAGTAGTGTACATTTTAAAGTATCTGTATTAATTTTACACACTAAACTGTTAGATGAACTGCCAACTAGAACCACAAATCTTTTCACACAAAACTAATACATATATAATATACATATATATTACACATACTACTAGTATATTATACATACTACTCTATGTACATGTTCAAACTAGATATATATAGTTTAAGCATTCATGATCCTGTATTGAAAAATTGTTTAAGTAAAGACATTTTATGGTAAAACAATTGCATAAGAAATATAACATAGGAACCAAAGTCAGGATGAGCCAAATTCAGGTAAATAATTTCAAGCATTATGATGATGAGCTAAGTGCATTAGCTTGCTATAATTAGATTATCTCAATTAAGCAATATGTAGGCCATGTCCTGTTAAATATTTAATAAGGTATTTTGCTTCCATAGATTTTTTTCTTTAAAGCTAATGGCCAATTAATTTTTCCTTTGGTTAATCTAGTAATAAGAACTTGAATAAATAGCAATTCCTGGGACAGTCTTAGGATTTGACTAACCCTTCCCACACAAGTACTTTAATGCCACATCATGACAATGTGACTCAAGAGTCTTTTTGCTTCTTTAACCTTTAATTACACAAACTCCCAAGTTTTACATTGTATTGAGGATCTTGGTTCCATTTATGTAGGTGGCAATTTTGAGCATTTAAATGTTATCCTAGATTTCTGTAATATTTAGTTTGCTATTACTTCATGAATATTTACAAGCCTTCTCCATTAAATCCATTCCTCTTGAAAGATTAATCTTGGGCCTGGACTGAGAGTGTAAGAAGAGCATGCTGCTCTTGACCATGACAGAACTCCTGCTGTGGTCGGGAGCAAGTGACTTCACCTCTGCCTGAGTTTCAGTCTGTAACACTTGATGCTAACATGTAATCGACCCCACATGATGTTGCGTTCTACTAGAACACAGTGTAAGTGCTCAATACTTCTTTCTGTCTTTACTAAGGGTAGTTTTTCCTCCTCATTAAATTTAACTTGATTTTTGGAAAGTCATGATGCTTAAAATCTAAGGACTTTTCATTCTTTAATATACATAGTTTAGGACACATTAATGATGCTTTGGGGTAGTTTGTTTTGCTCTGAAGCTCAGTTTCTTAGAGGCATACTTCCAATCTGTTTCATCATCCCTCGAATGAAGGATCAAATAGATGAGCCGAAGTGCTCACATCTATGATTTGAATGTTGTGATTTGAAAAATGACTAATTCTAATCAATGTTCACCACAGTTACAACTTGAAGTTGAGTAAACCGTAATTCAAATAGTAAAGAGAGAGTTCATGAGAACTGTCAGAGCACTGGAATAAATGACCTGTAGCTCCTGAATTTGCAAGGCAACATAAAATATTATGGAGTTTTTAAAAGGCACATCTGAATGAAATGAGTTTAGTAACAGTCTAGCTGGAGTTGTGAAGAATTTTGTATTATTCTGAGCTTCACATAGAAGCCCATGATACATGGGATTTATGTAAAGTTATAATTTGTGATACAAATAGTTTTACCAAGTCGATAGTGTAAGTAGCTGGAAGGAGTATGTATGCGATTTGTTGACAAGGTGTTCAATACACTATATTTGTAGGAGCTAGCAAACACATAGTACATATCTATAACTCCCATAAAGTGTATCTTAATGAGTAAAATTCTTTTCAGTAGGAAATGTATGCTTGCTAATCATTTGGAAATTAAGGCCATTTATATTATCTACTATGTATTAAAATGCTAATTCTTTGGTGACTGGAATTTCTATCAAAACTACAATTGTACCTGTGTTCAGATGCACCATTATAATGAAATAATATGGTAAAATAGTCTCACCAACTATAGTCAACTATAGTAGGCTTATATATATTTTGGGAAGGTAGTTTAATTTTTTAAAATAAGGTAACTCTATTTTATTACTAACACCTGGATCATATTTATGTGGACTACAGCTACAAGGTCTATATGCTGAGATGGCATCCCAGTATATTGTGGTCTCTCATTTAGAGAATTTCAATAGAAATTCATGGACAATTGATGAAATAGGGATCTAGATACGTCTCCTGTAAGTACATACTTAGCAACTTTAAGGTTTTGTGAAAGATAGTATTTCTCTCTCATTCTGATTGATGATGAATTTTTCTTTCTCTGAGCTGCTTTAAGAGTGATTTGTTTTTAGTGTTTCTTTGTGTGTTTCAAACATTTTATTTTAGTTACTTAACTAAGCTTTAAGATTTGAGGGTCTATTTTACATATCCACAATAAGTCTAGCAAAAAATCTTGGCACATATGAGTTATGAGAAATATCCTTTATGTTTGAAGTTTTTGATTAATAAAGCTGCATTTGATAACTAAGGTTTTTAAAAATGTCGCCTTTTTATTTTGAGGTAACTGTAGATTCACATGCAGTTGTAAAAAATAATACAGAAATTTCACATATGCTTTACCCAGTTTCTCCAAGTGGTAACATCTTGCATAAGTGTAGTAAAATATCACAGTCAGGGAATCACAATGTTACAATCCATTGACCTAATACAGATTTTACCAGTTACGCATGTACTCATTTGTGGAAGTGTGTGTATGTATATTTAGTTCTACCCAATTTTATCACATGTGCAGAGTCATGTGACTACTGCCACAGTCAAGATATAGGACAGTTTCATCACAAGGATCTCTTGTACAGTAGTCTACTGGTTTTGACAATTTACCACTATTAGTGAAATATAGGGAACTTATTTCTATTTAGGTTTCTTTAACCTCCCCACGTTAACACTATAACTATTTCCTCTACATACATTGAGTACCACATCAGATGACATTTTAATCTTTGCTTCAACCATCAAATATGATATAAGACACTCATAAGGATATTCTATTTATTCCTATTTTTGCCTCATTCAGATGTCTTTTTTCCTTTCTGAAGTTCCAAGCCTTCTTATCATTTCCTTTCTTAAACAAACAAACAAACTTTCTTAAGTTGTTCTGTAATAGTAGATTTGCTTGATTTTTTTTCTTCTGAACATTACTTTTGCTAGACATGGAATTCACGTTGGTAGGTTTTTAAAATCTTACTTGAAAAATATTGTGCTCATTCCTTCTGTCCTCCATAGTTTCAGGTGAGAGATTTAAATTGGTGTTCTCCTGTACAGGATGTGTCATTCCTCACTTGCTGCTTTCAAGACAATTCTTTGTTTTTAGTTTCCATAGGTTTTACTTTTCTCTGAGATGGGGTCCCTCTCTGTCACCCAGGCTGGAGTGTAGTGATGCTATTATGGCTCACTACAGCCTTGATCTTCCAGGCTTAAGCCATCCTCCTGTCTCAGCCTTTGGAGTATCTGGAACTACCGGTGTACATCACCATACCTGGCTAATTTTTCTATTTTTCATAGACACAAGGTCTCATTATATTGCTCAGGCTGGTCTCCTACTCCTGAGCTCAAGTTTACAAGCAGTTTTACCAAGTCCTGTCTCAGCTTCCCAAAGTGCTTGGATTATAGTCATGAGCGACCATGCTTGGCTATAGCCTGGCCTAGCTTCCAGAAGTTTAACAATGATATGTCTTGGCAGAAATTTCTTTGAATTTATTATATTTGGGATTTACTCAGCTTCTTGTATCTGTAAGTTTGTAACTTTTGACCCATTTATAAATTTTTCAGCTATTATTACTTCAAATACTTTTTTGGTTGTATTCTCTCTGTCCTCTTTTTCTGTCATTCTGATGGTAAGAATTGTTAGCTCTTTTGGCTAGTCTTACATAGTCCCTTATGCCTACTTTCATTTTTTTTTCATTGTATTTTCTCTGTTTTTCAGATAGAATGATCTATCCTCAAGTTCACTGATTCTATCCCGTTATCTTTCTACTGTTGAGACCATGCACTGAGTTTTAACATTGGTTTTAGTATTTCTACTCGTTTTAAATATCTTCTATTTCTTTTCTGTGATTTTCTATATTTTCATTTGTTACATGAGAATTCTTTGTTGTTGGTTGAAGCAATTGTACAATGCTTTCAATCTTTTTCATCTAATTCCACCTTCTGATTCACCTTACTAGCTTCTGTTGATCCTCTTTTCTCATTCAAGTTACTTTCCTGCTTCACGGTTTGATGAGCGACTTTTTATTTTATCCTGAATATTTTGGATATTATGTTATGAAACTCTGGATCTTATTTGTCTTAGTTCATTCAGGGTGCTATAATAAAATGTCATAGACTGTGTAGCTTAAATAACAAACATTTATTTCTGACAGTTCTGGAGGCTGTGAAATCTAAGACGATGGTGCTGGCAGATTCAGTCTTGTGAGGGCCTTCTTCTTGGTTTGCAGATGGCTGACTTTTTTTTTTTTTGAAAGGGAATCTAGCTCTGTCGCCCAGACTGGAGTGCAGTGGTGCGATCTCAACTCACTGCAAGCTCCGCCTACCAGGTTCACACCATTCTCCTGCCTCAGCCTCCGGAGTAGCTGGGACTACAGGCGCCTGCCATCACGCCCGGCTACTTTTTTTTTTTTTGAATTTTTAGTAGAGACAGGGTTTCACCGTGTTAGTCAGGATGGTCTCGATCTCCAGACCTCGTGATCCGCCCGCCTCGGCCTCCCAAAGTGCTGGGATTACAGGCGTGAGCCACTGTGCCCGGCCAGATGGCTGACTTTTTGCTGTATCTTGATATGGTGGAGAGAGATTTTTGCTGTATCTTGATATGGTGGAGAGAGATCATCTCTCTTGGGTCTCCTCTTATAAGGTGCTAATCTCGTCATAGGAGCTCCATCTTTATGACTGAATTACCTCCCCAAAGCAACACCTCCAGCTGCCATCATCACCGTAGGGGTTGAAGCTTCAACCTATAAATTTTGGAGACATGCAAACTTGCAGTCCATAGGAACATTTAATCTTTCATTTTTATTTATATATTTTATTTTTTATTTCATTCTTAGCCATCTCCTGGTTGAGGTATAGTGGAGGACTAGATAGTGTGTGGGTTTGGTGGAAGGAGTGGAATACCAACTAGCCCCACCTTGCATGGCTTCATCAAGTCTTATTCATGCCAGATTAAATAAGGTTTCTACATTTAGAAATTGTCTTGTGAATGTTCATTATATTTTAAAGGTTACTTCAATGTCATTTTAGAAGGCAGGCATAACTGTAACAAAACTTTGAAGTGAAATAGACATCACACCGTGATTTACTTATGAATAATTTTTTTTCATAAAGAGCTGCCCATTCTGTGTTAAAAATTTTGAGGCATATAGCCTTGAAAACCTGTTCAGCATAAATCGAGCTGATCATAGAACTAAGCTCTAAAAATGCAATTCAGTCGATATAGTTCCATTAAGCTACAACCTTATATAAGGCAGTCATGTGATTCTCACCTTCATTTTTTTTATAGCTTTTCAGTTAACCTGAATTTATAAGTAGTTGCTTAGGAGATTTAAAACTAGGATTTACTCTGAGACTCAAAATAAAAATTAGATATATCACCCAATACCTTCCCTTCCAGATGGATATATTTCTCTTAGGAAACCCACAAAATTAATAACATACATATAAACATTAGAAATTACTGAAAATAAATAGATGTGTTTTCATAATATTAGAGTATAAATTTATATTAGATAGTATAAAAATGTTTAAAATGACCACCTCTGTAAATATATTTGGAGGCCAACACAACATTAAAACAAGCAGTTTACTCTAACTAATATAGATATTACTAAAACCAGAAAGAAATGTGACATTCGGCCTGCTGTGGTGGCTCACGCCTGTAATCCCAACACTTTGGGAGGCGGAGGCGGGTAGACCATGAGGTCATTTTGGAGACATGCAAACTTGCAGTCCATAGGAACATTTAATCTTTCATTTTTATTTATGAAATTAATAGAGATAGAGACCATCCTGGCTAACACAGTGAAACCCTGTCTCTACTAAAAGTACAAAAATTAGCTGAGTGTGGTGGTGCGTGCCTGTAATCCCAGGTACTCAGGAGGCTGAGGAAGGAGAGTTGCTTGTCGCTTGAACCTGGGAGGAGGAGGTAGCAGTGAGCCGAGATCGTGCCACTGCACTCCAGCCTGGAGACAGAGTGAGACTCATTTCCAAAAAAAAAAAAAAAAGAAAGAAAAAGAAATGTGACGTTCCCCAAAGTCTGTTACTCTTGATAAAAGTAGATCTTTATAGAAGTGAATATATTTTATTTTAGCTCTTGGGGATAAAGATGTTTATAAATTCTCCTGATATTTTCTTACCAAAATTATCACTAGAACCTATGTCTTCTTATACTATGAGTTAGTCTTCATAAAACAGGAAAGTGACAACTTAGAACTTCGTAATCACCCTTTCCTTTCGTATTTTTCTGCACTACCAGAGAATATCTAAAAATAATGACCAGAGTGATTCTTCAGCTTCAGAGAAAAATGAGGATTATAAGAAAGTAACTTCTGATATGCCCAGGGATTTTTTGAATAATTGCTATATAACTACTTCATAGACACTAAGCCCAATACTACATCTGTTCTGTATGACAGAAAGATGCTGAACAGGGACCTAATAATAATACTGATGCTTCAAGTCACACATTGTGGATGAATCATGAAAGCTGGT
The DNA here is from genome assembly GCF_000951035.1 of Colobus angolensis palliatus. NCBI lineage: Eukaryota > Metazoa > Chordata > Mammalia > Primates > Cercopithecidae > Colobus > Colobus angolensis. The sequence goes on from NW_012118487.1 coordinate 15,251,766, forward strand.
GTTAGGCATGACTGATTGAACGATGTATTAGAGAGTTTTTCAAGCTTTGTTGTTTTTCATATTCAATGAGTTCCCACAGGGATGGATCCGGATTTTTAAAAAAAAATCATCAGGTAATTTTGATGTGCAAAGAATTTGCCTCATTTTATAAGAATGTAATAAGCATATGCTTGACATTATAAATCAGGGAGGGAAATCATTATGCAGTTTTAGGAGTTGTCGTAGAAACTTATAATCGAACCATTGCTATTCATTAATTTACTCTTCATTGAATTCAATAATTGTCTTTAAATACTTATTCTTTGACTGTTGCATTTCAGACTTCGGATTCTGTAAGTTTCAACTATAACTCCCTCTTATAATGACCAACCTATAAATGAATCAGCAGCTTCAATAAACCCATTAGAAATTAAAAGGTACAGTATCCTGCAGGAGAGAATTTTAGAAGATAGATTGAAAGGTGCTTTTTTTTTTTTTTTAGCTTTGATATTATCTTTTAGGAGGTCACTGTGATTTTACATTTTATTTTCAAACTACAGTTTCAAACTGAAAACTAATTGAACATGCTTTGAGAATTATTTTTCATGTTTAAATAATCACATAATAACACTGGAAGGAATCATGTAATATAAGTTTAATGTTTTACACATGAGGGAACTGAAGTGCAAATAAGTTATTTTCCCAAACTCTTAGCACTAGCAGTGGCCGAGATAGATTTAGATATAAATCTCTGTACTAAGAGTTCACCAGTATCGCTACTACATTGTTACCATTTTAAATTAAATATTTAAAATATTTCTCTATCACTAAGTACACTAATTAATTAATTTTTTTTGAGATAGGGTCTCACTCTGTTGCCCAGGCTGAGTGCAGTGGCATGATCATAGCTCACTGCAGCCTCAAACTCCTGGGTTCAAGTGATCCTCCCACCTCAGCCTTCTGAGTAGCTGGTACTACAGATGTTTGCCTAATTTTTTTATCTTTTATTTTGTAGATATGATGGCTCACTATGTTGCCCAGGTTGGTGTTGAACTCCTGGTCCCAAGTGAGTCTCCCACCTCAGCCTCCCAAAGTGCTGGGATTATAGGCGTGAGCCACTGCACCTGGCCACGACTAAAATTTATTAATACAATTTCAAAGAAAAATATAACTTATTTCTAGAAATCCAAAAGATAGAAATTGACTCTTTAGCCAATTCTCAGAAATTCACCTATTTTGTAAAATGTGGTACTCTTGTAGTAAATTCTATGGACCTTTTGCAAAATTTGTAAGGTCAAAGTACATACTGGAAGTGAGTAGAATAAAAGTTGTTTAAGAAGGAATTAGGAGTACAGAATATTTGGATTACAACTGTTTTTTTTTTCACATTTCCATCTACACTTTTCTATGAGAGATTAAAAATCAGTCTAAAAAATGCAGCAATGATGAGAGAGATCCAGATCTGTGGAAGTTACACACTGATTCAAAGTTCGATTAGTTGTTATAACTTAGAAAAATGCATAAACAGTATAGTTTATTACTTCAGATGTTTTATGCAATTATTGGCAAGCTTTGAGGTTCTCAGAGTGTTTTGATAAGGGATAGTCACCTCTACGAGGCCAACTAAACAGGTAGAGGATATTTCACATTTTGTATTAGAAGTAGAACCTTCTTTAATTTTTTTTCCCTTAGATTTGAAACTCTAGCCTTGCTACTCAAAATGCGATTGGCAGATGTGCAACCTTCAGATCAATGGAAGCGTATTAGAAATGCAGACTCATAGGTTCCAATTGAGACCCAGAGACTCAGAATCTGCATTTTAATTAGATTCCCATCTACACATTGACGATTAAAAAACAAAGTACTAAAGGCATTTTCCCAACATCCCTTCTCCACCTTTAGAGGCTGAACCTCTATGTTTCTGTCCAGAAGCAGAACTGAATAGGGTATAGAGTGCTGGACCAACACACAGGACACCACTGTCCTCTAGAGAACAAAAGAGCAAGGAATCTAAGGTTGCAAGGGCCAAAAGACGCAGCAGAGGGGAGAGAGGACAGGAGAGAATTTGGTGGCCACAGATAAGGATACAATTAAATTTATTGGCCTAGAAAGTGTTAACTGGCTAATAGTAAGACTGTGCTGGATACATTAAGCCTCCTCACTTCAGCGATCAGGAGTGTAGAGCTGGAGTGACACCTTCTCATCTTTGCCAAGTTCCCTGCAAGCAACTGCCCTGCTTCTTGACTGATGGTACTTGCAACTCTTCTTTAAGTCTCTTTTCTTCTTGCTTTGTCATAGATTTGTGCTATGGTTATCTCACCCTTTGCCTGTAGTTTAGCCTTTTTTCAACTTGTGAGGCTTACCCTTCAGCATGTGAGCATGGTTAATTTGTTATACTGTAAAAACCTGGCAGTCATGCACTCTGCTCTCTTTCCCTTTAGCTACGTTTCCCAGGATTCCTGAATTCCATCTTCATATTATAGTCACTCCGTTGCCGTCTAGCTAGCTACCAGGCACCTCTGTGTCCAGAATTGGTGGGTTCTTGGTCTCACTGACTTCAAGAATGAAGCTGCGGACCCTCGTGGTGAGTGTTACAGTTCTTAAAGATGGTGTGTCTGCAGTTTCTGCCTTCTGATGGGTTCGTAGTCTCGCTGGCTTCAGGAGTGAAGCTGCAGACCTTCGTGGTGAGTGTTACAGATCTTAAAGGCAGCACGTCTGGAGTTACTGGGTTCTTCCCGGTGGGTTCGTGGTCTTGCTGGCTTCAGGAGTGAAGTTAAAGACCTTCGCAGTGAGTATTTCAGCTCATAAAGGCACCGTGGACCCAAAGAGTTAGCAGCAACAAGATTTATTGCAAAGAGGTAAAGAACAAAGCTTCCACAATGCTAAAGGGGACCTGAGCATCTTGCTACTGCTGGCTCAGGCAGCCTGCTTTCTTCCCCTTATCTGACTCCACCCACATCCTGCTGATTGGTCCATTTTACAGAGAGCTGATTGGTCCATTTTACAGAGAGCTGATTGGTCCATTTTGACAGAGTGCTGATTGGTGCATTTACAGTCCTTGAGGTAGACACAGAGTGCTAGACAGAAAAGTTCTCCAAGACCCCACTAGGTTAGCTAGATACAGAGTACCAATTGGTATATTTACAAACTCTGAGCTAGACATAGAGTGCTTATTGGTGCTTTTACAATCCCTGAGCTAGACACAGAGTGCTAGCTGGAAAAGTTCTCCAAGTCCCCACTAGGTTAGCTAGATACAGAGTAAGGATTGGTGTATTTATAAACCCTGAGCTAGACAAAGTGCTGATTGGTGTATTTACAATCCCTTAGCTAGACATAAAGGTTCTCCAAGTTCCCACTAGACTCAGGAGTCCAGCTGGCTTCACCTAATGAAGGTGCAGGTGGAGCTGCCTGCCAGTCCCGAGGGGTGCCTGCACTCCTTAGCCCTTGGGCAGTCAATGGGACCGGGCGCCAAGGAGCAGGGGAGCCCACTGTGGAGGAGGGGCTCAGACATGGAGGGATGTAGGGCCCAAGCCCTGCCCCCACAGGGAGGCAGCTGAGGCCTGGAGAGAATTGGAGCAGGGTGCATGTGGACGGCAGTGCTGGGGGATCCAGTACAACCTCCACAGCTGCTGGCCTGGGTGCTAAGCCCCTTACTGCCCTGGGCCAGTGGCGATGGCCGGCCGCTCTGTGTGCGGGCCGCCAAGCCCGCGCCCGCTGGAACTCCCACTGGCCAGTGAGCACTGCAGGCAGCCCGGGTTCTGCCCGAGCCTCTCCCTCCACACCTCCCTGCAAGCAGAGGGAGGTGACTGGCCTCGGCCAGCCCAGAGAGGGGCTCCCACAGTGCCCTGGCGGGCTGAAGGGCTCCTCGAGCGCCACCAGAGTGGATGCTGAGGCCTAGGAGGCAGAGGCAACGAGAGTGAGGGCTGCTAGCATGTTGTCACCTCTCACCTCCGTGAAGTGTTCTGTGAGGGTGTATGATGGTTAACATTGAGTATCAACTTGATTGGATCAAATGATGCAAAGTATTGTTCCTGGGTGTGTCTGTGAGGGTGTTGCCAAAGGGGACTGACATCCAGCATGGGATGAGACTCCCCTTCATATATTCATCTATCCTGTTAGTTCTGTCCCTTTAGAGAACCCTGACCAATATAGGGCATATGGAGAGAATGCTGAGAAAAGAGTTGGTTAATTATCTCAATATCAGGTTGTCAATAGAAAATGTCATGAAGAGTATAAGAATTTGGATTTGTATCCTGACGCTGTGAATCAAAAACTTGGATTTTCTATTTAACTTATGTAATCCCCAGTTGTTACTTCTACATAGCAAGGTTGACAATATCTTCATGAAGGCATCGTAATAGTATATATCTTAAAGAGCTCTTATTTCAAGGGCTTTGTATAGTGCCTGACAAAAATAAGGCAGTGAATACATTTTATTTTGGTTGCCCACTTCTTTCATACAAATACGATTATGTTGCTATATACAAAGTATACAGTGCTTGGTTCTGTGGGATAAAAGATAAATGACACATTTTCTTTCTTAAAGAGCTCTACTAGAAATATGTATGGTAAAAATATATAGGTTAAAAAAACACACACACAAAGGGACCTACGTTCTAACTGGGAAGAATTTTGGAGGGAGAGATTTTAAGGTGATCCAAACAGCAACTGAATCTTAAAAGGAGGGTGAATATTTGTTGGGAGGACTGAGGTTGGAAGGGGAGGGTATGAGGAAATAAGGCTTTACTCAGAGTCTGAATTTTAATTGAGGACTCAAGGACTAAAAAGCTATTAATTCGGTTCTAACATTAATCAAATAATTGCATTTCTGGAAATACTTCCATGAAGCTTTCTAAACAGGGTGTATTCTTATCAAAATGCAGCACAGAACTCACTGTCTATTCAGCTAAACTTGCTGATAAGCCTCCTCTGAGAAGAGGTTAGAGACCTATTTCAGAAAGTTTTTTTTTAAAGGTCAGTTAAGGTTATGAATAATTTCTAGCTATATATCGCATCTATCGCATTTTTGTCAGTTAAAGCTGGTACGAAGTAAGTGTTGGAAATATTGGTTATCTTGAGTTAGCAGTTCAGGAAATGAATCTGTAACCTTCATGAAAGAAAATTTGGTCATGCAGTGTAATTGTCCTTCCTAGTAAAAGTACTTTTTCTGTTTGACACAATATTTTTCTGACATAAAAGTGAATATCTTTTAGTTTTTAGTAATTTTCCTTAGCCAAAGTTCCAAGGTAGTGTCTGTTTAAACTTTTAAAATTGCTCTTTCTGTTAGTGGTAGCAACCCATTGAAACTCTCAAAACTTTATTTACATTTGAGTTAGTGGAAACAGAAAATGTCTTGCAAAAATAATCAAGTTTTAATAATTTGAAACACTGTTGAAAAAAACTTGATTTTTTTTTAAATTTATCAGAATTTAAGCCAAGGAAAGATAATAAAATAATTATTATGTATGGGTATATTTGATATTTTTAAAATAGTATATTTGATGTTCTCTTAAATATTATAACATTCTGATGTTTATTAGTTCTTACTAGCAAGTCTAAGATGAAAAGCATAATAGTAAGTTAGATACGTGTCTTTGACTGAGTTCTTCCACCAGGTGTGGGACATGGCAGCCTCTTTGTTACTGTTACCACCTCTTTGCGCATGCGGACACATAGTTGTTAAACAGATTTGGTGACTTGAACTATGTTGGATTCCAGACTCTGGGATAAAGTTACTTCCTCCACCATGACTTTTATTTAATAAATAAGATTAAAACCTAAGCATGTTATATTAAACACTTAGTATGACCCAAGTAGTTTTACATATTGTTTAATTTAATTCCTCAAGCAACTGTGGTATTATCATCTCCATTTTGGAATGGCCAATTAAGTAGTTTTCCCATGACTGCACAGTCAGTAAGATGCCGATTAGAAATAAAAACAAAGTTTTTCACTTCAAATGCTAAACTCTGAACTATTATACTGTGAGCATGTATTAGATCTATTTGGATTTGAAACAAAAATTTCTTCCTACTAATCTTTCAGGTATATTAAGAAATTAATTAAAAAGTTTCTTCAAATTGCCAGCATTTTTTAAAATAAAAAAGTAATACTGAATACTATTGTATATGTCAGGATTCAGACTGCTTACTCTGAGTGATGGCGCAGCCAAACTACAATATAGAGATAAATTGGATTCTGAAGCTGACAGAAGTGAGAGTTTCTGAGTTATCATTTATGATCTCCATTTTCAATTTTTTTCCTTCAAAAAATCTCATTGGTTTTATTGAACACCTCTATAAGTCAATATTAGAAATGTGCACTTAGATATAATATTTATAAAAGTAAATATCACAATGGATTTTTTTATTTTATTTAATTTATTTATTTATTATACTTTAAGTTCTAGGGTACATGTGCATAACGTGCAGGTTTGTTACATATGTATACTTGTGCCATGTTGGTGTGCTGCACCCATCAACTCGTCAGCACCCATCAATTCATCATTTATATCAGGTATAACTCCTAATGCAATCCCTCCCCCCTCCCTCCTCCCCATGATAGGCCCCGGTGTGTGATGTTCCCCTTCCCGAGTCCAGGTGATCTCATTGTTCAGTTCCCACCTATGAGTGAGAACATGAGGTGTTTGGTTTTCTGTTCTTGTGATAGTTTGCTAAGAATGATGGTTTCCAGCTGCATCCATGTCCCTACAAAGGACGCAAACTCATCCTTTTTTATGGCTGCATAGTATTTCATGGTGTATATGTGCCACATTTTCTTAATCCAGTCTGTCACAGATGGACATTTGGGTTGATTTCAAGTCTTTGCTATTGTGAATAGTGCCGCAATAAATTGTAAACTAGTTCAACCATTATGGAAAACAGTATGGCAATTCCTCAAGGATCTAGAACTAGATGTACTATTAATGGATTTTATATATTGGAGATCTACATAAAAGTCATTTGATAAAAGGGTTTTGTTGGTTAAGAAAAAATAATAAGCAATTTTTTATTAACCTAACCCAAGCTGTGTAAGGTGATAGCTGTGATGTTAACTTTATGAGTGAATAGACCACTTCTGTGTTTCACCATTGTTATAACCCTATAGCCTAATATAGTACCTGGCAGGTTAGAACCACTCAGTGGATATTCGGAAATAAATGAATGAATGAAATTTCAGCCTTCCATTATAAAATAAAACTTATGTGTATTGTGGCAGTATTCACAATAGCAAAGACTTGGAATCAACCCAAATGTCCATCTGTGACAGACTGGATTAAGAAAATGTGGCACATATACACCATGGAATACTATGCAGCCATAAAAAAGGATGAGTTTGCGTCCTTTGTAGGGACATGGATGCAGCTGGAAACCATCATTCTTAGCAAACTATCACAAGAAGAGAAAACCAAACACCGCATGTTCTCACTCATAGGTGGGAACTGAACAATGAGATCACTTGGACTCGGGAAGGGGAACATCACCCGCTGGGGCCTATCGTGGGGGGGGGGGAGGGGGGAGGGATTGCACTGGGGAGTTATACCTGATATAAATGATGAATTGATGGGTGCTGACGAGTTGATGGGTGCAGCACACCAACATGGCACAAGTATACATATGTAACAAACCTGCACGTTATGCACATGTACCCTAGAACTTAAAGTATAATAAAAAAATAAATAAATAAATAAATCCAATGTTTCTTGGTTGAAAAATAAAAAAAATAAAATAAAATAAAATAAAATAAAATAAAATGCTTAGATATTCATCTTTCAGTTTCCATATTTCTTTTGAGGAACACCAATGTCATCATCATATTGCCTCTGTAATCACTTTTGTTATTAGTACAAGTGTTGACATAGAACTTTTTCCTTAATAATTGGAAGACAGTTGAAATAAAAAAGAGATAATTTTAAAAACATCTTTAAAGTAGGAAATATCAAAAGCAAAATAAATTCATTGTTTGCAAGATAAACCTTATCTTTCCAGCCTATTTTATCTCCTAGTCTACACATACTCTCTTTGAACTCATTGCTTATGAGTTTTGTCTAGAGAGCAACCATCCTGGTAAGCTTCATACTCAAGAGAGTAGGCAGAGGTGCTTCCCTTCCAGTCCAGATCTTTCACTTCTAGTCTCAAAAACTTTTATTACTCAAATTGTCAATACCAGGCAGAACTTGGATGAGTAATGACACACAGTCCATATTACTCCAAATGGTTCTTTTAAAAGAAATCACAACTAGTCATCAAAATGTAATTATTGAAAATTTTCTACATCAGAAATTTACGTTACCCTTTTTTTGTTTGTTTTTACCCACTAAATAAATAATAAAAAAAAAAAGTAAGGAAAAATGGAAAGGCAGACCATGGTTAATTCATAAAATGTATTTACACACTTAAATTGGAGCCAACCAAGCTCTTAATTATTTAATTTGAATTAAATGATGATTAGTTAATTCAAATTAAATAATTAAGTAATAATAATTGATTACTGGTGTGGGAACACTAACTTATTCTAGAAATTACAAGACCTAGGTTAGAATTTGTCCATGCTAATGTTACTATTGTTTTCTCACACATAAAATGCCATAACAGCAGTTTGGTTAATTTCACAAAGCAGTTTTTTTTTTTTGTCTTTGTTTTTGACAACATGTGGTCCTAACTACATGGGCCAAGGACTACCTGTGTCTTGTTCACTGATATATCCCTAGCCCCATCTCCTCGCTTGGCATATGGTAGAAATATGTGCTTCATAAATACTTATAAATGAATAAATGAATGAATCGAAGTCTTCAAAGTGACTTTATGCATCTTATTGACTTTGTTGTACAATCTGACTCTTTCAGAAAACATGCACAGGTAGATTTTGTAAGTTTCACCAAAGACATTGAACTTTCAGGCCTGGTACAGATTCTTGGGTCTGCTTCTCTTATCTTTCTCAGTATTAAAATGATTAGTACTGGCATACCACAGTTCCCTGGCATTGTTGCTAAAATAAAATGAGACAATGTAAATGAATATTTCATTGTATTGTTATTGTTGAAGAAATTATTATTTTGTAGTTATTATATAATGTGATCTCAGAGGTGAGATAGAGTAGAATCCAAATATTGTGCCACCTCTGTTAATAACTGTGTATTCATTAAGCTCCTCAGGTGTCTAGAAACGAATATGTAATATGAAGAGTTTGAAATAAACAAAGATGCTCCAAGATACTTTAGGGCTTTAAAAATGCAGAAAATTTCTTCCAGTAATATAATATTAGAAATTATTTTATAGACTATTTTTTGGGTATGAATTGAAAGATTAATTCTCCATTCTCATTCATTTTTACCCAGGCTCAAAAAAGGAAAAAGGTTATAGCATTTTTTTTCTATTTATTATGCCCCTGCATTGCAACCTTACAACCAACTTACATATGTAAACAGAAAAGACTTTAGTCCAAATTTCAAATTATTTCATTTTTAGTTCAATTCAAATAGCCTCTTTCTGATGCTGCTTCAGTCTCTCTCAGTGGGAAACCATGGAGTTTATATATTATTCATCCATTTAAAAACCCTGAGGCAAGACCCCTGCAGAGAGTATTCAGTAATTGGTCTCTAGATGCTGCTGATGGGAAGTACTCTAAAAGTCCTTAAACATCCCAAGAACACAGTTCCATCTGTCTCTACTAGTTGCATATGTTGGAAGCCATAGCAGATTGTTTACCCACATTTTAACTCCTTTCTTTCAGTATCTAATTATTTTGTATCCAATACGTAGCATGGTAAAGTACATGCAAATGAATAGAATAACATCTTGCAAAAGTGATAATTACTATATTATTTAATGAAAGTATAGTATAACCAAATGTTCCAACCAGAAAATCAGTGTGTGTTAGCCATAAAATGGCCAGTAATTTTAATTCTTCTCTGCAAACATATTCCTGGTTGAATAGCAAGTGCTTAGAGTATGTAGGTGTGCCTTTGCACTGAAAGAGTATTCATTAGGTTTAGTCCCATATTACACATTTAGAGAAATAATGCCAGGAAGGTACAAATTAATAGATAATGAAACTAGAATTAATTTTTAAAATTTTGCCTAGTCATATTTATTGCTCTGTGTGTATACACACACACATATAATACATATATAGTAACTATTCAGGCATATGTATCTCTATCATTTCAATCATCTATGTGTTTATTAATATGTATAATATATATAACATACATATTTACATACACATACGTAAATCAATTTAGAATGAATTTCAATTTTTCTTTCCTAAAGTTCTAAAGCTTACTTTTTCCTTGAAAATTATTATCGTACTATTTATGTGTTGCTAATGTTTTTCTTTTTATATAATCTGTGTGTGTGTGTGTGTTTCCACGTGCGTGCGCACGTGTATGACTCAATGTTAATTTCAATTGTTTTGGAGAATTATACTATAGAAGTGGGACAATTGAATGATGATTTGCTCTGGATGACTTTCCAGGTATCCGTAACACTGGCATTGAGATTAATTAGAGAAGAACAGAGAGTGTCCCAGAGAGTAAGAGACAAAGAAAATACTTGGTATAATAAGGTATGCTTGAGCATAAATGCGAACTGGAAAAGTTACGCATCATTTCACATTTTACTTTCAAATTCTTTGCAGGTATTTGTAATTCTGTTTTCTTGAGTAGACGAATGGAATGGATAGGACATTAGTGATATTCAGAAATGCCAATGTTGCTAGATCATGTCGTAAACATATACTCTTGTGAACAGAGTGCTGCCTCTTCCTTTCCGTCCACAGAACTAGTACCCACTCCCAACCCCCACCCCAGGACTGACTTCACAGTTCCCTGGCATCTCAACTATGGCATGCTTACCCACTGTGGTGGGGTTCTGAAATCTGTCTGTAAATTCTTTGACACTGCTATGAAGTGTTGGAGGTCTATGTCCATTCTCATTGAATTGAATCTAGGTCATATAATAACTATGCAGGTTATCTTCAAGCAATAGAATACAAGAAAGTGATATTATTTAGCTTCAGTGGGTATTAAAATGAAAGCCATGTAGCTTCTTCCTAGTTTTTTGGGTCACCTACCTTTGGATACCTGGGCTGCCAGGTAAGCTGACTGACTGTGCTGGGCTTTCTACAGTATGAAGTGAGGTCATGGGGAAAAGCCATGCTTATATGCTCCAGCTACTGGCCAACAACTACCCCCAGACGTATGAGTAAAGATCTCTGCAAATGAATTCATACTCCAGTTATCTACTTACCCCACACCCTATCTTCCCAGGTGAGGCCCTGGCCATCATGTAGCAGGGAAAGCCATCTTTACTAGGCCCTAACTGCATTTCTGATTCACGAAATCCATGAGCATAATGAAATAAGTTAGATGAGGCCTGTTCTGGAGCAGTAGTAATCAGAACACACAGTAGTCTTTGTTTAATGAAACTTATCTCTTCTAAGTCTGTAACAAGGCACAGTGAGTTCATTTGCTAAGACAAGTCCTGAAATGTGCTAGTGAGGTAGCTATACTGAGAAGGCCCCTAGACACCTCCATGAGTTTAGTCTATGAGTCTCCTGTAGTCTTCAGTTCCAAATGTGAATTTTCATGACAAGTTGAGGGTACAATAATAGTGTGTATCATTATCATTATTCAAAATAATAATTAAAGATTAGGATTTTGGAATAAGCAGGAAAAAATGCCTATACATGGCAGCCTTGCTCTATTCTCTGCTGTATTTTTAAAATAATTCTATGGTAGCACCTAATTCTCCAAAACTTAAGGAAGAGGAACGTATGATAATGTAGGGTTGAGACATGAACACCTTCCAGGTAACTGTGACCTTAGATGTATTTATTATATTTGTTACTTGAGGTTCTCTGTTTTAATTTACTAATATATATTGAATAGTTTTTCTTTATGCATTGGGGAATGAACTGTCACAAAGTACGTCACTAAATTAAGAAAAAACAAAACATGGTCAGGCACAGTGGCTCAAAAAACGCCTGTAATCCTAGCACTTTGGGAGGTCGAGGCGCGCAGATCACCTGAGGTCAGGAGTTCCAGAACAGCCTGGGCAACATGGCGAAACTCCATCTCTACTAAAAATACAAAAAAATTAGCTGGACGTGGTGACCCGTGCCTATAGTCCCAGCTACTTGGGAGGCTGAGGCAAGAGAATCGCTTGAACCCGGGCAGCGAAGGTTGCAGTGACCCAAGATTGCGCCATTGCACTCCAGCCTGGGCGAAAGAGTGAGACTCACTCACTCTCTCTCTCTCTCTCTCTCTCCCCCCATATATATATATATGGAAGAAAAATAAAACATTAATGAAGATTTTCACTTTATCTTCTACCACCTTCCTTTGTATTTGTTCTTGTTTTTTTCTATTATACTTGAAGTACTCCTGAACTTTTATTTGAAAATTTATTACTTAGCCCAGATTGAGCTTCTTAGGTTTGTGATCAGACCTTGCTCTGCAATTGCATTAAGTTACAAGTATATAGATAGCATTGTGTGAATTTTATAATTTATTATTAATGAAATAGGTGATTTATACAGTTTGTCAATCTGAAAAATAACTTGTATTTGAACATATTGCTTTAGTCAGCTTGAAGCAAGTTTTACTGTATTGGGGTATTCTGTTTATCCTCGAGCATCTTGAATTTACTTCAAGAAAGTGAAGTCTACTTTCATAAATGTAAAAATGGTTGTGAGAGGGAAATTTGGGGCATCTGTTTTTATGCATAAGAGCATTTCAGCAGGTTCTCAACAGGAAAGCAGAAGGCTATTAAAGGACAGATTGTGCATGATAGAGGAGATATGGGTAGAATTCTTAAGCTGTTTTAAACACAAAATCAGTCTAGCAGATCACAAAAGAAATGCATGCTTGTCTACAAGGTCATCCTAATGGTGACCTACTGAAACTGGAAGCAATCTAACAGTGTCTGTGGAATGACAGTTTCTAATGAGACTGACATTTATGAACATTTCTAATGCCCCACTTTATCCTTCCACTCAAGACAACAAAATTGGAAGTGGTTTTAAAGAACTTGAAAATAAGATGTGCAGTGACACAAGTATAGTTTTTGCATTTCATATTTATACCCAATCATATTTCAGCCAACAGTTTCTGTATAACTCGTCTCTCTAGGAAGCTTAATGATTTATCTGGGGGCCAATAAGAGACCCAACAACTTTCTTTGACTTTACATTCCCATATTCTTAGGGTTCTCATTTTCTATCCTCTTCAAATCAATCAGTTTATCATACACTGATCTGCAGAAATGTGACAAAATGATTGTATATATTACCTAATTTTTCTCTTGTTGCTGGGAGCCTTCTTTTTATTCCTTACAGACCAAAGTGAAAGACACAGAATAAAAAAGTAAAATATTTCAGTGTCAACTACTAGACTAAAATCTCCAGTACACATCATATCTTCATCATTGTACTCTGAGCAGTTTAGATGCTACCTGTCACTTGGTAATTGCTGCAAAATATTTGTTGAACAATGGAAATAAACTTTAGTCAATGGTGAATATAAGAAGCATTGCTGAGCCATCCATAGATGGTTTACGTGCTCTGCAGATAGAAATTTTCCTGTTGTTGCAAAACAGACATGCTAGAGCAGACCTTCAATGAACATCCCTTCACTGTTTACAAACCTTACTTTTACAACATAGAAACATTTAGAACCATTTCTCACATGAAAGTAAATTATAATAGTATATATTATCATTTCAAGATGTGAAGGAAACAAAATGCTAGTACTGAAAAACAGTGCCCCAGGACATACTCATTTTGCCAGTTTTCTTTTTTATTTGGAACATATCTTACTCCAAATGTCAACTCATTTATAGTATGAGGTAAATTATATTTTTGTGGTTAATTTCATAGACACAGCAGGCACATAATAAATATTTGATTAATTAATTAAAAATTAATTTGTGATAGAGGAATAATTTACAGGGTAAATCTCTGAATAGATCAGTAGCTCCACCATTTGATCTAAAATATGTGTTACAATGCGACCCAGAACACATACTTAGATGTGTAAAACATATATAAAACAGATGTTTTATAAAACAATACATTATAGTATTGCACAGTAACATTATGCGAGATGTACTCTGGTATTCTATCTTATTATTTCATTTTTAAAACACTTTTCACAAATCACAAAATTGAACTATTTTTTATCTGTCTCTTTCAGGATCGACAATTTGAAAAACAATATTCTATGTGGTACACAAACACCAGTGGTTGAATAGATTAAATATGAAATACAGGTTACCTGAAAAAAATGGGGTAGAAAACTAGAGACAATACAATAATCTAAAGTTATCCTCATTGTTTTAAGTAGAACACATTAAGATACTTGTTTCTCCATTTGCATATGTGCCCTATAATGTTTTTATTAGTACTAGGACAATCATTTGTTACACTCTACTTATCTTATTAAATAAAAATAGTAATGAAATAAAATCAATTCTATATTTCTTTCCCAATTATGCTGTATTTATATTAAAAATGCAGATCCTATTTAAAGCAACATCAGTTAATTTAAAAGATAAATTCATTAATAAAACACAGCCTTTAAAACTATACATTTTCATATGACACAAATTTAAAGCATAATTATGCTTTTCCTCCAAAACAAGGTTATATTGAGTCCTATTTCTAATTCTGTCACTACCTAAAAATACCTTAAGAGAAAAATCTTATTTCTGTTTTGTGTGTAAACTGAGAATAATAATTTCTACTATTTTTGTAAGGAACTAACATATTCAATCACTAGTGAACCTTTAGAGAAGTCTCTACTAGAAATATTTAGTTCTGTCTGTGATGCACTTAATAAGGTGCTACTGCTATTGACATTTCAAAAACCCAGTCTGGGAAACATAAAATCAATTCTGAGTCACCTTCTCATCAGTGTCAATTATTCAGCAATCCAGGAAAAAAAATCATTAAATAATAATCAACAGCACCACCAATGTTTCCAACCGGCACTTTCAGTCAATATCAACAGCACCACCAATGTTTCCAACCAGCGCTTTCAGTCAATATCAACAGCACGACCAACGTTTCCAACCAGC
>NW_012118487.1:15266901-15286184 GCF_000951035.1 Colobus angolensis palliatus
GTTTCCAACCAGCAACTTCAGTCAATATCAACAGCACCACCAATGTTTCCAACCAGCAACTTCAGTCAATATCAACAGCACCACCAATGTTTCCATCCAGCACTTTCAGTCAATATCAACAGCACCACCAGTGTTTCCATCCAGCACTTTCAGTCACTAGCACATCATTAATCATTCCCTAAATATACTTCCTGTTACATTGTTATCTTTACTATAATTCCAAACAGGTGCTATTTATCTCAGGAAAACACATCACAACCACATAATGTATTTTCCTAAAATCTAGTCACATTGTTTTTGTTGTTGTGAATGGACAATATTTGAGGATCTAATACAAACTATTATGAGTATTTCTAATCTGGTGCAAGATTATCTAAAATCTTTTACATAGCAGATCACAAATCTATCACAAGTGTTTATTAAGCTAAGTAATATGAAAAGCAATCTATTTCAAAACAAGGAGTATGCTCTCCTTCTTTTATAGCTGTCCCTGAAATAATTTTCATCTGCCTCCTTGTTCCTTTGAGACCACCATAAACCCAAATATTGAACTTTTCCTTCGGTGAAGATCTATATGAAATATACATTTCTGCTATCTGAGCTCTAAACTCATATTCCTTATTGTCCCTTACAGATGTCCAGTTAGAAATTCTGCTGCCCCTTACATTATTTATATCTTCATTTCCAATTTATTTATTTTCATCTACCTTTCTAGTCTCAAAAGATTCTTTTTTTCTGACTTCTCAATTCCACTTAACATCCCCTGATGTATTCTGACTGGATGTTGTAGGTTGCAGTCATTTCACTTATTTTTGCCTTTCCCCACTGTTTCTTAAGTTACCACATATTTCTCACATCCTTCCTTCTCTTTGCAGTCACTGCACTCATTTCACTTAAGACTTCAAAAAACATTGAAGTCTTCTTCACTGTCAATAAACACTGACAGTCTTCTCCCAGTTCTTTCAATTTTCTATTGTTTTTCCCTTTTAATAGTCTAGGCACTGCTGCAAATGAATTTTTTTCATCTCGGAGTAGAAATCTCTGTTGCTGAAAAGATGGTGGATAATTATGGATAGTCTAGTGAAACACAAAGGCCACCACAAAGACTCATTTATGGTGAACTCTTCATATATGTGTCTGGGTTTGCTTTCCATTATTCCCCCAGTATATTTGGAAATCAGACTATACATTAGTCTTCTATTGCCGATTTTCACCCCTCTGCACTCCCTTCACAATGTTTTCTTTTCCTGAAAACCCACCACATTCACAAAATTCTAATTCTCCTTCAAAGTTTCATCTCAGATATTATCTTGCTTGTGAAACATTCCCTTATCCCCGCCCCTGACCTCTGCCTCTTTTGAAACCTCCATATTGGTTTATGGAATTATATACTTGAGTGAGTGCTCCAAAAAGTCCACAAATCCCCAGATGCTAAGACATTTAGTAAGTAATTTTCCATGTAAAATTAAACATTAAATATTATAAAAGTGATTTGTGTATTACACACACACAAACACATATGTAATATTTGCAATTTTTCAATTGTCCTCTCTTTTGAATGCTTCATATATATGTATATATATGTTAACTCATTTAATCCTATGAAATTGTACTGAAGTATCCCCATTTTACAAAGGAGAAAAGTTTGTAATAGAAATTATAAATTAAAAATGTAAAATGATCTCTTTAGACTTTTTATAAATGAATTAATTCACTCAATAAGTATGTACCAGGTGTTTACTTTGTGCTGGGTACTTTGCAGACACTTAAGATACAGTAGTGATTAGGATGACATCCTTTGTGGAGCTTAATTTCAGTGGAAAAGATGAATGATAAAGGCATTGCCAAATAAAGAAGTATTTCCTAACAAAGTGTCAAACTGTCTCATGTTTCTGGGGCATACAAATTATGAAAAACTAAAAAGAAAGGTTAATCCTAAATGTTGAGAGTCTAGTGTATGTAACTTGTGGCATTTTTCTAGAATATCTTATAGTATATAATTGTTTTTACTTGTGTTGTTCTCCTGGTGGTGGATTGAGTGCATTCATATACTGGATGAGTGCCTTTCTTTTAACACTGCCCTTTGCAGTGTGACATTGCAACTCTTCCCATCAACTGGTAAAGCCTATTTCCTCATCCTTGAATCTGGCACTAACTTGTGACTTGCTTTGACCAATAAATATGGCAAAAATGTCAATTTGCCAATTCTGAGAGTCCAGGCCCAAGGGGCATTTTGTGCTTTCATCCTTTTTCATGCACCCCCTCCTAGGTTAGCCTACTGGAGGACATGAGATCACATGGAGGAAAGTCTGGGTGTTGTGCCAAGGCCAACTTAAACTACAGTTAGCTATTTTCCCAGAACACGTGATAGAGTCAACCAGCTCAGCAAGTTGCCTGCCTAATCCACATCTGACCACAGACAAATAAATGAGACCATTAGATACCAGAAATACTGTCTAGCTGACCAAGAAACTCATGAACAATAACACATGCTTACTATCTCAGGCCACTGGATTTTGGCATGATTTATTGTACAGCAGCTGCTAACTGATGCTCTACAGAAAAACCAGGGACTGTAGAATGAGGTTTCTATTTCACTCATCCCTTTTTATCTGTATAATCCCTAGTGTTTTGTCTTTTACATCATAGTTACTTAATAAATAATAGCTCAATTGATTTCAGCTATTAAAGGATTTGAGCATGGGTCTAATAAGATAAGAACAGCTTTAAAATGAGCAATAGCTTTAACTCTTAATGAAGTCAGAATTTACATTAGTTAAAAAGACCAGAGGCCACTAAAGAGGCCATGAGTTATGACTTTTTTTTTTTTCTTTTTTGAGACAGGGCCTCGCCCTGTTGCCCAGGCTGGTGTGCAGTGGTGTGACCATGACTCACGGCAACCTTGAACTCCTAGGCCCAAGTAATCTGGATCCTCCTGCCTCAGCCTCTTGAGTAGTTGGGACTATAGATATGTGCCACCACATCCGACTAATTTTAAAAAAACATTTTGTAGAGACAGAGCCTTGGTATGTTGCCCATGCTGATCTTGAACTCCTGGCCTCAAGCAATTTTCCTGCCTCCGTCTATCAAAGACTGAAGATTACAGGCATTAGCCACTGCACCCAGCCAGGCCACGAGTGATGACTAAGTAAGAAAATGGGCAGTCCTCTGGCTAGAATTGTCAACAGGTAATAAAAATGAGGGGTGTTTTGCTAAGAGTGCCTGTCTTTATGACATGTGTCTCTGATAAGAAAATCAGTAAACCAACATTTGCAGGTTAAATGGTTATATCAAACTCTATGGAGCTTGATAGCTATAATAAAATCCTGTCTTATTTATAAAAAGCACACAAGCACTTCATAACTTAATTCTCTAATAAGATTCAGATTTTTAGTTGTATTTTGTTGAAGTGGGTCATAGACAAACACATGAAGTGAGAAAAGCTGATTCTTTTTCCTTTTACTTCAATAGCTTTTGGGGTTCAGTGGGTTTTGGTTACATGGATAGATTGTTGCATGGTTAAGTCTGGGGTTTCAGTCGTCAGCCAAATAGTGTGCATTATACCTAATAGGTGATTTTTTAATCCTTTGTCTCCCTCCCACACTCTCTCTTTCTGAGTCTGCAATGGCCATTACACCACTCTGTATACCTTTGTGTGCCCGTAGCTTAGTTCCTGTTTGTGAGAACATTCTGTTTCTGGTTACTTCACTTAGGAAAACAACCTCCATTTCCATCCAAGTTGCTGCAAAATACATTATTTCATTCTTTTTAATGACTGAGTAGTATTCCATGGTGTATGTGTGCATATATTTATAAAACAATGAAGTGTGTGTGTGTGTGTGTGTGTGTGTGTATACACACATCTCATTGTCTTTATGCATTCATTTGTTGATGGGCACTTAGGTTGACTCCATATATGTGCAATTGTGACTTGTGCTATGATAAACGTATGAGTGCAGGTTTCTTTTTTAATACAGTGACTTCCTTTCTTCTAGGTAGATACCTAGTAGTGGGATTCCTGGATGGAACAGTAGAGCTACCTTTAGTTCTTTGAGAAGTCTCCACATTGCTTTCCATAGAGGCTGTACTAATTAACATTCCTACCAGCAGTGTGTAGGTATTCTTTTTCACCACATCCACACCAACATCTATTTATTTTCTGACTGTAAAAAAAAATGACTATTCTGACTAGGGTAAGGTGGTATCTCACTGTGGTTTTAAGTTACACTTCCCTGATGATTAGTGATGTTGAGCATGTTTTCATATTTTTGTTGGCTATTTGTATATCTTCTTTGGAGAACTGTCTGTTCATGATGTTTGCCTACTTTTTAATGAGATTATATATTTTTTGTTGTTATTGTTGCTGATTTGTTTGAGTTCCTTGTAGACTCTGGATATTAGTCTTTTTTCAGAAGTATAGTTTATGAATATTTTCTGTCACTCTGTAGATTGTCTGTTTACTCTATTATTTATTTTGCTGTGCAGAAGCTTTTTAGTTTGTCTCATTTATTCATTTTTGTTTTCGTTGCATTTGCTTCTCGAGGTCTCAGTCATAAACTCTTTGCCTAGGCCAATGTCCAGAATAGTGTTTCCTAGGGTTTCCCCTAGAATTTTTATGATTTCCAGCCGTCCATTTAAGCCTTTAATCCACCTTGAGTTAATTTGTCAATGGTGAGGGAAAGGGATCCAGTTTAATTCTTCTGCCTATGACTATCCAATTTTCCTAGCACTTTTTTTGAATAGAGTGTCCCTTCCCTAGTGCATGTTTTGTCTGCTTTGTCAAAGAGCAGCTGGCTGTAGGTATTTGGCTTTATTTTGTGTTCTCTACTCTGTTCCCTCGGTCTAAGTGTCTACTTTTACACCAGTCCATGCTGTTTGGTTACTACAGCCTTGTAGCAAACAAAGTTAGGTAATGTGATGCCTCCAGCTTTCTTGTTTTTGCTTAGGATTGCTGCCTATTCGGGCTCTTGTTTGGACCCATATAAATTTTAGGATTTTTGTTTTTCTAATTCTGTGAAAAATGACATTCGTAATTCCACAGGAATTGCATTGAATCTGTAGATTGCTTTGTAGTCATTAGAAAAGCTGATTCTAAGGGCATCTGCCTCGTTTGGAATGAACTCCACAGGTACAAAGAGTGCCGCTACCCAACAGGCAGGCAGCCACTACCTCCAGGTCATTATCTTTTGGGCTGATATCTAAAGCCAGAATAATGAATAGAAAAAAGAATGCAGAAGTTTGTTTCTACTAAGACCACGCATTTCTTCTTCCTGTTTTTTCTAGTGCGTATGATGGGAAAAAAAAAACCTCTGATTTTTTTACACCGTTAAAGAGTCAGTTGTGTTTCCTCCTCAGTATGTATCTGATTTTCAGAGAGACACAGCCTACAACAAGCATCCAAATTTAAAATTAATAAAATAAATGTAATTGTCTACTCTCCTGTTTTGTTATTAGATGAATTACAAATCACAACATGGAATTTGACCTTCCCTGAGATCTGTTGTTCATCATAGGCAGAGAAAAGTGAGGTTAAGGTGGGAGAGTGAGTATGGCCGGCCAGTTAAGTCTTTTACCATCTTCTCATGTGTTGCTTCTGAGTGAATTTCTGGGAGTAGGTTTTCAACATATAAATTTGCTGTGGACACAACATTCAGATCATAGCAAATATGTATGTACTGAAGAGAAATATACATTATCTGTGTCTAAGCTTGAAGCCTGTCTAAGCTTCTTATAACGCAAGAAGGATAATCAAATCCGCTATACACAAACTATTCCCTAGAATGTTCCTTCTTACATTATCCTAGATTTTATTTGCTCTTTTATCTTCTATAGATAGGCAGGTCTGTCAATGCCAGCCTCGTACTTCACCTTATTTTTTATAACATTTTAAATATTAAATAATATTTATTTAATATTTAATAATATTTTTAGGAGTGTTCTCTCTCTCTGCTTTACACATGTATCTTTTAAAGTCTCTTTAGCCATATTTATATTTGTTTCATATCATTAAAATAAATAGAATGTACTATTTAGAAAATATACATTCTCTAAATACTACACAAATTCAGGCATTTTACCAGTTGGAACAAATATTCTACCTTATTAATCAAGTTGCTTAATGATATTTTCCCATTTTCTCCTAATAGAAAAGTACAAGAACACAATCTCTGCTTGGGTGAACATCTCAGATACTTCTCCAGTTTTTACCTTTAAGGCATCAAATATACGGTAGTTTATTCAGCACTCCATGAAAGAGACATACACAGGACACACAGTGTGCTATTTGGTCATTTGATGACATGGTTGCTTATAAGTGACAGAGAAAGCCTATCCAGCAGGTGTTTAACAAGTAGGTATATCAGTGGAAGTTGGGAAGGTTCTCTCAAATGTAGATGGCTTCAAGCTTAGACACATATGATATATATATTGCTGTTCAATACATACATATTTGCTGTGGTCTGAATGTTTGTGTCCACTGCAAATTCATGTGTGGAAAACCTGCTTCTCAGTATGATGGTATCAGGATGTGGGGCCTTTGAGAGGTGACTGGGGCATAGGGGTGAACACCACAAGAATGAAATTAGTCCCTTTGCAAAAGAGACCTCAGGAAACTGCCTTGCCCCTTCTGCCGTGTTAGAACACAGTGAGAGGGTGCCGTTTCTGTGAACCAGGAAGTGGCCTCTCACCAGATACTCTGCCAGTGTCTTGATCTGGGATTTCCCATTCACAGCCTCCAGAAGTGAGAAAATACATTTCTTTTGTTCATAAGTCACCCAGATTATGATATTTTGTTTTAGCATCTGGAAAGGGCCAAGACAGTTTACATTGTGTTGAAGCTCCAATTCAACTGGATATCAGATAGGTGCAGTCTAAAGGACTACTGGTGCTTGAGGAGCTGCTGCCATCACTTTTAGTACTACAGTTATATCTTTAATTCACTAAAAATTTATTATGGCATCCAGGTGCAAGTAAATGCTGCAAAAGGCAAATGAGCATAAAGGAATATTTTATTATAAAACACATTTTCCATAGAGTAAGCCTAAGGGTCGATTGCACACATTTTTCAGAGGCCTTAAACTAAAACTTATCTGGATGGATCCCTGGATAGAAGTACATTGTAATTTCCTTATCTGGACATTTCACTTTGATTTTCACTAAAGGCTGATCATGCTCTACATTTCACTAATGGATGACTGTATTCTAAATTTCTCTAAATTCTCTAGATTTCTAAACATCTATTAATTCAGATCCCTTATAGGATCTGAAGTTTTAAATCTAGGGTTATATGAATTCAATAAAATTCTCATGAAACAAAGTTACTAAGAAAAGCATATAAATTTATTTCTGTCTCCAAATTGAAAACACCAAAAAAGTAAATTGTACATACCATAGTTTATAACCCTTTGGAAAAACACCTACCTAAATGCCTTTTTGGATGTCTAACACTGCACCTGTCCACTAAAATTGGAATGCTTTTTTTTCTGCCAACCTTGTCCATGACTGAACTGTTCTACCTGAGAAATTAAAATCTATGAAAATAAAGATTGGAGGGAATCATGAGATACTTCCAATTACCTGATCATATCTTAAATTATTTACCATGAATCATAATATATAAAGTAAATGAAACTTTTCTCACTGAGAGACTCAAAGAAGAAAGACATTATTGAAAAGTGACCTGGAGGTCATTTTGGTTTCCCAAATAAAAACACTGTCTGAAAATACATTAAGGACAAATAAGCAATTTTGTAGGTGTGCAGAGAGATGTGAAACATTCTTTCTATTAATAAATCACAACATTTCAACATTTTGATTTAACCATTCCTTTTATTGCCCTTCACCAACTCTAGAACAAAGGAAATCAATAAATAAAATTACAGTCAGCACCTCATACAATTTTTTACCAGCTGGGGGCACAGCTATCCAATTATGATTTGAGATTTGCTGAACTTTTAGTACCATTTTTTCAATTTATTCAGAAGACTCTCTTGGAGGCTTATTTGGTAGAGGCAATAAGTATTGCATTAATGTAAATCAGTATTGATTGTGCTATGAACTACAGTACGGAATATAGTGCAAAAAACAGAATAGGTGTCTTTTTATTTTTTACTGGATCACACACAAATGACCCAAGAGAAAAACTTTCAGTCATTCCAAGAGAATCAAGAGAATATAAAACAAGAACTATTTGTTAAAAATCTACAATTATTATATTTCTTTTCCAATAATTATTTTCATCCAAGTGGTATAAGAAAGTAGGCAAGTATAAGCTCTGGAAATGCCAATATTTCTTAGAAGATTTTTTACTCTTATATATAAACCAAAAAGAAGCATCTTACTACCAATGCCAATGTACAGTGATGAAGTTATTACTGATTATAGTTCCGTCATTCAACAAATGTTTTCTGTACAGTTAGTATATGCCAGGCTCTGGACATACTATGGGATACCAATGGGCAAACAGTTCAGGAACATTGCCCTTGGAGAGCTTACTTTCTACCACAGAAAGACAGTATAAAAATTAGAACTTAATAAATAATTAAATTGTACAGTAGATTCAATTATTGTGGCAAAAAGGAAGCATGAATCAGGAAATCAGGGGCAGGGGTGCTAGGGTGGAGACAAGGTGGGGCCGGCAGCTTGCAATGTTCAATAGGATGTCCAGAGAAAGCCTCACAGAGTCGGTGAGATCTGAGTGGAGATGTGATGCGTGTATGAGAATTGGAATCAGCCAAGCAAATATCTGAGGAAAGAGCACTCCAGGCTGAGGAAAGAGCCTGAGGGCTGCTCTGCTTTGGGAGTATGGAGGACTCACCCAACGAACAACGAGTAGGCTTGTGTGCAGGATGAGAGTAAATGAAGGATGGGGGGAAAGTGGTAGAAAAGCTCAGAGAATGGAGGGATGTGTAAACCATTTCAAAGATGTTAAAGATGGAATGCATGGCAGACCTCTGTGCAGAGCAGTGGCATGATCCAGCTTTTACGTTTTAAAAGGATCACTCTGGCTACTGTGTTGAACATAGACTCGAAGAAAACAGTGGTGCATCTGTATGAATCTGGAGTCTAGCAGAGAATTTGAGAATGGAGATATCAATTTGGGATATCAATTTGGGAGTCGGAGTCACATAGATTAACTCAGGAAGGGAGCACTTTAGACGAAATAGTGAAAAGCACTGATGTTTAAGTTCTGAGGCTTTTCAACCTGAAGAGCTAAAGAAGAGGAAAGAGTAGCAAAAGAGGCCAAGAAGCAACTAGAGACATAAGAGGAAAACAGACTTTGATATTTTGGAAGTCCTGTAAAGAAAGTGTATCTTGAACTTCAGGTGAAATATTTTGTATACATCTTCATCACTGTGACAGTTAAGTTAGATAAGTAACCAGAAGTCATTGGCTTGAGTGACATGGAGGTCATTGTTGTCCTCCCTAGAAAAGTTTCAGTGGAGTGATACCAAGTGGTTTTAAGATAAAATGGCAGAAGAAGAATGCACAACAGTGTATATGATACATAATTCTTTTGCACCATTTTGCTGCAAAACAGAACGAAGGGATGGGGCAGTAGCTGACACAAGCAGTGGAGTCAAAAGCAGTGTGTGTGTTTGTTGATTTTAAAAATGGGAAAAAATAACAGCAGTCTTATACACTGAGTGAGCCAACAGAGAATAGGCAAATTATGTAGAAGGAGAATGGGAGAACTATTGGAGTCTTGCCTACTTCCTTGAGTAGGCAAGATGGCCTGGGATAGTGTGTAGATTGGCTTTCAGTGGTAGCACACATAGTTTATTTGTGGGACAAATGATGCAGAAGTTGTTTGGTGTAGTGGGGAAAGGCTGAGGACAAGTACAGGAAGGAATTACTGGGCATTTAGAAAATGCATAATTCCATGTCTTTTGGCATAAGTCTAAGAGTTGCATGGGTCACTCAATGTTCTGTACAGATTTTCTAGTTTGATTCTCGTGCTAGCCCTTCGGTATGTGAATTATTATTATCTCCATTTTGCAGAAGGCATGAAGAAGTTCAATAATTTTTCCATATCCACACTGAAAGCAATGGAGATATTTTGACTCCTGAATCTGAACCCTTTAGTTAGTACACTGTACATCTAATACTTGCCAAAACCTTGTGAAACAGGTAGTGTTTCGAAATTTTTATGGAAGAGGAAACTGAGCTCATATGATTTTATGGGTTTGATTGTGTCCTTAAACACACAAATGCATGTTTAAGTTTTAACCATCTCCAACCTATACCCCTGAATGTGACCTTATTTGGAAACAGGGTCATTGCAGCTGTAAATTCATTAAGATAGGGTCATATTGGAGTAGATATGGGTCCTTATTCCTATATGAGACCCATTTAAAAGGTAAATTTGGACACAGGAAGGAAGAGAAGACTATGTGAAGACTCAGACACAGTGGGAAGGGGCCACATGAAGACAGAGACCGAAATTGGAATTATGCTGCCACAAACCAAAGAATGCCTGGGGCTACCAGAAGCTGGAAAAGGCAAGAAAGGATCCTCTCCTAGAGTCTTCAGAAGTAGCATGCCACGTCATGCACTCCTGGCCTGTAGAACTGTAAAAGAATAAGCTTTTTCTTGCTTTAAGCCCCCCATGTTATGGTACTTTGTTACTGCAGCCCTCAGAAAGGAGGAGAGTGTTTAGCGTTTTTGCTAAAGGCCATGATTTAGTAAGTGGCAGGTACAAAATTATTGATGTGGATGAATAAATTCAAAACTTGGTATATCTGAATTTTCCAGTATGTAATAATGACTCAATAAAGGGAAACACTGATTATGAGACTTTACAGGTTTCCCTTCCTTTCCTAAAGCTTCTACAAGTTTGCAATAGCTTATACAGCATGGAGATGTTGTACGATAGCAGACTAAAAATAAGCAGGTAGTTAGAGGGACTAGCCCTGAATTTCTTTATCGTTATCTGAACATTTCCCAAGAAGTATGACTGTTATGTTGTTGAATATTACAGAGAAGAAAAAGAAAAAACTGAGTTGTTGACTAAGTAAGTGAGTGATGTGAAAATTAAGTGAGCCAACTGAAATTTAGTCAGTTCTCATCATTTTTGGAAGCTGCATGAATTCACTTAAATGTGTAACAGAATAGTGAGATCTTACTTTCTAAGCACCGTGCAAAAATTCTAAGAGCCTAAGCCCTGTACACAAAACTTTATCATTATATATCAAGTCAATTCTTTTTGATTCACTGTTAGTTAATTTTTTACAGTTTCAATGAATATTTGAAATAATATACAGAAAAGGAAAAATGGTTTAGACATGCAAGTCATTCAGTTAGATCATTCCTAGATCATTATATATTTGTTAGGTAAAAATCTGTATAAAAAAAGAAGAAAGAGCAATAGTTTAAAAAATTGGCTAAATATAGAAGAGAAAAAAAGCATTGAAAGAGACAGTAATGTGATTGGATTCACAGTAGCATCAATAAACTGCACAATGAGTTAGAGAAAATGGTAAAATATAAACAAAGCAAAAGGAATTCAATTTGAATGGAAAGGGAAAGATTACCTTTAAATATCTAGGACTAGTGTTTTGCAGCAAAAATAAAGAAATTCATTTGAATTGCAATAAAATACTAACACTTAAGAAAGGCAGGTGGTTAGATAAGATAGAACTCTGGAATTGGGACTGACGCACTGGATTCTAGTCAGTTCTTAGCACTGACATTAAAAATATTGATCAACCTGCATGCAGGAACATTCAGGAGGCTTCCTGCTGCTCCATGGGTTCACTCTTTGGTTGCTAGATCAGGAAAAGGTCCCTAGGTGTTTCAGGGTAGGAATCAGGAAAACGTTCTTGCAGAGGTGGAGTTACGACCCTGGGAGACTAGAGGAAATGATATAGTTGTTTACCAGCTGCCTCTGAATCATGTTTGTATTTTATTAACTGGTACTTACAAACTGGTGCAGAACATGTGAATATCAGCCTTGAGCTATGAACTAACTGGGTGAAATATGCAAACCTGGGTGTTGGGGGACTGGACTTGAGGATCCCAGGGGACCTACTTAGCTCCAACATTCTATGAGTCTGTGTGTGTTGCGTATGTGTGTGCAGGCCCATGCACGTGAATATGTGTATGAAGGTTATATATCTCATGTGTAGACATACTTTGATTTTTAGATTGCATGAATTGTGAAATCAACTGTTCCATTTTGGGAGAAAAGTCCTTTAGGGTGGTTAATTGTAAGAAGCCAAATAAAACCTTTTTTTTTTTTTCTTTTGTAACAAGTAGTAAGGTTTTTTCAAAGTTATTAAAGCACGGTTGTCAAAATCCAAATGGCTCTCAGTATCTTGTGTTGTGCTACTTATTAAAAATTAAGACAATATACTGGCACTTACAGCCTGTGCTTACCATGTTTCAGGCCTTTAGTTGATTTTGGAAGTCCTTTTTTATTATAAGCATTATGTTTTTTGTTTGTTTTTGAGTATAATTTTGCTGATAGTATGTTCAATATCTATGGCAGATGATATAAAATACACATTACGGTGGTGAAGAGCAAGATTACTCTTTCTGCACAGATCCATTCAGTTAATTATTCACTACCTCTTAAGTTTTTTTCTAGGTAAATGTACTACTTACGTGTGATATTTGGAGTCCAGTTGGTTTTAAATATAGATATTACTAAATTTCAAATCCTCTTTTCCAACTTCTGTGATGTGAGGACAATGATACCATCTCATAGAGTTATAAGGATTAGATTAAATAGATCATACATTATACTTCATATATTTCCTGGTGCTTAGGGACTGTTTAATACATGTTAGCTATTCTTTTTCTGTGCCTAGCATTGTGCTACACCTGGATCAGTCCATGAAGTGTACAACTTTATATTTCTTTAAATAGGGCAGTCTCACTTGTCCTCATTATTGTCTGCCATTTCTGAAAAATATACATCATTTTCCAGCTCTTTGCAGCAGTGCTACATTTCTTGAAGGTTAGCCTTGTAAAGTCTAACAGTAGTAGTCAGTCCAGCTCTTCTCATTCACTAGTGGCTGCCTAGGTCATTTGTGATCTTCAATCTACCATTCATTCACATCACTGCTGTACAATGTAAAATCAGGAATCAAATTAGTTTTCCTTATGAAAACTATTTTTTAAATAAATAAAAGTAAAATAATGTAAAAAGCAATTTGAACAAGCATTATAGATCCACCCATAATATTCAGTCTGTCCTTTAAAATAGGAATGGTGACTTCCTTAGGATAATATTAAATAAGAGCACATAGGAACTGAAGTTTCCAAAATTTCTTTATTCTTATTTTTTCAGAGATAGGGTCTTGTTCTGCTGCCCAGAGTACACTGGAGTGCAGTGGCACAATCATAGCTCCCTGCAGCCTCCAACTCCTGGGCACAAGCATTCCTCCTGCCTCAACCTCCAAAGTAGCTGATACTGCTTTGGTAGTTTGGAAGTGTGCACACCCCCATGACCAGCTAATTTTATTTATTTTTTGTAGAGATGAGGTCTCACTATGTTGCCCAGGCTGGTTTAGACCTCCTGACCTCAAGTGATTCTCCCACTTTGATCTCTCAGAGTGCTGCGGTTTCAGACATGAGCCACCATACCTGGCCCCAACATTACTGTAACACTGTGGTTATGTTTGTTAAGGCAGCAATTCTGCCTGACTTTCCAAGATAATCTACCTCTATATCCATGCATAATTTCCATTATTTCCCAATAGAGACCTTCTGTTTTAGTGAGTCCAATTGTGTAACCATACCCTTTAATCTTCTCACGACCACTCCTGTTCTTTGCCCCCAGACTTTCCTTCCATACACTTGGCTCAACTCATCTCCAGGTGGGTCCCATGCTCTGTCAGGAGAGGGTCATGGGTGAATAGTCCTCTGCAGAACAAATGCTAATCAATGAATCCTTGCCATTCTTAGGCTTAAGTCTCATAAAAATAGTAATAATAATTTCTTAAGCTTTTTAGTCTCCCTCTAATGCTCCCTGTTGGCAGAGCCTAACATGAAGCCAGCTGAAAAGGAAGGATAGGTTTGCAGAGTTGTAACTCTAATATGTTACAGAAGAGTGTAGAAGGATGGCTCGGAACAGGGAGATGCTAATTTAAAATTTGCACAAATACCAAGACCATTCAAGGCCCATTCAAGTCCCACCCTCAATGTAATCTTCCCCGAAAATACTTGCTTCCCTCAATGTAATCTTCCCCGAAAATACTTGCTTCAATGTCTCTCTCCTAATTCTAATTCCTTTTGTATTTCTTGCTTGCCTTACATTCTGCCACTTTATTGGGCATTACAATGTTCTCAAGTTGTGTCATAAACAGTAGGACTATTATAGGAGGAGACATTTCTATAAAATACATAAATAGACCAAATAGTTTCTAACATTTCTTATTTGACTAATAATTATATATATATATCCTTGTGTCTTCAAAATGAATATAATCCCCTTACAGGAAGGACAATTTACTTTCATTTCATTTGTACCCAACAGATTATATAACAATATCAGTTATATAATAAATGTTTGAAAAAGACTAATTGAAGTTATTCTTCCAAACCATGTATTTCTAATAGTCTTAAACAAAATATAGCTCCATCAGATGTCTTTTTATTTTAAATTACTCAGAAATCCTAGCATTATGGAAAGAAATAGAAGTTGGGATGGGGATTTCATTGATAGTTTTTAAAAAATGATTCAATAAAATTGTCATAGTAAGGTGGAATTCAACGGTTTATTTTAAATCACAGTAATAGAAAATGTAGGCTGAGCACATCGCAGAACTTTGGGAGGCCAAGGGCAGAGTATTGCTTAAGGCTAGGAGTTTGAGACCAGCCTGGGTAACATCTCAAGACTTTATCTCTACAAAAATAGATAAATAGCAGGGTGTGGTGGTGCACGCCTATAGTCCCAGCTACTTGAGAGGCTGAAGTGGGAGGATCACCTGAGCCCAGGAGTTACAGGCTGTAGTGAGCTATGATCACACCACTGTACTCAGCCTGGGTGACAGAACAAGACCCTGTCACAAAAAAAAAAAAAAAAAGAAAAGAAGGAAGGAAGGAAGGAAGGAAGGAAGGAAGGAAGGAAATGTAAAATGCTTTTATCTCTCAACAAATGTTCAGAAAGTACAATATTTCAATAAGCTGATTGCAAGGATGGCTTCAATTTTTCTTTCCAAAT
Source organism: Colobus angolensis palliatus (assembly GCF_000951035.1). Classification (NCBI taxonomy): domain Eukaryota; kingdom Metazoa; phylum Chordata; class Mammalia; order Primates; family Cercopithecidae; genus Colobus; species Colobus angolensis. The sequence goes on from NW_012118487.1 coordinate 15,282,068, forward strand.
TCTTATTTTAAATGCCATGAATACAAAAAGGGGTAAAGTTTCTTTCCCCACCTCTTAAATGTGGGCTAGTCTTATCATGTGCTTTGGTCAATAGGAAGTGGTATAATTGACAGTATGCCAGTACCAGCAAGATACCTCAAGATACCAGCTATACTCTCTTTCTCCCTCTCCCTGTGAACCTTGACACTGCCATGTGACAAACCGAGCCTGCTGGAGGATAAGCGACTCCATGATGTGGGAGGACCAAGGGACCCCAACCATCAGCCAGTCAAGCTGCAGAAATAATCTCTCAGGAGACTCCCAGTTGCATAGGGTAGCCCAAATGATGCCAGAACTATTCTCTGAACCCTACTAAATTTACTGAGTAGTTGAATCATGTGCTAAACAAACGGTGGTGTTTTAAGCAACTAATTGTAGTAGCTAATTGATTCAACCATGCCAGTGGTCTTAGAACAATTTGTATACATCTGTGTAGGAGTAGATTCATTCCAACTGAAGCCTGAATTGTGCTTGTTTTAATTATCATGGCCTTTTCTCTTTTATATTGCTAAAGTTTTCTTCTACTTAGCTTACAAATAATCTTTTTTTTTTTTTTCAAGCAAAAGCTGACTTTATTTATTTTCCCCATTAAGCTATCTACAGTCATTGTTTTCACTTTCAGAAGCAAAATAATAGGAAAAAACTTCACGATATTTGTATTACCTGATGTGGGAGTCTGAGAGAACTTGAATAATAAGTCTGGCTTAAAAGTATTGGGGGGAAAAAATCTTTTTTTTTTTTTTATTATACTTTAAGTTCTAGGGTACATGAGCATAACGTGCAGGTTTGTTACATATGTATACTTGTGCCATGTTGGTGTGCTGCACCCATCAACTCGTCAGCACCCATCAATTCATCATTTATATCAGGTATAACTCCCCAATGCAATCCCTCCCCCCTCCCCCCTCCCCATGATAAGCCCAGTGTGTGATGTTCCCCTTCCCGAGTCCAAGTGATCTCATTGTTCAGTTCCCACCTATGAGTGAGAACATGCGGTGTTTGGTTTTCTCTTCTTGTGATAGTTTGCTAAGAATGATGGTTTCCAGCTGCATCCATGTCCCTACAAAGGACAAATAATCTTTATCATTCTAGTGTACTGCTTTTGAGTTTCTATGTCCTACGTACGCGTTGATGTATTGATTCACAAGGCATGTTAGTGACTTAGAGTAGTCCAGTTAAATTCTGGGCATCCTCCCAGTTAATAATACAAAGTGGAAGTTTCTAAGCTAAATTCAGTTTCAGCGTTACTAAGGAACACTTGTGCACTGTGCAGCAAAGTGAAATGTAAATGCAAATCTCGTAAGATTTGAAACCTTTCAGAGGAGGTCCATAAGCGTACTGAGATGAGAAAGAGAAAAGAAACAAGATAATAAATTTGCAGTATAAGAAACTGGTTATCTAAAGGCTCACAGGCAATTTTTAAAAGAAAATTACCTGAGATAATCCTATTTATATTTCCTCCTGGCTTTGTGAACATTTGACAGCAGTTCATGGTCCAATCTGAGCTGCTGTTAGGTGAAAGAAGTTTTATTTTTTTTCAAATGTACCAAGTGATGGATCAGTGACATTTATGAGTACAGACTTCTCTATTAATAGTGTGTTTTTTACTTCTAAGAAAAGTGTAAAATGGAAACCAAAGGCCAATGCTTTTCACAAAGCATCTACTTTTATTTCTAGTCTTTGTCTTCAATATAACTTTAATTAACAGTGTGGTGTACTTGTCAACTCCAGCCTAGCTGCAAATCTTGAGATACAAGACTAAGAAAATGAAAAATAAATAAAAAATTATTCTTTTCGTTAGGTATTACTTTTCCAGAAATTAAAACTTTACCTCTAATATAGCTGCTGTTTTAAAATTACAAGTGGAAGTTCATAGGACCTTGTTTTTGAAATTCAACTATCATATTACTTTTGTACATTTTCAAAAAAAAATTTAAGTTAATTTATATTTTATTTATCTAAAAGAAACTCTTTTTAAGAAGTAATGTCTTAGCTTTGTTAAGCTTTAGATTAATTCTTGGCATCTTGTGAGATTTTGCTAGACAGTCACTGAAGCTACTAAAGGAAAAGTAATCATTTCATTGTTCCTTCAAAATAAATGTTACTAAAAGTTATTAAAGATGCATTTTATGACATAATCTCATTTTGTTGAAAACACACTCAATGATTTTAATATTTGTTGCAAAAACATTTCAAGAAATGAAGACACTTGAAGACTTGAGACAGTTTTTAATAAACTGACTTTTAGGATGGCAAATCAATCTCTACAAAATTAGGAAATGTAATTTTGAAGAAAAGACATAAAGCATGTTGCAACATCTTAGTAAAAATTATTACATATTTCTAAATGCAACTGCTGGACATTTTACATAAAAGGTGTGGATATGATTCAGAAAAACTTGTATTATTACCCTAGGTTGTTCAATAGACTGAGTACTTGTTATGATCTTCTCAAACTCAGGGCAGAACATTTATATAAAAAGACCAGGTATGTAAGATTGTTTGCATATGGAATCCTAAGTTTTGATCAGAAATATATGTTATGTAGTTGGATGGCATGTTTGGAGTTTATTATTTTTGTTTTTTCATATTTATGCCAGGATTCCTGCCTCATTTAGTTAGAAAAGGGTATCAAGTATAAAAATATAAATTTTTTAAAAATCTCACAATTAGTGAAATATCACGTACTAGTTTCTTTCTTTTTTTGAGATGGAGTCTCACTCTGTCACCCAGGCTGGAGTACAGTGGCTCTATCTTTGCTTCCTGCAAGCTCTGCCTCCCAGGTTCACGCCATTCTCCTGCCTCAGCCTCCCTAGTAGCTGGGAATACAGACGCTCGCCAACATGCCTGGCTAATATTTTGCATTTTTAGTAGAGAGGGGCTTCACTGTGTTAGCCAGGATGGTCTCGATCTCCTGACCTTGTGATCCACCCGCCTCAGCCTCCCAAAGTGCTGGAATTACAGGCGTGAGCCACTGCACCCGGCCAGTACTATTTTCTTAAGTATAGCAAACCACTGAGTGGAGATATTGAAAGACCCATGCACCACGGAAAATATTGTCAGTATGCTGAACCCTAGGTAACAAAGTAAAAGATGTCAAAGATTGCATTAGTTATGTTCAAGCCAAAGAACCTCAGCCGAAGAAATGAAAATCAGTATTGCTTTTTTCATTATGATGTTTCATTTAAAAATATGTATTCCAAGTCTATACCTCCTTGGGTTCATTGTGCTAAGTGTTGAAGAACACACATTGAGTTTTATAAATGTAACATTTTATGACAGGATTAAGAAAAATAATCTGAAAATATTATATTAAAACCTATATATCAGAGATGTTTTGTAAAAAAAAAAAAGATAGTTGGAACTAATTTCTCCAGCTTACAGTGTACAAAGAATTGTGCTTTCATTTGCTTTAATATAACTTAAAGAAATTTCATTCAGCTTGAATAATAATAATAATAGTAATAATCATTATTATTATTATTGTTTTTGAGACAAGAGTCTCACTCTGTCTCACCCAGGCTGGAATGCAGTGGCACGATCTCAGCTCACTGCAGCCTCTGCCTCCTGGGTTCCAGAGATTCTCCTGCCTCAGCCTCCTGAGTAGCTGAGATTACAGGCATGCACCACCACACTCAGCTAATTTTGTATTTTTAGTAGAGATGAGGTTTCACCATGTTGGCCAGGCTGGTCTCAAACTCCTGACCTCAGGTGACCCATCTGCCTCAGCCTCCCAAAATGCTGGAATTACAGACATGAGACACCATGCCTGGTCTCATTCAGCTTGAATTATGACCACATTAAAATTTCTAGGTCTTTATCAATGGAAAGTACTTAATGTTCACTGAGCACTGGTTTGTAGTTCTCTTTTTGAAGAGGTCCTTCACATCCCTTGTAAGTTGGATTCCTAGGTATTTTATTCTCTTTTAAGCAATTGTGAATGGAAGTTCATTCATGATTTGGCTCTCTGATTGCCTGTTACTGGTGTATAAGAATGCTTGTGATTTTTGCGCATTAATTTTGTATCCTGAGACTTTGCTGCAGTTGCTTATCAGCTTAAGGAGATTTTGGGCTGAGA
>NW_012118487.1:15287560-15287833 GCF_000951035.1 Colobus angolensis palliatus
GTCAGGAAACAACAGGTGCTGGAAAGGATGTGGAGAAATAGGAACACTTTTACACTCTTGGTGGGATTGTAAACTAGTTTAACTATTATGGAAAACAGTGTGGCGATTCCTCAAGGATCTAGAACTAGAAGTACCATATGAACCAGCCATCCCATTCCTGGGTATATACCCAAAGGATTATAAATCATACTGCTATAAAGACACATGCACACGTATGTTCATTGCAGCACTATACACAATAGCAATGACTTGGAATCAACCCAAATGTCCATC
>NW_012118487.1:15288379-15316389 GCF_000951035.1 Colobus angolensis palliatus
CAAGTATACATATGTAACAAACCTGCACGTTATGCACATGTACCCTAGAACTTAAAGTATAATAACAAAAAACAAACAAACAAACAAACAAAAAAAGAAATGTCAATTTTAGATCTTTCCTGGTTTCTCCTGTGGGCATTTAGTTCTGTAAAGTTCCCTCTACACACTGCTTTAAATGTGTCCCAGAGATTCTGGTACGTTGTGTCTGCTTTAATTTTGTTTTTTACCCAGTAGTCATTCAGGAGCAGGTTGTTCAGTTTCCATGCAGTTGCGTGGTTTTCAGTGAGTTTCTTAATCCTGAGTTCTAATTTCATTGCACTGTTGTCTGAGAGACTGTTTGTTATGATTTCCATTCTTTTGTATTTGCTGAGGAGTGTTTTACTTCCAATTATGTGGTCAATTTTAGAATAAGTGTGACGTGATGCTGTATATTCTGTTGATTTGGGGTGGAGAGTTCTGTAGATGTCTGTTAGGTCTGCTTAGTCCAGAGCTGCCTTCAAGTCTTGAATATCATTGTTAATTTTCTGTCTTGTTGATCTGTCTAATATTGACAGTGGGGTGTTAAAGTCTCCCATTATTATTGTGTAGGAGTCTTAACTCGATTTGTACATCTGTAAGAACTTGCTTGATGAATCTGGGTGCTCTTGTATTGGGTGCATACATATTTAGGATAGTTAGCTCTTCTTGTTGCATTGATCCCTTTACAATGATGTAATGCCCTTCTTTGTCTCTTTTGATCTTTGTTGGTTTAAAGTCTGTTTTATTAGAGGCTAAGATTGCAACCCCTCCTCTTTTTTTTTTTGCTTTCTATTTGCTTGGTAAGTATTCCTCCATACCTTTATTTTGAGCCTATGTGTGTCTTCACACGTGAGATAGGTCTCCTGAATACAGCACACTGATGGATCTTGACTTTTTATACAATTTTCTTGTCTATGTCTTTTAATTGGGGCATTTAGCCCATTTATATTTAAGGTTAATATTGTTATGTGTGAATTTGATCTTATCATTATGATGCTAGTTGGTTATTTTGCCCTTTAGTTGATACAGTTTCTTCATGGTGTCAATGGTCTTTACAATTTGGTATGTTTTTGCAGAGGCTGGTACTGTTTTTTTTTCTTTCCATATTTAGTGCTTCCCCCAGGAGCTCTTGTAAAGCAGGTCTGGTGGTGATAAAATCTCTCAGCATTTGCTTGCCTGTAAAGGATTTTATTTCGCCTTTGCTTATGAAGTTTAGTTTGACTAGATATGAAATTTGGGGTTGAAATTGGCCCCCACTCTCTTCTGGCTTGTAGGGTTTCTGCAGAGAGATCCTCTGTTAGTCTATTGGGCTTCCCCTTGTGGGTAACCTGACCTTTCTCTCTGCCTGCCCTAAACATTTTTTCCTTCATTTCAACCTTGGTGAATCTGACAATTACGTGTCTTGGTAAATCTGACAATTATGTGTCTTGGGGTTGCTCTTCTCAGGGAGTTATCTTAGTTGTGTTCTCTGTATTTCCTGAATTTGAATGTTGGCCTGTCTTGCTAGGTTGGGGAAGTTCTCCTGGATAATATCCTGAAGAGTGTTTTCCAACTTGGTTCCATTCTCCCTGTCACTTTCAGGTACACCAATCAAACATAGGTTTGGTTTTTTCACGTAGTCCCATATTTCTTGGAGGCTTTGTTCCTTTTCATTATTTTTTCTCTAATCTTGTCTTCACGCTTTATTTCACTGAGCTAGTCTTCAATCTCTGATATCTTTTCTTCCACTTGATCGATTTGGCTACTGATACTTGTGTATGCTTCACAAAGTTCTTGTGCTGTGTTTTTCAGCTCCATCAGGTCATTTATGTTCTTCTATAAACTGGTTATTCTAATTGACAATTCCTGTAACCTTTTTTCAAGGTTTTTAGCTTCCTTGCATTGGGTTACAACATGCTCCTTTAGCTTGGAGGAGTTTGTTATTACCCACCCTCTGAAGCCTACTTCTGTCAATTCGTCAAACTCATTCTCTGTCCAGTTTTCTTTCTTTGTTGGTAAGGAGTTGAGATCCTTTGAAGGAGAAGAGGTGTTCTGGTTTTTGGAATTTTCAGCCTTTTTGCACTGTTTTTTCCTGATCTTTGTGGATTTGTCTACATTTGGTCTTTAATGTTGGTGACCTTTGGATGGGGTTTTTGTGTGAATGTCCTTTTTGTTGATATTGATGCTATTCCTTTCTGCTTGTTAGTTGTCCTTCTTACAGTCAGGCCCCTCTGCTGCAAGTCTGCTGCAGTTTTCTGGAGGTCCACTCCAGACCGTTTACCTGAGTATCACTAGCAGAGACTGCAACAGCAAAGATTGCTGCCTGTTTCTTCCTCTGGGAGCTTTGTCCCAGAGGGGTAACTGCCAGATGCCAGTCGGAGCTCTCCTGTATGAGATGTCTGTCGACCCCTGCTGGGAGGTGTCTTCCAGTCAGGAAGCACCGGGGTCAGGAACCCACTAGAGGAGGCAGTCTGTCCCTTAGCAGAGCTTAAGCACTATGCTGGGAGATCTAGTCCGCTCTTCAGAGTCATCAGGTGGGAACTTTTAAGCCTGATGAAGCTGAGCCCACAGCCGCCCCTTCCCCCAGGTGCTCTGTCCCAGGGAGATGGGAGTTTCATCTATAAGCCCCTGACTGGGGCTGCTGCCTTTCTTTCAGAGATGCCCTGCCTAGAGAGGAGGAATCTAGAGATGCAGTCTGGCTACAGTGGCTTTGCTGAGATGCAGTGGGCTCTGCGCAGTCCAAACTTCCCAGTGCTTTGTTTACACCGTGAAGGGAAAACCACCTACTCAAGCCTCAGTAATGGTGGACACCCATCCCCGACCCAAGCTCAAGTGTCCCAGGTCACTTCAGGCTGCTGTGCTGGCAGTGAGAATTTCAAGCCAGTGGATCTTAGCTTGCTGGGCTCCATAGGGGTGGGATCCGCTAAGCTAGACCACTTGGCTCCATGGCTTCAGCCCCCTTTCCAGAGGAGTGAACGGTTCTGGCTCGCTGGTGCTCCAGGCACCACTGAGGTACGGAAAAAAAAAATAAAAAAAAAAAAACCTCTGTAGCTAGCTTGGTGTCTGCCCAAACGGCTGCCCAGTTTTGTGCTTGAAACCCAGGGCCCTGGGTTTCAAAGCCCTGTGGTGTAGGCCCCCGAGGAATCTCCTGGTCTGCAGATTGCTAAGACCATTGGAAAAGCATAGTATCTGGGCCGGAGTGTACCATTCCTCACAGCACAGTCCCTCACGGCTTCCCTTGGCTAGGGGAGTTCCCCAAACCCTTGTGCTTCCTGGGTGAGGCAATGCCCCACCCTGCTTCTGCTCACCCTCCGTGGGCTGGACCCCTTGTCTAACCAGTCCCCTGAGATGAGCTGGGTACCTCAGGTGGAAATGCAGAAATCACCTGCCTTCTGCATTGATCTTGCTGGGAGCTGCAGACCAGAGCTCTTCTTATTTGGCCATCTTGCCAGGCACTGAAAAAAAATCTTTTGAAAAATGTTGCCTGCATGATGAAAAGGATTTCTTATTTTCATTTGGCTTATTATGAAGTCGCTTGGAGCTAGCAATGGGGTTGGAGAGCTACATTGGGAAGACTGAATACAGACAGGACAGGAGACTATTTGAACTAGTCTGAGGAACTAACCCGAGCATCCAGGTTGATGTATAATATAGAGTCTAAAGCTCTGGTGTGATGACAGTTGTTGAGAGCAGGAGTTGAGACAGTGGAGTGGCAGGGTACAGCAGTGACAAGTTTATTCTATGTTGGACACTTGGGCACCAATTATTTCTTATCTTTTCATAACTAGTAGAATTCCACCCAGTGGGCTGCAAGTACAGGAGATGGATTCAGTTTCTGAGAACGGATTTGGCAAGAGCCCAGAAGGATGCAAAGGCCTCTGTGAAAACATCTATGTACCTCGTTCATCTTGGAATGGGGATCCAAGATGACACTTTGTTTTTTAAATAGACCAACTTGGGAAACAGAGACATAAGGGTCCTAGAAGCTATTGCATTGTATCCAGATTTGGGTGGATTTTAGATTTAGAAGGAAGACCATCTTTATCAATGGGACTGAAGCTGACAATACATTTTCTGGCTCAATTATGTTTTAGCAGTAAACTGGAACAGGACCAAGGATGGAGGTGGGAGATCATCAGCAAATGTAGAGGAAAACACATGAGGACAATTTTCCTAATTCCCAAGCTACAGTAAATCTTTTTCTGACTCCCTGAAGCCTCTTACTTTATTTTATTTTTTAATGGGATTCATTCCATTGGGCTTTGAATAAAATTTTACAGTAATCTTTTCCTCCACTGAGACATTATAAATGTGCAATGGGCAGGCTCTGGAATTTGTGGAGGACATAGCACCATGCTTGCCTATAGGATGTTCTCAGTAAATATTTCTTAAAGTAGATTAAGCCCTTCGTAGTATTGTTTACTATATTTCTTCCTAACAGGACATGAAGTTGTACAGTCTTATTTATTTTACAATTGGGGCATGTTTTCAGGGATGGAACTAACAGTCTATGTCATGTTTCTTGCTGTCATTTAGTACTCTGACTTATTTGCCTCTCTCCTAAGGGTGTCGCAGTGGCCTGTTGAATTAGAAGAAAAAAGCAGATAAATGCATTCAGCATCTTTGCCAGAAAAGGAAATGAAAATAAAACATTTTATTAAGTCCTTAAGTCCTGGTGTATCTTCTGTAACTTTCCTCCTCACATGCTTGGAACTTTTCATATTTTAATAATGACCTTTTGTACAGCTCATGACAAATTTCAGATGGTGAGAAGCATTTAAACAAGGAGATAAAGGATTAAGTAGACTGTAAATACTCCTTGTTGATCAGAGTTGTATGTGCATCCGCTTTTGTTTCCTCTTAATACAACTTCAGATGTGTCATTTAAAACTCATGTAATTAGTAGCAACTCTTAGTAAATCAGCTTTAAACCCTAATGGTTTCAAGGAGAGAGTTAGTTGCATGATTTATAGCTAAAATAATCAGCATTTCAAGCATAATACTTTTTAAAATGGAAAGTCAGATCTTTTCCATGAATTTCTTTTTTAAATTCTCTGTCTTCTTATTAGGGCAATTTTATGTTCCCCAACTAAAATCTGGCCTTCATTAGGCAGATTAGCATTCATAGGATGTAGTGATTTGATAGTGCTAATGGCTTCATATCACACATCTTTTTTTTTTTTTTGAGACAGAGTCTTGTGCTGTCACCCAGGCTGGAATGCAATGGTGGGATCTCGGCTCACTACAACCTCCGCCTCCTGGGTTCTAAACGATTCTCCTGCCTCAGCCTCTACAGTAGCTGGGACAATAGGCGTGCACCACCATGACCAGCTAGTTTTGTATTTTTAGTAGAGATGTGATTTCACCACATTGGCCAGACCAGTCTCGAACTCCTGACCTCAGGTAATACACCCACTTTGGCCTCCCAAAGTTCTGGGATTACAGGCATGAGCCACTGCGCCTGGCCCTCACATCTTAACATTACATAATCATTTAATTTCTGAGGAAAATTTACCTGTCAATGCCTTTCTTAATATTCTTTTTCTTCCAGAATGTTTTGGCTTCTTAGTGAATACAATAGGTTACAAATTTACGTATATAAGGTCTTAGAGAAAATATTTGTACTAACACATCAGAAATTATTACAAGTCAGTAGTTAGTTTGTACACGATATGAATCAGTTTTGTTGTAAACTTTTTAAAACAAAGCTTGTTATTATATTTGACACAATTTCAGTTATTTAAAGAAATATTCTCACATACCTATTTTCAAAACTCATAGGAGCAGCTTCATCTGAGTATACTAAGAATAGAGAAAGATTTTATCCACAAAAGATATTCATCCAAAGAGTCTCCTTGGTAACACAGAACAACTGTTTTGAATAAAGATCTTACAAAACATATAGTACAGACTTTACCTCTTAGAGTACAGAACACTGAAGTCCAGAGGGCTTAGTAATGTATCTCTGGAAACATAGCTTGTTAGGGGTAGGACTGAGAACAGGACTTAGATATTTAACCAGCCTAGTCTAATTTTTTTTTCTTTTGCTGCTGTTTCAGCTTTTGTTTCTCACCTTCACTATTTATTTATGTGTATAAATGTTTACATATATATAATTAAATAAATGGTGAGTATATGTGTATGTGTGTGTGTCTTTTCTGTATTCACTTTTATAAGTATAGATTTATCTGTCTTAATGAAAGGCTTTTCAACACTCCGTCCCATGGTCTGTTTAGTGTAGTTGCATAGCATTGAATTTCAATTACATTTGTGGACTCATGGATAGTTATATCAGGAAATCACTCATTTATCAATTTCACTTGCAGGCTTCATTCTGGAATACTCTGAATTCAAAAGCTTATGCTTACATCGGTTTTTTGGAAACAAATTTAACTTTTCAAATTTTATATATTTATTTTTGAGACAGAGTCTCACTCTGTCACTCAGGCTGGAGTGCAGTGGTACAATCACAGTTCATTGCAACCTCAACTTCCTGGGCTCAGAAGACCCTTTTGCCTCAGCCTCTCGAGCAGCTAGGACTACAAGTACACACCACCATAAACAGCTCAGTTTTTTATTTTTATTTTTATAGGGACAGGGTCTCTCCGTGTTTCCCAGGCTGGTCTTGACTGCTGGCCTCAAGCAATTCTCCAGCTTTGGCCTCCCAAAGTTCTGGGATTACAGGCATGAGCCACTGCACCTGGCCCACTTACATGTTTTTAAATTGGTTGCTGATGACTTTTCTTGCAAGGCATATAATAATTATTTTAAGGTGATCTATCTATCTATCTATCTATCTAAAACCACTTCTTCAAACAAATACTATAGGCATCCATGACCCATCTTGCATCTGTATAAGCTGAAGAAGTCAGATCCCAACCTCTTTTCTTCCTCACTACTCTAATCCTTACCTCTTTCTATCAACCTCTAGAATCTCTTCCTAGTGCCCATATTTTGTAACACTTTCTGCCCATTAAGAGACTTGAGGTCTTAACTATAAAGATTAAATGGGTCTTTGTGGTTTGCTCTAAGAGCTAAGAACTATTATAAATAATTTAATGTGTGAACATTTGTTTGAATTAGTGACTGCTCTGGGAAACCCATAGTCAAATTCTTCACTATATCTCCTAGTAACATTCAAAATACAGGGAATGAATGGGATTAGTAAATTTGCCTATTATATGTGAAGCAAGTGCTCTGTGTACATTTCCCAGAAGACAGTATCTAGATGACTCACAAAATGGAACATACAGTGTTGGCTAAATTACCATGAGAATTTTCCCTTCCAGAAATTATGCTCCCTTGCTAATTTAATATCATCAATAGAGAATAGAGACCTGTTTCTATAATCTACAAAAAACCTTCACAGGGTGCATGCTGTGTACTGAACAGAGTCTGGGCACTGGGAATGCTGTGGTGAACAGATTCTCTGACATCCAGAACACACATTATCATAGGCAAAGACAGACAGTAAGCACATAAATGAATAAATACAGAAAGCAGTTACAGAGACTAATAAGTGTCATGTAAAAGATAAAATAGGTTAACATGAGAGAATGACTGGAGACTATTTCAGGTAGGAAAGACTTCTCTGAGAAGAAAACACTTGAGCTGAGACTTGAACCAAAACATGGAAGCAGCCAAAGAATGTTCCCGGCAGATAATCTGCAAGTGTTTTTTTTTTTTTTTTTTTTTTTTTTCTTTTGAGACGGAATCTCGCTCTGTCGCCCAGGCTGGAGTGTAGTGGCCGGATCTCAGCTCACTGCAAGCTCCGCCTCCCAGGTTCACGCCATTCTCCTGCCTCAGCCTCCCGAGTAGCTGGGACTACAGGCGCCCACCACCTCGCCCGGCTAGTTTTTTTTTGTATTTTTTTAGTAGAGACGGGGTTTCACCATGTTAGCCAGGATGGTCTCGATCTCCTGACCTCGTGATCCGCCCGTTTCGGCCTCCCAAAGTGCTGGGATTACAGGCTTGAGCCACCGCGCCCGGCCATAATCTGCAAGTGTTAAATCTCTGATGAAGGAATGAGTTCCGTTTGTTCAAAAGACAAAAGGGAATCCAGTATGGCAGGCGCCTTCTGCAATGATGGAGAGAAAGGGAATGAAGTTGGTGAGGAAGACAAGGAACTCACAGGCAATGGTCAATCATTTCATCTGATTACAACTGAAAGCCACTGAAGGTTTAAGCAGGAGGTGATGTATTCTGGTGTATGCTTTTACACACATCAGTTGGATTCTGTATGCTGAACTAACTGTAAGGGACAAAAATAGAAGAAAGGAATTCAATTGTGATGCTATTACAGCAGTTCAGTGAAAGCTGGAAATAGCCTGTGCAAGGATCATGCTCATGGAGATAATGGCAAATGAAGGGGCTTGTTGACAGACCACATAGAGTGGGGAAAAAAGAATGAGATGAAGGATTACTCTTAACTATCTGATCTAATCCACTGGATGGATGGTAGCTCCATTTAATGTAATGAAGATTTAGGACAGAAGAAGTCAGTTTAGGGAGAGGCAGTTTTTTTGTTTGTTCATTTTGTTTTGTTTTTTTTTTGGATGGAGTTTCGCTCTTGTTGCACAGACTGGAATGCAGCGATGTGATATTGGCTCACTGCAACCTCTGCCTCCTGGGTTCAAGCAATTCTCCTGCCTCAGCCTCCTAAGTAGCTGGGATTACAGGTGGGTACCACCACACCTGGCTAATTTTGCATTTTCAGTAGAGACAGGGTTTCTCCATGTTGGTCAGGCTGGTCTCGAACTCCCAACCTCAACTGATCTACCCACCTTGGCCTCCCAAAGTGCTGGGATTACAGGCGTGAACCACAGCGCCCAGCTGAGGGAGGCAGTTGAAATAAGTAATTTAATCTTGGCCATGCTAGGTTGGAGTTGCCTATTGGACTTCCAAAGGGAGATGTTGATAAGGTAGCTGGATGTATAAACCTGAAATGCAGGAGAATATTCTGAGTGAAAGACATTAGTTCAAGAGTCATCTGCGTAGGCATAGCCTTTGAAGTCATTAATAGGGATGAGGAAGGAAGCTTACATAGAGAATAAAGGATAATAGAAAAAAAAATTCCTGGGAATCACACTATTTAGAAGTTTGATAGGAAAGAAGTATGGAAAAAAAACTAAGAAAGAACAGCCAGTGTTGTAGACAGAAAATCAAACACTAGATTTTTATGGAACCTGGAAAAGAAAATATTTCTGGCATCTAGGAAAACTCAACCAGTCAACCAGCTTCAAAGTTTAAGTTTTTTGAGGATAGAAAATTGGCCATTGACTTTGGCAAGATATAAATCACAGGTAGCTTGGAAGGAGATATTTCAGCGGGCTGGTGAGAAGGGGAACTTGCTTGGAGAGGGTTAATAGAAGGTAGAAAGGTGTAATTAGAAATTCTGGTAATTTTCTTTGAAAATGTTTCATTGAAGGTGAGGTCTATACTAATGGTGGTACTTGTAAGGACATTTAAATATCTTTTAATTAGATGGTCTAAGACATGTTTAGTATATGGATGGAATGTCCTGGTAGGAAGGTAAGAGGTATTGGTTGCAGAAGAGAAATGCTCTAGGGAACTTCTTCCACAATACAAGAAGGGGCAACATCTGAGGACCAATGGAGGGATAAAAGCAAGGCTATTTTTACTACTGTAAGAAAGAAGCCCAAATGTTTGGATCCCAGTGCAATTCAGATTTTGCAATCAATGGCCAGAAGATGATGTGGCTTCCTTCTGCTTGTGTCCATGTTCTCCATAAAAAGTAAAGTTAATTAGTTGAGGGATGAGGGGCTAAGTTCTAGAGATTGAAGGAGGGAAATATGAGATTATTTTCCTATTAAAAGGGAAAGTGAATTTATTTACTAAAGCGAGATCTGATTTCCTAGTGTTGATAAGTTAACAAGATTATGAGGTTGTCACTCCTAACAATTTCTGCCCCTGGTGAGGTAAACAAGGCATCAGAAAAACTATCACTTTTAACCAGGTTCCAGATGTGCCTCCATAATCTCATGGTTATGAATTTCTTGTGTGCTCCCCAAGACCAAACAAATCATTCCAGTTCAGATGGATTCTAGCCTTCTCAGAGTTTTAAAATAATTCTACATTTAGAGAAGACTAAAAAGGCTTGTCAATAATATCTAAACTTTTCCTAGCATTCCCTGGGTAGCGAATAGAGGGGATAGTAAGACTGTGTGGATGTTGGTTTCCTGTAACTTTTGCCTTGTTCTTATTTTAAGAATTTAAATAAGCCTGCTTTATAAATATGAGTAACTTCTGATGTGTCAATGTTCTAAAAAAGTGAGTATTGTGTAAATTGATTAAAGATGATAGAATGAAGACATTGAAGACCAGAGTGCTGTCTAAGGAAGTCTCACCTGGGTCAACTTCTAAAGAAATCTTAGAGATATTCCCAAAGATGGACACAAAACTCCAAGGAAAATAAGCATCAAAATGATTGCTGAGAAGCACTATTCCAACGTGCTTATGAATAAACCACAGAAGTAAGATCTAGGCTGTTTGATATAACAAATATATTTTCTGGACTTTGTCACTCACAGCATCTCACAGAAGCAACAGAATCTCCTTTTATATATGCTAAACCAGGGATCTCTTTATGAATTGAAGAATCAGTAGCACTGGCTCTACTCCTGATTGTCCCTAGGAAAATATAACCATGCATATGACTAGACCAAGAAGGCAGTGACTAGAGTTAATATTCTACCATTCGTGTTTTAGAAACATTAAAAAAAAAGTCAACTCAATTTTTAAAATCTTACCTTGACATTGGGTATTATTTATTTCCACCTTTTATAATAATCTCATAAGTTAATATGTTCTTATTTCAAAATAACTTACTTGCAATTGAACTTTTGGGAGACAACTTATTCCTAAGTCTAGGCTTGCCTTTAATATAAACAAAATGCATTCCCCTCTAAAACTTTTTTTTTTTTTTTTTTTTTTTTTTTTGAGACGGAGTCTCACTCTGTTGCCCAGGCTGGAGTACAGTGGCCGGATCTCAGCTCACTGCAAGCTCCGCCTCCCGGGTTCATGCCATTCTCCTGCCTCAGCCTCCTGAGTAGCTGGGACTACAGGCGCCCGCCACCTCGCCTGGCTAGTTTTTCGTATTTTTTTAGTGGAGACGGGGTTTCACCGTGTTCGCCAGGATGGTCTCGATCTCCCGACCTTGTGATCCGCCCATCTCGGCCTCCCAAAGTGCTGGGATTACAGGCTTGAGCCACCGCACCCGGCCAAAACTCTTATTTTTTTAAACCCTAGCCTTGGTAATAAATAGTGTGTGCACTTTACATGAAGTGTAGGCTCTGACCCACATTAAGCAGTATATATGCTCCCTGGTCTTTATAAAGAAATATCTATGAAATTACTTATAATGAGACTTTCTGAACTCAAGACAGTACGATGTATAGGGCCATTTTCACTGAACTCTTGACACTGGCCGTAAATGCATTAGTATCTCCATTTACTTCATAAAACTATCATTTACATTTATAGTATGCTTTTAGAAGATATTTGTTATAATAAATGGGCTTCTTCCCTGCTAGCTTTAAGCCAGGTATACTTACATGAAGCTTCTGTACATATTACTCTTTCACCCCTTCTGTAAGAATGGGGAAATGTAAAGTTTGAACCTACAACTGATGCCAAATGCAGTGGCTACTTATGAAGGTAAATTACACTTACAAATGCATATATCTCCTTTAAAATTGCAAAGCCACACAGCCAGGAAGAGTGACACTTGATTCAGCTCAGTCTTTCAGGGCAGAATATAATGGGAGACTGATACTTAAAGCAATAACTCTGAGAGGCCAAATTGAAGGCACTGCAGGCAGGGAGGACAGAAAGAACATTTCTGTGAAATAGTGTCTCAAATGTGGCCTCTTCTGGAGACTCTTTTCCTGCTCTTTGAACCGCTTATTTAACTTGTCATACAGCTTCATTTTTATACTGCTATTTACAGCATATTTGGCATTTTGCTGTCATGATCTCTTCACATATCTTTCTCTTCTACAAAACTACAAGATCCTCCAAGTTTATAACTATGTCCCACTCATCTTTGGGTCACCAGGACCTAGTGTAGGAATATAGGTGGAATGAGTAAATTTAGAAAATGCCACTTCACACAAAACAATGTTTTTGAGAAAAATAATGGCAGGTGGATTGGAGATATCAACCATCCAGAAGTCAGAGAAATTCAGACCTGCACACAGTATATCATCAGGGTTGCAAAACAATAGACATCTTCAAAAAGTTTAGGGGTTCTCCCTGGGCTCAGGATTTATCCTTCTCTCAAGGGGACATGATGAAGGTTATGAGTGTTACTGCTCTCCACTTCAGAGAGCAAGACTATGTAGCTTTAAATACTTTTTACTTTTGAGACAATGAAGCTCTGTCATTTTCATCATATGGTGAGGTCCATAAGGCCTATGACTTCATTTCTAGCTTCCTACACACTCTGTCATATAAAGCCTTCCAGTAAGCCAGAAAAAAAACACTTTTTTCTTGCAAGATTTAACATGGGCTTTATGATGAAACTTTTATATATGCTGCAAACTGTGCCTAGAAAACAACCCCACTGTGGCCATTTCATTTCACCTTGTTAATTCCTAGTAGTCCTTCAAGAATGGGTCAGTTAAAATCTCCTCCTCTATAACATATTCCGTGACCGTCTAGTCAGTTTAAAATGCCTCTTATCTGATCCCTAGGTGCATTCTCAATGTATTTTTAGATATTATTATTCAGAAGGAGCACAGATTTCTATTTAGAATCTTAGTTTTGGAGACACAGATGTGGACTCAAATTCTAATTCTGCCACCTTAAAGCTCTGTGATCGTCATAAAGGTGCTTCTTGTATCTATTATCTTCCTATCAAATTAAGATGGTAATACCTACTGCTTTGGCATAATATTAAGATAAAGTGAGATTATGCATGTCAAACAATTAAATGTGGATAAATTTTTGGTACATTAGGATTCAGGATTTTATGATTTTATTACACCTGTTGCTTTTGTTTTTATTTTGATAGGATGTATGACACTTTATGACAATTTTGACTTATTTAATGTCTTCTACATTGAACTTGAGGGTAGGGATAATGTCTTGTTTCATTTTATATCCCAGTATTGGCACAGCACAGGTACTCAATAAGTGTCTGCTGGTTTAATGAATACATTAGAATAATAGTACTAAGCATGCATTTAGCCTTCTTCTTCTCTTTTCTTAATTTATATTTTTATACATTTTTGGACAAAAAATTCATTCACCGACTTCTCAATGCATAACAAAGGAGAAGGAGAGAAAATACACGCATACATTCAAATAATTTACAATTCACTAGGGAAAGAACAAGAAACTGGCATAGTTAGCTCTCAGTGAAAATCATCATTTTATATAGGTGAAGGGAAAGAACTCTCTCTACCATAATTGTTTTAGGAAAGAAAGGCATTTACTTTATAAGTTGATCTTTCAGATAGCATGACCATAAAAGTACAAAAAGCCAACTTTTCAGTTACATCTATTCAATTAATTTTATCTCTACAAAGATAGTTTTACGCTAATGATTGTGTGTGCATGTGCATGTGTGTGCAAGTCTGTCTGTCTGTCTATCTGCCTATCAATGGTTTCTTTAAAAATATTGTATTTATCTTTTTTGGGAAGTGCAAAACATGAGATAGTTAAATATGTTTAGGTTCAGAATGTACCATTTTGAATAATAAAGTGATAAAATGTTCTCATCTGCAGTTTTTTCTTCTATTATTTCAATTTTAAGTTGACAAACTTCAAGTCACCAGGCAAGATAAATCATTTAAACTATTTGGAAATGGTTCTTATAATGACATAGCTTTATCATAAATGCAGCAATTAAAATGAGCTGTGGCTACGGATGCCGGTAATTCAGTGGGGGGTGAGGGAAGCAGTGAGCAGGAGGCCCTAATTCTCATGTCTCCAGTGGGACAAACAGTTCTCTGAGGAACCAGTGCCCTGGTTATAGGCTGGGGCTTTTTTGGCTTGCCTCTGGCTAATTTCGATGATGTTTTATGACTTAATCAACTTGTTGGCTTTTTCCTAAATTCGTAGCCCAATGACAGAGTTACAGTCATGGCTGCATTCTCAGCCACAACTACCTTGAGTTCAGACTCTAGGACATCGAGAATATCCTGGCTTGGGACCAAGGATGAAGGTTAGGAAGGTGGATAATTGATGCCCTTACCTCAGTTTTTTTTTTTTTTTTTTTCTCGTTCTAAAACTCTCCTAATAAATACGTTCAGGATTTAAGAACATAGATTCAATTTGCTGATGTGAGAGGATTGGATGAGGTATTTTGCTGCCTAATTTCTCTAGCTCACTGGAAAACTCTATGGAATAACTTATCATAGTATCTTCTTTCTCATGCTTTTTCAACGAGATTTTTTTCATAATGATTTGTCTTCTGGAACCTACAAAACATACCATGGCACAGCAACTTTGGAAAAAATATTACAATCAAAGGAACTGTTCTCATTTTTCTTTCCTAGAAATAACAAGGTCTGAGGCATGGAAGTATCTGTGTTTTATAGCATGTGGTTAGTAAAGTTTCAAACTGCATGCTGAAAACAGACACTCCAGCTCTCAAACAACCAATTTACAAAAAGTCATTTCCCCTTCTTCAAGTTTCTAGACAGGATGTCGGGGGCCACAATCACGGGCCTACCTTAGGTAATTATTGATAGTAACAGAGTTGGAAACAAGGGAATCACGAAGTAGCACAATAAATAGAGCACTTTTAGACTGGTGTCAACATTAGGGCCAACAAACAGTGTTTTCCTTAGTTTGCCTTCTTTGTAGAAGGTAGACCATTAGATCACTGAAGACATACAAGATGGTTTGAACTGAGAATTCATAACCTAAACAGTTAATCATCTAGCATTTCACAAATTACGCCCAAGCACTTCACTTCAGTGTGTTAGTCTTAAAAACTTCAATTTATGTACTCCGGACTCATCTCTTTCTCTCTCTCACCATCTCCACTACCACTGTCTGAACTCACTGATTGTCTCTTACTGACTCTTGCCTCGATTACTGAAGCAGCCTTCTAACTGTTTTTGTCCCTCTAAAATCTGCTACCACATAGCCACCAAGGTGATTTATCTAAAATTCAATTATGCTAGGCCACTTCACTACCTCAAAACATCCTAAAAGTTCTCTATGATTTGCTGGGTAAAAAGTCCAAGGTCCTTATCTAGTTTCCCAACATCCAGGCCACACCTTTCCTTGGAGGGAATAAATGTCCTTATAAAGATCCTATATATACAGGTTTTCAGTTTTCTGTATTGAAAGATAAACATAGTTTTAAATTTTAATAGCTTTTACCAGATTATTTCCCCCAATACTAAAAATAGCATAAAACATTTGATGCTATTGATATCACATAAGTAGTAAAGTAAAAATTGTTTGGACTTCATAGTAAACCTTGTTTTTCATATATCACCTGTGTTCTCAGTCATACCTCTCATATAGAAAAAGAGGCTATAATATTACTACTTTATTAGGGTATTGTAATGAATACAAGAAAGCAAGAACAGGATTTTTTATGTGTTAAGTACTAAATAAGTTTAGCTACTTAATTGTTAATATATATAATTATAGCTGGGTGTGGTGGCTCACATCTGTAATTCCAGCAATTTGGGAGGCCGAGGCGGGTGGATCACTTGAGGTCAGGAGTTCAAGATCAGCTTGGCCAACATGGAAAAACCCATCTCTACTAAAACACAATAATTGGCTGGGCATGGTGATGTATGCCTGTAATCCCAGCTACTTGGGAGGCTGAGGCAGGAGAATCACTTGAAACTGGGAGGTGAAAGTTACAGTGAGCTGAAATTGTGCCACTGCACTCCAGCCTGGGGGACAAGAGTGAAATTCTGTGTCAAAAAAAAAAAGAAAAAGAAACATATATATATGGATATGGATCATTATTGGTGATTTTTCCCCTTCATATTTGTCAATGTTTAAAAGTTTCCACATTGAATGTAATATCGCTTTGTAATCAGAAAGAAAAATATCAAAATATTTTTAAAGGTAAATAAATAAGTTAGAACCTTAAAGTCACCAATAGATAAAATCCCCTTAGTCATGTACTATTAGAAGACTCAGTAGCTTGCAAAGCTTCCTTTGTGATATCATCTCTATTTGCTTTAATGTTACTGGTATTTTTTCTCTCATTAAAAACAGGTATGTTATTTTGAAATTCCCTGCCATCAATTGAAATAACAATTTTTGCTAGATCTTAATGGCAAATAGCACATCATATTAATATTTGTATTCCAAGTAACAAGTGCAGTGCTTAACTTACAGAAAAGTCTTGAAATAGATCTGTAACTGAATGGATGGACTCATTTCCTGACCATAGTCTCACTTTAGAGTAAGCAAGGCATGAGCAGAATATGATATAAGCTGATGAGATAGAACATTTAATTTTCTTGTTGTCCTTTCTTGTTGACTTTAAAGGTTACAAGACTAGGAAATCTTTTTCTTATAAGAGTAAGGAATTACAAAAGTAAGAAAATTTATCTAACATACAGACTTTTGCCTTAAGTATAGTCTAAATACTTAATGAACATTGTTTATAAAGTTTAAGTACAAATGATTCTTGCTTTTCACATTAATAGTGTTCTTATTTCTGGTTTCAATATGGTGCTGCAGAAGCAAGTTGGCTTCACCCCCGCCCCGAGGAAGTGAAAAACAAATATACAGCATCGAGATGATCACCAGCAATATCCCAGAACTTAAATATGAGAATGAGACAGTTTCAAAGGCAACAGAGAAGTAAGAAAACTCAGAGTAAGACACAGTAGTTGTGACCTACAAAGTTGTTGTCAACACTGAATCAGTGAATGCTGAGTCAATGTTCCAAGGGGAAATACAAGGTTAGGTTCCTGCGACCTTTTGATCAAAACATTTTCATCAACTGATGAACACATAACCTTGTTTTATATGTGTTTAAAATGCATTATTTAATATATATTTTTAATAAACAATTATATAGGGATTTTGTTGTAGTAAAAATTAGCAGAGAAGTGTCTACCATTTCCCTGATGCTGGATAATGTGACTTGAAATTTCTTTGGCTTTCAGCTCTGCAACAATACTATCTACTACACTTAAAATAATCAATTCTTATCTCATGAAATTACAAATTGAGCCACATTTCCACCTCTTCCCTAGCTAGCTCCCTCATACACCATATACGTTACTGTAGCACTTGCTGGGGTAGTTTCACGTAGAGATGAGCAAATTTCCTCTTTCTTTTTCTGGATGTATGTATTGTTGATTCGCCAACATTAAACTTAGGGACAATCATATTCTAACACATGCCTGAACGAAATTTATCTAAAACATGGATGTTTCTCTCATTAAGCCCAGTACATCCTTCTTTGTGCTTAGGAATATAAGACAACATGTTAGCACTCTGCTTGGAAGCCATTTTAAACAGCAAAATCATCAGCAAAAAGCACAAAAATGCAAAAAATGTGGTACTAAATAAACCATATAAAGAACACTTAAGGCATGAAATCTGAAAAAGGCAGAGCAGCACCTTGTTGGGCCTCAGATGGGTCACTGCTCTGTGCATGCTTAATTCTGTGAATGACCATGAAAGCATTGAGTATTGATTGAAATTACAGATACATTTTAAAGATTGGGTGAATTTGGAAACATGGAATCTACGAATAATAAAGATTAACTGTAATTAAATTAATTGATTTACAGAAATAATAACTATAGCAATGAAAATAATATGTCACTGACTCATGGACATCATTGCTGTCTGGATATCAATGAGTGTATATTTGAATATGGTAAAGGTAGTATTGAAGATAGTACCTTTAGTGAAATAGATGGATAGTTGAATAAATGACATTGGCATGTGTGTAGCCAGCTGGAGCAAAAACAAATGTGAGTTCTAATGTCATACCATATACAAAAACAAATTGGGTTGGAAGAGATGTTTAATTTAATGAAGAAACCATAAAATATGAGAAAAAACTGGAAATATTTTTGAAGCTTAGAATGGGAAGTTATTTCTACATATGACTCACCACTCTAAAAATATTAAATACATTAATAAATTCATACAAAGATAAAACATAATGAATTAAAATAAGCTAACAGTAAAAGACAAATTGATAAAATAATTTCATACTTATAAAAAGGCCTAATTTCTATATAAAACCCTTTATAAATCAGTAAGAAATAAATCAGTGACAATTTTTGAGACTTTATTTATTTTTAAAGCAGTTTTAGATTCACAGCAAAGTTAAAAGGAAGGTACAGAGATTTCTCATATACCTCCTGCCTACACATGCATAGCCTCCTCCATTACCAACATCTTCTATCAGAGTGGTACATTTTTTTTAACTGATTAACCTACATTGACACATCAGAGTCACCCAATTTCCAGAGTTTACTTTAGGGTTCACTCTTGATGTTGTAAATGTATAATGACAGGACGACAGGTACCCATCACCATAGTATCATGTAGAATATTTTCACTGCCCTAAAAATCCTCTGTGTTCTGCCTAGTCAACCCTCCCAATACCCCAACCCTCAGCAACCATATATCTTTTTACTATCTCCATAGTTTTGCCTTTTCCAGAATGTCATATAGCTGGAATCATATAGTATGTAGCCTTTCCAGATTGGCTTCTTTTACTTGGTAAAATGTATTTGAGGTTCCTCCATGTCTTTTCCTGGCTCAGTAGTTCATATCTTTTTAGCACTGAATAATATTCCATTGTTTGGATGTACCATAGTTTATCCATTTA
The DNA here is from genome assembly GCF_000951035.1 of Colobus angolensis palliatus. NCBI lineage: Eukaryota > Metazoa > Chordata > Mammalia > Primates > Cercopithecidae > Colobus > Colobus angolensis. The sequence goes on from NW_012118487.1 coordinate 15,307,182, forward strand.
CCCACTGAAGAGCATCTTGGGTTTTTCCAAGGTTAAGTAATTATGAAAAAAGCTGCTATCACAGCTGCAAATTCTCATGTGAGTGTAAGTTTTCTACTCCTTTGGACAAATACCAACAGTTGAATCATATGCTAAGAGTATGTGTAGTTTTTAAAGAGACCACTAAATTGTCTTCCAAAGAGGCTGTACCATTTGCACTCCTCTAGCAATGAATGAGAGTTCCTGTTGCTCCACATACTTACCAACATTTGGTGTTGTCAGTGTTCTGCCATAGAACATACAACACCAAAAGCAAGCCCTAATGTAAACTAGGGACTTTGGGTGATTATGATTTGCCAACGTAGGTTCATCAATTTTAGCAAATATACAACTCTGTTGGGAAACGCTGATAATGGGGGAAACCAATTGGGCAAGGGGTATTTGGGAAATCGCTCTACTTTCTATTCAATAGCGGTGTGAACCTAAAACTTCTCTAAACATGAAATTGATTATTTGGATAGATTTAGATAAGGGATTCAGGAATTTATATATATCAAATATGTATAAATATTAGAAATTCAGATGGAGGTGTAGGTAATTGAAAAAACATTCTGAAGTTTAGTAGAGTGGTCAGGGTTGAATATAAAAATTTTGGGATCATTCAGTTTACATGATATTTCAAGCCATGAACTAGATGGAACCAATAAGGAAGTATGAATGAAAAGAGAAGATAATCAACAACTGAGCCTTGGAGAGTGACGATAGCAAAACCTTAGGGAGAAGAAGAAGAACCAGCAAAGAAGAGTAAGACATAACAACCAGCGAGTCATAACGAACGCAAGTAGAGTTTCCGTGTATGAAGTCAACCGAAAAACCTGTTCCTAGGATGATAAACTAATCGTATCAAATGCTGCTTACATTTCAAATAAGACATGAGTGAGAATTAGGTACTAAGTTTAATAATGTGGGGGGTCACTGGTGATCTTGACATGAACAGACTTTGTGGAATATTGGAGCAAAAGCCTGATTGGGGTAAATTGAGAAAAACAGAAAGAATGTGAGAAGTGTGTGTGTGTGTGTGTGTGTAGAGGAGAGATAAATGGGTAGCTGAAGGATGAAAGGTTATCAAGAGAATGTTTTTAAAATTAGGCATTATAAAAGCATGTTAGTGTGGTGATAGAAATGATCCAGTATGGAGGGAAATATTTATAACCATGAGAGAGAGAAGAGATTTGCAAACGTAGTGTCCTTGAGGGGTAAAGAGGAAGGCTTTGCCCTAGTTAGAAGGATGGATATTCATTCATGGGCATAGAAAAGAAGGTAGAGTAGATGAATGAAGGTGTAGGTAGGGGATGGATGTGAGAACATGCAGAAATTCTTGTCTGAGCCCCTTTATTTTCTCAGAGGATTATGAAGCAAGGTTATAACCTAAGAGTAAGTGTGGGTAAGTATAGAAGTATGAGGAGAAAAGAGAAGGTATAACATAGAGGTAAAGGAGAAGGAAAGAGTGATGGCCTAATTCCAGGCAACACTAATGTCTCATTTGAGATTACTGATTATAAATTTTAAATGAGACCTGTCAACATGGTTGTGAGTTTTTTTCTAGTCACTTTTAACTGCATTGACAGAGGTACAGAGTAAGCAAAAAGCAAGATTTAACAAGTGCTCGAGTTTTGTCAAGGGCATATACTGTTAATTGAGGGAAGGTCATAACGGTTGAGGATGTATGAAAACAATAATATATAATGATGAATTGAAGAACTTAAATAAGGAAATATGGGAGTGGGACATGATTGGAGATAAGGTACTGTGCAAAAATGTTAGAATCGATGGATTCTAGGTTGTAGTGGGACCAAATATTATTGGAAGCAGAGTACTATATGAAATAAGCTGGAAGTAGGAGCCAGATAATGAAAGTGAGGTTATATGGGGCTTGCAGTTACAGATAATGACAAGATCTGTACTGAAAGCATGACCATATGAGTGCCTGAAGGGAAGTGGAGGTCATAGTCACCTGGAGCACAGAGGCCAAGGGACTGAGAGACCAGTGCATTGAAGGGTATTATAAAGATGATTATTGTAGATATTGAAATTAGCAGAAAATGTAGCAGACATATTCTCAAAGGCACTGTCAATGAATCACAGCTAAAATATTTCAAGAAAGGAAGAAATGACTTCATGACCAAAGAACACCACAATTAGTAGAAATAGTGGGAGAATCCATTGATAACACAACTTGTAAATGTGAGGGCTTTTGATCAATATCGAAGCAGTTTCTCTTGAGGAAAGGAGTGAAAATGGTTCTTTTAACAAATGGAGGAGGAAGAGAAACAAGGTGTGCTATGCCACCCTTTCTGTCATTTGCATGTCTATCACATATAATGACACTTGAAACCAGCAGATGGAAAACAGAGGTGTTTTATAAAAATCCTGGGACTCAGAAGGTCAATCAGCAGAGGAAGAAGGAGTTACTACAAGATGCCACTAATCCTGAAACATGGAAAATAGAAATCCTGGATAAATTTAGATAAGGGTCTGTGTGACTTCCTGGATTATTACATGCTATTCAGAGATTGAATTCTTTTAAGACCTTATGTTTCAATATTAGGAAAAGTATAATATGGTTACTAAAAAATAGGAGATATCTATACTCTTTCTTAACAGTGCAAAATCTGGAGCAGAGGAAGCTAAGCAAGATTTTTGGCTAATAGGACAAGAAGACTGGTTTTTCAAGGGAAGCATAGAACCATTTATCACATCTCTTTTTCTTTCCTTTCTGAATTGCCTTGAATGCTTTTTGGGGGTGAGATAAAACTTCCACTCTAGTTTGGTCCCTATCACTCCAAATTATTTTATATCTGTGGTCCTCACAAATGCATAACTTGACATATTCAGGTCACATGACTGAAAGGATTTGAGGGTGATCTCCCACCCAGAGCAAAGAAAGTGCTAACCCATCATTGTGCATGTTTTAGAATTCACCTTGAACTTTCTGTTCAGTTTTAAGTACTATGCTTTAATAACCTTGAGCAAACTTAAAAACATTATGTTAAGCTAAAAAGGTGAGACAAAATGGGGACAAATGTATGATCTCATAGATAAGAAGCATAAGTATAGGTAACAGACGTCATAATAACGATTCCATGGAGAGTTATATTGACTGGAAAGGCACACATGAAATAGTTGGGTGGATTGAACTGCTCTACATCTTGATTTGGGTGGTGGCCTCACACTTGTTTATATATTTGTGCAAAAAATCACAGAGTTGTATGGAGATTGGTGTAGTTTACTGTATGGAAACAAAGTACTAAAAAAAATTTTAAAAAGCATATTTTTAAAAAACTGGGAAGAAGCACAGTAGAACAGCTAGACTGCAACTCCACCAAATAAAAGTCACTCCCTCCTTGTTCCATATCCTGTCCCATAAGAAAAATAAGTACTAGTTGAAGGAATAAAGGAGGAGCCTGAGGAAAATAAGCTGAAATCTGATTATAGGGACCATGACAACAACTCTTGAAATACTTCAAAGTGGAAAAACAGAAAGTTGTCAAGAGGAGAGAGTAAGTCTGCTCTTCCCTAGGCCCTCTTGAGTCAAGTAGAACCAGAAGAAAAAATTCCACCTCATTATAAGGAAGCATATCACCTGAATATGGCTTAAGTGGTTTTTCACTTAAGCATTGGTTTTCAACAATTATCTCCAATTAATCTCCAGATCTACTTGTTTAAGTGAAAACTTACTTAGAAGTTCTGTTTTTGAAAAAGGGGGGTTGCTGTGGCTGAAGTAGGATGTCAAGACTTACCTGTTTTCTCTCCCCCAGGTGTCTCCTGGGGAGAACCACAGAGCAAAGATGGGCACCACTTTCCTGAATGATCAAGAGGAATTCTAGTGTCTCATTGCTGCTTGGACTGAATGGTTTTAAAAATCTATTTTATCTCATATCCTATGAACTTAATATTTGAGGATTAAAGGGTTTTGACTACATCAAAAGCATCTAGTGATTGTAATGTTCCTTTCTAGCGAGTTAGTATTTTCAGTGGTAAGAGGTGCTACAGCCTTCTAATTCATAATGCTTGTCTTAGAACAGATGGATAAATTAAAATTATACATATGATTTTAAACCTACTATTAACTGTAGAGACATAACAGAAAGAGATTGTCATGTACTTCCCTGGATAACTAAACACATGATAAACTAATAACCTTTTAGATATAGAAAGGCGACTGGCAGGGTTACAGTTTCATTGCCCTAGTTAAAGATTGTGATGCTGAAGTGTTGAACTTTCTTACACAACCAAAAGGAAACCTTCAATTTCACATGTGAAAGGATGAAAGGATAATCCTCAAGCCAAATATCAAGAGTAGATAAAAACCTTGGTGCAACTATAATTTACTTTTACAGATAATACCCCAGTTTCCCAAAACATGTTTAAAACGGCTCATACTATTCTTATTTCTAACTTCTTTTAAAGAATAGAATCAGACATTTACTAGTTATATCTTCGGGTGCTTTTCTTTCTAGGTTAAAGGAAAACCACTAGTTATATCCCATGGACAATAACTAATATAATTCATTAAAATGAAAACAATAATTATGAAAGATACTTGTTCTTGGGTCTATTTTAGTTTCTGGGGAAATTTTTTTTTTCCTCGAAGACCTTATATTTTAGTAGTAAGACAGACTCACCAGCATTAAGATAGAAAGTGATGGAGCTATAATGATCTCATTCAGTCCCACAGCTTTAATTCCCTACTGTTTGTTGATTTTCCCCCATTTTCTCTGTAACTCCCATTCATCAGCGTCTCACAGATCCTATTTCAGAACTGCAAGGGTTGAAAAACTCGATCTTGGCCGGGCGCGGTGGCTCAAGCCTGTAATCCCAGCACTTTGGGAGGCCGAGACGGGCGGATCACGAGGTCAAGAGATCCGGACCATCCTGGCTAACATGGTGAAACCCCGTCTCTACTAAAAAATACAAAAAAAAAACTAGCTGGGCGAGGTGGCGGGCGCCTGTAGTCCCAGCTACTCGGGAGGCTGATGCAGGAGAATGGCATAAACCCGGGAGGCGGAGCTTGCAGTGAGCTGAGATCCGGCCACTGCACTCCAGCCTGGGCAACACAGCGAGACTCCGTCTCAAAAAAAAAAAAGAAAAAAGAAAAATTCGATCTGGGTTTTCTACAGCATCTTCAAGACAGCATACGTTAACTAAGTTCATGTTCTTCCTTTCCCCATCGGCCTTCTAGGAAATTGTTTTATTTTTTCCTTGTTTTCTTTCTTAGTTGGCGAATAGCAACAGCAGACACCCAAGGCAGTCATCTAGGTGGTTTGTGGGCAACAGAGAACTACCAAAGAATTTTGAGCATGAGAGTATATTTAAAAGTAGTGCACAGATATAACAGTAGAGCCCAAGGATTTATAAAGTGGAGATATAGTAGAGGTAGAGTTTAATAAGGAACCTATTTTAATAATTGATGAAATTTTAACAATGTCAGGGAAAAAGAGGAATTGCCTAATCCAAGGACGCCAGTGATTAATTAAATGCTACTCTCTTTTTACTGAGGAGCAAAAGTATAAAGTAAATATTTATTACATTTACAAAGGATATTTCTAAAGATAGACCTGGCATATAGAGCTTTACTATAATGAATACTTAATGCTTAAAAGATGAACTGAATAACAAAGAGCTTGGAAGAAAAAATACAGAAGCGAAAAGTAAAGACTAGGAAATATGATGCCACAGAAATGAGATCAGAAATTATATAGAGGAAAACAAGTGCAATGTAATGTAGTAAACAGTTGATACAACTTATTACATATGAGTTTGGTTCTCTTATTTCAGAAGGATATTTTGACCAATAAGCCATTGTTTTCTTCGTGATGGCCGTTACCATCACTTGGTATTAAGAATGTGTGTTTAAGTCTGTGTTTTCTTTGTGTTACTTCAGGTGCTGAAACAGGAGAGTAAGTTATTCTGTGTTCTTTAATTAGGAAGTGATAAAGAAAGAATACAATTTATTGCCTACAAAAGGGCATGTCTATATTCAGAAATTCCTAGATTTCTTGCATCTATCACTTAGATTTCAAGCATACCCGCACATTTGGTTTTTAACAATTCAAATCTAACTTTCAGAAAATATAATCTGTAATAGTCAATAATAATTCTTTAACTACAGCATAAATATACAGTACTCAGGTTGAAGGGAGAAAGGTAATGTAATGTATCAAGTATACTTGACTGGGAGAGACATCTAATTGGTGATAGGCAACTAAGGTGACCATATCACTTTTTGACCAGAATGGAAGACTTCTAAGAGTAAAAGTGAATATCCAAATATGTCTTGTATAACAAGACAACAAGGTATACCACAACTCTCAAGCAAGCTGGAATCTATACCCCATAATCGATAGACTATTATATTTTAGTCATAAAATGATAAATAATATGAAAAAATGTAAGAACATTTGCTAAAATATAGTTAGTATATATTGAGTATCTTATTACAAATATTATCAATAGTATTAATAGTTTAGAGATCATCTAATAGTTGAATCCTAGAAAATCCTGTTTAAGGTGTCCCAGAATTAAAAACGAAAATGAAGATTACAGAACTTATCTCTTTTAGTATGAAATGTATGTGAGTATGTAACTCAGTGAGGCTGGGAGGGAGTGGTATGAGAAAAATACAAGTATTACAAACCTGTGTACTGGGGCAACAGGTTTTGAATTAAAGCCACCTTTACTTGGCACAACACAAATCAATCATATTCCTGAGCAAGAGAAAGTAATAGAACCAATAGTGGTAGGACTCCATCTTCTGCTGGGTTTGGGAATAAATAACCCAATGGAAGGGTATATCAGCTTATGGGGAAAAAAAATCACTGGGCAAGGGGCAGATGGGAGCCTGGATTTTCAGGAATGAAGAGTAGCTGGGGAGGGATCACTAAAGATCTTAATCTTGGTTTCAGGCCAGGTGAGGCATTGTAGTTGGTATTTTAACATCTAATTGGCTAATGCCCTGAAACTCAATTTTACTGCTTCTGCTCTTCAAAGAATGGGAAAGATGAGCACTTTTACAAATCCCTGGTCCTTTGAGACCACTATAAGCGTGTCCATCCTGCAGGGAACCCTGCCTGGGTGGGTATATAAAAATGTATTGCCCTGGAGCAAAGTGTGACAGCGTGACACATGTATGAGGTGGGAGTAGGTGGGGGTTTGAGGGTGGAAAATGACTGGGCAATGAACACACTTTTAATCTTTTTGGCAATTTACCCTTTGAACAAACTTTCTTCCTGTTAAAAAAAAAATGCTCATGCTTAACAGCCAGATGAACGATGAAGCTGGAGTAGGGAAGCTTAAAATAGAATTAAAGCACTGAAATAGTCTAGAAAAGCCATTCTTGAAGATAGTCCTAGATGTTACACTGCTACAGTGTGACCTTGAAATAATCTGTGATTCTCTTTTTCTTAAACACACACATCATAACTCAAACATTCAGAGAAGTTGTCTTGTATTTGTCTACACAAACTACAATGACATTTGCTCTTTTGTAATTATTTTTCTTATCACAAAGATACAAGGAACAACAAACTCTATTGTCATTATACTTTCTTTGTTGACTCAAAATGAAATTACCTGGCTTTATCAATGTTGTCTTCTGTTTGAGAGACAATCTGTTAAACAGTTTTCTTCAATTTGTTAAAAAAACTTTGTTTTCAGTCAGAATGTTCAGATTTTTTTAAGTCAAATTTACTTGTCGAAGTTTTTTTGTGATCTGATTTTAAAAACAGCTTTATAGAGGTATAGTTTACATACCTATAAATTCAACTGTTATTCATTTTAAGTGTACAGCTTGATGATTTTTAGAATATTTATACAGTTATACAACCATTACTACAATCCAGTTTTAGATATTTCATCACTCTTAAAAATTTTGTCATATCCATTTGCAGTAAATCTTTGGGACTTAATTTGGGTGCATTTGTATCTTAAGTTATTTAAATTGCTCAGAAAAGTTCTGGAATAAGGTTTCCTTGTTCAACGTGATCAGAGGGTTTGCATGATATAATTTCAGACCCTGAAAAATCTTTATTCTTTTTTTTTCTGCTCATTTTTCAGTTGCACAAAATTGAGTTGCAAAATAGTTAAGAAAATTTCCTAAATTTTATACATGACTGACAGAGCAAAGGACTGCAGACCAGCTCTTCTAAATCCTAATTCAACTTCCTCTGCATACTAGACCACACTCAGAACTCTCCTGTGAGCCTGTTTCCTCAAGTATAAAGTACAGCTGTTGAAATGGATAATATTCTTTTCAGCTTCAACACTGTGTGATTTAAATTCATTTCTTCTTAATTTTTACTGACTCGAGAATTCTATTATGAGTGTGATAGAGGTAAATATGAGTGGTCCAGTCATCATGTATGGAGCTAGAAAGTGTTACTTTATTTTAAAAAATCACACTTTTATTAGTAAAATGGCAGCTCTACCTTTTATGTGTTACCTTAATATACCTATCAAAGGAATGCTGCTATTGGATAACTGAGGTCACATGCCAGGAGAGAGTTATGATTAGTGTAATATAATAATTACTGGTAAGGAAATATATGCAAGAAAATTTTCTTGACCTCAACTTTACATAGATGTAAATATGTGAATATTAAAGTGAGATTTTTCAAGTGCATAAACATAAAATTACCATTATGTAAAGTCAGTCAGTAAAAATACTGACTTTTCCATTTTTAAGAAAAAAACTCATCAGTTGTTTATGAGGATATGTTTGTACTGATGCTACAAATTTTAAGTTATGTTATGAAATCTTCCAGAAATTTCATATGGTAGAATGGTAGAATCCATTTAGCTGGAAGACCATTTTTAGAAATATGGTATTCAAATTCTAAACATTAGTCAATGAATCTTATGAACCAATTCATTCTGAATTTTTAGAACAATCATACTTCCATTAACATTTTTATATGGGACTTATACATATATTACACACAAATATGTAGACACATATGTGCATATATATTTATGTGCTGACATAATTTTCCTAATTAAGGGGTGTAAATAGGTATTTTGTGAAGCCATAAAGATAATTATTAATTACAATGTCATCAAAAGCAAAAACCGGGGGGGCAGAGCAAGATGGCTGAATAGGAACAGCTCCAGTCTCCAACTCCCAGCGCGAGCGACACAGAAGACCGGTGATTTCTGCATTTTCAACTGAGGT
>NW_012118487.1:15322134-15338510 GCF_000951035.1 Colobus angolensis palliatus
CCAACATGGCAGAAGTATACATATGTAACAAACCTGCACGTTATGCACATGTACCCTAGAACTTAAAGTATAATAAAAAAATAAAGAAAGAAATAAAAAGCAAAAACCAATTGCATTATAAATAAGTTGATCATTTCGATTAATGTGAGTAGTCAGTAACTTCAAATTCCAGAGAAACTTCCCTGACACTACGTTTGACATCAGTGACTTTTCTGATTGGAATGCATCAAAAGTAATAGCTGAATTAATTAGTTATTGGTATAATTAGAATATGGAAATCTATTCAAATCTACTTATTGTTTGGGGAATACAGGAAATTGTAGAATACAGTATGACTAAGAAACGCACCAAACCTTACCAATTTAATAGCAGAATTTAATTTTATTTTGCCAACTTTGAAATTCATACATCACATCATAAACAAATCAAAAAAATAAGTATAATGCAATAACTTTTTCATAAATAGCTTTTAGAAAGTCAAATACATTCTGATGATCCCTGTATGCTTCTCCACACATTTCCTTAAAGGTATTTAATTACACCTCTTTTGTAATAAGATTGTGCTAGAGTAGTTTATGATTAATGAGGTGAATTGGAATAAAAAAGGGCTATTTTAATCATCCTCTTATTTCATCTCAAAACATAATTTTCCCTATTCTTTTGTTCCCACTGTTATGGTGGTGGTGGTGGTGGTGGTTTAGAGATAGGATCTCACTATGTCACCCAGGCTGGAGTGCAGTAGTGAGATCATAGCTCACTGCAGCCTCCAACTCCTGGGTTCAAGCAAACCTCTGGCCTCAGCCTCCAGAGTAGCTGGTACATACGAGTGTACCACCAAGCCAAGCTAATTTATTGTTTTTTTTCTTTTTTGGTAGAAATATGGTCTCGTTATGTCTCTTATTCTTTTTAAAGATACTTGTTTTCCACATTACCGAACTTTAAAGATATTAATATATGCTGACATTCATGTATTATAACTTATAAAACGTGTGAACCAATTAATTTACTTGAATCTTCACTTCTTATCCTTCCAGGAATCTTATCACTACTGAAATACTTTGTTTCTTCTCTGAAATTTAGAAATACAGTTTCTATAATTTGATTTTGAGATTCCGATTTTTCAACAGACCATTATTTGCTAGGTGAATTCCCACATCTGTCATTTCACTGTAGTCAAGGAATTCTCTCTCTTTCTGTCGCTCTCTGTCTTCGTCCTACTCCCTCTCTCCACATCATTCCATATGTAGTCTTTAGCACCTAGAATAGTCTGTGTCAGATTCATTAGACACATTCACAAATTCCCTTCTCACTGCCAAGTTCTAAGAACTAGCTTCATACAATGATAACTGTTATGGTCAGCTAGCCTTAATATTTTCCCTCCACTTCACTTCACAGATATATGTATTTTTTTTGCTCAAGAAAATCACATTCATATTAAGTTGTAAGAAATTCTATAAAATTAAATATCATATCTATTAGTTTTTACACTAATACCTCACTTGTTTAAAAAAACTGTTTGAAGCAGTTAGGTGATTGGTATGAATTTCTGAGATAAGCAAATGCATGATACCCATCTAATCCATTTGCAGTATTTATAGATAATTTATTATTTCATCATACATTTTAAAAATATAGTTTTATCAAATACATTTCATATTTCTCCTGTGTGTTACTATAGATTATACTACACCCAAACTTTTACAAATGTAGTTGAGGATTTCTTTCCTCCTTTCTTGCTTTCCTCCTTGTCTTCTTCTAAGTAAGACTAAGGTAAAAACCTATGTCTTAGCCCAGGTTACAGAATAAAATTCTGTATCAAGTATAACTGATCAAGAGAATCTGTTCAAGTGATTCTGATATAAAGATTGCTTGATGTAATAATAAAACCCTAGAATATATCTGCTATGCTCTAGTTTTGTGTACCTCTCCTCCAAAATTCATGCATTAAAATTTTGACTCTTAAGGTGAGGATATTAAGAGGTGAAGTTTGTAATCCCAGCGCTTTGGGAGGCCAAGGTGGGCGGATCATGAGGTCAGGAGTTTGAGACCAGCTTGGCCAACATAGTGAAACGCTGCCTCTACTGAAAATACAAAAATTAGCTAGGCTTGGTGGTGCATACCTGTAGTCCCAGCTAGTCGAGAGGCTGAGGCAGGACAATCGCTTGAACCCGGGAGGCGGAGCTTGCAGTGAGCCGAGATCGCGCCACTGCACACCAGCCTGGGAGACAGTGCAAGACTCAGTCTCAACTCAGGCATACCTTCATGAACAGGAGTCGTTCCTTTATAAAAGCACTTGTTCACCTCTTCCACTAGGTGAAGACAGTGAGAAGACAACCATCTATGAACCAGAAGGTGGGATCTCAGCAGACACTGAATCAGCCGGCACCTCTATCTTGGACTTCCCATGTTCCAGAACTGAGAGAAATAAATTCTGCTGTTTATGAGCCATCCATTTTATGGCATTTTGTTATAGCAGCTTAGACTAAGTCAATGTCCAAAGAGTCAGACCCCTGAATCTGACAGCTGATGATCTATTTCTACTGATTCTTTAACAAACATACTTTAGTTTTCGTTCATTGATGACAGAATAATTTGGGAAAAAAATTGTGCAGAATTTTGATTATTTGGTTCTGTCTCTATATCTTTGTTTCAGTTTTTCAAATTAAAATGAGGGCAGAGCCTGCATTACACAGAACATGATGTGAAGGTAAAAGGACATAAAATGACTTAAGTGTATTTTGAAATAAGACAAAATGGCATATACATTTTTCAGGATCAATGAGACAAATAATACTCTAAGAGATTTGGCAAGCCTCTGCTTGCCCTTCTGTGGGACACAGTTGTGGACTGATGTTGATGCAAGTATCTGTGGATGCAATTTTGTTAGAAAGTCTATAATAATCATACTACGTGTCAAAATACTTTATTTTACATTTTAATCTCCCAATTTAAAGGAGATTTTGTGGACCATTCAAGTAAATAGCTGTCAGTTTCCTAATGCCATGTTACTTTCTGTATTTTTCATACATATTCAGATATACCGATTTTATTATTTTGTTACTAATTTTCACAAAAATATCTATCTACCTAAAATTCATATGTCTTAATTAGCTCTTATTTGTACCTAAATGGTATTTAGGAAAACTGTTATTTCTGAACAGTGAAAACAAAAATGACATTTTTATATTTTAATATTTCAAAAGTAGTCATACTAATAATTTCAGTTTAATGATCTATGGTAACTGAAATTATCACATCATAAATGATATATGCTTAAGTAATTTAGCATAACGCATTTGTTTGCCAAACTTTCTCAACTTCTTTGATAAGCCTTTGCCAAAGAATACCCAGACAATAAATAGATACTGGGGGGTAAACGAGTTCTACCCTCCATTATCTTGATGAGAACACTCACTTTGCTCTTTCCAAAGGAACTTGCATTTATTGATAGTAAAATATCTTTTCCTTATAAAGTATGTGCAATAAACCAACATATATGTCCTTCCTTATCTCAAAAATATTTGTTAAAATGGCATCTTTGTTTTTAATTCAAAATATAGTTATAGTGTTTTAATATCAACAAAATGCACAGTGGTGTCACAGACAACATGGTGTCTGAACATGGTGTCTGAACCATGTTCAGACATGGTTCAACAACCATTGCGAAACCACATGGTTCCAGTTCATTCTGGGACTTTAACCTAATTAATATCTCTTTTAAAATAGTCTTGTGACCCCTATTTATTATTAAAGCATGTGAAAGCTTCAAAATTGTTTTACATTTAATATTCTTTCCTAACATAATTGAGCACAATTTAACATATTTGACACATAAATGTCTGGTTTTGTTTCTTTACTCCCTTCTTCCCTTCTGATATGGCTTGGCTGTGTCCCTACCCAAATCTCATCTTCATACTGTAGCTCCCATAATTCCCACGTACCCTGGTAAGAACCTGGTGGCAGGTAATTGAATCATCTGGGCAGGTCTTTCCTGTGCTGTTCTCGTAATACAGAATAATTCTCATGAGATCCGATGGTTTTATAAAGGAGAATTCCCCTGCACACACTCTCTTGCTTGCTGCCATGTAAGACATGACTTTGCTCCACATTCACCTTCTGCCATAATTGTGAGGCCTCCCCAGTCATATGGAACTGTGAGTCCATTAAACCTCTTTCCTTCATAAATTACCCAGTCTCGGGTATGTCTTTACGAGCAGCATAAAACAGACTGATACACCTTCCTTCCTTTCTGTCTTCCTTTTTTTACTCTCTCTTATAAAACTTTGCATTTTATGAAGTTAAAACAAGACTTGGTTGAATGACTTATCTCAAACTACAGAATATGAATGATATATAATTTATAATTCAGTTAATTTCTGTATAATTACTTACATGCTGTACATAAAATACAATACTTTGATAACCACATTAACCCACAGAATACAATATAATGTATTTAGATATATATATACATGAGTCCTTACATAAGAATTGGCTAAAGAATGTTTCTATGCCAGAACAGTCTGACTTCCTCTTGTTTTGTCACCTAGATTCTGCTAACTGTGCTGTGGTTGCCCCATGCTATTTTCTCTTCAGCCTAGTTGCACTGCTATTTTCAGTAGAGGAAAATCCAGTCTGGATGTCAGTAATGAAACCACATTCAATTTACGGTCAGATTCTACATTAGCTATATTGGTAAAGAAACAACAGGTGCTGGAGAGGATGTGGAGAAATAGGAACACTTTTACACTGTTGGTGGGATTGTAAACTAGTTCAACCATTATGGAAAACAGTATGGCGATTCCTCAAGGATCTAGAACTAGATGTACCATATGACCCAGCCATCCCACTACTGGGTATATACCCAAAGGATTATAAATTATTCTACTACAAAGACACATGCACACGTATGTTTATTGCGTCACTATTCACAATAGCAAAGACTTGGAATCAACCCACATGTCCATCTGTGACAGACTGGATTAAGAAAATGTGGCATATATACACCATGGAATACTATGCAGCCATAAAAAAGGATGAGTTTGCGTCCTTTGTAGGGACATGGATGCAGCTGGAAACCATCATTCTTAGCAAACTATCACAAGAACAGAAAACCAAACACCGCATGTTCTCACTCATAGGTGGGAACTGAACAATGAGATCACTTGGACTCGGGAAGGGGAACATCACACACTGGGGCTTATCATGGGGAGGGGGGAGGGGGGAGGGATTGCATTGGGGAGTTATACCTGATATAAATGATGAATTGATGGGTGCTGACGAGTTGATGGGTGCAGCACACCAACATGGCACAAGTATACATATGTAACAAACCTGCACGTTATGCACATGTACCCTAGAACTTAAAGTACAATAATAAAAAATAAATAAATAAATAAATAATTAAAAAAAAAAAAAAGAGAAACCATGCTTTCTTCCTGTACTTTGTAAATGGCAGACAGCTTGTTACAAATTGTTAACTTGCTTATTTCTGTTTGCATGGATCTGAAGTTCTGTTTGGCATCTCTCTTCCTTGGATGCATCTGTGTGTCTTGCCTCTCTATTTTGCATATTTTGCTTTTCCTCCATAATAATGGAATGGCATTTTAAAATTCAGCTGCTTTTGTGCTGGGGACACTATCTAGAAACTGGATGAAAGCTGAAAGCCAGTCTCCCATGTGGCTGCCATTATAGTCCTTGTGTGATATTGTTAAATGTTCTTGGCCAGAGCAACACAGGGTTTTACTATTTATTGTTATAAATAAACTCTGCTATGGACTACAGATTCACCAGCGTTATTTCATAGTCATTTTAACAATTAGTTGTGGCATTATTATCCTCATTGAATAGCTAAATGTATCTCAGAGAAGCTTCATCACATTTCTAGTAAAGTTACAAAGCCACTATGTACAAGATACTGATATAGAGATAAAGAAGACATGATCCCTTCCCTTAAACAACCAGTCTTTGAGTGCAGTCCTGATCTTTCTACTATATTATAAAAATGCCAAAGGAAGAGAAAAAATATTATTTGTTCTCTAGAAATACATGCCACCATGTGATAAATATAAAATCCTCATGCTCTTTTTAATATCATCATTTAAAATACAAAGGAAGTTATATTCAGTAACTAAAAGCCAATCAGAGCGAGAAGAATACCATGCTACTTTAATTTCAAATTATGCATTTTCTGTAAGTCCACAGATTCTTTTAAAATCCACAACTTTGCCTACTCCAGAGTATTTTTAGGCTTTCATCTAACATATGCATAGAATGATTTCATACCAGAATTATTTCTCAGTAGAATTGTTTTATTTTCTTCTTTATTGACATTAAACATAGCATAATTTTATTTTACTAAAATAAAATTAATTAACTACTTAATAAGTTCTCTGATGTAAGCAGGACATGAATTCCTAAAGTTATTTGCCATATTAATTTTCATTTCTCTGTAATACTCCACAAACTTCTAGGATTTCTAGGGTACTATTTGGTCTTATTATGAGAAGGGGTATTCTGTGATAGACACCATCAGTCTTGCTTGTTCAAATTACATATAAAATTTGGAGTATCTCAAAGAGTTTTTGCCAAATTTTTTCTTTGTTCCCCATTTCTCAGTGTGTGTTTGGTAAGATATTAACTCATTCAATAAAATTCCTCTCCATATAGTTCAAAAAGTATTGATTATTTATTCATCATTAGTGTCGTACCCAAGAACATAGTGCACATATGCATATGCCTTCTCTGAAAACATGTGGGAAGAAATGTATGACTTTTAAGTTACTCACTATGTTGAACTTTAGTTTTTTCAGCTTGTTGATTTCCACCAATCTAGAGAAAGTAAAATATCATATTTGTTGCCTACCTTTGTGTGATTTGTGCCATAGGATTTCTCTGTTAGTATAGATAACTAAGATGCATTGTTCATATATATTATTAGAAAAGAATCTAGTTCTTTCCAATATATGTGCTATGCTGTAGTACTCATTATTTTAATATATGGACATATTAGAATTTTGATACTTTTCATCTGTAGTATATGCATAAATTCACATTCCAAATAAGTCAGCACTGCAGAAAAATAACCTTGATACAAAAAAGCCCATAATAATGTTGGGAGTTTTATTTTCCTTATCACACTTGATGCTTGAAATAAATTAGAATTCCCTACATCTGGCTTTGAGATGACAAACTTGCATATTTTTCTATGACTAAAGTTTCTAGTCATTGAAAACAATTTTATTTTTTCATCCCTTCTTTCTGAACACATACTTTGAGTACATTTTCCAGCCTCTCTTGCATTTGGACATGGCCATGAGACTGAGTTCTAGTCAATGGAATAAGAGCTAAACTGATATATGTCACTTCCAATTCTGGACCATAGAAACCTTTCTTTGCTCCTCTGCCAACGGGATATTGATGTCAGGGCAACCGTGGAGTCCTGAAAATGTTTGAGTTTCTACCCTCCTGCTCCATGAATAACTACATGGAGCAGCCGCTCATCTCCATACCCTCTGCCCACTGAACCGGAGCCATCTTTGTTGTTACATGAGTTAGAAAAACATTTCTATTACATTTAAATCTCTTTTTATAGTTTTATTTTTTATAATAGTTAGCTTACCATCACTAAACCACTTCCTCTAATGATTTCAGTTATGAGAGAAAAGCAAATTTATGTATATTAACATGCCACAATTTGGCCACTTGCAGAATACTGCAAATACTGTAAATACAGAAATAAAGAATGTGTAGAACCATTAAATTATAAAATTTCATCAATCAATCCCTTTGTCAAAAACTAAGGTTATGAAAGAAAATCTCATGATATGTAAAATATTCAAAATAATTGCAAAATTATCAGCACTATAGAAAAGGGGGAAAATAAATAAAAATTAAAAAATAACAAAATCAAAAAATTTACAAGTTAAAAGTCAGTGTATAGTTGAATGTTCTTAGCATGTGGTGCACAGCATTAGTGCTGAAGTCAAAAATCCAAAGTATTCAATTTGGTGAGTTTGGACATATACATACATTCATGATACTATCACCAAAATCAAGGTAATTAACATATCCATCACCTACAAAACCTTTTTTTGTATATATTAAATATGTATAGTTTTTGTACATTAATTGTATCTCAACAAAGCTGAGGCATGTAAGTAACTTGCCTTCAATGCTTCAATGTCCTATATCAAGATATGGATATAGAGTATCTTGCTTGCTATAGTTTTGCTTTGCTTTTTATAATTGTAAGAGACTTTGGTTTCCATTAAATCAAACCATCCCTTACTGTACCTAATTCGTTCATTTAACAAACATTTCTTGAGTGGTTACTATGTACTATGCATGGTTCTAAGCATTTAGTATACACAAGTGAATAAAATAGACAGAGATGCTTACCTTTTTAGAGCTTATATTCTAGCAGGAAAGTAGGGAAAAAATATAAGTAAATACATGATATATTAGGCAATGATAAATATTATTAAAACATAAGTGGAGGGTGATGTATTTCAGGATGCAAATTTAAATCATGTAGTCATGGTAGGCTTTTGAGGAAGTGAAAATATTAGTTATCAGAATATTTAGAATAGGCTTCCAGATCGAGGAAACAGCCACTTCTGTAAATCAGGAATGCACTGGCAGGTTCAAGGATAAAGCAGGCACCAGTGTACTGATTCAGGCAGTAATGAGGGGAAGAGTTGTTAGAGATTATGTCAGGCAGTTAATAAAAAAAAAAGGGGGGGGCAAATTAGGTAATGCCAAATGGATCACCATAAGCACCTTGGCTTTTGTTCTGTGAGAAATGCAGAGACATAGTTGGGTTTTTCGCAGAGAAATAATATGATGTGACATATTTTAAAGAACCACTTTGGCTACTAGAAAGGACCGGGAAGAAAAGAGTGAAATATCAGAGACCAGATAAAATGTTACTGCATAATCCAGGTCAGAGAATGATGTTAGCACAGACTAGAGTGGAGATGTAGAGGTGGTAAGAAGTGATGGGATTTTCCATTAAAATGGTAGAAACCAAACTTTTTTACTGGTGTCTACCTCTATAAATATAGAATACTGAATTATAGAGATTTCTACAGATTTCTATAGGTATAGAAATATCTATACTTTGGTATTCTTCATTTGCAGAGATAGACAACAGGAAGTCAATTTGGTTTTACCATTTTATAACTAATCACCTCTTCCCTCTATTGTACATTCCACACTTAATCTGGAAATAAATGTGGAATGTACAATAGAGGGAAGAGGTAGATTAGTTCAAGGTTTTATTCATGGGCAACTGGAAAATGGAGTTTCCATGAATCAAGCTGGGAAGGGCTGTGGCAGAATAGGTTTTGGAGCAAGGGTCAGAAATTCAGCTTTGGATATGTTGAGTTTGGATTATCCACTAGACCTATAAATGGAGATGACAAGTATATTACTGAATATATGAGTCTGGATTTTGGGAGAAGAACTAAGTTACAGATAAAAGTATGGAGTCTCTGTCATCTAGATGACATGAAAGTCAGCAGACTACATAAGATCATCAAGGGACTAAGTGAAGGTACAGAAGAAAAAGATACCAAGAACGAAGTCTTGGGACACTTCAACAATCAGAGGTAGGAGAGTGTAGGAGAAGCCAGAAAGGGAAACTAGAAGGAGGAACATCAGGAGGGTTTGACATTCCTGTAACCAAATGAAGAAAGCTTATTAGTCAAATAATAGGTCAACCTGTTATTATAAAAATAATAGGCTGTGGATAGGTTAAGCAAAGGGAAGACTGAGAATTACCATAGGATCTAGCAACATGAGGCCATTGGTATCCTCAGCAAGAACAGATGAAAGTGCAATGACGGCAAAGGCCTCTTTTAAGTATTTTCAAGAGAGAAGTCCAGAAGAGAAATTGGAGACAGAGAATATACACAACTATTTGACAAGTTTTGCTGCAAAACAACAAACGAATGAAGCCTCAGCTAGTGGAGGAATAAATCACCATGCTATGAGTTTGTTATTGTTGCAGGGGAAAAGCTATTTCAGAAATGCTAAGTATAGACACAAAAAATAGTGAATAACTTTCTTTGGTCTTCATTACAAATTGACAAGTAGACAGCAATGGAAGAAGTGCATTTGAGGACATCTAATTTTTTGACTAGATTAAAAACACACTTTTACACAGCTAGAAAAGGCTCAAAAATAGTTCTTCACTCTATTATTAATGCCTTTCAAATAACAATAAAGAATGAATTTATAAACATGACAATTATTTTATGCATGTCTGGGGGCAAATATGCAGGAGCCATGGGAGACAATATAGCTCTCTCTTGTTACTTAGAGATTAAATGTCAAGAAAAAAATGTGTTCCTCATTATTATTTCAACAGAATTTTATTACTAATCGCTCATGGAGAACTATCTGAAACATCCTCAAGAATTTTTGAAAGTACGTTTCTTCTGTAGAGTTATTTAAAGTTTTATTGCTTACATACATATGTAATTTTTAAAAATAATTTATTTTACAGTTTTCTCTAAAACATTTATTAAGGTTATTTGCTATAGATTTATATCTATAAATTATGATTTAATTTATAAATATATTTTTCATCCTTTTTATTTTATCTCCCTTATTTTTCTCTCTTAGCCATTAAAAGTTTTCTATAATACTTATACAAACAATACAATTGTATTTATGTGATCAAGTATCCAGCATATTATAGCACACAGCATATTCTGGCACCAATGTTTGTAGCTATGAATTACTGAGCAACAATATGTCTGAACTATCCTACTTTATATTTATTATCTGTTAACTTCTGTGGTACAAATTATGATTATTTTCACTTTACAAATTAGGAAACAAATTTAGAGGCAAATGTATTCAATATTATACAGTCTCAGAGCTCTGACAGGCATAGAGATATCCTGACATTTTTTATTTTTATTTTATTTTATTTTATTTTACTTTAAGTTCTGGGAAACACGTGCTGAAAGTGCAGGTTTGTTACACAGGTATACATGTGCCATGGTAGTTTGCTGTCAACCCGTCGTCTAGGTTTTAACCCCAGTGTGCATTAGGTATTTGTCCTAATGCTCTTCCTCCCTTTGCCCCTAGCTCCCTGACAGGCCCTAGCATGTGATGTTCCCCTCCCCGTGTCCATGTGTTCTCATTGTTCAGCTCCCACTTATGAGTGAAAACATTCAGTGTTTGGTTTTCTGTTCCTGTTAGTTTGCTGAGAATGATGCTTTCCAGCTTCATTCATGTCCCTGCAAAGGACATGAACTCATTCTTTTTTTTGGCTGCCTAGTATTTCATGGTGTATGTGTGCCACATTTTCTTTATCTAGTCTATCATTGATAGGCATTTGGATTGGTTCCAAGTTTTTGCTATTGTAAATAGTGCTGCAGTTTGTTACAACATTTCCTCCACTCATATATACTAAGGAGCAATTAAAATATTACATAAATTTTAGATTGCAAAGTTTTGCATTTTTCTCTTCTAATCTGAGCCATTTTGGATGTAGTGTACATGAGACATTCAGAGCTGCCATCATGTTGAGGTTCATTGAGAATGTCACCAGGAAGGATGTACAACTAGTTCAATCTCTTCCAAATTTCCTTTGCAACCTATTACTCTCCATATGCAGTCACATTCACACTCAATCACTTAAAAAACACATTCCCCTTTAACTTCCTGCTGCACGAATTACCATGTGGTGCTTGTGTAGAATTCACTATGCTGTGAAGCAATTACAAATAATGTCTGGGAGTTATTGCTCCCAATACATGACATTTTATAGAGTTGCACAATATGTGCTATGGTGCTACACCATGGACTATCCCTAATGCTATGTAGAAGGTGAATCTTTTTTATCAATGTAAACTGAAATGACCCTTGTTATCACAACATTCATGTCAGTTTCTTTTGCTAGAAAAATTGTCATTCATGACAATGAGCCTAGACAGTAAAAACTCAATAAAGAGAGAAAATTATATGAGTTCCAATCTATTATTTAGTAAAATGGGTGGCTCACTTTAGAACAGATTACTGTAGACAAGTAGACTTCCATAAATAAGCACATAATGGTACGATATTCAAAGTCTAGTCTTTAAATAAATACATATTAAAATTAACATCCGTTTTTCACACAAAATTATGAGCTTATTGAGAGCAGAGTCATTGTTTTATTTTTACAAATGTCTAGAATCAAGTAGAATCACAACATAAATGATATTTAAAGAGATTCTGGAACTTTTGTGTAGTTAGTGCTGACACAAACAGATAGACAAAAGTCAGAGGCAACGAAAGCATGCCATAAAAATAAGTAAACAAACACTGAACCAAGGGAGAGGTCCTCAGTTGATCTAGCCTGGCTGGGACATGTCTCTTAAGTCACACTCTTAAGAATTTATGTATGAGAAGGAGGTAGACAGATAAAAAACTCTCACCGCATCCTTTACAGTGTGCAACAGAATTACATCTATTAAAATGTATGTCGTCCTCAGTTCTCATTGCAATTTTAGTTATACTATGAACTCTTCTTTGTTAACTTCATAAAGCCTCAATTCGAAAGTCACTCTTTCGAAACTTAAACTGGGCAGCAGGTTAAGTTTCTGGAACTATTATATGATTGTAAAAAATCAGCATCCCAAGTGCCTCACACTATGTTAAATATATTAAATATTGCAAAGACATTACAAGACAGATGATGTCTTTGAAAGAAAGAAATCTCAAATATCCAATAAATTATAACTAAAATAGTCACATTTAACAAAGCAGTTTCTGTGCCCCAGGCACTCTGCTCTTGGCCTCATATACACGATCACACTTTATCCTCACAATGAACCTATGAGCTAAACATTATTATCACCAAAGTTGGCAGCCAGAAAGAGCCATGCCAGGACTGGGACCTAGGTTGCCTTGGTTTGAAAGCCTGGTCTTTAATCAACAGGATGTTAGATATTAGGGTTATTTTCTTGAAAAAAATTCTCAATATTTATGAAATTCATTTGTCTTTGAAGAACACACCTAGCTACAAAGTTATGTAACACACACACACGCGCGCACACACACACACACACACAGGCTACAAAAGTGCATATATACATATACCACCCCACCATCCATACAATAGTAACAATAAAGTTCTGAAGGGATAGAAGGACAACTGATTAATTGATTTCATAGTAAAACTTCTGATATGAAAACAAATAACTACAAAAGTTCCCTATCGCTTGATGATGAATCTTGTAGAAAACTACTTTTAAAAAAATTTAATAATCATTTAAGACATTAAATGATTATGTTATTATGAAAACAAATCACCTTTAATTAAAAATGTTGATGACTCTGGAGAATGCTCTTGAGAATTGGAAATCACTGTATTGTGTACATCCTAATGTGGATATAATCTTCCTCCTTTGTCTCATAGATTGATTTGTTAAACCCATGTATCAGAGTATGATGAAAACATGCAAGAATGTTCATATTAGATGTTCTATCAGTTGGCTATTGCCACAATGACATTGTTAACAAACTACTCCAAAATGCATTCACTTACAATAGCAAGCATTTATTCTCTTGGTCATAAGCCTGCAGGTTGATTGTAATTTGGATGATCTAGGCTGAATTTGCTATTCCCTTGGCCTTAGGCTGTGGGTTGACTTGGCTTGGTTCTCCCCTATAGGATGGATTCAGATCTGCTCCGTATGTGAAGGTTTTGGAGCTCAGATCAAAGGGCATATAGTTATCATTCAAGGTACAGAAGCCAAGTCATGTGATCCCAATATATTGAAGGCCCTGCTGGGTTATGTTTGCTAACATTCCATCAGTCAGAACAAGTTATACTGGCCAAGCCCTACATAAACGTAGGAGAAAAGTACATTATTCCTCAATGAGAGAGTAAGATAAATGCATATTGCTGAATGTAGAAGAAGTTGAATGTAATGCAAACATCTTGAAAATAACCTTTAACCTAAAAAAAAGTTTTACTTTTTAAATTTTAAACATAAATAAAGGAACCAATAAATAAAATACATCACCTACCCAAATTTGGCATACTGAAAACTACGTAACTACTGTTGTCTGTTTGCCAGTACATTAGATAAAGAATAAAACAATTGTAAACTATGCAAAATGTTCAGCACAGAAGGATTGATGATGCTTAGTGGAGTGAAGCTGCTGACTACATCTGAAAGTCATAGAGGTATTATAAAGTGATACAAAAGTGAAACAGACTCAAAAAAACTTGAGTAATTTTTCACCCTCTAAACCTCATACTTAACTGCAGCAGTGCTGAGAAACTTTCTCTTCATGGATCAAATGCATGGGCGTGGTTTTAATTATTGCTATAGCATTATATTCAAAGTAACTGCTAAAAAAAAACCACAACAGATTGGTAAGTTTCCACTTGAAACTCTCTTCCAAAAGATGGAAGAAGCAGCATACAAAAAGTCAAGAACAACTGTTTAGTGACAGAAAAATAATCGCAATATCTTTTCCAGTTTCGATTTTAATTTTTATTTATTTATTTATTTGAGACAGGGTCTCACTCTGCCACTGAGGCTGGAGTGCAGTGACAAAATCTTGGCTCACTGCAACCTCTGTCTCCTGGATTCAAGCAATTCTCTTGCCTCAGCTTCCTGAGTAGCTGAAATTATAGGCTCGTGCCACCATGCTCGGCTAATTTTTGTATTTTTAAGAGAGACCAAGTTTTGCTATGTTGGCCAAGCTGGTCCTGAACTCCCCGAGGAAGACGCATCATCTATCCCAAGTTTAAACAGACAAAATAAGAAATTTTGTTTGAAAAAAGATATTTAGCTAGGGTCTAGCAACAAACTGAGGTCTTATGCTTGAATTTTGTACATTATTTCCCTTGGAGAATGAGAGCCACAGATTGCTTTCAGTGAATAGTGAAGTGGGTCTTTGAAAGAAACAAAAAGAACAGGTACATTAAAAAAATGATTTTTTCATTATGAAAGGATTATTGGTTCACACACACACAGATAAAACAACAGAAGGAGAATCAAAGTCAGGAATGACTGAATTTTTAGGCAATATTAAGGTTTCTCACTTTTTTATATACTTCATCTATAAAGGCATTTATGAGAAAAGTCAGATTTATATGATATTTTCCTACTGATTGATTACCTAAAGCAATTTTTATTCATGAAATTACAATTGGTGACTGCAAACAATTATAAGCTTATAAACCATGGACTGAAACCTTTATGGTAGAATGTAAAGCACAAGCTTATGAATTTGTAGGAGACAATTACCCTGTTTTTTTTTATAAGTTTTTAATTTCTGTGAAATAAGACAATGACAAAAAGAAATTAAATGTGAAAGGAGACTCATTTTTAAATGAAATGTTTTGTGTCTCAAGTGTCATCAGCTACTCTTTAAACCACATTTACGTTACTATAATCATCTCTACTTTTAAAGGTTTATTACCTTAATTAAAATATTCATTACAGGAAAAAACGTTCATTCCAAGTTAAATCTTGTATGTTCTTTTTATATATTTAAATCTATTATGAATTAAAATCCTCTTTATTTATATCAGTAAAAAGTATCAATAAAAACAAAATTGAACTGTGCTTGGCACATATAAATATCCTTGATTTTAGTTATTATTATGAAAAAATGTGGGAGCTTCCCACTTAATTTACAAATGTGTACACATAGATACATGAAGAGTGAAAAACTGAGTACATAATGGTCATTGTATTAGTTTATCTCTTTTAAAATACACAATTGAAATAATATCTTACTGCACTATTTTTATGTGGTATCACCTATGACAAGGAGACACAGATATCTAGATGTAAGTTGGAATTCTTTGAAAAGTTAGACTACATTTGAATCAGTTTTGAAGACTGTTATTCCTTGACAATTCAGAAATCTTTTCTTTTCCTGATTTAAAATCCATTTAAGGTAGAGGTGTTAAGGAGACCTATACTAATAAGGTTATTTCTTCACCTATGTCGAATGTTGTGCTTTCTGAGCCTGTACGCTAAATGTCTGATTCTTTAAAAATCTTTTAAAGCAAAACTTCTTTGAGCTTTATTGAATCATATCCCCATATATTTCAAGATCTTCATACAAACTGATTTGGGTGAATGTGGCTAAGGTAGGAGACCACCCCTCATATTGTCTTATGTTCAATTTCTGCCTCAAAGAAAAAGTAAGAGTTAAAGAAAAGACAGAAATGAAATCAGTAGTCAGACAGCCTGGCACTGCATTCCAGGCCTGGTAGTTAAAGATAGACCCCTGACCTAACCAGTTATGTTATCTATAGATTGCAGACATTGTATGGAAAAGCATTGTGAAAATCCCTATCCTGTTCTGTTCCGTTCTGACTACTGGTACATGCAGCACCCAGTCACATA
>NW_012118487.1:15338560-15361689 GCF_000951035.1 Colobus angolensis palliatus
CCAGGCCTGGTAGTTAAAGATAGACCCCTGACCTAACCAGTTATGTTATCTATAGATTGCAGACATTGTATGGAAAAGCATTGTGAAAATCCTTGTCCTGTTCTGTTCCATTCTGATTACCGGTGCATGTAGCCCCCAGTCACGTACCCACTGCTTGCTCAATGGATCACGACCCTCTCACTCGGACCCCCTTAGAGTTGTAAGCCCTTAAAAGGGACAGGAATTGCTCACTCAGGGAGCTCAGTTTTAGGAGACGTGAGTTCATTGATGCTCCCAGATGAATAAAGCCCTTTCCTTCCACAACTTGGTGTCTCAGGGGTTCTTGTCTGCGGCTTCTCCTACTACATGGCAAAGACAAAAGTACTCACAGAATATTCAGTAAGTGTTGTTTTTCTTCAACAGGGTACTTTTTGGTTAGATTTGAGCCTTATAACCAGTCAGGGCAAAAAGCCTTGAGTACTTAATCCAGAGCTGCATGGCATCACAAGGGGCAGAGCCTCCCTCAGATTGGAGCTCTGAGTGGTTGTGTGGAGTAGAATCCCTCACAGGGTTGTGCTGGACATATAACATGAAGAGGAAATGAATGTCTGTGTGATAAGCTACTGGCCACTGAGATCTGGGGGTTAATTGTATAGCTAATACTGAAACTGATTCAGGGAGAAAGTAAGACTCTAATAAAATTTCTAGACAAAATTGCATTGCCTTAGCAATTGAGTCATGAGTTGTGAACAAATTAGTTTTGGATTTTGGAAAGTTGCTCTGCCATGTAAACCGACAGCACAATATTTGGTCAAAATGTTGTCTGCAATTACTTTGACGACAGAAAGTTTATTTCTTGGGGAAAAGTCTGGAAATAGAAACTTAATAGCAAACAAAGTTTGCTATTGATAATATTTGACAGAGTATTACAAGAAATAATTTAAGTCAACAAGCATAAATGAAAAGAAATAGAGATATCAGAAATGTGTGACTATGCAAAGTGAAAAAAAGGATGTTATTGTAAAAGCCTTTTATTGACCAAGACTCAATAATACCTTTACATTAATTAAAATATCTCAAGATAAAAGTCCATTTAAGGCTGTGATACACAAGTTAGCAACAACAAAAACAAAACCCTTTCAATTGACTACAGTGCCTCAGGATAAACCCATATGATGAGTAAAGTCTTCCTACTTAAATCTGAGAGCTTCGAGATAGTCTCAGTAGGTGATAGAGTTAAGTTTTAGATAACAAAGACACAAAGATTCAAGAACTTCTAGGAAAGGACTTTGGTTCTGATGACTGGCAATTGAAAAATGAGATTGTTTTTAAAAACTAGGAATCTACAGAAAATTGAATCCCACAGTGTGCAGCTAAGAGTAGTGTGCTGTCTATACTTGACAATACACCTACAGGTCAATCTTGTGCATGAAATACAATAGAAAATTCAAATCAAATTATCCTTCATTCTATATTGAAAGAAAATCTACAGTAAATATTTAGTATCTGGGGTTGCTGAATATTTATTACATTGAACATATTGGGTTTAGAGGTATAAATCATTTCATAATTAAATCTGCCTGCATATACACATGTAAGTTAAAAATACGTATAATTTGGAAAATATAATTATACATTTTAGATGATGGCAATTCTGTATGAAAAGCAGGAAAGACAGCATCACCTTATTTTTGTAAATGAGAAAGTTGAGGTCCAGAGATTTTAAATGACTTTCTAAGGTTAACAGAGCTAATCAATAATAAGCCACTATTAAATTTATATCTGATGACTACTAGTTTGGATGCTTCTAGTATATCAATACATCTTACCTTGTGATCAGGTAAGAAGATAGAAATTAGGATTAATTGTGAGGAAACAAATGGAATAAGAAATAATAAACACCTTAATATGCCCTATAAATTAACAATTATTTTTGGAAGATACCAAACTTTTTTGTGATTCATTTCCAAATAAACAGGCTCATAAAGTTCCTTCACAGTTCAGAAAACTGATGTAGATAAAGTCTATCTTCTATGCAAGCTGTGAAAGAAAGACCTACTTTTCATATTCTTAGACATTTGGGGAAAGATCAGGAATAAAGATAAATGGAAAGAGATTTTTAAAAGACAGTGAAATTTTTCTGACTTGTCAAACAAACCAAAGGCAATTTAATGTATGTAATTTATTGAGCACTTTGGAAATGTACAGCACTTTTCCTTTTCAAGTAATCTATATGATCTCTACAAGGATAGGAATGTTATTCCAGTTTCACAGATAGCAAAACAAACAAACAAACAAACAAAAAAACTAATACAAAGAAGATAAATTACACCCTTTAATGTCAAGTATAGTTACTAGCTCATACATTTTTGGTCATCATAAAAGCCTAAT
This sequence comes from Colobus angolensis palliatus, assembly GCF_000951035.1. Lineage (NCBI taxonomy): Eukaryota > Metazoa > Chordata > Mammalia > Primates > Cercopithecidae > Colobus > Colobus angolensis. The sequence goes on from NW_012118487.1 coordinate 15,340,931, forward strand.
TCCTATGCCTAATCTCAGTTCATGCTGCCACGTGGAAATATACTTGGCTGTAAAACAGATCCATCTGCATCTCTTTTCATTTATTTTGAAAACCTACAGGGCAATATTTGTTATCATGGTATATGCTAATGAATAATTGCTTTCAAGTATTATGCATTGCTAGACCCAATTTTTATGTTAGGTTAGAATTGCCTCTAGGGCAATGTTATGATATTAGTTGCCAGAGTGTAAATGCAATTTCAAAATCAAGACGCTGTAATCAAAAGTGGAGCTACATCTGTTATAGAGTGTCTACTTGTGGTAGATATTCTTAGTTGCCAATGCAGTATCTTTTTTCCTTTCTTTGGAGTGACAGAATCTTACTTTCATTTGGGGTGGCAGAAACCCAGTCCCATGTGATGAACCCCGTTTAAGTCAATCAGGATTTCCCTGTTCTTTGCTTTGCCAGTTTCACTCAGCTATGAATAGTTATGTGATTCACTTCTGGCTAATGAGAACTAAGTGGGAGTCTTCTGAGGCTGGGGACAGAGGAACTTCTGAAAAATGTTTCTTTCTTGATGAAAGATTTGAAATGACAGACATTGCTGCTTCCTTCTCTGTGTTCCTGCTGAGAATGAGGCTCTATTTCTGGAGCTGTAATAGTCATTTTTTGACTCCGAGACAGTCAGCAGTAGGCAGAGGACAGGAAGATCTGGAGGTATCAGTTTAACATTATTGTTCCACTTACCTTCTGATTTTTTTATATGAGCAAAAAAAATTATTTAAGACTATGAGGCTGGATTTTTTGTTACTTGCTGTTAAGAACAATCTTAATGAATAAATTCTCTAAATGATGTCTCTAACAATCATAAGGGTGTGAAATAATTGATTTCCAGATTTCACAAGCAATGAAGGACTTTTCTGCTTAATATGGAGCTGTATTATTTTTGTTTACTTTGTGTCCATCTATGATTTCATTTGGAAAAAGAAGGTTTAGCTATCAAAATATTTCAAAACTAAACTCTAAAAAACCTATCTAAGGTGCCTTAACTAAGAGTCTGTAGATATCTGGACTTCTAAAAGCATATTTTGCTTGGGTTATGCTATCTGTGGTTTCTGCTAATGCTGATTCTGATACACAGCCTTGCTCCTGGCATAAATGGTGCTTTGAGATAAAAGAACCACAGACAGCTTCGTTACAATTAACCAAGAGAACATGCCAGGCAGTGGCTTTCTTGATCTCATTATCTAAAATATTTCCATCCAGCATGGTGGCTCACGCCTGTAATCCCAGCACTTTGGGAGGCCAAGGCGAGAACTTCTGGCTTGAGGCCAGAAGTTCTAGATCAGCCTGGTCAACAAAGCAAAACAGTCTCTATTAAAAATAGAAAAATTAACCAAGAGTGATGCCATGCACCTGTAGTCTTAGGTACTTGGGAGGCTGAGGCAGGAGGATCACCTGAGCTCTGGGAGGGCGAGGCTGCAGTGAGCCGTGATCATGCCACTGCACTCCAGCCTGGGTGACAGAGTGACACCCTATTTTTAAAAAAACTAAAACTAAAACTAAATAAATATATAATAAATAAATAAAATATATTTCCAGTGCTCCACTTCTTTTATGTTTTCCTTCTTAAGAGTATCACCGTGTAATGTGCTATATTTCCCTTATTCAACTTGTTACTTTTCTGTTTTCCCCTCAGAATATAAACTCCATGAAAATAGGGATTTTTGTCTGATTTTCTTGCTATTTTATCTCCGGGGCCTATAAAGCAACTGACACATAGTAGGTACTAAAGAAGTATATGTTACATGGATAAATCAATGCTGTATACATTTTAATTTCTCAATTTATGTTCCATAGCATACTAGTGTGTGTCCCAGGCAGGTTGCAGCTAAGTCAAGATTTTGTCCCTTCAGCCCTGAGGACAACTGAAACCTATAGCTACAAAAACCCTCTTCTGTATACTCCAGTGTGCTGTACTTTTTTTTTTTTTTCAATGCGCAGTGAGGTGAAAAAGGTTAGAAATCACTGGCCAAGTTTTTCGCCATCAGCATTGCTTTCAAACATCTGGTCTTCCATGGAATATGTGAAAAGACAATTTCACTGAAAGCCTTTTTCAGGTGGGAAACTTAGTCACAATTATCATTACTCAAGGGCAAATAAATGTCTCATTGGAGTTTATTCTGCAGGCGAAAACCAGATTCCAACTGCATGCTAATATAGTAAGTGCATTACCAGCTTCCTCTGATACTTCTAAACCACTCAAACTCTGCATTAGTGGCTTATGACATCACCAATACCAGTTAATTTAATCTTGTTTATTTTTTTTTCTTTTAGTAAAGAGGCAGGTATCATTTTCCAGAACAAGAGCATATTCCACAGTGGTTGTATAAATCTTCACCAATTTCTTACTCCATTAAAAGCTCTTTGGCCCTAAAGTAACTATTTCATCAGCAAACACATATTCATGTTTGCTGACTAAACATACTCATGTTTACATATTTAAGACAACTAATTAAAATTCAGAAAAAAAATCAAAAAGTTCCTTTTATATGGGGGTAGCATAGTTCATTTAATCAGAAATTATCTTGTGAATGTACATAATCTGTGGTCTCTTCAAATGTGGCTTGTTTTGCCTAATATGAAAAGCCACTCTTTCATTTATTTAGTTCCATAATAAATATGAAGCCTGCTGTGCTGTTATGTAACAATAAAGATATTTTATTTTCTATAAACTTTGTTGAAATGAGGGGGTAGGAGGGAAAATCAATGTGTCACAACATCATAAAGCAACCCAGAAAATAAACTGAGAAATAAAAGAGGCAATAAAAAAGCCCAGTACAATTAACTGATGGTGTTTGAGTTTCTACACCTACTAAAGTAAACTTAAAAAACCAGATGCATTTGTATTTATGTATTTACTTATTTTGGCTATTTTTCTGGGACCTCTTTGGGGAGACCAAACAAGTACAGTTACATTTCTTATAATTTCTGGTTAGAAAATTATTTCATTGAATAACTTTGCACACATAAGGGATGACATGACTTACCCAGACATTAAGGCTGTTAGCTAATTAGTAAGTCACATTTCCTATATAAAACCTGTGGCACAAACTAAATCTCCCTGAGATGCAGTCTTATGGCATTGCTTGCCTCATATAAAGACCAATAATATTTTAAGAGATATTTTTAGGAGCAATAACCAAGATTATGAGCCTATTTTATTCCCTAAATTTATTTCTATTCAGGTGTTAAATTAAAAAAATATATAATAGAGTTCTGGAGATGTGTTGCACAACAATGTGAATGGAATTAATATTGCTGAACTGCATATATATGGTTAAGATGGTAAATTTTATTTATATTTAACACAACCAAAAAGTAAATTACATTTTGTGGAAAAAATACGTTGTAAAATACGCTTCGTGATAAGTTCTTTAACGTTAAATAAAAATATCAGTGTATTGCTATTTCAAATAACAAAAAGTTAATAAAAAAAACTTACTGTCTCAAAGAAATTAATTTAAATTTTGAAAGTGATTGTGGTATCTTGTTTGTTTTTAATGCATAAAGATTTATTCTTATGAGTATTCTAGAATAATTAACATAACATGTAAAAGTAGAAAAATGTAAAAATAAAATTTTGTCACATTTAGAAAATTGGTTTCTACCTGTTTCACAGAATAGATGGGTTGATTAATCAAGATAGTCTACAAAAAGTATCTAACACAGGGCTTAGCACATTATAGATGCTCAACAAATATGAACTTCTTTCTTTTCAATTAAAACACAGGTTCAAAACTCATACCTGGCCACTTTGAATTAACAGACAAAGGATGGTGATGCCTGCAGGTCTGGCTACTATACAGTAATTGATTTAATTATATCCAAAAAATTGTTAGCTATTGTTTTAGATTTTAAATACCAGTATCAGGAAATGTATATGGAAATATGGAATTTAACCTTAAATAGAAGTTTTCTACTTTATATTTTATAGTAACCTTTCCTCACTAAAACATTCTCATTAGTATAACATATCAGAAGTTCTCTACTTTTGTACTCATGAGATTAGAGCTATGCAAATTCAGAATTATATGTTTTGTGATTGTAAGTTCATTAGATTAACATCAAGTACCAACTAATAGGCAATACTAGACAAAGCACTGCAGTGGCTAATAATCTATAAAATCTAGTTATTGTTTTATGTAGTAGCATGCATGTACCTATGGAACAAAAAATTAGATATTTCATTAGTCAGTATAATAATTATTCCTAAATACTTTAATTCCTATGAGGTATATATTGATAATGGGGACCCTACAAAATCTATTACTAAACTTTGTGTAACTGTTGATTATTGTGATTAGTAGTAGCATCAATAATAACTGCTGGTTAATTGGAATATCTTACTTGGGATATAAATAACCAGTTGACTGCTTTAAACATTAATTTAGTCTTCAACTGAAAGACATTTTTTGAAAAGAATTTACTAGGCATTTTAGCTAATAATCACCTATTTTAAAGCTAGTTATAGCAGATGTTACAAATATTTTCTTTTTAAGTATCAATAACAAGATTTTAGGCCGGGCGCGGTGGCTCAAGCCTGTAATCCCAGCACTTTGGGAGGCCGAGACGGGCGGATCACGAGGTCAGGAGATCGAGACCATCCTGGCTAACACAGTGAAACCCCGTCTCTACTAAAAAAAAACACACAAAAAACTAGCCGGGCGAGGTGGCGGGCGCCTGTAGTCCCAGCTACTTGGGAGGCTGAGGCAGGAGAATGGCGTAAACCTGGGAGGCGGAGCTTGCAGTGAGCTGAGATCCGGCCACTGCGCTCCAGCCTGGGAGACAGATCGAGACTCCGTCTCAAAAAAAAAAAAAAAAAAAATTTTAAAGATTTCTGCTCTTAATAAAACATTTTGGAACTGAAAATATTCAATATCCTTTAAATTAAAAAGGCTTAATAATACTAAGGGACAGAGTACAGTGTATGGTAAATGATTTCTAACATTTGCTACTAACTTCAAAATAATGAACATAATATGTTGATGAATTTCACTGTTCAGTTTCTGAAGATTTCTACTGGTAAAAATACACTTCTGGATGAGAGAAACTGAACTGTTGCTGTAAATCTTAAAGTCATACAATAAGGGTGGAAACAGTCAAGGAGAACCAGTGGAGAACAAGTGGACAGAAACAGTCAGCAAGTCATCAGAGCAGTGGCTTCTACCGTGTCCTTCCACCCACGGTTTCTATTAAAGCAACAACAGAGGAGTATTTCCTTGTCTACTAGCAGCATCAATTTAATTCAACAAATAATTAGTATTTACCTCAAATAGTTTATGGTTTCGGGTTGAGCAATAAGAGTACAATCTGGAAAAAAATGAGAAGAACAGCAGAGGGAAGGCATAATAATGTACATGTGTAGAGTTGCTTCTATTTCAAATACATAATTTATTTTTACACGTTTTATATTTATGGCACACATATGTAAATATATGATAAAATGTGTCTACTTGTGTACACACATAGATATATATATTTTAAATTTATTTTGCTTATATGCTAATATAGGTTGGGACTGATTCAAATCCCAAACACAGGCCTTTTTCATTCTCTACAAGTCTATACTATACCATCTGTTATATCTGTATATGTACAGGTATAGGTATAAAAATAACAAATTAAGTGTACAATCATTCCTATTTGAGATAGAAAATTCATAGAGAAGACAAATGATAGCACTCAAATGGATTCTGTATATAGAGTTTTTGCTTTAATGGAATACATTTCCACTAGTCTCACATAATAATATCTTATGATATACTTTCAAGTTCATGGGTCAATAAAAATAAGGGATGCCAAGATGCATTCTGAAGGAAGTATTTCACCCGAATCCCCAAAGGTTGTGGCAAAAAGAACAAATGGCTACAATTTATGTATTAGCAAGAAAAATGTAGAGTTTCCTAAAGTGGCCTTCTATATATTTTCCACAGTTTCAATAATCCTTTTAAAAATGTTTAGCAAAATAATATATTGGCAAATTATACTCTTAGAAGAAAGATTTGGTTTGTATTCCACACATTAATCTTGAAGAAAAAAAATTATATTCTTAGGCTACCTGCTGCTTATAAATTATACAGTAGTATAGCTATTTTATGGAATTAGCTAAACATTCAGTTCCACTTTCTCTTTATTGAGGCTAATTCTGCATAGGACAAAAAACCAGTATGTGTCTTAATGACGTATATGGTTAGTTTAAGTAAAGTCAAATGTAATCATTGAGCCCACAAAGTCAATGGACCTTGTGCCTGAATCATCAAATATAACAAATATTCATTTTGTTTTGTTGTGTAGACATAATCCAAAAATGAATTCATTATACAATGATTGATCCTTTTCCCCAATATGAAGTTCAATATCTTACAAAGAGTTATTCAAATAGATTCTAAACAAATCAAAACAGTGAAGCATTGATATATGAAATGACAGTAATGTCCATGAAAGAAATGCTACATTTGCACATAGTAGACATTAATATAAGTTTGTAGCATTGTTGCCATAGAATCTGTCACATGCCTGAATAATTTTACATCTTCATGAATTTTTTAGCACTCAGTTCAGCTTACTTCATTGCCGTGACTTTTGAATAAATGTTGTTTTCTACATGGACCAAATCATTAATCATTGGTCTATTGCCATTCACTTGGTTTTCCTGCTTACACCCTAAATCAGATTATTGATCCTGTGAAGTTCATATTGGATAATATGATAAGCAATCATAAACATGAAAATTAAAAGATTGATTTGAAGCATGAGTATGGAGAAATGATAAAGTGTGAATATAAATAGAAGAATTAGATTTTGTGCATTTCGGATGATCCTGAAAGATCTTGGAAACCCCATTAATTTTGCTGTAAGAGAATGTAATAATAAAAATTTAAACACACAAATCGTGAATAAAATGGACCCATTTAAAGTGATTTTAAAAAGGAGATAATGATAGATATCAGATGGTTTCTGTAATCGTTTATTGGGAGAAGATAGAGGACAAGATAAACTGGACGTTAATTCACATTTAAAGACACAAAAGCTATTTAATATTTGGTTCTCATCTTGAATTCTTGAAACTATGAATAAACTTAAAAATATAAATAAACATTTTAAATTTAAAGGATACAGGAAATATTCTGTTTGATGTAAAATTTGAAAAGTATTGATATTTATTATAACAATAATTTAAGATACAAAATTGGATAGAGGCCACAGTATACGACAAATGTAGCCTAGTAAACTCAGAGAAGTGGGCTGACCATGAGGAAATAAATATCTCCAGTTCTGCTCTGCTACTAATTAGTTGTAAGAACTCAGGCAACTAACTTGTTTTATGGTTAGGTCTTTAGGAATAGCAGAATAGCTATCTGATATTCAGTTTAATAGTCTTATTTTTTTTCTCTTGAAGACAATATTTTTTGGGCAGCTAATAGAGTAAAGCCATTAGTTCTCAGCATAAAATGGACAATGAGTATGTCTGCATATACATTTATATATATATATGTATTATTTAAATTTTCTAGTTAGCATGCATATGCATTTTTGACTTTATAATTTATCCACTAAAATATATTTCTGATTTAATTTTTAATTTCTAAAAAATATGTATTTCTGCCCAGTGCAATGGCACATGCCTGTGGTCCCAGCCACTTGGCTGAGGCAGAAGAATTGCTTGAGCCCAGGAGTTTGAATTCATTCTGAGTCACACTGCAAGATCCCATCTCAAAATAAATAAATAAATACACAAACTGAGACAGAAATAAAATGTGTATTATTAATACATACATAATACTCATACCTATTAGCCTACATTGAAACTTTGCATGTCTGCTTATTTATGATTTTTCCAATCAAAGTGTTTAGAGATCAGTAAGACTAGATTTAGATTTGAGGGCATAGTGACTGAGTATTCAATAACATTATTTAAAAATATATTTAAAATTTATTTGAAAAATTAATATAACATGTTAGTTGTAGATACAATACTATCAATATCCTTGGGAGAGGGCTCTTCCATGAATGCCCTATTAAAGTTTATGAAGCAATGTACTGAACTGTCAAGGATTCTAGAAAGTCTGCGTGTTAAAGCTCCATGTTAGGATAAGCACAGACAAATAAAATTTTGTGATGAAAAACAAATCAATAAAGGGAAGAGACTAATGAGCAGTTTCGGTTACTCTGAAGGTGAAGGTAGGGAAATGGCATGAGGGCCATCTTAAGACCAACTGGCTCAACTAAACAAGCTAGTTTATAAAATCCAGCTGCGTGGAGTTGTGGACTGTTTCAAGACACAAGCTCAGGTATTTCTACTTCATTAGAAGAAAAAACTCTAGACATTAGGATATGAGATAACATGGAAATATATGTAGCTGCTGACCCTTTGTTTTGTGTATCTAGCAGGAGCTTAATTTAATGCAAGGAGAAAATATATATATATATTTATATATATAAAGTATAAGTAGGAATAGGAATAAGTATATATATTTATATATGAGTATTAAGTATATATATATTTATATATACTTACATATAAGTATTAAGTATATATGTTGAAGTACATATAAGTATGTATTTCTTTTAAGTCATAGATTCCATTTGGATGAGGAAATGTGAGAATTCAGTTGTCAAGAATGGCCTAGTGTCTAAAAGAGCCTCTTGTTAAATTCGGTTTCCAGGGCACACCTGGTGAAATGAAGCACCAATTAAGCCTGACAAGAAGGCTTTCCAAATCATTTCGTATTGCTCTAAAAATGTCTTTTAGTTCTTTTTAAAAATTTGCCAAAACCTAAATCAAACACAATTTTCTTAGTAATTACATGTTGAAGGATGTAATCATTGCAGCTTCTGAAACTGAGAGACCGGTAGCCCTGCTTGGGCATTTTCCCATAGTTGCTTTTGCTAATGTACTAATGAGCCATTGTCACAATGGAGCCAACCTGGCATTAGCACTTACAATAAATTTACTGCAAGAACACTGCTGTTTGTAATTAGCTCTTCATTACACAATCAGGCTGATTTAGAGAAACTCTTATATGATTTGCTCAGCAAATGAAGCAATATAATTACACTTCACTTGAAATCAACAAATTAGACTGCTGTTTGCAATTGGCTATATTATGTACTATTAGTGCCCAGGCAATCGTAGGCCTGTTGCTTCCTTTAACACTAAAGTAGAGTAAGCCTAATTAAAACACTGAGTTTTTCTGTATATACAAGAACAGCTACATAATGGTCACACTTTTTATAATTAAAGAAGAAAGCTAAGATTTGTGTTCAGAATATTTTACACTGGGCTCAAGCCATGACCATTTAAGGCTCTTATGATAGAAATTAGAAGCTAAAACATAACAGGAGGAAATGAAAAATTTATTTTTGAATGAAATTATTTTCTAGCCAGGGCACATGAGAATTGAGTAAGATTCAAATTAGGTTAAAGCAGAATAATAAGCTCTTCATTCAGTTTGTGTGTTTCTCAGCACTAGGTATTTAGTATTTGTTAGCTATTATAATGGCTGGTGTTCATCCCTTCTCATTGGGTTTTGACTCTGGAGCACTCTACCCTATAGAGTTGTAATAATCACTGCGGGGAGTAGTTGGTGGGAGTTTTGGAGAAGGGTTGCCTGATGTGGCAGATAAAAACACAAGACATTCAGTTAACTATAGGCATCCCGCATTTCATCTGGCAACCTTATTTTAAGGCATTTAGGGCATGCTTCTCTGTGTTAAACTAAGGGTATATATATATATATAGTTACAGTGACAGAGAGAGAAAGAGAAATAAATGAAAGTTCATCCAGATAATAAGCCTACCCCTGGGCTGTGCATGCAATAAATTTGTGAAAGAATTAATTCCTTAAAAGAGAATGGGTTAAAAAATAATTTTCAATGGAGCAATGAGTTTTGGGTAGTTTTGTACTTCTCCTCTAACAATGTATACTTCTTTAATTCAGGGACTGTCATTTTATTTCTATATTCCAGATAGTTGGCATTTATTAAAAGTATCAACCATTTCAGAAGAAATGAAATAACAAAAAAAGATTCAGTGGCTTACAATAGACTGATAGAATATTCTATGGTAGAGTTAATACTTCCATTCAAAGATCCATCGCCTTGGAAATTGAATGTAAATTATTCTTCCTTTGAATATATGCAACTAAAAAAAAAGTAATATACGTGTATATGTGTTTATGCAAATATATGTTCCTTCAGTTAATATGCTTTTTGACATACTAAGTAGTGATGCATATCGTACATAATTGTGATATTCATTCAGTTTTATTGTAGTTTCATGAAATCTAGTTATTTAAGACAATTTTTGGCAAATGATAAGAAAAAGATTTCTATCTCCTTGCCAAACCCTGAATTAATTATTTTATTTAAAAAGTTTATTTGATACATTAGTTTATGAAAGATTTAGAACTTCTTAAATATGTTCAATGAGTTCTCTTCATGGCATGTATGGTCAAATATACCTGTGTCCTATCTAATTTATTACCTGAATTGTTCCTCATTCTCAAAGGGAACAACTATGAATAAGATTTACGGGTTATATAACTCTTTGCTAAAATTTCAGAATCAGTGTGCATATTGAGCTGGGACAAGAAGATCCCATTCTACAGTTTTCTGATGCAGTTTGCTTTGAGGTAAAGAGGAAGTTTGAAAGTTCATTTGGTTATGAGCCTAACCCTGGGCTATGCCGGCTCTGAGTGTGCTCCCTAGTCAGACACTAGGAAATGAACAATGCCATATCTTTGAAAAACTTACTAGACTTTAGCTTTATAATTTCTATTTTGAGTAGCATTTCATTGTCTCATTCCTTTCTACAAATTATGTGAAGATACTGAGTAATCAAGATCTTTAGAGCATTAGACCTAAGAAAGATGATTCCAAAAAATGAATGTCCAAGTTTAAATGTTAGAGAATTGGGCTACAATATAAAGTACAATAACCTGAAATACTTTCCTTGGGAAAGTGCTGATCTGTATTCATTTGTTTCTGTATAGTAAAAATCATACACTTTAAGTTTGTTCCTTTTCACCCTCAACTTCTATTTCTCTTATTTTGAATATTCTGATATCTAGTAAAATGACCAAACAGCTCAGTTTCAGGGAATGTGTTCCTTTTGCTTTGTTGCAGATGTTGTGTTCATTTGTAGTCTTACCGTGTTAAGGAGAAGTGATTTTTTTTCACAAGATTCGTCCAAAAAATCTTCCTATAACAATTAAAAAACAACTCTCTTTTTGAGATCCTTTCTATTTCTGGTGGCATACTACTTTTCAATGCAATCACAGTGTTATTGAAGAATTTAAGGAACATTTAGAAAAACATAATCTTTTCTCTTTAAAATTGTATCCTTTACCATTCCAATAACGGCAGTTAACTGCTTTGGATTTAAAATTACACTTTAAGTGTATTTCAATAGTAGAAATTATGTGACTGAAGGCAGCAGTGCCATTGACCTCATTGAGAAATTTCTTCATGTTATCTTTTAAAATGACAGGTTTATACATCATTCTGTAGAGAATGCTGAGCCTACTAGTTGAACATAGATTCAATTTCAAGAATATAAGGGAAAAAAAACATTTTAGTAATCACAGGGACAACATGACAGTGTTAAGTTCATTGCGCTAAGCCAGGCAGATAGTATAGAACAAAGCCTAAAGCTCCCAAATAAATGAAAGCTACAAAAAATTTACCCTTCCTGGAGACGTACAGCCTGCAATGAAATAGTACCATTTATTGAAGATATCTCATATGAAGTAGAAGTATCATTAGAAAGTGTTTTTATTAAACTAAGTAAGAAGTACGGTGAACACAGATGTAGATGTCTGAAAATTCTCTCTTTTAGGAGGGGAGTTCTGTGTCTGTTAATAAAAATCTCTCTCTCTCTCTCCCACCACTTCCACCCCATACCCCCCCTCACCTCTTCCTCCTCCAGAAGACAGGGAAGGTATAATGCTAGTAGTAAACAGCTTAAGAATATTCTTCACTGGATTTTACCATCACAAATAAATAAAAACTTGAGGTGTCTATTATTATTTTAATTTCTGTGGGTTTGCTTCTAAAGTATACATTTCATATCTACAGTACAATTTAATTTATCCACAGATGCAATGATACAACTTTCTAGAAGCACAGTTTCTCTGATAAAGTATGTTAAATAGTATGTGTATAGTTAAATAAGGTAATAAATTTATAGGAAGAAAATGAAAGTTAACACTGACTTCAAAGTTATTTTGCGAGAGAAAGTATAGATGAGAAAAGAACTATATTTTCCTAATCTAAAAATATTTGCAGTAACTGGGAAATTTTTTATGGTGAGATATAAATCCTTTAGAAGGTTAAAATAAAGTGAGATTTAACTTATACAGAAATGACCATAACAAAGCTAACACCTTGAAAACTAGATTCTGGATGTCACATAGAGTATTGAATTTAGCTTTATTTTCTCCTTTACTGGAATGAAAATTAGTTTTAAAAATGATATTAATAGACAATACAATTCACTAACTGAATTTTAAGCAGCAAAACTTTATAGAAGCCAAGACTATAGGAAGAGAGGGATAAAGCTCTTTGTGATTTTTGTACATTTTCCAAATCAATTGGGTATGTGTATGTGTGTGCATGTGTGTGTGAGTGTTTCATACATGATTTATTGTTCATGTAATAGAAATAACACAAAAGAAAGAATATTAAAGTTAACAAGGAATAATGAAACTTTGCAAAAGGAGAAAAGAATTACCCGAGCAGTCACCTTTCAGTATGTCACTAACAAAATGAAAGGACAAATTGGATTTGCTTTTTTTCTATCTTCTCTGTGCTAGATGATTTAGTCTCCGATTGTCTCATTTATCATTTGTAGTGAAATGTTTTGCACTTAGGTTTCATTTCACAAAAATAATCATTCTCCTGTGAAACATCTATTACTCTTAGTAAACAGGAACATACAGTCAAGGATGTCGATAGAGTGGTCATGTTTAGTAGATATGCTCTTCAAAGTCTGACTTCAGGTGGAGGTTCTTCTGGAAATAAACTTTGTCAGAATCCCTCAGGCTGGGCCCTTACATCGTCAGCTTTCCTCTCTAACCTTCTGTGCCATATCCTAACACTAACCTACTCTTGCCCTTTCTTTGAGTCTTGCTCTTCTCCCATCTCCATGACTTCACTTCTCCTGCTCCTCTATTTAGGACCTGTCACCCGCACCACCTTCTAAACATGATGTCATCTTCAAGAAGGGGTCACAAGTTCATGTAAAGTCTTTCAACTCCTAAACTCTGTCTAGAAGATCCCGTGGCTTTTACAGTCTAACATGTATTTGTAACATATGTCACAGTTGTTGGGTTCGCTCATCTGTGAGACCACAAGTATTTCTTGTCCTTTGTCTTTATATAATGCTTGACATTCATTATCAATACAGTTTTGATGGTTTTCTGTTAGATCCTTGTCTACATTCAGAAAAATATGGTACCAAATCAATTTTGCAAAACTAAAATTTATTAGAATTAATTTTCCTCAGAGGTTAATAGTAGTATTATAATGTAAGTACTAGCTAAGTGCCAGAGAAACTTCTGTGGATCGTTGAGCTTTACCTTGCACTTACTAATCCTATTAATAATCTCAAAAGCACCAAAGCATGTATTTGTTAGACACAAAGGACACAAAGAAAGCAAGTAGGTGATAATTGAGGACTGAGAGTTCCAATTAGCACAACTGAGATTTTTCTAAAATTTTAAAAGGGCACAAATCTAACACTTTGAAAAATCTAGTGTAAGGGTGTTTTGGCTGTTATAAATTTCAGGAAAAATAAATGGCTAAACCAGCTGGAACTGGTTGTATGTCTGAGAACAAATGGCATAGGAGTAGATGAGAGAAGCAAGCTTTTTCAATAGGTATATGAAGATAAAAAGAACACCTTCTTGTTTGAAGTTAAATAAAACTGTCTTAACAAATAGTAAATCTGGGGCAAAAAAATTTAAAAAGAGGAATAAAATAAGTCTTCATTTAAGCATCATGCTTTGATTTTTTGGTTACATTCTATTTTGCTGGTGAATGAGAAAAACTCATCAATTTACACAAAAAGTTTTATTTTTCTGCACAATATATAAAGCAGAATAACAAAATCATATGGAGATTGAAGCAACACATATCTAGGACTCCTGCCATGTGAAGTAGGACAGACAGAAATAATACTTATTTAACAATACTTTAACCAATAAATTTATTTAAATTAGATTATTAAAATGTAGTACAGAGGCCTGACAATGATTTCTTGAATCTTTGAGTTGTTCACATGAATCCATACTACTCAGAGGCTACTGAAATTCTTTTGAAATTCAGAGAAGAAAAAATTCTTGATAATTCAGTAATATTAATGAAGACAGTTTGTACTAAAAGCATACATCATGCAAATCAAGTGTTCTCTGCTTACTCTGCACATAGTTATTTTCTTAATAGAAATATAAAGATTAACACAGACATTTTACAAAATACAGGCTAGCCAAAAATAAAAATTTATGCAATATTTTGACTAAACACTGTTAACTTTTTATAATACATATTTGTGGTTATATATGTATATGTAAACCTATACATGTGGAGTTATTTTATTGCTAAAATCAATTGCTTTATTTAATGCATGATGACATAACTATTTCATATTAACTCCAAATGGGAAACAGTATCTGTTTCACAAGCTGTATGATCCAGTAGGCTGGTTAACTGTATGTTCTGGCCAAGTAAAAAGTAGTGGTAACAAAATACATATTTTAACACATTTATATTAATTTTTAAATAAAATGTAGACGCTATCATCAAGACACAACTAAAAAGTTGATTTTTTTGTGTGCTAATTTCAGTAATGTTTGATGTGAGTCTCTGTGGAGGTGGGTACCATAACCTTTTCAGTGTCCAGGGTCTCTATGTTTTCAGTCGGCTTGTCCGCAAGAAAAAAAAAAAATGAAACATTGGCAAGGGAAGGACAGTATTGAAAGAGCCTCCAAAAAATACTTACCAAACCAAGCCCATAAATACAAATTAACCTAACTCGATTTCTATGTCACCGAATATCCTTCTACAAAATTATTTTTAGGGATTGAATATATTTGTAGAGTTATATAGTTGTAGAGTTGTTATAGTTTAGTGAACCAATACCTTCTTGCTGGATGTTCCGGTAGTTTCCCATTATCAAGAAACAATCTCACAGGTTACCTTAACGCAATAAAGAATACATACTCTTTAACTTAACACTGTCAGTTTCTTTCTTTCATGTCAACACATAAGCAATAAACGATTGCAAAGCTAGTCTTATTTTGAAAAGGAGAGTGCCTATCTCTAATGGATTAAATCTAATACACTGCTTCTGCTCCCCCCTTATTGGACAAGGATGCCTTGAATGAGATATGAAAAAGGATAGCACTCTCTTCATCATCAGCCATTGTTTTCATAAATGCCATTTAACACATGTTCATTTTATTAATAAAAGATCAGTGGCCCTCATATCTTTTAGTTTGGCAGCTCATTTTAACATTGGTCCGTCAAGATCACTTCTTAAGTCAGCACTGACTAATTATTTTTAATAAACATTAACTCCTTTTGTTACTGTTCCATTATCATAATTTAAGAATATATAATTGTTTGCCTAATTTTCTCTCCATAAAATTGTAATGTTGACAGCTAGACTTTTATTAATGTGAAATTATTTTGTCATCATACTAAGAGTATGTAATGAAGAAATTTTACAAAATACATTCTGCTTTAGAAATAGAACAGAAAAGACAACTGCCTGATGGTTGGCATGCAGTTAGGGAAGACAGAGTTAAGAATAATAAAGAATCCAAAGAAGGACAGAAGAATCCAAAAGTAAAATAAAAGAAAGACTGTTAGCCTGTACTATACTGACAACAATTGTATTTAGAAAATATAAAAATAAAAGATACTGGCTGGGCACAGTGGCTCGTGCTTTTAATCCCAGCACTTTCAGAGGCTGAGGTGGGAGGATCACGAGGTCAAGAGATCGAGACCATCCTGGCCAACATTGTGAAACCCTGTCTCTACCTAAAAATACAAAAATTTGCTGGGCATGGTAGCACATGCCTGTCGTCCCAGGTACTCAGGAGGCTGAGGCAGGAGAATCGCTTGAATCTGGGAGGCAAAAGTTGCAGTGAATGGAGATCGTGCCATTGCACTCCAGCCTGGTGACAGAGTGAGACTCCGTTTTAAATAAATAAATAAATAAGATACTTATTTCTAGGAGAGTTAAATCCATTTTTTATTACAACAATAAATGTAGAGCTCACATAAGGTGAGTGATTTGTTATATGGATGTGACTACTCAACAACTCAAAAGGTCCTTGAACGTGTAAGAAATTAGCATATGGCTCCCAGTGTTTCAATGATTATGCGCTCTAATATTATAACTGTAAGGCAAAATATTACTTTGAAATCATGCCCTCAAATTCCAGTAATGCTTTTATTATCTTAATAATTTCATGGGTGTCAAGGAGATCAATGGATTTCTATTAGCATCGAATGTGAACTCTATATGAAAGAATTAACATTAATACCCCAAATAAATTCATATGTAATATGAAGACTCCTAAAAGAGTTTATATCTATCACAGACCCATTAAATACTATAATTTCTAAGATTCACACACAAGCATATAGACTATCTCTCACGTGAACAGACACATATATATATACCTAGGTAGCCTCCCATCAGACATTAGTTTCATCTTGAATTTACATCTTGATTTTCTAGTTTTGTTAGTCATTGTAAGATAGATACTATGTTAGAAAAAAATCTGCATTAAAAATGAAAATTTCAAGGACAGATTACATATAATTTTTAAATTTATAAAGAATTTATAAAGAACATTTCTAATGATGGATGTTTTCTTATTAGTCCTGAAAGAAAGCAAACAAAATGTACTGGATGACTTATTTAACTATTGCATTCAATAAAATGTGCAAAATTAAAATTGTCTTTTAATTGGAACATACTGATAATCACATAACAATAAAGTGACATCCATGCAATTCTCTGAATAGTTTGTTTTTTTAACACAAGCCCTGACAATATATCTCCATCAACAAACCTCACATATCCTAGAAGTTAGGACTGCAAGTTTGTTGAAACCGAGCTATGGTTGTAATCAAACATGTCACAAACATAACTGTACAGGCGAGTGATTTTATTGAGGACTGTTCTTAGGTAAGGAGAAAAATATCATTGAGTTTGGGCACTGAATGGAAACCATCTCTTATTTTCAGAAACGCCTCATTTGGCTTGCACTTCTATAAACAATATTGGAAGCTACAGCTGTGGGTTGCTGAGATTTTTTCTTGCCATGAAAAATGCTATCAACTCAAAAATAAATAGTAGATCTCACGTTAAATGTCTTTGCTGCAGTGAGAACTATGGTAAATCAAAACATGTAGAATATAAAGGCTTAGACTTAAAAAAAGAAAATAGTAATTGCAGCTACACAGGCTTTAGATCAGAAGAAGGCAGGTTTCCTGGCAATATGAAGAGTAACACTTAGGTCAGACACTTTTAAACGCAAACTGCCTGAGGAAGGGCTCAGGTCAAGGAGACAGAAGAAAATGATGACAGTGTTTTATAGTTATTACAAGAAAAAATATACGTATTTGAGATACACAGTTTTTGGTTAACAGGGCAGGAGTCTTTTCTGAAGTTGACAAAATGTGGGTATGCTGGAGTGTTTTCATGACTTTTATAATAGAATGGTGGGAGGAGCACCAGGATGATTTAGCCACTTACTGCTTCTGTACACGATGATTTAACAGACTTCCATTGGTTTAATTATGCGTGAAGTCAGAGAATGAAGCAGCAAATTCCAAAGGTTTAGAGACTCATTTTTCTCCTCAGGGAGGCTGCATCAAGTTGTATATTAATTATACATTAATTAATTAATGTTGCCAGTTGATTTCCACTAAAATTATATTCATGTTTAAATTTTTGAAACTAATTTTTGCCCATATTAAAAACCTGTGCTATTTACTCTTCTTTATATTTGTAATATTTCACCTCTTGTATCAATAATTATCCTGGGAAATTGGAGTTCAGGGATTATTCTTTTTCTTTACTGAACTACATTAAGTCAGACTTCTATAGGTAACACAATTGACAATGGTCAATTCTTTCATCACAGGTCTGATATCTCATAATATATTTTATTTTAGGAAAAACATCTAAACGTGTTATATACTCCTGTGCCATTAACTCTAATATATTCAAGGGAAAATCATTGTATATTGGCAATAAGAAGATAGACTAAAGGTCACAAGGTAACAATAAAAATATAATATTAATGGTTGTTCAAAGAATTCTGATTAAAATAAAAAATGAAAACACACAAAAAGTAGAGATTTGCAACTTTTCTGTTTGACCCTGATAAATAAAACAAAATTATATTTTTTCAGTCTTTGCACACATTATTTGTAAATATCCATGAAGACAAAAGTAATGAGTTTTTTAAAGCTACAATGCATGTTTATGCAATACGACTATTGTATGAATCTTTACATTACAGAAACATATAGACTCATGGGTGTAACTCGTGACTAAGGAATGGTGATGATGGCCTCTTTGGACATAAGTTGATTAACAATCGATTTATAAATATAGAATGCTTCTAAAGCTAGCAAAAGCCTGTCAATTTATAATTTAGGGGAGATTCTCTTGTCAGATGCTCTGTAGTATCAATAATCCTGATAACACACATTGAAAACATAAAAAGAAAGAAACTGCTGTTCATCCTAGCACCTTCTGATGAAGTAACAGAAGATATCTGAAGCACAGCTAATGAGTATAACTTAATATAAATGATAGTAATTGCTGCAATTTCTGTGTGGCAGGTAGTATAGAAACAGCTAAAACAGACCAAATACATCATGCTAAAATCATTTTATAAACAAGAGCTCTCTGTTAGTAAATATCTGCTTGTCAGGAGTGGTGTCAGCTGCTAGAAGAAAATGTAACTGCCTCAACTTTCTTCTTTTCCAAATGATAAAAAAAGGGCCGGGCGTGGTGGCTCATGCCTGTAATTCCAGTACTTTGGGAGGCTGAGGCAGGTGGATCACCTGAGGTCAGGAGTTCGAGACTAGCCTGGCCAACGTGATGAAACCCCATCTCTACTAAAAATAAAAAAATTAGCCGGGCATAGTGGTGTGTGTCTGCAGCCCCAGCTACTCGGGAGGCTGAGGCAGGAGATTTGCTTGAACCCGGGAGGAGGAGGTTGCAGTGACCCGAAATTGCGCCACTGCGCTCCAGCCTGGGTGACAAGAGCAAAACTCCATCTCAAAAAAAAAAAAAAAAAAAGAAGAAGAAAATAAATTTCAGGCCTACTGTTAATTTCTGTATATATGACTTTTTTGTTGAAGTTGGGAACACATATGTGTTACATCAAAGAAACTCCATGGCTCTCACATTATAATATGTGAATAAAAATAACAATTTTTATGGTTATAATTCACTTTCGTTATATTTTTAAAAATGCTTTCAATAAAGAGACAAATATAGAAACAGAAAGTTTAATGTTAGCTAATTATTATACAGTATATACAGTAATTAGTTTAAATTAGCAAGTATAAAGTAATTATAATTAGTAATTATAAAGTTGTGGTGTAAAGAAACTCATCAAAATTTACAAGTTTTATAGGCTTATAAAAGCCAGATTACCTGTGTACCAGGTTTTAAAATAATATTAGCCATGAACAATCAACTATCTACATCTCTTTAATTTAACACAATGTTTTATTAAACTTTTACGTATGGTTTCTTTAGTTATAATAAACAGTGGGAATAATATATATTCCATTTATCAATTTATTTAAACCTTCAATGTGAGTGACTGAGTTAAAATTCTGGCAAAAATTGAACATAAATATAAAATAAAATCGACACCATTTTTTGAATTCTCAGCAGAAACCTGAATAAATTAGCATTAAAATACAGTTTGAATAATTAAGACATTACAGAAGTAAAAATAAAGCATGTAATGAAAGCAGTTACATAAAGCCCAGTAGTCAGATACTCATTACCACATTTAATTGAACATAACAGGATCACTGGTGGGGCTGTCACAGCGAAATCTTGAAGACAAAAATATGTCATTTGCACTCTCAAAATATTTTTGTATGCTATATAAAGGTTTTACATATTAGAAATGTTCAATTAAGCAAAAGATGAGATTTTTAAAAGAGACGTTAAGCTTCATCATTTAATGTGTCATTAATGAACACCTGTGATGTTCCCTGAAAATGAAACTTAAGTTAATAATCTGCTACTCAGAGTGGTTGGAGTCTCTGTTGTCTCTTTGTTTTGTTTAATGGCAAATTTGGCCTGAAGATAGTTATGCTAGAGCTACAGAGAAGCTTGAGAGCTACACGGAAAAGAAGCAGAGGAAGCACTTTGTGACAACTGTGGACAGATACGTGGAGGGGTGATGTTGCCCAGTTCCTAGAGGTGCTTACCTTATTCTCATTTTTCTCAAGTGTTTTCTCCTAAGGGACAGACACTCTCACATGTTCTGGATTAAGAAAATGTGGCACATATACACCATGGAATACTATGCAGCCATAAAAAAGGATGAGTTTGCGTCCTTTGAAGGGACATGGATGCAGCTGGAAACCATCATTCTTAGCAAACTATCACAAGAAGAGAAAACCAAACACCGCATGTTCTCACTCATAGGTGGGAACT
>NW_012118487.1:15362228-15390680 GCF_000951035.1 Colobus angolensis palliatus
AAAAAAAAAAAAAAAAAAAAAAAAAAAAAAAAAAAAGTTATCACAGTCCCCTCTGCTGTGTTCATATACAGCAGCAGCCCCCTTTTTGGCACCAGGGATCGGTTTCATGGAAGACAATTTTTCCACCAGGGAAGGGGGATGGTTTGGGGATGAAAATGTTCCACCTCAGATCATCAGGCATTAGTTAGAGTCTCATAAGGACGGCTCAACCTAGATCCCCGGCATGGGCAGTTCACAATAGAGCGTGTGCTCCAGTGATAATCTAATGCCACCACTGATCTAACAGGAGGTGGAGCTCAGGCAGTAATGCTTGCTGGCCTGCCACTTACGTCCTGCTGTGTGTCCCGGTTTCTTTCTTTCTCTTTTTATTTTATTATACTTTAAGTTCTGGGGTACATGTGCACAACGTGCAGTTTTGTTACATATGTATACATGTGCCATGTTGGTGCGCTGCACCCATTAACTTGTCATTTACGTTAGGTATATCTCCTAATACTATCCCTCCCTCCTCCCCCCACCCCATGGCAGGCCCCGGTGTGTGATGTTCCCCTTCCTGTGTGCAAGTGTTCTCATGGTTCAATTCCCACCTATGAGTGAGAACATGCGGTGTTTGGTTTTTTTGTCCTTGCGATAGTTTGCTGAGAATGATGGTTTCCAGCTTCATCAAAGGACATGGACTCATCCTTTTTTATGGCTGCATAGTATTCCATGGTGTATATGTGCCACATCTTCTTAATACAGTCTATCATTGATGGACATTTGGGTTTGTTCCAAGTCTTTGCTATTGTGAATAGTGCCACAATAGAATCTACAAAGAACTGAAACAAATTTACAAGAAAAAAACAACCCCATCAAAAAGTGGATGAAGGATATGAACAGACACTTCTCAGAGGAAGACATTTATGCAGCCAACAGACACATGAAAAACTGCTCATCATCACTGGCCATCAGAGAAATGCAAATCAAAACCACAGTGAGAAACCATCTCACACCAGTTAGAATGGTGATCATCAAAAAGTCTGGAAAAAACAGGTGTTGGAGAGGATGTGGAGAAATAGGAACACTTTTACACTGTCAGTGGGACTGTAAACTAGTTCAACCATTGTGGAAGACAGTGTGGCAGTTCCTCAAGGATCTAGAAGTAGAAATACCATTTGACCCAGCCATCCCATTACTGGGTATATACCCAAAGGATTATAAATCATGCTGCTATAAAGACACATGCACACGTATGTTTATTGAGTCCCAGTTTCTTAACAGGGCTCCGACTGGTTCAAGTCTGCAGCCTGGGAGTCGTGGACCCCTGATAAATAGTCATCCTCATTTGATGTATGAGAAAACAAAGGTGGAGAGAACTTGCTCCCCTTCTCAAAAGTCAAAAACTCAGTAAGCTAAGCAGTAGAGATTCAAATCCACAAAACCTGACACCAGAACTAGACAATTTTTAGTGTATTATTTTGTATCTGCAAGAGCAAGAAACACAGATGTTTTATACAAATTTGTTCATTAAGCAGATATGTTTTTCTCTCCAAGAAAAACTTTAAGCCAGAGCAACTCTTTCTTTAAATACTGTAAATCGGCCAGGAATGGTGGCTTGTACCTACAATCCCAGTACTTTGGGAGACAGAGGAAGGAGGATCCCTTGAGGCCACAGAGCGAGACTGCTCTATATTTAAAAAAAAAAAAAAAAAAAAAAGAATAAGAAATACTTTAAATACTTTTGAGAGAAGTTTTTACTTCTCTAAGAGAAACTGAAGATCTAACATTTTATATTTTTTCAAAGCTTAATTTGTCTTGATAGTGTAATGAGAATGTTTCTAAAATTTCTGGTACGTGTAAAGAACAATTGTTAATTAAAATAACTATTTAGGCCGGGTGTGCTGGCTCATGTCTGTAACCCCAGCACTTTGGGAAGCCCAGGCGAGCAGATCACCTGAGCTCAGGAGTTTGAGACCAACCTGACCAATACAGCGACACTCTGTCTCTAGTAAAAATATGAAAATTAGCTGGGTGTGGTGGCATGCGCCTGTAATCTTGGCTACTTGGGAGGCTGAGGCAGGAGAATTGCTTGAACCCGGGAGGTAGAGTTTGCAGTGAACCGAGATCACGCCACTGCATTCCAGCCTGGGCAACAGAGCAAGGCTCCATCTAAAATAAATAAATAAATATAAAACTATTTAAAGTTTTTTGAGATAAAAAGTTGATTAGCATTATCTTATTTTACTCATTAGTGTGTCCTTTCAATCAATATTGGAAATCAATTGGAAAAGGAACTTATATTTGTTCCTTTAAGGCTTTATAAAGTGAAATTCTTGAAATCATTACATATTCCCTCTGTCTAGTAATAGGCAATGTGCATTATCTGATGAGTCAGTACAAAATCCATTCTATGTGTTTGGCTAAACAAAGTTCACAAACAAGCAGTAGTAAGAGATCAGTTGTTTAGAAATTATGTTTGTCATCTTACAAACATTCCCAGTGTCACAAGAAGCTTCTTAGTTGCTGCTATGGTTTGAATGTGTCCCTCCAAAATTCAGATGTTAAAATGTAATGGCCAATTTGATGGTATTAACGGGGTGCCTGCCTTTAAGAGGTAGTCAAGCCATAAAGCCTCCTCCACTTGTGAATGAGATTAAAGCCCTTATGAAGGAGGCTTCTGAGCCAGGCACAGTGGCTCACATCTGTAATATCAGCTCCTCCAGAGGCTGAGGTGAGAGGATTGCTTTAGCCCAAGAGTTCAAGGCAGAAGAGAGTTATGATCATGACACAGACTTTCAGCTCTGGGCAAAAGAGCAAGACCCCATCTCTATTAAAAAGAGAAAGAAAAAGAATAGAAGTGGCTTCTCACAGTGTTTATCCCTCTTCCCCTTCTTTCTGCAAGGTGAGGACACAGCGTTCCTCTCCTCTCACAGACGCCCTTCAAGGAACTGTCTTGAAAGCACAAACCAGACCCTCACCAGACAGCAACATGCTGCCACCTAGATCCTGGACTTTCCAGCCTTCAGAACCGTGAGGAATAAATTTATATTCCTTATAAATTATTCAGTCTATGGTATTTTGTTATAGCAGCACAAATGGACCAAGACAGTTGCCCACATCCACAATGATATTGAGCTTACTGAAATTTGAAGATGATGGTTCTCATTTACCTAGTCTATAAATTAGTTTTTAACACTGAAGTAATTTAACTCATTTAAAATACACATAATATTGACTTTTTTAAACACAATTAACCACTCTATTCTTTTTTTTTCATAAGAGTGCTTTAACTCACCGTATGACTTGTTTAGGAATGCCAACATTTCTGATTTACATGCCCTGTTTGTAATCAAAGCTCCTAGGAGCCTCAGTGTAAAGTCTTTTTGCATTTTTATCTTGCTCTGTGTTTAAATTTAACACTACTAATTAAGCCTTTTTGCTTTATGCATCTCATTTGAACAAAACATCGCATTTTAAGTCATAATTACATTTATTATTTCCGGAAATACAGGAGCCCCCTTATCCAGGAAGGATATGTATCAAGACCCCCAGTGGATATCCAAAACCATAGATAGCAGCGAATTTGTATAAACTATGCTTTTCTAACTGATAACTGAGATGACTACTAAGTGGCTATTGGGCAGGTAGCACATGTTGCATAGACGCGCTGGACAAAGGGATGATTCATATCCTGGGTAGGACTGAGCAGGTAGTTGTGATATTTTATCACACTATTCAGAGTGGTACATAATTTAAAACTTATGAATTGTTTATTTCTGAAATTTTCCATTTAATATTTTCAGACTGTCAATGACTGTGGGTAACTCAAACTGCAGAGAGCACAAGCATGAGTACGGGAGCATTACTGTAACATGGCTTTTGTTCTGTTAATCAAATTTTAAATAGTCCATAGTGGCTCTATTTCACAAACAATCCATGATCGCCCAAGAGTATGTTAAAAGCATCAATTGCAAACATAGCTATTAGATTGCAATGTGTGAAAAATAAATCACTTATTAAAATATTAAACGACAGGCCCCTAAAATATTTTATGTTATTTTCTTTGGGTTAAAAAGGTAGTGACTTTTATTTTGCTAAAGGAAATTTAAATAATAAGAAATAAATAAAATTAAAATTGCAGAAATTGTTCCATTGACAGTTTTTTGCATTCAACTACAATACAAGAGTGAGAAAGTACATCATTCATCACTTCCAAGCAATCTTGTCATACGGTGTGGCTCTGTCACTAAATTAAATTCAAATGGTCAAATGGAAACATAAAGCTATAATTTTTAAAGAAAAACTAGCAAGTGTTATTTTTTAAAATCATGAACTAAAGGAATTTTCTTTTTTAGTAATAGGTATTTCTAAACTAAGGTAGTTTTATTGTCTTCCAGCAGCCCTTTACTCAACTAATTTGATATATTATAGTGAAAAAATATTAAGCATATAAAAAGCTATCTATCTATCATCTGGGTTTGTCAAATACTGTTATGTAAGTCATATTTGCTTTACATAATTTTTTTTACTGATTAAGAAATAAAACTTAACATAAAGCTGAAGACTGAAGTCATGTAGTTCTCTATGATTTTATTTTCCTCCTACCTTCCTCAGATGCAGTCAATATATTGAGCTTGGATTTTAGCATTACCTTATGTGTTGTATGTATCTACTCATTTTATTTCAATTGCTATATAAACAGAACGTATTACAATTTTCAACTTAACTTTTATTTATATTCACTACTTAATTTCTACCCTTTTAATAAATATGCATTCCCATAATTTCTGCAATAGATCTTGGAAGAATTTGACCATTCATTAATCTTTTGAAGGAAGAAAATTACTGATTTGTTAAAATGCACCACTGAGTACTTCTTTTCTACATCAATGATTTCTACTCTAACTATATCTTTCCTTTTCTCTCTCTTTTTTTCTGCAGTTATTTTTAAAACATTTTGAATTAGACATAGTTAATACATTTTATCCTAGTTGGGAAACATTTAATACATTAACTTTTATTACTAAATGTGTCAGAAAAATTTTCAAATATGTATTAAAATATGAAGTAGGTAGAGATGTCTTATTCCATACAATCCTAAAGAATTTCATGTGAACAAAACTAAAATGTAGGTCATAGTTCCTGAAATTATGTCTTGTCTAATAAAAACATATAATGATACATTTCTAAATTTTAAATTTGGAGGATTTTTAAAAACTAACTGTAAGCTATTAGAAATATTAGGAATTGGAAAAAAAAACAAGAAAATAAAGTTCACCAAAAATATAGATATAGATATATAGATATAGCACAGCTTTTCTCGCTGCTTATTTTTAAATAACTAATAATATAGATCATGATTTCATTTTTTAGGTGGGTATGTCATGTAAGAATGCTACCCACTACCCCCGAAGCAGGTTGCTAACACTAAATATAGTGTACATAAAATTAGATACCCTACATAGGAGGCAGGTTATTTCCTCAAATTTTTTTCTCATCAACATTATGATTTTAGTACTAGGACAAAGGCATCTCTTTTAACAGATGAACATGAATTCCAGAAAGTACTCTAATGGGGAATGGATACACTAATACAGCAAATTACAATTTAGTTGAAGCAGATAAAATGCTAATGCCAAATCTCAGTGAAATAAGCTAGGTTTCATTTGAAAAGACCTCCGTTTGAATATGTAACGTCTCTTGGATGTTGAAGTAAATATCTTACCAAGGTTACTGTAAGTTTCTAAATAACTTTCCTAATAAATGTCTTTATTCTTGCACAAAAATACTTTCTGTGGCTCATATATGTAAACTTTATCTTACACTAAAAGAACCACCAAAATGAAGATTAGCAACTTTGAAGTGACAACTAGAATTGATTCAAATATTCAAAGCAATAGAGCATTGCGTTCTATGATTTTAAATTGACCAATATATGGTATTTCTAAAACAAATGAACAAATAGAACAACAGCAGACAGATGCTCCATCTACATTAAACTCTCCTACTGTACTCATGAATCTTAGAGCCAAGTGGCTGAGCTCATGAGCTCTGGAACAAGCAAAACTGTGGCTAAGTACTATATTGGGATGTTAAAATAGGATTTATCTGTTAAAAATGGTGACAATAGAGTAAAACTTAGATTTGTTAGGAGAAGTAAAACACAGGGGACATAAAAATCCTGCCTATTTTGATCGTATTCAACATGCAAATGAATAACTATACTTTGTGATGAAAGGTATGACTCCTTTAAAAGAAGTACATTTGTATTAGATTGTGGAGTGAAAATGTATTTGAGAGGAAAGTAATGTTTACAGTAAAGATGAAGTTTGAAGAACAAATAGAAGTTGTTTGAAAATGTCACAGAATGAGGATACAGCATGAGCAAAAAAACAGAGGCAGAATAGCTAAAACAATGTTCAGTAATAGGAAGAACATTTTAGTTTATAAAAACTGAAGGAAATGTAGACTTGGCAGAAGAAGGTGAAGAGAGAGGGGGCGAGACCATGGACTGCTTAAAGAGGATTTGAAGAAATAATTACCAATATATCCTAAATTTGATTAAAAAATCAATCTACATATAAAAAGAAACTCAGTGAATTATAAGTAAGAAAAGCTGAAAGAGTCACATTTAGACAAATCATATACAAACTGTCAAAGGTAAAGACAAAAAAAGAAGATAAAAAGCAGCAAGAGAAAATGACTTACTGGGTATAAGGTATCTTCAATAAGATTAACAGCTGACTTCTAATCCAAAAGGACAGAGTCCAGGAGGTAGTATCATATTCAAAGTATAAGAAGAAAATAAAGTCAACCAAAAAGTTTATATTCAGAAAATCAAGTTTTCAAAAATGAAAGCGAAAATAAAATATTCTCAAATAAACAAAAACTTAGTGATTTCATTCCTGGCATATCTGTACTACAGAAAGTACCAAAGAAAGAAACTTTAGGTTAAAATGAAAAGATATAAAAGCAAAATATATATATATTTTATAATTAAAAAAGGGCCAATTATTCAGGAAGATATAACAAGTATAAATACATTTGAACCCCATATCTGTACTACAGAAAATACCAAAGAAAGAAACTTTAGGTTAAAATGAAAAGATATAAAAGCAAAATATATATATATTTTATAATTAAAAAAGGGCCAATTATTCAGGAAGATATAACAAGTATAAATACATTTGCTGTACTACAGAAAATACCAAAGAAAGAAACTTTAGGTTAAAATGAAAAGATATAAAAGCAAAATATATATATATTTTATAATTAAAAAAGGGCCAATTATTCAGGAAGATATAACAAGTATAAATACATTTGAACCCCAGGAAAAAGTCTCGAAGTACACACAGCAAAAACTAAGAAAACTGAAGGACTAATTGACAATTCAGTGATAAACACTGAAGATTTCAATGTTGCAATTCCAACAATGAATAGAACAATTAGGCAGGAGATCATGAAGAAAACAGAAGACTTAAACTGCACTAGGTACCATGTATAACCATAATCTATAGAATATGCAATCACAGCAGAATATATTAAAACATTCTTGTCAAGTACTCATGAGTGCCTTGATAAACCATATGCTAGGCTATAAAACATACCTCGATAAATTTAAAAGGTATTAAACAGTTCATCATCTCTTCTGCAAACACAATACAATTAAAAACAAAAATCAATAACAGAAGAATAATTAGAAAACTTAAACATGTATGAATATTAAAGAACACACTTCTAAATAACCAATGGGTAAAACACACACACACACGAAAAATTACAACATAATTGACATGAATGAAAGTAAAAAGACAACACAACAAACCTTAGCCAGTCATAGTGGCCCATGCCTATAATATCAGCTGCTCAGAGGCTGAAACAGAAGGAACAATTGAGCCCAGGAGTTCAAGGTCAGGCTGAGCAACATAGTGAGGCCCTGCCTCTAATAAAACGAACAAATGTTTGGGGATGCAGCTAAAGCATTCTGTAAAGGGAAATTTATGTTTGTAAACGTCAGTATAAAACAAGAAGAATTTCAAATCAATAACCTAACCTTCAATCTAAAGAAACTAGAAAAAGTAAAAATGCAAGCTAAACACAAAGCAATGAGAAAGAAGGAAATAATAGCATTAAGGGTGGAAATTGATGAATAGACAGTAGAAAAAAAAATAAAGAAAACCAATAAAACCTAAAGTTTAACAAAATTGCCACACTTCTAGCTAGATGAAACAAGATGAAATGAGAGAAAATGTAAATTACTAAAACAGGAATGAAAAAAGCAGCATTGTTACTGACTTTAGTGAAATTAAAAAAAAAAAATTAAGAGGGAATACTATGAACTATTGCGCTCTTGCAAATTAGATAACCTAGATTAAAAGGATAAATTTTTAGACAAACACAAACTACCAAAACTGATTCAAGAATAAATAAAAAATCTGGAAAGGCCTATAACAAGTAAAGAGACTGAAACAGGAATTAGGAAAACTACCCACAGTGAAAAGTTTGGACCCTACTTCACTTGCTTCACTGATACACTCTATCAAACATTTAATTAATACCAGTTTTTAACAAACTCTTGCAAAAAGTAGAAAAGGAAGGAAAACTTTGAACTTATTCTATGTATTACCTTGATACCAAAACCAGACAACTATCACAAGAGAAAAAAACTATACATTAACATCTCTAATAAATACACACATAAAAATCCTCAAGAAAATACTAACAAACCAAATGCAGACCCATCTTTAATGACTTACACTCCATTGCCTAGTGGTTACTACACTAGGAATGCAAGGTTGATATAACATCCAAAA
Organism: Colobus angolensis palliatus; assembly: GCF_000951035.1. Taxonomy (NCBI): domain Eukaryota; kingdom Metazoa; phylum Chordata; class Mammalia; order Primates; family Cercopithecidae; genus Colobus; species Colobus angolensis. The sequence goes on from NW_012118487.1 coordinate 15,371,021, forward strand.
ATCAATCAATATAACACATCACATCAATAAAGGACAAAAACTACATGAGCATTTTCATAGAAGTAGAAAAGTATCTGACTAATCTATCATCCTTACATGATAAAAGCTTTCAAGAAGTAAGAATAGAAGAGAACTCCTGAACCTGATGAAAAGCATCTACCAAATAGAAGAGAACTTCCTAAACTTGATTATACACAGCTAATATCACACTTAAGCAGGAAAGACTACATGCTTTCCATCTTAGATCAGAAATAAGACAAGGATGTCTGCTCTCACCTTTGTATTCAGCATTGTCCTGTAGATTCTAGCCAGGACAATTAGGCAAGGAAAGCAAGTAAGTATTCAGATTGGAAAGAGGTAAAATCATGACTACTCACAGATGGCCTGCTCTTGTATATAGAGAATCTTGAGACCTTCAAACAAACATTAGAACTAATAATTCCAGCAAGATTGCAGAATTCAAAGTCAATATCCAAAATAAATTGGATGTCTATACATTAGTAATGAAAAATATAAAAACGAAATGAAGAAAATACTTTTATTTATAATAGCACAAAAAACAATACTTATAAATAAATTTAACAAAAGTTCAACAATTGTACACTGAAGACTACAAAATTTTGTTGAAAAAAATTATAGAAAATCTAAATAAATGAAAAGAACTGGAAGACAATATTGTTAAGATGGCAATACTCTCCAATTTGGTACACAGATTCAATGCAGTGTCTACCAAAAAAATCAATTACTTTTTTCTAAAAAAAGTTGACAAGCTGATCCTAAAATATATATGAGAATGTAATGGCTCTAGAATAGCCAAAGTAACATTTAAAAAGAATATCAAAGTTGGAAGATTCATACTTCCTGATAACCAGATTTATTACAGAACTATAATAATATAGTGTGTACTAACATAAGAACAGACAAATGAATAGAATTGAACATCCAGAAATATAGCTCACATTTATGATCATTTGATTTTAGATTTGAATTCCAAAAATATTTAATGGGGAAATAACAGTCTTTTGAAAATAGTCTTTTCACAATGACCTTTTCAACCCAATTATGTGTTGAAAAGAAGAGTCTTTTCAATGTTCTTCAGGCAACAAATTTATCTGGACCCTCTACTTCACACAGTAGGCAAAAATGAACCTAAAGAAGATTTAAGCCTAAGTGTAAAAGCCAAAATTACAAAACTTTTAGAAGAGAGAACATAGGGGAAACTTCTCACAAAGTTTTATTAGGCAACGATTGCTTAGACATAACACCAAAAATATTTAGAAAACTGAACTTTATCAAAATTTTAAAATTAGTGTATTAAAGGATGCATAAAGAAATGAAAAAACAATGCACACAGTAGAAGACTATGCTTACAAATTATATATTTGATACACTACTTTTACTCAGAATATATTAAGATTTATTACAACTCAACAATGAAAGAACAAGCTAAAAAACAGGCAAAAGGCTGGAGTACATATTTCTCCCAAAAAGAAAGACAAAAGACTGACGAGTACATAAAACAATGCTCAACATCATTATTCATTAGGTAAATGTAAATCAAAACCTCAATGAGATACTACCTCACACCTAACAGAATAACAAAACTTAAAAAAATAAGACAATATCGGCCGGGCGTGGTGGCTCATGCCTGTAATCCCAGCACTTTGGTAGGCCAAGGCGGGTGGATCACCTGAGGTTAGGAACTTGAGACCAGCCTTGACAACATGGTGAAAACTCCAATCTCTACTAAAACTCCAAAAATTAGCCAGGCGTGGTGATTGGCCTGTAGTCTCATCTGCTTTGGAGGCTGAGGCAAGAGAATCGCATGAAGCCAGGAGGTGGAGGTTGCAGTGAGCCAAGATGGTGCCACTGCACTCCACCCAGCCTGGGCAACAAGAGCAACACTCCATCTCAAAAAAAAAGGAAACAATGAAAATATCCACTGTAGATGAAAACATGAAGAAAATGGAAATTCTCATAAATTTCTAGTTTTAAAATGAAGCAGTCATTTTGCAAAGCTGTTTGGCCAGTCCTCAAAATATTACACATAAAGTTACCATACACTGCAGCAATTTGACTCCTAAGTATATACCCAAGTGGAATACAAATATCTGTCTTTATAATCACTGACACATCAATGTTCATGTTTGCATTGTTGATAATAGTCAAAAAGTAGAAATAATCTAAATTCCATCAACTGATGAATCAATACATATAGATGTGATATAGCCATAAGATATTTCATTATTGTTATAGCTCATAAAAAGGAATTAAATATTGATACATGCTACAAAATGAACTAACTTCAGAATAATATAATAAAGGAAAAAAGAAAGCCACAAAAGACTACATATTTAATCATTCCATTTATATAAAGTCTCCAGAACAGGCAAATCCAAAGAGACAGAAGGTAGATTACTGGTTACCAGAAAACTGGGAGTAGGGAGGAATGGGAGTGACTGCTCTTGGGTGTGGGGTTCCTTTTGGGGATGATGAAAATATTATACAATTGGATAGTGATGATGGTTGCACAACTCCATAAATATTCTAAAAACCTCTGAATTGTACACTTTATATGGTCAATTTCATGCTATGTGAATTATATATCAACAAGCTTTTCATTACAAAAGAAAAATGGAAATAGCTTTAAAGGAGATAATAATTTGTATTTCATCCAAAGCACAGGTCTTAACTTCTTTGTCCAAAATTCTGGCAGAAAATAACAAATAATAAAAAATAAGTATAATCTTCACAGGAATTTTTAAAGGTTTATTCCACCTCACTTTATTGTTCTGTTACAATGCCTTCATCAAAATGCAGGAATTCATAAAGCTTGCCTGATAGAGGGCAGTTGAATAAAATTCACAGTTCAAAGTATGACAGGAGCACAAACTGTTAAAATGACATTCAGATTTATCAGATTATCTCTTCAATTTAACTGTTACAGAAATAAATTTATTTTCACACAAAACAAAATTTATTCTCATTATCATTCTATTGCAAAAAGGAAAAGGAATAAACAATCTGACAAGCTGAAAAATCAGCAAAGCAACTGAAATTAAGGATAATATGTTCTAAATGTCTATTGTAATAAACAAAGCAAAAAAATTGAATATGACTGTATTAGAGTGTCTCTTCCCTTTCATGGTAAATTATATGGAATATGTTTTCAGATTTCAATTACATTTTTAAAGCTTTAAGGAAAGAGTTCTTCTTTGTTGTTCTGAAATACCATTAAAATAGATTACTTATGTTAATTGATGCATATTAAACAGTGACAATCTTTTTTTTTTTTCCTACTAAAGTGTGTATCTTTGTACATTAAAAACAAGGATATATAAACTAGAAGTTAGACACCAGAGGCCCAACTTGGGACCTGACAGGATGGCTGGGGCGGATCATCAAGGAAACCCAGCGTTTGCTGGCAGAACCAGTTCCTGGCATCAAAGCAGAAGCATATGAGAACACCACCCATTATTTTCATGTGGTCATTGCCGGCCCCCAGGATTCCCCCTTTGAGGGAAGGACCTTCAAACTTGAACTATTTCTTCCAGAAGAATACCCAATGGCAGCCCCTAAAGTGCGCTTCAGCGCTTCAGGACCAAAATTTATCATCCTAATGTAGACAAGTTGGGGAGAATATGTTTAGATATTTTGAAAGGTAAGTGTTCCCCAGCCCTGCAGATCCACACAGTTCTGCTATCGATCCAGGCCTTGTTAAATGCTCCCAATCCAGATGATCCATTAGCAAATTATGTAGAGGAGCAGTGGAAGACCAACGAAGCCCAAGCCATAGAAACTGCTAGAGCAGGGACTAGGCTATCTGCCATTAATAATATTTAAATTGATCCGATCATCAAGTATGCATCACTTCTCTTGTTCTGCCAAGACTTCTTTCTTTTGGTTTGCATTTAATGGGCACAGTCTTAGAAACACTACAGAATAAAAGCCCAGACTTCTTCAGTCATTTGGTGATTAAATGCACATTAGCAAATCTATGTCTTGTCCTGATTCACTGTTGTAAAGTATGAGCTGAGGCCAGAAGTGTCATCTGGACTGTCGGGAAACATTTAAAAGCAGTAGCCCCTCTCTGCTTTTATTCATTTCCCCAATCCTGGTTTAAGTGTAAAGCACTGTGAATTAAGGTAGTTGTCAGGTTAGCTGCAGGGGCATGGGTGTTTTTCATTTTATTTTGTTTTATTTTTTGAGGGGGGAGGTAGTTTTATTTTAATTTATGAACTCATTTCCCACTTTTTTTGGTGATCTAACTGCATTGGTTAAAAACAGCTAACCAGTTCTTTAGAATATGTTCCCTAGCCAGGTCTAACTTTATTTAGATGGTGAAGATGGACAAACTTGATTGTTTGAACCAGAATGGGAAAGTTAAACAAACATCACAGCTCTCAATAATAACACTGTGACTTTGCTGTCAAGTATAGATTCCCCCCTTCAAAAAAAGCTTGTGACCATTTTGTATGGCTTGTCTGGAAACTTCCGTAAATCTTACGTTTGAGTAAAATATTTTTTGTTATTCTAAAAAATAAGTGAAAATAAAAATAAACTAAAAAACTAAATTCCACCAGAATAATATAGATCTTAGACTGATTCCTTCTGGTGTTGAATATTGAAGGGAATTACATAAAATCTTGAACATAAAACACTTAATGAAATGAATTTCTATACTCGTTTTCTTTTTTTTTTTTTTGAGATGGGAGTCTCGCTCTGTCGCCCAGGCTGGAGTGCAGTGGCGCGATCTCGGCTCACTGCAAGCTCCGCCTCCTGGGTTCATGCCATTCTCCTGCCTCAGCCTCCCAAGTAGCTGGGACTACAGGCGCCCGCCACCATGCCCGGCTAATTTTTTTGTATTTTTAGTAGACACAGGGTTTCACCATGTTAGCCAGGATGGTCTCGATCTCCTGACCTTGTGATCCGCCCGTCTTGGCCTCCCAAAGTGCTAGGATTACAGGTGTGAGCCACTGCGCCTGGCTCTATACTCATTTTCATAAAAATAAAATACAAACATCAACTTCATCCAGTTTTTAATGTATAGTCTCTCAAAAATGTATTTCTCAAAAATGTTGGCTTATAATGGGTACATGTTATAAATCAATGTATATACAGTATATTTCTTCACATTGTATATTATTATTATTGATAATTTATGATATTACTCAGCAGTAAAGTTCTAGGATAAAAGAAAAACTTCTTGAGTAGTAACCACAAATTATAATAATCTTTATTCATCTGAATATATATCAATTTTTTAAAAAACAAAACCAAACATCTTTCTAATTTATCTCAAAGTATGGTTAATTTGAATTCCATCAAATCACTGGCATTTCAGTAATCGCGTGTTTGGTTTCCTGTATTTTTAAGATAAATACACAATTAGTGCTATCGAATTAATTAACATTAATTTTGTGCTTAACTGTTTCCAACTAAACAGTTCAGAAACATCTTTTTGGTAATATCTTTTCGCCTTCCCAGCAACCTTTCTGATGCTGGTAACGTGATTATATTTCTTTTTCTGAACATGGAAGTAGAGGCTGAAGCAAGGTCCTTTTTCCTTGACTCGGCTTCCTTGCTTTCAAGGATCAGGGTCTATGCCTGAGGATTCTACTCGGGCTCTGGAACTGCCAAGTGTTGCTTTCACACGCGACAAGGATTTATTTAAGAACTATAACTTCCATATTAGAATTCTTTATTAGAATATCATACAGCAGATAATTCAGGCGGCTCTTTTGGTTAAAGGTGACTGGAAAAGTATCATAGTCGCAGCACTTGACAACATCCTTGCTCTTTTAGATGAGCTTTGTGATCTGTTACGTTGGAACTATCTCTAGACCTGTTTATATGAGAGGGCAGCAGAGCTTAAAGGTGATGTGAGGTATTGAAAACTTATTGGTGTACCACAAAACCACTGCAAGTTTGCAAGGTTCCAGATTAATATTCTACCATTATTTGTTTTTGTTGTTGTTGTTGTTGTTGTTTGTTTTGAGATGGAGCCTCACAGTGTTGCCGGGGCTGGAGTGCAATGGTGCAATCTTGGCTCACTGCAACCTCCGCCTCACAGGTTCATGCAATTCTCTTCCCTCAGCCTCCTGAGTAGCAGGGATTACAAGCACACACCACCACACTCGGCTAATTTTTTTGTATTTTTAGTGGGAACAGGGTTTTACTATGTTGGTCAGACTAATTTTGAACTCCTGATCTCGTCATCCGCCTGCCTTGGCCTCCCAAAGCTCTGGGATTACAAGCCTGAGCCACTGTGTCCCGCCAATATTCTACTTTTATAATAAACATTTATAGATACTATTTCCCTGGTACTTTTTAAAGTTTCATAATAAAAGACAAAAGAATTTTTGAGACACATTTTGAGTATCATTTCATGTCTTCAGTTAATACTGAATAATTTAAAAACTAGTATTTATTATTTTGTGGAGCATTATGGGTATTGCCAATCAAGGCTTAAAAGTCTAGAGTACAGTAAATTTACATTAACCTTAGGAGCAATGTTAATGAGACATACACATATTTTCTCTGAAAAGATTAAGTTTCTTTGGAAGAATACATATATGCAGTACGTTTTATGTAGCATAGCTTAATTCATGAGGACATTATTTTGTTTATTTGTAGATGTACAAAATGATAAACCTACCTGCATTATTAATAGGTCCATTAAAAAATTAGCACAATTCCTGCCTTAACTTCTGATACATGACAGAACTGAGATATTCTAAAAACTAGAAGTAAATGAGATTAATTAAGCCATATTCAATGCCAGATAGAACTATATTTACATGAACTTCTTTTACATGGTTTAAAACAATTTTTCCAACACAGACTGTATGCAGAAATTCAACTAAGAAGAAGATTCCATTATTGGCTACATGGAGTTATCAGTACCACCTCAAAGAAACAGTTCTGTCTAGGGGCCTTATGAAGGCATTCATTATCTTGGTAAATGGATCGAAAGTGCGCCTGAGCCATGCAACTTCTGAAACCCGACGTGTCAGCAGATCTCAGCAAAAGACTCAAGTTAATCACGAATGAAAGCAAATACATGGAAATGAAACTGCTTCCACCCTCATAAGCAACCTTTTTCATCCTTGTAGGAAGACCAGCATGGGCAGAAAGTAACCAGCATATCTGTGAGTTAACATAGAAACAAATGCCAGGGAGATCAAAATATGTGATGCCCATGTGAATACTCTCCCTCCCCACTACTTCTATTTTCTGTTTTCACTTAAATTTATATAAAGAAAAGACACGCCTATCTGCTTACACTCAGGTATGCCATCTTACAGGTTTGGGGACCACCACTACTCTTTCAAAGTGCTTTGCACATTCCTGCTAGGATTCATGGGGTATTAATTTTATAACTTAAATCTCAGAAGCTAATTCTAATTCCTTGAGGGAAACCATAAGAAAAATACACAATTGATGTTACCTAACTAATTAGCATTAATTTTGTGCTTAACTGTACACAGACTAAAAAGGTGATATTCTTTCATCCTCCCAGCAACTTCTGAATGCTGGTAGTATTATTATATTCACTTTGTTTGGACAAGAAAATAGTCAAAGTCTGAGTCAAAGTCTCTTTTCACTGACTCTACTCGGTGATATCTGAGTGTAACCAGACAGACATGTCTTTTTCTCTTACAACAAATTTAATTGTAAGAGAAAAAAATCAAGGTTGGGGGAGGGGAGGAGGACAATTATTCACACAGACGTGTAGTGTTTTGATCTCTCTGGTATTTGTTTCTATTTGTTAACTCAAAAACAGGCTGGTTGTTTTTTCCCATGTCGATCTTACTACAAGGACGTCAGTGTTCATGTACTGAGTATGTACTTGAGGAGGCCTATCATAAGTCTCTTCAATTCATCTATGTTTGGCAATTAGTCAGGTAATATCTGAAGGTGACAAGGCGCTACTATTTTAATTCCAGTAGAAGGAATACAATTATTACATATCTTATATAAAATGACAAATAAAAATATGTCAATGTGGTGATTACAAATGAAATTATTTATTTACATTCCTAAACTTACATTGAGATGGCCAGAACTACTTTTTTAGTTTGTATTTATACAGATCTATACAGATTTGTCAGATACAGAAAATACAAAGACGGGAAGCTGGTTCAATTAAACGTTTTTTCTGAAATTCAGATTTAACTAATGAACTGTTTTTAATCTGTCAACCAGATCTATATAAAAATGTGTCAGAAAACTATTTTTTGATAAATGGCAAAAACTATGTAGTTTTTGATATTATCGTTAGTAATACAGAATGTGGGAATATGACCTTTGGTAATATAAAGTGAGGAAAAAGAACATTACAAAGTCTCTCATAAGCTATAACAACCACCAAAACACATGCTGTCAAATTATCTAATTCATATCTTCTATCAGCAGGTTTCAAGCTAAAATGAATGCAGATGAATTGCTGCTTTTTACAGTTATATAAGGCTTATCTCATTTTTTTTTGACAGGGTCTGCACATAACAAAGGTCTTAATGGAAGTTGAAATTGTCTTCAATTATGCCAGATGTCTAAAGGTGGGTCAGCCTAGCTTTTTAAGCTCTTACAATGTCTCTGATTTTTGTCAAGGTTACCAAATTAACAGAACTCTAGGACCTTTTGTCCTTACGTAAAAGTTAAATCTTGGAGGCTCACACTACATACATTTTGATTTTTTTTTTTTTGTTTAGATTTCCCATATTAGGTTTGGACATAAACTCACAACTTTATAAGAAGGGCTCTGAAGATAAGCAAAGCAAGGACTGAAGCTGAGGTCCCTGGCAGTCATGAGTGCTAAGGGAGTATGGTCTCTGATTTCAGAAATGGAAGGAAAGTTTATTTTCATCTATGATTCATTAATTTATTTAGCAAATATTAATTATTAATTAAGCATCCTGACAGAGCAGAAGCATCGCTATCTTGGACAAGAACCATGATTTTAAAGTTCCCCTTGATCAAAAAACTGCCTAATCCAACCAAAAGGGCATCAGCCTAATGGCTAATGTCAGCATGACTGCGAACCACAAGTGACATCTCCAACCAGAAACACTCCAATCTTAAGATAAACCCTTCCCCAACCAGAGATGCCAGTCCCGAGATAACCTCCCCTCTGACCAGGGAGAGGTCAGCCCCAAGATAACCTTCTCCTGACCACAGACATTCCAACCCCACAATAAACTTCTCCTCCACACAGAAAAATTGCAAGCCTGTGATAAGCTCTCGCCCTAAACCCTTAAATACTTAAATACTCTTAGTCTTTTTTAGGGGGGATGGAGTCTCGCTCTGTCCTCCAGGCTGGAGTACAGTGGCGTGATCTCAGTTCACTGCAAGCTCCGCCTCCCAGGTTCATGCCATTCTCCTGCCTCAGCCTCCCGAGTAGCTAGGACTGTAGGCACCTGCCACCATGCCCGGCTAATTTTTTGTATTTTTATGGAGACAGGGTTTCACCGTGTTAGCCAGGATGGTCTCGATCTCATGACCTCGTGATCCACCTGCCTCGGCCTCCCAAAGTGCTGGGATTACAGGCATGAGCCACCGTGCCTGGCCTAATACTCTTAGTCTTTAAGGGAGCGTGCTCCTGACTGACATTGGCCAGAAGCCCCTCTCAGGTTTATTCTCCAAAATAAACCTGTCTTTGACTGTTGAGTTACTTTGCATGTTTTTCCTCTTTCTTGAACTCTTAACATCCTATTATTGTATATTCTAGGCATTGGGGAAATAGCAGTGACAAAAACAAGCACCTATGTCTGCCTTTATGGAACTTATAGTCTTACATAGGGACACAGGCCATACATTTGCAGTTTTAACTTGAATAAAAATTGCTTTGGGAGAAAAAAATTCTCTATGATTCTTTTCATGCTATGCATCTATCTATCCATCAATTCATCTGTCTACCAAGTCTGTCTTACTCTGTCCATTAGTTGAGCATTCTTATTGTATCTTTTTTGGTCCACTTTGATTAGGGATAGATAGGGATAGAAGACAGATTCCTCTACACATTCTTTGATTAAAGTTCTGAATCTTTTGTAAATTACAATGGATCAAATAGTTCAATAAATATTTATCTTTCCAACCCATGCCATTCTGCTACTGACACTCAGTGTTAAGGGAAGAAACGTTATCTTTTTTCAAATGTTAGTAGGTTCATGCTTTTGGAATTCAAAATTCCTAGTGATCAAAGGTTTTTCAATTTAAATAAATAGAATACCTATTGCATTTAATAAAAGACTCCCCTGACATGGATGCTAGGTAAGTTCTGCTGCTAATTTTGTTTTTGTTTATTTGTTTGTTTTAGAGACAGGGTTTTACTCTGTGGCCCAGGCTGAAGTGCAGTGATACAATCACAGCTCACTGTAAACTCAAAATTCTAAGCTCAAGTCATCCTCCCATAGCCTCCAGAGTAACTAGGACTACAAGTGTGCCAACAGAATGGGCTAACTTTTTAAGTTTTTGTTGAGAGAAACTCCTACTGTTTTACCCAAGCTAGACTCCAACTTCTGACCTCAAAGGATCCTTCTGCCTTGGCCACCCACAGAGGGCTGAAATTACAGGCATGAGCCACCATGCCCAGTCCTAATTTTATTAAATATGTCATTGTCTGCTTTATTGAATTTTTTTCTCAGAAAAATCAAATAACATGTTTAAAATAACTAATACCACACCTTAAATTACTTAAAAACTCTCTCAAGTGGGAATAACATAACAGATCATGGGCTTGTAACATTTGGAAATAATTATTGCAAAGAAGTATAGTTTGTTTCTGTGAGCTTCATTATTTCTGACATACATCATTAGTGTGCAGTGGTAAAATTTTCTATTTGTAGAATCTTTCAACCACTTTAATTAATTCAAAGAACCAAAGAAATAAATTCTCCTAATGACTGAAATTTATTTTTATACAGTTTTGAAGATGTGAAAGATTTCTATTTCCAGGGATGAGCAAATTTGTGAATATATACATTGGTTCAACTTATAATTAATTTTCTGACTATGACCCAGGCACTTCCCTTCTTCAAAGACTTAATTGGTAGTAAAGATAGATATAAACTCATAGTCAAGTCACGTGAAAATTGCGGTGGTATTGATTCAGGGTACTATAGTAGTAATGAAGAATGATTCCAAAGGTAGAAACCAACAATTGTTATGGGCTTTGGAATGCAAGTGGCTGTGTAAGCATTTTTTATGCATTCTCTTAATACCCACAACCACTCTGTGAGACTATTATTATTATTCTCATTTTACTATCAGAGAAACTGAGTAATGGAGTGTTTTTTGTTTGTTTGTTTGTTTGTTTAAGTAATTTGTTCAAGGCCACACAGTAAATGGCGTAGCCTGATGTGGCAGGTGGCAGGGTTTCAGGGAAGGTAGACTGTAGATGTTACTCCCTCTGAGCCTTAGCAACCAGTTAGGAGAAAAAACACAGAAAGAAGGGAACTGTTACAGAAATACATTTCAGATAGTGAAAACATTATTTAATAAAACATAGGGGTGATAAATATATGTCATGCGAAGGAAAATTTGGCATCTTGGTTTTATCATGACAAAACTTGCCATATGGACTATAGAGAAAGATGAACTAGAGAACTCATCAGGGGCCTCTTCAGGGAGGCTGGACTTTGACAGGCTGTGCATAAGAAAAAGTTATAAATAGAAAGGGAAGACTGCCAGTTTTGATTGTTATAAATATTATTTTGGTAATGGATTTGATTAGACAACAAGAACAGAACAGAACAACAAGCTATAAGGACCTTTCAGGAATTTAAGCAAATAATTAAAGCCTCAGCCAAATGGAATGAGAAGGAAAATAATGATTCCACAAAGTACTTTGGAGGTAAATTTGGCAAGATTTGTTCATTGACTGGATTAAGAAAATGTGGCACATATACACCATGGAATACTATGCAGCCATAAAAAAGGATGAGTTTGCGTCCTTTGTAGGGACATGGATGCAGCTGGAAACCATCATTCTTAGCAAACTATCACAAGAAGAGAAAACCAAACACCGCATATTCTCACTCATAGGTGGGAACTGAACAACGAGATCACTTGGACTCGGGAAGGGGAACATCACACACTGGGCTTATCATGGGGATGGGGGAGGGGGGAGGGATTGCATTGGGGAGTTATACCTGATATAAATGATGAATTGATGGGTGCTGACGAGTTGATGGGTGCAGCACACCAACATGGCACAAGTATACATATGTAACAAACCTGCACGTTATGCACATGTACCCTAGAACTTAAAGTATAATAAAAAAAAAAAAAAAAAAAAAAAAAAAAAAAAAAGAAGAATGCGAGCAATGCCAAATGTAGCAGAGAGGGTCCAATAGTAAATTATTACATTAAATAAATTAATTAAGTTTGTTTAATAATAATTAATGTGAACAAATACATTTATAAATTACTTAAATTATCAAATTAATCATTAAATCCTCATATAAAGAGTTCGTTGGGTTCTGTAATTGAGCCATTCTTTGAAATGTTAGTTGTACAACTTCAGAATTAACTTTATAAATTCACAGGGACACCAGAGAGAGGCCTCTGAAGATACTGCCTCTGCTCTTTGTAAAGGTTTAAAAGGAGGTTCTCACCAATGTGTTGCACCTATTCATAAGCAGTAGGGTTGAAGGAAAAAAATGATTATTTTTAAAGTCGTTTTATAATCTATGAACTATAAGTCTGAATTTTATACTCAAAGTTGTTGAAGATATTTCTAACTCTCATCTAGTTCATTTCTAGAATTTTATAGCCAGAATAATAATGGCCAAAATTTACTGAGTGCTTACTTTGTACCAAACTGACATCTAATAGCTTTACATAGAGAAACTCAATTTCCCAAGAGTTCATGACAAGTATGATACATAACTTGTTCATGATCACACAGCTAGTAAAGGGAAAGCCAAAATGCAAAGGGTAGGGTGATGCCCAATAACCTATTTAACCACCACCACTCATTGACAATGAGAAAAGGGAGTCCTGTAAATTGTGTCATTGGTTATTTGATTGGAACCATCATCCAGGGCCCCTTCCTCAATCAATATGCCTAATTTTGCCCCTTTTGACACACTAACAAAAAAAGGGGGTTAACCCCATTTGCAGACATTGAAAATGAATAGAATATGCTGATATTATTCATCATACACTGTCTTGGAAAAAGCTTATTATCTTGCGTTCAATCTTTAGGCTAAGTACAGACCCAGAATCCGTAAGCTTTTTCAAACCTTGGAATGTAAGAGGCTCAGCATTAATGTGAAATACTGTGGCATTTGTTGTTGTTTTGTTTTGTTTTTTTTTTTGGTATGTACATTGGCCTTCAGCTCCCTTGTAGCACTTCCCTGACCCTAAAATGAAAAGCGGGTTAAAGAATATGAAAATAAGATTTTCTATATCTGCTTCTAATGATGCCTTGTTATTTCTCTCAGGAGAAAAGGACCTTCACAGTACTAAATAATAATCAGAAACACTCTTCATCTACACTGGTAGGACTGTGAGTTTACCATACAATACTTACTATTGTATACGATAAATTGAGTTTTCACTAAAACCAACAAAATAGATTACCTTTCTGAATTCTGAAAGTGGCAAAAACCAATTTTAGATATATTGAGTGGGGAACTTTCCTAAAGGTTGAAACATGTTTATCATCATTCATTCATTTGCTGTACTCTTTTTCACACAATTCTTAATCATCAGGTGCTAACATATTAAACTAAGGGAGTATGTTGTTTCCTTTACACTTTTCAATTACAGGGAGAGATAGAGGAAGCCAATGAGGGAGCAAGTTGAAGAAGCTGAATGCAAACTTCTGTACAGGATTTGAAAGCAATTGCTTCTGGCCATGAAACCTGGACTTGAGTTGCAGTATCTCACACAGACATCCCATCTTCTGGATGAAAATCTGATCTAATGAAAACATAATGGAGCCTTACATTTCTAACAAGAGCAGCACTATCACAAACAGTTGTGGTGTAGGTTATTCAGTCCAGTGCAGCACTGACTGCGTAGAAGCGTCTTCCTCTCTCACTGTTTCCCTCTTTTCCCGCCCTACACGGAGGGCACCGCCGGATTCCCCTCTGTGTGCTGATTCAAATTTAGATGTCAATCATCAGTTCCACGCTCACTACTAAATTGCCTTCATACAACTCAGCAATAATACTGTCCATTTAGGCAGAAGAATTTATCTGTACCCTAGAAATTTTAACCTTTTTTATATAAATACAGAATTAGGGGACACTTTTGAAATGTGTCATGCCACTTTAGATGAAAATATACTTTTCTAGGTACAATATAACTAAAATCAAGGTAATAATTATTAAGTGAATCTTATTTAATGGTACTGTAGGCCAGCTGTGATAAAGCATTCTCAAAAGAAGAAAGTATACACATAAGAATGTATACATCATTTATGATCTTATAGCTTTCAGTATCTCCATCGGGGCTTATTGCCTGCTACTTAGAAGATGCAGGTATTTAAATGTAGATGTGGATCTTGGAATTATACATCCCTGAATCTTTGCTGCTCAATGTGACTTCTTTTGATTCCTAGATCATTTTTGCAATAAGAAACCCATGCAGTTTTATTAGATAACCATGTCACCTGTGGTCTTAAGTAAGTCAGCAGGGCAGTCATGCCATTAGGGCCTCTTCTGGATTTTATACTGATGTGTAAGGGATCTGGAGTAAGGGAAAACACATCAGTAAGGGAAAACACATCAGTGTACATTTAGCCAAAACAATACGTTCAGGGACTCCTGGCAGCTTACCATGGGGCTGAGAGTCATATGTCAGGGCATCTTTTGGATTCAGCCTGGATTCTGTTATAGTAGAGGTACCACTACCCATCATGCATGTCTCACCTTTCACATAGAAGTGGAATGAAGTGGTTTGGTCAGCGGGTGGATGGATAGGCTGATTGGTGCCTGTATTCAATATGGGGTAACCCCAGATGTTATGGGGCAGTTTGATGGGATACTAGATTAAGATCACTCCTGGTGGTGAGGAAAGTCCCAGTTTTAAGGGAATCTGAGCTTGAAATTCATACCTCCAGTAGGGATAATGTTTGGTTAAAACTTAACAAATCAAGTCTGATTCATAGTACTTACTTCTCTGATTATTTTAAAAAACACTGATGCCATTTTAACTCTTATTTTAGGTTCACGGGTACATGTGCAGGTGGTTATATAAGTAAACTCATGTCACAGGGGTTTGTTGTACAGATTATTTCATCGTCCAGGTACTAAGCTTAGAACTCAATAGTTATTTTTTCTCATCCTGCCTCTCCTCCCACCCTTCACCCTCAAGTAGGTCCCAATGTGTTCTTATCATTAAGTTCCCACTTATAAGTGTGAACGTGTGATACTTGGTTTTCTATTCCTAGGTTAGTTTGCCAAGGATAATGGCCTCCAGCTCCATCTATGTTCCAGCAAAGGATACGATCTCATTGTTTTTTATGGATGCATAGTATTCCATGGTGTATATGTGCCCCATTTGCTTTATCCAATCTGCCACTGATGGACATTTAGGTTGAGTCCATATTTTTGTTACTGTGAATAGTGCTGCAACGAACATTTGTGTGCACGTGTCTTCATGGTAGAATGATTTATTTTCCTTTGGGTACATACTCAGTAATGGGATTGCTGAGTCAAATAGTTCTGTTTTTAGGTCTTTGGGAATGTAACAAAACAACAGAAATAGTTCTGTTTCTAGGTCTTTGGGAAATTGCCATACTGCTTTCCACAATAGTTGAACTAATTTACATCCCATACCAATAGTGTGTAAGTGTTCTCTTTTCTCTGAACCTCACTAGCCTCTGTTTTTTTTTTTTTTTCTTTGACTTCTTAGTAACCATCATGCCATCATTATTTTAGAATTTTTTCCAAAGGTCAAAAACAAGCACACTGAAGTTTGGAACCTAAAATTTGGCTTTTCTGTGTATAGAAATTATTCTTCTGACAGCAGTCTTGGGCAGTTATTTCCTTCATCATAATTACACAAATATTATTATTCATGGTTAAAAGGTAAATTTTGCATTTTCTCTGAGTATGATGCAATGGTTCAGGCAAGGAGCATCCAATCTTTTGGCTTCCCTCACCACACTATGAGAAAAATTATCTTAGGCCACACATAAAATACACTAACACTAATAATAGCTGATGAGCTAAAAACAAAACAAAACAAAAATTACAAAAAAAAAAAAAAAATCTCATAATGTTTTAAGAAACTCTACGAATTTGTGTTGGGTCACATTCAAAGCCAACCTGGGCTGCATGTGGTCTGCAGGCCATGGGTTGGACCAACTTGGTTTAGCCCTTCAAGCATGAACTTATGCAAAGCAGTCACGAGTAACTTGCTGTCTTCTCTCTATATTGGGGGACTTATTTTTCCTACCCTTTCCAGTTTGGTGATACCTTTTCTTGAAAGCTTTTATTTTAAATAGTGAAATCATATCTTGTTTCTGTAATCCAGCTTCATATCCAGTTCTTTGCAAGGTCTCAAGGGCTGAAAGTGGCAGAGCTAGAACTTGAATTCAAGATTCTCTGTCTCTAATTCTTAGGCTCTTAACCACTCACTATATTTCTACTTATCTCATGAGTCTATGGTTTTATAATACTCAGTACTGTGAAATAAATAAATAGATTCATGGTCGAATAAAAGTAAAATCTTTTCTTCATAGAGACTTTCATTTATTTTCTAAGAACCAGAGGAAAACATGTACCCAATCAAAACTGAATTGCTTAAATTTTATTTCAAACTGAAAATATGTCTCCACTAAGTTGGATATGGCCTTAATAATTATGCAGAAGTATAATATATAAAAGTCAAAACTGTCAAGTGATAGAGCTAGAGTTTATTCAGGATATAAAATTAAATATTCTTTCATCATTGCTCCACTAGCCTCACAGTTGCTAGCATTAAGCAATTCTTTACAGAGCTACAATATTGCGGTCAGGGTTTTTCATGTTGTGAGATAGCCACTAGTTTACAAAGCAGAATATATGTGTGTGTGTGTGTGTGTGTATGAATTCCACATATATGCGTGTGTGTGTGTATATATATATGAATTCCACATATATGTGTGTGTATATATATACACATATGTGTGTGTGTATATATATGAATTCCACATATATGTGTGTATATATACACATATATATGTGTGTGTATATATATACACACATATATGTGTGTGTGTGTGTGTATATATATTCCATACAGTCTTCTTGATCTACGTTTTGAGAGGCCAGGCAGAAAAAAATGAGAAAATAAAGGATGTGTATTTAATTAGTCTCTAATCCAATGCTAGACATTTGCCCAGTAACTCCCCATGCCTCCTCTACCTTTAATCCAGCCTCTCTCTGTTCTAGAATGACCTTCATCTTTTGGAGACATTGGCACCAGCATGGCCCTGGGAAATGTCAAATGTGCCTTTGTTTGGGTAAAGCAAAGCAGCCTTGCTAGGCTGCCTAACTCTTTTTGCAGGATAAAGACAGAATCAGATGTCTTACAAGGGGCCAGCCCAAAATCCATTTAAGTATCTCAACAAATTCTACCTTACATCAGTCTATGAAGCTATATAAAACATATTTAACTCTGTTTTATGACCTATTTTACTACTTTGAGAGCCTTTCCAAACATTAGAATCATTGTTTTCTCCAGGAGGAAGGTGCTGATTGGCCACCAAAAGTCCTGGAAGGCCATTATGGAGACTGGAATTGGCGCGCTCAAGTCGTTAATGATTCTCATGAATCCTCCATTTCACTACTTGGGTATACACATACTGAAATGATGGTTTCTGTTATTGTTGTGATCCTAAGGCAAAATGGGTAATAAATTAGATTCAATTATCTAGAATGTCTATGTAATTGCGGTGCAGTTTTTTAAAATTAATGATAATTATTAGAATTGTTTCAGTTTCTCAGAATAAAACATCTGAGAAAACTACAAAGAAAGGAAGCTTGGATACATAAGCATGAAAACTGTACATTTGAAATTAAACCAGCATTTATCTAAGCATCTAGAATTGACCCACTCTGTGACTTAGGACTTCATCTTTATAAGTCTCTGTCTACTCATCTATAAATATTACAAATACACCATGTCACCTACAAATCCCTCATCTCAAAGATCCTATTATTCTAATATGAATTTGTTCCTCAGTTGTCATAAAACATTTAATTCTTATTAGGGGAGAATTTTGCTAAAACACATTTCATAAACATGGATTAATTTGATGTTCAAAATTTGTCAGCTTATGAAAAATCTTGAATGCTAAGAGATTGATATTTTTATTTTATCGGGAAGTGTTATAATTCAGGATAAAAGAGAAAATGCTTGTGAGGTTTTCTTTTTTCCATTGTGTAGATGCAATGATTTTTTAAAAAATTAAGAGGAGATGGATATTTAGACATCCAAAAGAGCTGCTTGAAATACTGAACACTGTATTATTAAAGCTTACAAGCTGAGGTTTGCTGACAAGAGGAATAGTCATAAAACATAACCTTTTATTTCATCAAGGAAAGTTATGCCTGCCCAAGATCTGAAGCCCAACATACATAAAATGGTTTCACACTAGTGACATTCTATTCAAAACAGCTGTCTGAAAGAAAAATAAATGGGATTTAATTTGCCATAAAATGAATTGCACAATTTATTTTTCTTGAGGAAGTCATGCCTTTGTGACGCTGGTGAGCTGTAACAGTTTTGCTTCTAAAAGCAGTGTCTCCTTCTATGCCAAACCCATATTAATTCAGCTATGTGGAATTTTCCTACAGAAAAAGCAGTTGGAAAGTCAGAGCAGCTTATCCAACACCTGATGCTTTTCTCTACTTTTAAAAGTATTAGTTTAAAATATGAGCCCAGGACAGACTTTTCATCCAGAGGTAAATAGATTTTAAGATGCTTTGTCATAAAGATTGAAATATATGAAACTGTCAAAGTCAACCATTAATGTCCTACAAAAAATGGAATTTCATATACTACAAACTAATATTTGAGAAGAGAGCAAAACTGCAAAAGAGTGAAATATGAGTTTTTACAATAAAATAAAAGAAAGCAAGTGTAAGATTTTTTTTCTACTGTGGAAGTTGCTGTAATACTACATGTGATAACTAAGATACAACCTAACACAGGGTAGACATTGAAACTTAGGTTGTGCCTTTCCATTCCATCACTTCATTCTATCACATATTTTCCAAAATTCTTATATGCGTGTTCAAATTAGCCTGCATGTATTTCATTGTAATGCCATTCTCTCAAACAACTAACATTAGAACATTTCTAACAGCTCTTTTTTGTTAAAGCTAGCTACACAAAAAAATGTCTGTTTGCATGGTTCAGCAAATATATCTTTGTAAATTAAATGTGAATCCTAAAAAATAATGAAAATAATTTTAACTGAGACATATTATTATTTTCTTTAGGAGACAAAAGATATCTTCATAATAACTTTTTGAAATGTTTTGACTACCAATGCCCTCATTATAAAAGCTAATCCATAATGCAATTTATTAAGAAAATATATAGGCCGGGCGCAGTGGCTCAAGCCTGTAATCCCAGCACTTTGGGAGGCCGAGACGGGCAGATCACGAGGTCAGGAGATTGAGAGTATAAATGCATCAGGGGGGCCGGGGGCTGT
>NW_012118487.1:15390827-15432658 GCF_000951035.1 Colobus angolensis palliatus
ACACATGAAGGCAAAGGTGAGACTCAACAAGGATTTCTATAATATCTCAGAATCCTTTACCTTAATTTACAAAATGAGCACCTGCTTAAAACAGATTTCTACTAGAATGAATAAAGCATTGTAGTAGTAAGCATGAGGCTTGTGAATGTGTGTAGCGTTCCTGAAAACTTGAGAGATTATTCACATTCACATTTCAGGAGAAAAAGGAGACAATAAAAAGCTACTGTACACATGAAGGCAAAGGTGAGACTCAACAAGGATATATAACTATCATTATTTTTGTCAGATAAATTCTGTTGTTTCTGAAGACATTTACATCCTGTGAGACTGAATTTTTAATTTACAAGTAAGAGGGAGAGAAATCTCAAAAGTGCTTTTCTTCTGAGACAGATTCTACTGAAAGCATATTCTGCTACTAATGGGCAATATCCATCTTTTACAAATGCACAAAGACTTTTTATGAGTTGATTTTTTTATTTTGTAACTTCTCAAACTTTTACCCCTTTATATTGTAGGATAATTTTCCTGACATTGACTGCACATTACGGTGGTATGTTCATACATCTGACCACAGAAAGCAATGTCACTTAATGTCCCAGATTCCCTTACAATCACCAATGTTAAAGTAATTTGTGAACAGAGCCATTAAGACAATCTGCACATTTAAACTTTACGCAACGTGATATACAAATATCAGAAAGCAGAATAGCTCCTTTCCATTCTTTAGCATACAACGTTGAATTTCTAAATATACTGTTGTATTTTTTAACATTTGCTTAGTTCCTGCTACTAAACAGTATTTGGTTTGTCGTTTGATTTTTTTAAACACAATTATTCTTGCCATTTTAAATATGAATATTAAATCTAAATAACTCCAAGATTTATTTAGAGTGACAAGCTCTCAATAAATCTGAGACATAAAAATTGCTTGTCTTATAATCTAGTGAAGTACCTGATGGAATACCAGCACTAAAACATTTTTGTCGACTGTCGTCTCAGAATCTTTAAATGCACTTTAGTGTTAGTATTGTATAATATAAAATAAAATGCACTACCATTCTTCATCGGCTTTACAACCTTTTTCACACTGATGATATCTTCCAACTTCAAATAGCTGTAAAACTTGTGCTGACTGATTTGTCTGCTTATGGAAATTTTTCTTAATGCAGACTTGGAAACTATTTGTGTAAAACAGAAATTGAATTCAAGACTTGACATCATCATTTGTGAAATCATTAAAAATATCCTTGCCGTTTTAAAGATTTAAAAACACTTTCAGCCATGTGAAGAGTCTAGGATTTTTTAATGGTAATGTAGATCATTATAGGAATTGCTTTGCTATTTCCATATATATGTAGGTATCCATACATATTATATATACACATATATATAATATTTTTTCCTTAGCATAAAAGTTATTGACTGATTCCCAAGCAAAATAGATTTACAAAGTTTTGAGAGACCTTATTTGTTTAACAAAAAGGGAAAATTGGCAAGGGGATGAGGTATGACAGTAATTTGGAATTAAACATCAAATGCTCTAAAATGAGTTCACAAGAAAGTAAGGCAAATGTCTACAAATTTTGGAAATTGGCAATATCTAGCAAGGAAATATAACAATTAATGTTACATAAAATACTGTGTTAATACCTTTATTAACTTATAAATCCAATATTAATTGCACACTAAACAATATAAACAAACAGCAAAATTTATTTTGTAATAACATGTAAGAAATAGGAGATTTTTGAAGTTACTTATTGCACCTATATTATTCATGGAAGCTTCAACTCCAATTTTACTTAATTTTAATTTATCTTTTTGAGACAGAGTTTTGCTCTGACACCTAGGCTGGAGTGAAGTGGCATGATCTCGGCTCACTGCAACCTCCACCTCCCAGGTTCAAGTGATCATCCTGTCTCAGCCTCCCAAAGTGCTGGGATTACAAGTGTGAGCCACTGTATCTGGCCATTCAACCCCAATTTTAAAATGCATGACAGTGATTTTGAAACTTTAATTCCTATAGAAAGTACATATAGATATTGTTGAAATGCAGATTCTGATTCATCTGATGAAGCCTGAGAGTCTGCATTTCTAGCAAGCTTCATGCTGCTGCTGCTGGTCCATGCACCACACTTTGGATAGTAAGAATCTGGACTGTCTAAGGAAAAGTAAGCTGGATTTCTTGAAAGTTGTTGGCATTGGGCGGATAGTTACAAGTCTGTTTTTTTCTCTAGTGAGTACATGGAGAATAACAGATCTTTCTGAAACTCAAATATTCAACTACTTACCCCTTCTGTCCAGGAAGTTTGAAACAAGCAGGAGCAGAAATGAGTGAGTGTGCGCATGTGTGCCTGTGTTTGTGTGTGTGTACTTGGGTATACAGTAGTGCCTCCATACTTGCATTAAGGTAAGTGTGTCAGCAACTCTCCTGCAACTATCCTCAATTTAGACTTGCATTCATCTAAGCATGCAAAGTTCAGAGAATTGTCAGGTCCAATATACCCTATCTCTGAGGTTAAGCCCCAGCTTATTTCATACATTTCAACATTTTCCATGTGGATGCTGTTAAGGTTGCCTGGAATTTGGAGATAAGCCCAGGATTAGTCCTGCTTTAAAGTCACCATGAAGCCTTGTTATAGGCCTCAAGTTAAGTTGTTAAATGTATTTCTCAGAGCTTACTGGGAAAAAAAAAAAATAGCCACACTCACTAACTTTGGTAAGCTTCAGATAGCAAAACACAGCAGTGGTTGTTGAAAACTTACCTGCAGGCCTTCACCTTCATGTTTTTATAGATGGCGGACTTATGTTCTGAGGCTAAAATGACATTCTGTTACCAAGCTTGCTTTAGGAAAAATGTCTAAACAGAACTGCGAGATAGAATATTCACGTTTTTTTAAAGCATTTTGAGAACTAGGTCAATCTTATTTAAGCAGATTTTTCTAAATCACTTGGTAATAGTTTAGAATTATTCTGTAATTATCTAATAATTTTGTATTTTACTTTATTGATATGAACACCACTATTATAGAATTTAACAATTACTATATACTTATATTTATTGTAAATATGAATTCCAAGTAATTAGCAAGTGACTCATACTAATGACATGTCTAAAATATTGGCTTTCCTATATTTTTGGTCATGTATAGCTATTCTATTGATCTGGAAGATGTAAAATAGAAGCAGTAATATTTGATTAAGTCTTGTTAAAGTTTAGTGCTTTTGGTGAAGGATCTTGTAGCGTATCTGAAAAAGTTAATAGTGCAAAGGTGGCAAATACTGAACAGAAATGAAATTGGGATGCATTTCTAAAACTAAATTTAAAGTGTAAAACAAAAAAAAATTAACTTCCTTAAGGAATCCAACAGAATTCCTTTATCTTCCTGTATTTTAAAATTCTTCTATCCTACTTAATCTGATTTTTAAAGAGTGGGTGAAAAGAACTCTACACACTATAGGGTTATAGTTTTGGGGAATTTTCTAAGAAAAGTGTAAGTTAATTATAGCTTTTGACAGCACAGCTACAGATGTATCAGATAAAAAGGAGTAGGAAAGTTTTCCTCTCTTAGAGGCCCTGTAAACAAGTGATGCTTTGGGGTATCTTCCTTTTCTTGTAGTAGTAAAAACAATCTTGAAAAGGATTCTGCTAAACACTCTTCTAAGGCCATGCATTTGATTTAGATAAATAACATCATCTCATTATTGATTAAATTCTCAGAATTTTATTTTACTTCAATGCTTGTAGTAGCTTATTGGCCATATTGGAGATGTTTTAAATGTTAAAGCAGTCCTAATTTCTCCAAATATAAATTACTATGATTACGCTTTAAATGGCCGCTAAATGAATTCTTCTGTTGATTCTGGAGATAGATAAATACATTGATAAATGGGTAGATAGATAGAGATAGATTATTGTGGATCATATTTGATTAAGTTAAGAGAATCTCTTCTCCAAGAAGTATATACTATTTATACTACACCGGTAGGAGAGTATTTGGTGAGGAGAAATCAATAGTTGAGAACAATCACTCTCCCATGAGCATGCGATTCACTCAAACATCCACGGGGGCCCTGCATCATAACCTCTCCGTGAAGAGTCACTATCTTTCTCATTTTGATAAACAGAGACACTCAGAGAAACTGAATTTACCAAATGTCATACAGTTAATGGTGTTGGGATTCTGACCTGTGTTCATTACATTAATTCTTTATATTTCTCATAATTCAGAAAGCAGGAGTGATGCTTCTAAGTCCACTCAAGTGCTAATATACAACAACCAATACTCTCAGATGAGATTTTCATAATCCAAAGCAAAAACTTGGAAAAAGAGTCTTTCCTATTTTATGTAATTTAAAAATTATGATGTATTATAAAATATTATAGAAGCATTTTATCACCTATTTCTTTCAAAATTTACTTTTGCATTTGATTATAAAATTATACTTTCAACTTGATTGTTCATAAGAGTAAAATATCTCAATGAAAGTTTTACCTAAGCATTAAAGTAATGATTATCCCTTAGAAATGCCCATTAGGAAATTCAAAAGTCACCATTAATGTTCCTAAATTAACCATTTTCTGTTACCCCCTTCACTAATTACATTCAGTCTACTTTCTTCCCAACTAACATGACATACAGAAACATAGTCCACCAAAGCTGCTACTGTACCAAAAGTGACAGTGATTTGGAACCAAGAAAATGTAGGTGCCAGGATTTTCAACCTTTTCAAAGACTTTCAACTGAAAAATATCTCTGAGAAATATTTAACAAGACATGTTCTACACATCATAATTTCCTGCTACCAAGTATTTCCCACTCTATTACCCCCCAGGTCAAAATTCTACTATAACAAATAGTTTACCAAGATAATCAAAAGTTACACTGGCCTATTTCTCCTAGTACAAGTCAATCACAAAGACTATTCACTTGGCAATCTGCAGCCTCAGATCTTTATCCCCTTTTTCACTTTTTGAAATCAATGCTTTATTAACACATTAAGCACCAATCTTTAGCCTAAGGTAATAATGACTGCTTTGAAATAGTAACCTCAATTAGAATAAAAAAGTGAATATACCATTTACATTGTTTTTCAAATCTCTGAAAATTTCAGTTTTAGACAGTGACTATTATTAGGTAATATTAAATGCATGCCTACCTGTGTAACATGAGACAAAAACCTCTTTAAAATCAAACCTAAATGACCAGGTTGATAGTTTAAGTATTGAGATGGAGTCTCACTCTGTCACCCGCGCTGGAGTGCAGTGGTGGGATCTCAGCTCACTGCAACCTTCGCCATATTAATAATGTAGTGTCAAACAACCTCATTTCTGTCACATAAGTCCCAGTATCTACTGATACTAGGCAACCTCTGAATCAGTATTTAAAAGGAATGTATAAAGACCAGTATTTTAACTGACTACCTCTGTCAAAGAAACTTCACAATTAGCACATCAAGCAGTCTTTTGTGGAATTTTTAAATACTATGAATAAAAGATGTTTTTGTGACAAATAACATTTCCAAAACTTCAAATTAACATGAATTAAAACTTCCAAAACTTAATTAACCCATGTGATCTCAAGCTGTATTCTCTTTTGAGGCATAAGAACAATATTCAAGCAAAATATTTTACTGTCATTCTTTCTAACAGATACACAGTTAAGTGTAACTCCTTCATGCAATCAAATATAAGGTAAATTATAAAATGTACTTTATAGTATATTTATACAATAGAAAGTAAATTACAAAATTATAAAATTTTTATAAGGTAAATATAAAATTATAAAAGTATTAAAACTTACGTTAAATTTTGTAATATACTATTACACTAGATTGTTTCTGTTATTGTTCAGATAGATAAAATAGCTAGAATTACCAAGTAAAAATATGTACCTGTGTCCCTTGTAATTTCCAATATTTATGAAGTAACACAAGCACAGCCTGGAGTATGTGTCATACTGGTAAATAATAGAGTGGATACTTTTCAGAAACAGGAACAGATTTTATAGTTCTAACTCAAATATTTTACCATTCACATGTACTACAATAATATATTTTGCAGTGTTGGTCCTGAAGCTGAAAGTAGAATTTGAGGCATTTTGCTAACACCTGTCTAATTTGCAACAGAGATTGTAATGCAAATTTCTTATAGATTACCAAATGAAACCGACAGCTTCTCATTGTTTCTTTTGCATTTGGTCAATATTTTACGAAATCACAACATAGATAAAACTTCATAATCGCCTTTCAGATGGAATCAGAAAGAAGCTCCCATTAACTTTTTTTAAAAGTCCTTAATGATTATGTGAATGGTAGCAGAATCAGATAAAATGTTATCAACTGTATCTTACCTCTCTCACTGAAGTCATCTACTAGAATGATTTCTGCTATCAGACTCTCTGGGGTTCGGTTAATTATACTGTGTATGGTCCGCAGGAGTGAAGTCCAACCTTCATTATGAAATGGGATAATGATGCTGGTGTTTGGCAGCCTTTCCAGATACATCTTGTGCTTACAGCTGGAGAGGAGGGAAAAAAAAAAAATGGTGTATCAAATGCAAAACTCTTGTATATCTTATTCTGTTGTTTATTCATTATGTTATCAGACAACTGTGGAAACACGACTTGGTCTAATACTTTCCAACCAGAGTTTGTACAGCATGATTGTTATTCTGCTCCTTCATGGAATGTATTAATGATCTCCTTTCACACTCACTCTTAATGAAACAACTGTTTTATCCTCTTTGGTATCAGGGTTTCAAATTCGTCAGTTTGTTGAAATGTTGTGCTCTTGTTGATGTACATTTTTCCTGTTGTTATATAATAGAAATAAGGATGAATAATATGCTTTAAAACTGTTTCCATGGAGCACATAATTAAGATTTAGATGGATTTCCTGAAGAGATCTAAAAATTTAACTTCTGTAATATTTATGTTTAATTAGTCAGTTTTAGCCATGGAGTGTTTCAATGGCTGGATAGTATTTAAAGCCTGAAGGGAAAAACAACCATAGCCTCTAAACAGAATAAATTAAAATTTAATGTAAAATAACTGTTAACTGAGCACAACCACATAATAAGATTAAATTAAGATCCAAATCAAGATGTTATCACATTCCTAGTGAAAACTCTAAAAAGAAATCTCAAGTTCATTTTTTTTTCATTGTTGGAACCATCTGAGAAGATGAAAAAGAGGTATTTTAAAAATTGTAGTCCTTTATTCATTATTTAACCTAATAATTTATTATTTTTAACAATATTCATTAAACAAGTAAATTTTGACATTTTTCAGACAATGAAAAGTGTTTGAAAACCCATCAAAATTATAACATGATATGGGCACAAAAATGCTGTAAAAACATGAAATTCATTTTAGGATAACTTAAATGCCAAAAAATGTATATAATATGAAAAAGATCTGTCAGTAATTTCCATGGGAGTGTAGTAAGATAGATGTTTTTGCTTATAATGCACAGATCTGGAAAACAGTGTTTCTGAAGTTCAGCATACCTGGTCATAATTATGCGGAGCCATTTATTCTTCTGAACAAAGCCAAAGAGCCCAACTAATTGTGCTTTGATATATCAATATTCATAATGTTGCACCTACTTGTGAGAACCATCACACCTCACAATATCCTTAGAATGAGGGTAACATTCCCAATGAAGCCATTTGTTTTTTAAACATCAGGGCAAGCTATTGTACATATCACTTGCCTATTAATTAAAGAGGACTTGCATTCAGAGTAATATCGTATAACCCATCAACAGGGGCCAGGCACAGTGGCTCATGGATGTAATCCCAGCACTTTTGGAGGCCGAGGCA
Source organism: Colobus angolensis palliatus (assembly GCF_000951035.1). NCBI lineage: Eukaryota > Metazoa > Chordata > Mammalia > Primates > Cercopithecidae > Colobus > Colobus angolensis. Next base: position 15,398,653 of record NW_012118487.1, read on the forward strand.
GGAGGATCACTTGAGTCCTGGAGCTCAAGATCAGCCTGGGCAAATAGCAAAACCCCATCTCTACCAAAAGTAAATATTAGCCAGGTACGGTGGCACACACCTGTCATGCCAGTTACTCAGCTGGCTGAGGCAAAAGAATTGCTTGAACCCTGTAGGCAAAGGTTGCCGTGAGATGAGATTGCACCACTGCACAGTCCAGCCTGGGTGACAGAGTGAGACTGTCTCAAAAAAAAAAAGGAAAAAAGAAAAAAATCAATAGGCTCATGACTTTTCAGAGTCATATACAATCCATTCAGAGAAAGGGTAGACAAAAAAGAATGCAAGACCAATCATGTGTGACAAAGGCTTTCTCTTTCAAAATGTTTTCGATAATTTCTATCTACCTAAGCTCAAATTACTATCAAATTACTGCCACACACAAAATATAAAGGGATCCATTCTATTCATTGATTCATTCATTCATTCATGTCACAATAATTTACTGAACGTTTGATATAGGTCAGGCTCCAAAGTTGAGATAAAACAATGAACAAAATCTAGTTCTTAACCTCAAGACATTTATATTATAATGAGAGATACAGAAAGACAAATAGTTACAATTTTAAAATGAAATGGATAGTGTAGAAGTTTAAGAGTGCTGTAAGATTATTTGAGAGAGGCCCATAAGCCAATTTGGAAAATGTAGAAATTCAAGTGAGAACTGAAGGTGGCCTGGAGAAGACAGGCTCAAAGTGTACATAGGAAGAGAATTCACACGACTTGGTAACTAGGAGATGTGATTAAAGAGGAGTCTTACACTGTGGACATGGGCAACTGATCTGATACAATACAGAACGACGGAGGAGCCTGTGTGAGGGACGCACTGAAGGTTTCAAAGATTGAGAGCAACGATAATGAATCCAATTTTGACCATCTATTGTTGAGATGTCAAAATGACATCCAGTTGGAATGCAGCTTTCATATATCATATACACACCTATCTGTCAATTTAGATGTCTATCTACCTATATATATGTGTGTGCATTGCTCAAGGTAAAAATCTATTTTGCTGGAGAAAGAGGCTCATGAGAGATAAGCTCTAGCAGATGATGCTGGTGCATCAATGCCTCCTTAGCACTCACCATTCCAGTATAAGCCAAGAGGGTCCTATGATATATCTCTGCAGATAGCAAAGTGAGTACTTTGTCTCATCTCTGCACAAAGGGCAGATCAGAAGTTCTGGGAGAAATTAATTCCCCTAGAGCAAGTATCAACCAACGAATAATGGAAGTTAGAGAATAAATAGTCACATGGTGGGATAACCCTGAGGTGTGTTCTATATTTTCTCCCATAGTTTCCCAGAAGGATTACACCTCAGTTGCCCACAGTGATTGGCAGTTTGATAATGCATCTTTTACTGGTTACTTTCCCTTTTCTGTCTTCCTTTTTCACATTGCCTGCACCGCACCACTCTACATTCTGTGATTACCTCCTAAACAGTACTATAGTCAAATTTTTGTTTCAGGGTCTGCTTCCAGAGGAACCCAAACTTAGACGTAGGCAAATAAGTTATACCTCACTTGGTGGGAACAGTCTCTTGAATCAATGCCCTGGTCAAGATTCACATTAATCAATGTGCTGCTCAAATAGGCAACACTCTTATTTTTGTTGAGTTGGGAAAGTTGCAGTTTGTTATACTTGGAGATAATTTTAAATAAGTTTTTAAAAAACAGTGATCACACATGCATTTCATCACTTCTTTCAGCTTTTGAATTATTACTGGTGCTCTATTCAGAGATGTCTCTAGGCCTATGAAATACAACTATGAAGACTTTACAGTGGATACATAAAAATGGTCTCATCCTATCAGTTGATTATTAGTAGTAACATTGCCTTTTTACATTGACATCTGTAACTTATTTTTCAATTAGACTACATTATAAACTCCTTACTATTTCATGCCTGATGATTATGTATCAAATATTGAAAAGTCACATCACACTTTATGATCAGACTATCGAGGTTCAAATGATAGCTTTGCCACTTACTGTCTGTGTGACAATGGGCAAGTTATTTACCCTCTGTAAGATTAACTTTCTCACACAGGATAATGTGGGAGCAAAAAATAAATACCTCTTCATAATGTGCTAATGAGAATTAAATTGGGTCTAATGTACTTCATATAGCATCGTAGCTAATAATAGCAAGAGTTTAATAAATACTAACATTATTATGGTCATTGTTGTTTAAATTGTATTATTTCATTGTCAAATCCTCTGTGGAAGAAGATGTGGAACGAGAAAAGACAGGAACTGCTGAAGAGACAGTGAGAGACATTTAGGATACAAAGATGAATACATTTCAGTCTCTTCCCTTAAGGGTTCACAGACCAGTGAGCAGATATAGAAAATGATTAGACTCAAAGAAGACAAGTGACATAATAGATGGCACATAGACATTGAGAGCCTGAAGGAAGTGTGACTAACTTTGTCTGATAGAATTAAGGAAGTCTTTACCAATGAGTGTGTATGTTGAGAACAGATCATGAAGAATCTTGAAAATAATTCTAAGGAATTTGGATGTTAGCCTGCAGTCAACATGAAGTACTTCAAATATTGTTAATCGCAAGGAAGACTGGATCATGTTTACATATTCCTTTGGCAGCAGGGCAGACAATGTGTTGCAGATGGCAAAGAATAGAAGCAGAAAGATTAGCCCTTGTAATAATTCTAGCAAAAAATAATGAGGGTGCAGATCTGATTTTCACTCGAAGGAAAGCCAGCTCCTTTGTAAAAGCACTTAATCTGATTGAATTATATTCGGTCATTCTAGCACTTTAGCTGCTCCAAAGAAAAACTGAATCACTGCCAACCTCAGGCATTGGATTCAAGAAGTTGTGATCCAGATGACTGCCCCATAGTATTACTAGAAATAGTGAAGCACATCCAGGGCTTTATTAAGGCTCTGCGCCTGCATATTTTAAGTTTGATGTCAAGTCAGGTTGAGAATAAAATTTACAAATATGAAGATGATGTACCAATATGGAACTGAGTTTAATAAGTAAAATAAAATCAAACATAATTTATATGCTTTTTTATGGTTACAAATGTGTAGCAAATTCACAAATAGAAGAAGAAAATAGGGACAAACGAAAACATGTGTTGAAACAGGTTTCTAGGAATATGGGTTTAATTATTACATTTCATATTGCTGTATTATTTTCAGATAAGCATTTGCATAAAATTATCTTACAGTTTAGGAATGGCTCAGAGGTAAGGACATCTCTTTGTTGAGTTGCAGTTTATATAGATGGATAAAAACTAATCCTTCAAATTTTAAAAGCACCAGGAAGACAAAAGATATAGTTTGAGTTATTTAAAAATTTACTTGAGAGAAATGACAAGTTGTGAAGGCATTTAAAAATCTGAAAAAAAACCTAAATTATTTTGTAAACATTCTGCTAGACCTTTCTAGCAGTAATGAAACCTCCATGGCAAATTTTCTCATATTCTTCTGTTTTTCCAAAACAGAATAAATATTTTCTGATTTTTTATATTGGCATTAGCTAAACTGAAAGATTTTAAAAATATGGTTCAATAGTATTGTTTAATGCATACTTAGCACTTATCCTTTCATGGTTACATTAATTTATCTTTATTATTTCATTGATTTTTATTAAAATAAGTGTTTTTTCAACAATAAAAAAAGCCAAAAAATAAATTTTAATTACAAATACTTGGAATAAATACCAGACTTATCAGTGACTTACTTTTGTGTAAAAGAGATACTTTAGTATGTATGCAACAATGTCAATGTTTATACTATGGACATTTAGGTGAACTTTCATTTGGAGATCTTAAAATCTTCATGTATTCTTCACCATCATTTAAACATTACTTCTCACTGCCTACTGTTGTGTGTTTTGTTTTGGAAAGAGTGTTAAAGCTCACATTTACAAAATTCTAGCTCTAGGATTGCAGCTTTTGAATAAAATATTTGAATGTTTAAATATTTCAATCTTTAGATCATTCTGTTAGCTTATTCAAAGTATGGCTTTATATTTTGTTTTGTTTTGTTTTTTATTTACCTATATAATAACAATAGTCAGGAGGTTATGTGGTAGTAATAACCACCCCCAAATTTCAATGGCTTAAAATAATAACTATTCTCTTTCTTGCTTCCTTTATCTGTTCAACATTAGTTGGAAGGAGGGTCTCTGCTCACTGTGGTTAGCAGAAATAGCCAACATCTTGACCACTGCCAATAATTGTGGTAGATATAAATGAGAACACTGATGGGTATTAAGCTAGTAATTAGATGATGTATCCCTAAAATGGCATATTGTTATCTGCTTACAGCTCATTGGTCAGAACTAGTCATGCAGTCCAGGGGCCCAGAATGTACAGTCTCGTATTGTACAGAAGGAATATAGTCACAAGTATGTGGCAAATGACACTAGTGAAATCAACCATTTCAGTCTTCTGCCTTCTTTAGAACAAAACAAGAAAAGAACATTTTACTTCTTGGACAAAATTTAATGGAAAAATGAAAGAGACTGAATTTCTTCACAGATGAAAAACAGAATATTTACAGCCCTACATCTATAGAAGCATGACAAGAGGATATCAGAGCTGCAACCACATTTAAGAAATCATTCAGTTAAGCCCCCCATTTAATTGAGAATTGAGACAGAGTTTTAGAGAGTTAAACATAATTATTTTACAGTCTAATTGGAAAGGCATTGTACCGGGTGAAAAAGTGATACGACGGCGAGGCGCTCTTCCTGAACTAAGAAGTTTACAGTTTTTCTGAAAATTCAGTAATTATCACCTACACAGGAGGTAACACAAGCAATGAATAAGAATCCAGCATTCTTCACTTTTGATTACATAATCTTTTGGAAATGTCATTCTATCATTGGCCCTTTAAGGCATCTTTATACTAATTGAGTTAATTAAATTATATAAATATTATAGTATTTTAAGGAGAGGTAAGAAATTACTTGATTAGCTCAAATGTTTTTGTGAGATATATGCTGTATCCTCCATAAATATTTCTGTAGATAAACCATTCAATAAAATATATGACAAAATACCCATCACAAAAAATTTATGATGAACTGTCATTTGAATAAAGGCTCTAACAGTCACTAATATTATATTATCAGGTGGCTAAAATAAGTAGAAATAGTGCCCACTATGCACAATATTCCTATACTGGTTTTGTGTATTTAAATAATAATACAGATTTTTGCTGTTTCTGTCTAATATTATTTCCAGGTAAAATTATGTTTGAGATTTCCTCTTTTAGTCAAATGTACTAACAAGGACCATATTTACCTTTCTACTTGATTCAATGGAATTAGTCTGTTTTCATGCTGCTGATAAAGACATACCCAAGACTAGGCCATTTACAAAAGAAAGTTTTAATTGGACTTACAGTTCCATATGGCTGGGGAAACCTCACAATCACGGAGGGAGGGAAGGAGGAGCAAATCAATATACTTACGTGGATGGCAGCAGGCCAAAAGAGAGCTTGTGCAGAGAAACTCCTGTTTTTAAAACCATTAGATCTCATGAGATCCATTTACTATCACAAGAATAGCACAAGAAAGACTCACCCCCATGATTCGATCGTGTCCCACCAGGTCCCTCCCACAACACGTGGGAATGATGGGAGCTACAAGATGAGATTTGGGTGGGGACACAGAGCCAAACCATATTACCAACTAAACAACTAGATTTTTAAATATGAAACAATTATTTTCAAGGCATTGAATATCAAGCAACAAGACAGAGATACTCAATTTTGAGACTCCTATTCAACACAGAATTATCTATTTTAGCTAGAATAATTCAATATAAAAAAGAAAGTTTTGTTGTTGTTGTTTCAAGATGGCCTCAGCCACAGAAAAAACAGCAAAACAGTACATAAAGATCAACACTGTGAGCTTTAATTCAAGAAGAAAAATGAATTAAATGACTGACTGTCAAAAGTGAGTCAAGTGTCGATACATGAGGGGGCAGAGAGTTTTCCTTTGCAACTTACCTTTCCACTGGGGATTTGTCCAGGTCAAGGGAGACCCCTTTGTTTCTCCCAGCTTTGGAGCTAACTTGGGGAGAGGCTTGGAGAAGCTGAGAGAGAAAGACATTGGGAAAAGTGGCAGCATTTTCCCTGACCTGGGGTTGAGAGCAGGATACCGTTTTTAATCCAGCAGCATACAGAGTCAGTCACTCTTTGGCAACCCAAGTGTGACCACACAGGTATTTTAGTCTCAGGCCAGGGATTGAAGTGCTTCCTCTAGAGTTTGGTAGGAGCCTCCAGAGACAGAATTGAGCAGCAAATGTGGAAAATGCCCCAGGAGTAGGCACTGGAATTGTGCCCTCCCCTTGCCACAGGTCTAGGGCAAGAGAAGAACTACTGCAACCATGATTTCTCCTGGGTGAGGAGACTTGCAGCCAGGGCCCACTTGGTGACCTGGCAACTCTGCCTCTGTGTGTGTGTGTGTGTGTGTGTGTGTGTGTGTGTGTGTTTGTGATTGCTGGGTGCCCCAGACTGCTCCCCTGAGATCAAGATACAGGGAGGTCTTCTCTACTCCATGCTCAGAAATATCTCCAGACATTCAGAGCATATGCTCACCTGGATTAATAGCCTGAGCTGTCCCACCCTTCTTATGCAGAGACCACAGTGCAGCAAAGCACTCTCTGTTTTATGCCGAGGCAGATCTCCAGGCATTCAGAGCGCTCACTCACCCATATCAACAGCCTGAGTGTCAACCATTTCTGTGGAGAGACCATGTGAAATGAGGCCCTCTCCCCTCCATGAGATAGATCTCCAAGCTTATAGAACATCCACCCTCCTGGATTAAGAGTTTAGGCTGCCCTCCCTCCCTGTGCAGAGAAGTTACCGCTCAAGAGGTTTCCCAGCTCCAGGCCTACGCACATTTCTTGGTGCTTGGTGGCGGCCCCCTGGATTCTCCCTTCAGGGAACCTTTAGGCAGACCTGCCTGGCCTGATTCTGTCCATCTTGGCTCACCCGCTATAGCTGAGCAGGGAGGTCAGGCCACTGTGTATTCCAGGAATCAGTCCGTTGCCTCAGGCAATATCTCGCAGTAAACAAGGATCAAATATATATACCCAGCCACATTGGCCACAGCTGGCTTTTACCCAGAAGTGCTATCTACTGGCCTGTAGCTTTAACTGCACAGCCCAATATAAAACCACCCAACAGAAGTTGGGTGAAGAAACAAAGCCAAAAGACCCTATCCAACATTCTCTACAGTCACACCCCCTAGGAACGGGGTAGAGGGAAAGAACATAAAACAATACTATAGGGAAAGAGAGAAAAAAAACTCCTATTCACACAAAAATAATTACAAAAGTTAGAAGTGTCAGGATCTCCAGATGAAAAGGACCCAGCATGAGGAGCTTTGGTACCAGAAAAAAGAACAAAAAAAATTGAACATTGTGACAGCACGGAAGGATCACGCTTGCTCTCCAGCAATAATCCCTATCCAAAATAGAAACCCCAATGTGGCAGGTAAAGAATTGGATAGCAAGGAAGATGAACGATATGCAAGACGAGGTTGAAAATCAACACAAATAAACTTCCAAAGAAAGCCAACAAATGAAGGAAGAGGTTAACATCTTAAAAAAATAACCAGAGCTTCTAGAATTAAAAAATTCACTTAATGTATTTCAAAATACAATTGAAGACTTTCATCAGCAGCCTAAATCAAACAGAAAAAGAATTTTAGAACTGAAAGATCAGGTTTTCAAGCTAACCTAGTCAAGCAAATTTTTTTTAATTAGAAAATGAATTAAGTCTTCGAGAAACATGGGATTATGTAAAGCAATCAAACCTATGAATCCCTAGCATTCCTGAGAGAAAAGAAGAAAAAGTAAACAACTCGGAAAGTATATTTGAGATAATAATGCAAAAATAATTCTCTAATTTTGCTAGAGAAATAGGTGTCGAGATGCAAGAATCCAGAGATCACCTATATGATGCTATACAAAACAAACATAACCAAGGCATATAGTCACCAGACTGTCCAAGGACAACAACAACAACAACAAAAAATCTTAAAGACAGGTAGAGTAAAAGGTCAGATTCTCAACAGCAACAACAAAAGTCAGGTTAACAGCAATTTCCCAGTAGAAACCTTGTAAGTCAGAAGAGATTGAGGTCTATTGTCAGCATTCTTGGGGAAAAAAAAGAAAGAAAGAAAGAAAAAAAACAGGTGATGTACTGCTAAACTAAGCTTTCTAAGCAAAAGAGAAATATTTTCCAGACATATAATCACAAAGGGAACTTATTGCCAATAGACCAACCGTATAAAAGATCCATATAGGAGTTCTTAACACAGAAACAAAATAATTATACCTGCTACCACAAACACACACTTAAGTACATAGCCCATAGAATCTATGAAGCAACTACACGGTAGAAACTACAAAGCAACCAGTTAACTTCACAATAGAATTAAAACCTCACGTATCATTATTAACTTTGAATGTACATGGTCTAACCTTGAAGGTACATGGTCCTACTTAAAAGGTACAGGGCGCCAAGTTGGATTAAAAAATAATAATAATAAAAGACCAATCCATCTGCTGTCTTCAAGAGAACCATCTTAAATGTAAGGATACCCATAGGCTTAAAGTGAAAGGTTGGAGAAAGATCTGTTATACAAATGGAAAACAAAAAAGAGCAGGGGTCACTATTCCTATATCAGATAAAACAGACTTTAAATCAATGACGGCACAAAAGGGAAAAAGAAGGACATTATATAATGATGATAGGGCACTGCATAATGATGAAGAGTTCAATTCAACAAGAATACTTAACTATTCTAAATATATGCATACCAATGTTGAGCATAAAAATTTATAAGACACATTTTTTTTTGTAAAAAGACATAGCCACACAATAATGGGTGGCGGTGGGGGGATGCTGCAACATCTCACTGACAGCATTAAAGACATCTATAAGGCAGAAAACTAACAAAGAAATTCTGAACTTAAATTAACACTTGATCAACTGTAACTGATAGACATCTCCAGAGTACTCCACCAATCAACCACAGAATACACATTTTTCTCATCTGCATGCAGAATATATTCCAAGACTGGTCACATGCATTGCCATGAAGCAATTCTCAGTAAATTCAAAAAAATCAAAGTCATACCCACTATACCTTTGGACATATAGTGGTATAGTGGGTATTTTATTCCCACTATAAAATGGGAATAAAATAGATTCAGGAATAAAATAGAAATCTAGGCCGGTATGGTGGCTCTTGTCTGTAATCCCAGCACTTTGGGAGGCCGAGGTGGGCGGATCATGAGGTCAGGAGTTTGACACCACCCTAACCAACATGGTGAAACCCCGTCTCTACTAAAAATCCAAAAAAAATTAGCTGGGCATGGTGGTGTGTGCCTATAATCCGAGCTCCTCAGGAGGCTGAGACAGGAGAATCGCCTTGAACCTGGGAGGCAGAGTTTGTGGTCAGCCCAGACTGAGCTACTGCACCCCAGCCTGGGCAACAGAGTGAGACTCTGTCTAAAAAAAAAAAAAAAGAAATCTATACCAAGAAGAGCTCTCAAAAACACCTAACTACGTAAAAATTAAACAACTTGTTTCTTTTGGGTAAACAAATTAATTAAGATATAAATAAAAAATTATTTGAAATAAAAAAGAGAGACACACATACCAATACCCTGAAATGCAGCAAAGGCAGTGTTAAGAGGAAAGTTCATAGCACTAAAGTCTTATGTCAAGAAGTTAGAATGGTCTCAAATTAACAATCTAACATCACACATAGAAGAACTAGAAAACAAAACAAAAACAAAATAACCCCGAAGCAAGTAGAAGAAAATAAATAACTAAAATTATAATGGAACTGAATAAAATTGAGACTCAGAAATTTATACAAAGGATCGCAAAACCAAAAAGTTGATTACTTGAAAGGATAAACAAGATCAATAGACCATTAGTTTTATTCACAAAGCAAAAAGAGAGGTTCCAAAAGCACAATTAAAAACAACAAAGATGACCCTACAACTAATCTAACAGAAATACAAAAGATCTTCAGAGACTAATATGACCACATCTATACACACAAACTGGAAAATCTAGAGGAAATGGATAAATCCATGGAAACATAAAGCGCCCAAGATTGAATCAGGAAGAAATTGAAATCCTGAAAGGACCAATATCAAGTTCCAAAATTGAATACAGTAATAAAAAATCTGCCAACCAAAACAGCCCTGGACCAGAAGGATTCACAGCCAAATTCTACCAGATATGCAAAGAAGAGCTGGTACCAATTCTACTAAAACTATTCCAAAAAATTGAGGAGTGACCCCTCCCTAACTCATCCTACAAAGCTAGCATCACCCTGATACCTAAATCTGGCAGAGACACAACGAATAAAGACAACTACAGGCCAATATTCCTGATGAACATAGATGCAAAGATTCTCAAAATACTAGCGAACTGAATTCAGCAGCACATCAAAAAGTTAATTCACCATGATAAGTAGGCTTTATTCCTGGGATGCAATGTGGGTACAACATATGCAAATCAATCAGCTTGATTCAGAACGTAAACAGAATTACAAGCAAAAGTCATATGATTGGCGGGCGGATCACGAGGTCAGGAGATAGAGACCATCCTGGCTAACACATGAAACCGTGTCTCTACTAAACATACAAAAAATTAGCTGCCGGGCATCTGTATGGCGTGAACTCGGGAGGCGGAGCTTGCAGTAAGCCTAGATCGCGCCACTGCACTCCAGCCTGGGGGCCAGAGTGAGATTCCATCTCAAAAAAAAAAAAAAAAAAAAAAGTCATATGATTATCTTAGTAGACACAGAAAAAGATTTTGACAAAATTCAACATCTCTTCATTATAAAAACGTTCAACAAACTAGGCATTGAAAAAATTTACCTCAAAATAATAAGAGCCACAAAACCACAGTCAAACATTCTCCTGAATGGGCAAAAACTAGCATTCCCCTTAAGAACAGGAAAAAGACAAGGATGGCATTCTCACCATTCCTATTCAACATGTACTGGAAGTCCTAGCCTGAGCAATCAGGCAAGAGAAGGAAATAAATGCAACCAAACACAAAAAGATAAAATCAAATATTTCTTTTTCTCTGATGACATGATTACACGTCTAGAAAACCCTATAGACTTTGTCAAACAGCTCCTAAAACTAATAAACAACTCCAGTAAAGTTTCAGAACAAAAAATTAATGTAAAAAAATCAGTAGCATTTCTGTACACCAAAGAAGAAATCAAGAAGGCAATGCTGTTTACAATAAATATAAAAAAGATGCTAAGAATAAATTTTACCAAAGATGTGAAAAATCTCTACAAGCAAAATTACAAAACACTGATAAAATAAACTGAAGATAAAACAAATGGAAAAATATACTATACTCATGGAGCTGAAGAATTGATGTCATTAAAATGACCATGTTGTCCAAAGAAATTTACAAGTTCAACACAATCATTATCAAAATGCCAACACTATTTTTCACAGAATTAGAAAAAGCCGTCCTAAAATTAACATAGAACCAAAAGAGAGTCCAAATAGCCAAAGCAGTCCTAAGCAAAAAGAACAACGCTGAAGCCATCACATCACCTGACTTCAAAATACATTACAAAACTATAGTTTTGGTATAGTATTGTAGTGTACTACGAAAGTATAGTATTGATAGTATAGTATAGTATAGTATAGTATAGTATAGTATAGTATAGTATAGTATAGTGTAGTAGTATAGTATAGCATAGGATAGGATAGGATAGGATAGCATAGCACAGTATAGTATAGTAAAGTGCAGTAACCAATGTGTAGTTGACAAGAACTTACATTGGGAAAAGGAAACATATTAGAAGAAAACATTGAGAAAACTCCCCTGGATGTTGGTCTAGGCAAACAATTTATGACTAAGACCTCAAAAGCATAGACAACAAAACCAAGAATAGACAAGAGGGACTATATTAAATCACAAAATTTCCACGCAGCAATGAAAATGAAAACAATTAACAGAAAAAGAGATAAGCTGCTTAATGGGAGAAATTTTTGCAGACTATTCATCCAAAAGGAGACTAATAGCAAGAATATAAAAGGAACTCAACAAAAACAAATAATGATATTAAAATGTGGGCAAAGGACATCGATGCACATTTTGGTTTTTTTTTAAATTTGTTTTTATTATTATTATTTTTTTTTTTGAGACAGAGTTTCACTCTTGTCACTCAGGCTGGAGTGCAATTGCAGGATCTCGGCTCACTGCAACCTCCATCTCCCATGTTCAAGTGATTCCCCTGCCTCAGCCTCCCGAGTAGCTGGGATTACAGGCATGCAACACCATGCCTGGCTAATTTTGTATTTTTAGTAGAGACAAGGTTTCTCCATGTGGGTCAGGCTGGTCTAGAACTCCTGACCTCAGGTGATCTGCCCGTCTTGGCTTCCCAAAGTACTGGGATTATAGGCGTGAGCCACTGCGCCTGGTCATCAATGTACATTTATAAGATGAAGACATACAAATGACCAAGTGGTATATAAAAAGAGGCTCAATCATTAATTATCAGAGAAATACAACTCAAAACCACAATGAGATAACAACTTATCCCAGTTAGAATGGTGATTATTAAAAAGACAATAAATAACAGATGTTGGCAAGGATGCAGAGAAAAGGCAACTTTTGTACACTATTGGTGGGAGTGTAAACTAGTATAGTCAGCATGGAAAACAGTATGAAGATTTCTCAAAAAATTAAAAACAGAATTACCATTTGATCTAATACAACTGCTGGGTATCTTCCCAATGGAAAAGAAATCAACATATGAAAAAGATACTTGGACTCACATGTTTATTGTAGTACTATTTACAATAGCAAAGATATTGAATCAAGCAAAGTGTTCATGAACAGATGACTGGATAAAGAAAATATAGTATATACACACAATGAAATATTTTTCAGCCAGAAAAAAATAGAATCACGTCATTTGCACAAACACAGATAAAACCGAAGGTCATTATCTTAATTAAAGTAAGGTAGATACAAAAGACGAATGTCACATGTTCCAGCTTATATGTGGGAGGTAAAAAAACAAACAAACAAACAAAAAAAACTTGATTACATGGAAATAGAGAGTGTAAAGTAGATAACAAAGACTAGGAAGGGTCAGTTGGGGGCTGAGGTAGGAGGGATGATGAAAAGAACTGGGTTAAAAGATAAAAACATAAAGTAAGATAGAAGAAATAAATTCAATGCTTGATAGCAGAGTAGGGTGTCTATACTTAAAAATGTATTGCACTCAAGTGACGGATACTGTAGACACTGACTAGATAATTATGTCTTATATATATATGTAGCAAGATTTCTCATATATCCTATAAATTTTTACAAATTAAAAAATAGTAAATATTAAAAAAATAAAATACACTGATTTTAAAATATGAGATAATTACTTAAACATTTCTTGAAGGAAGACACACAAGTGGCCAGCTGGCATATTAATAAACGCTCAACATCTCTAATTAGTATAATCCAAATGAAAACCACACTGAGATTTCACCTAATATCTGTCAGAAAGATTGTTATCAAAAAAACAAAAGAGAGGTATCAGCAAGAGCATGTAGAAGTTAGAACGCTTACACTCTGTTTATTTATTCCCCCAAATGGTTCCCCTTTTCTGCTTTCTTTAGGTATTTATAAATTTTTCAGTATTCCATTTATATGAATCCAATGTGATTTTAATTATATCTTTGAATAATATTTTAGTGATTGTTCTAGGAAATAAAGAATATATACTTCATTTTTCCAGTGTATTTAAAATGAATATTTTACCATTTCACTTTGATCATTGAAATTACATTACCACATAGATTCCTTTATACTCCTCTAAGTGATAGTTGTCTCATATATTTCTGTACATTGAAAATTACAGGAAATGTTGTTTTGTTTTAACTGCCAAACATTATTTTAAGGACCTCAGGCTCACAGCATCATTTCACTGCTACTTTGAATTCTCATGTCTTTTCCTTCTCCACCTGTTGTTATTTATTTTTTCCAGCATTTTCAATCAGCTAGGCCACACCTCTGCCTAGATTTTACATTTGAGTTCAAAGAGAGTGAGAGAGGCATGTGTGATTTCCACCAGAAATCAGAACCTGACTGGTAGTCTTTTAATTACAAATTTAATGTTTTATAGTTCTACAAATATTTGAGTTTTCTGCTTCATTTTGTGATAGCATCAGTTGGTATTTAAATAAAATTTTATATTTTATTTAAGTGTCAAATGTATTAGCATGATGGTTATAATATTCCTTCATTGTAAGTTAAATGCTTGTTGAAAGCTTAATGGTGTCTGTTATTTCACAATTGATAATAGTAAGTATTGTTCTCTTTTTTTTTCTTAGAAATACTTCTTGAGATTTAGAAATTTAATCTGTTCAAAGCATTACATTTTGAATGATTATTTTTTATTCTTTTTGACCAAGTCATTGATTTATTTCCTTCTTTATACTTACTTTAACTAAATGAAATTTTCTTTACAAATTTAAACATTTAAATCTACACATTTACCAATAAGGAACACTTTATATGTAAAGCACATTAACAAACTTCGGGATGTATGTTGTTCACTATCATTTGATTTGAAATATTTTCTAAGTTATATAGTTTTATATTTGATTCATGAGTCCTTTATAAATGCTATTAATTTCTAAATATTTGCATATTTATAAATATATTATTTTTATTAATAATTTAATAGAAGTTTGATCAAAGAAAATACTCTGTTACTTCAATCCACTGAAATTTATTGAGAGTTGTTTATGTACTGGTGTATGTTCTATCTTGGCAAATATTTCATGTACATTAAAAAATGTTTATTATGCAATTATTAAATATAGTGGTTAATAAATGTAAATAAACATAAATTAAGTCTTTTTTGGTGATTTTGTTTAAATCTCCTATATTCCAACTTAATTTTTTGTTCTTTTTTAGTCAATTACTGGGAGAATTATTAAATTTTCCAAAATATGTGTTTATAGAAAACTGCCCTTTCAAAAAGGAAAATTTAACTTTAGTATTTAAAGTCATTACTCTTAGAGCCCTCAAAATTAAGTAAATTTATTTCTTTTTTTCCTTTTAAAGTAATATCAGAAAATAAATACTTTCCATTTAATGATTGGTTTCAAATATATTCTTAATATTCATTAATAAATTTGTTCAAGTAACATTGGCATCTGACTCTACCATATTATTCAACATATTTTACCTGATAATATAATCTGAAGAATGAAATGATAGTATATTTTTAAGGATCTCTTAATTATATTAACATATTTCAGATTAAAATGAATGTATATACACATATCATGTAAAATATGACATTTGGAACATTTCTCATATAATGGTAAATGAGTTAACATATTATTGCATAGAAACAATCATAATAAACAGGCAGAAAGTTATATTCTGAGATGCCTTTAGGGCTCATAGTCTAAATGGTTATGATTTTGTGCCATTTGGAATAATCAAAGGAATTCCCTGAAATAGTGATGGAGTGTCAACTCATTTCCAGTCAGTTTTATTAGGGTCTGTGTGGAAGGGAAACCGATTCAAAATACTACAATTTGTTTGACCTCATGGCCAGAGCAAAAATGATGTTTTAGACACCTTTATAAATAACAGTGCCAGCAACTTAGACTCCATATTAGTTTATTAATTGGTTAATTTATTGCCTACTAGTCTACTGCAAGCCTTGTAACGTGGCTTTAATGATAGATGGCAGTTCAGGTAGTTCAGTTCTGTGAAATACAGATTTCCTAAGCAAAATTATCAGAATAACTAATAATACTATAGTTAGCAAACCAATTATTTAAAAATCTATATAAAGGGTCTGACATGTTCAGAAAGATAGGAAATTTCTTTATTTTCTTTCAATCTTTTGTCATTGCATGATTTCTTGCAAAACTATTTTGGTTCAGTTAAGGTTGTCTCTTTCCATTCTCAATAGAAGAATAAAATGTCAACTTGGCACCTGGGTAGTGACAAACATGCTATAAAGCATATCCGTATAAATCATTTCCAAGCTCCAATTTACATAGTAATTGTGTTCATGTCAGCATATTCAATTTTCAATGGCTGGTTTTAGTCACACTGTTTTTCTATTCTAATCTTGCCCATGTCAGTTACCTTTGATAAGGCAGTGATATCTAGTAATTTATTTTGCTTTTGACAGGTCTGAAAAATTAGTCTGGACTACCAAGTATATGTGAGCATGTTTGAATGAGGGGGTCATTATTATTTATTTATCCATGCAGTTATCCCTTTGTTTGCTCACTTATTCTATAGAAACCTATTTTGTAAATTGACATTTTATTTAGTAATCTAATTAAAATGTTATGTATTATGATATTTTATGCCTTTACTGAAGGATGAAATAATTTGTTGTGTTCCTGCAGCCAAGTATTCATGAAGCATGGCAGAAATATAGTGGGTATGTAGGCTGTTGCTTTTTAAATAAATTTGAAAAGATTTCTGCCATTATTTTTCAGAATATTTTTTCTACTATTAACTCATCTCCCGTCCTTCAGAAATGCCCCTTATATACATGTTGGTTTGCGTGATGTTGTCCTGCACTTATCTGAGTCTGTGTTTATTTTTCTTCACTCTTTTTTCTTCTTATTCTCCATTGATATGGTTTGGCACTGTGTCCCCACCCAAATCTCATGTAGAATTATAATTTCCAATGTTGAAGGTGGGGCCTGGTGGGAGGTGACTGGATTATGGGGGTGGTTTTTACCGGTTTTGTACCATCCCTCTAGTGCTATCTCATAGAATTCTCACGAGATCTGGTTGTTTAAATGTGTGTAGCCCCTCCACCTTCACACTCTCTCTCCTGCTCTACCACGTGAAAAAAGTGCCTACTTACCCTTCCATCATGACTGTAAGTTTCCTGAGGCTTCTCCAGCCATGCTTCCTGTACAGCCTGCAGAACCATGAGTTAATTTAAACTTTTTTCCTCATAAATTACCCAGTCTCAGGTAGTTCCTCATAGTAATGTGAGAAGGAATTCATACATTCATATTCCACAATCTCTATTTGTCTTCAATGTTGGTGTTATAGGTGGTGAATCTGTATGGGTCTGTGGCAACCTTAATTCTTACCTCTTCAGAAGAAAGAATTTGACCGAGGGGGCGTAAGGTAGAGTGAAAGACCACTAGGTAATACCATTCAGGACATAGGCATGGGCAAGGACTTCATGTCTAAAACACCAAAAGCAATGGCAGCAAAAGCCAAAATTGACAAATGGGATCTCATTAAACTAAAGAGCTTCTGCACAGCAAAAGAAACTACCATCAGAGTGAACAGGCAACCTACAGAATGGGAGAAAATTTTTGCAATCTACTCGTCTGACAAAGGGCTAATATCCAGAATCTACAAAGAACTCAAACAAATATACAAGAAAAAAGCAAACAACCCCATCAAAAAGTGGGGAAAGGATTTGAACAGACATTTCTCAAAAGAAGACATTCATACAGCCAACAGACACATGAAAAAATGCTCATCATCACTCGCCATCAGAGAAATGCAAATCAAAACCACAATGAGATACCATCTCACACCAGTTAGAATGGCCATCATTAAAAAATCAGGAAACAACCGGTGTTGGAGAGGATGTGGAGAAATAGGAACACTTTTACACTGTTGGTGGGATTGTAAACTAGTTCAACCATTATGGAAAACAGTATGGAGATTCCTCAAGGATCTAGAACTAGATGTACCATATGACCCAGCCATCCCACTACTGGGTATATACCCAAAGGATTATAAATTATTCTACTACAAAGACACATGCACACGTATGTTTATTGCGGCACTATTCACAATAGCAAAGACTTGGAATCAACCCAAATGTCCATCGGTGACAGACTGGATGAAGAAAATGTGGCACATATACACCATGGAATACTATGCGGCCATAAAAAAGGATGAGTTTGCGTCCTTTGTAGGGACATGGATGCAGCTGGAAACCATCATTCTTAGCAAACTATCACAAGAAGAGAAAACCAAACACCGCATGTTCTCACTCATAGGTGGGAACTGAACAATGAGATCACTTGGACTCGGGAAGGGGAACATCACACACTGGGGCCTATCATGGGGAGGGGGGAGGGGGGAGGGATTGCACTGGGGAGTTATACCTGATATAAATGATGAATTGATGGGTGCTGACGAGTTGATGGGTGCAGCACACCAACATGGCACAAGTATACATATGTAACAAACCTGCACGTCATGCACATGTACCCTAGAACTTAAAGTATAATAAAAAAAAAAAAAAAGAAAGTTCATTAAAAAGCTTTAGAGCAGGCGTGAATAGAAGTCACCTACACATGGAAGAGGGCCAAGTGCATGACTTGAGTGATCAAGTACATGGTTTGACCTTTTGACTTGGGGTTTCATATGTTGGCATGTTTCTGAGGTCTTGCATGACTTCTCCCCTGATTCTTCCCTTGGGTGGGCTGTCCGCATGCAGTGTGTTTACTGGAGTTGTACGAATGCTCACTTGAGGCGTTCTTCTCTTACCAATCTGAATGTTCCTAGAGGATCATATACCAGTTAAACTCCACCATTTTGCCTCTTTGTGTGCATGGCTTGAGTTCACTTGCCCAGCTCCTGAGATCTTATCAGGAAGCTGCTGATCACCAGTTTCAGATGTTTCTCTCTATTAGAAGACTGCCTTTCCCTGGTGCCAGCTGTGAACAATTATTATCTTAGAAAGACAGTTTAATAACTGCCTGACCATCACCTGATGGTTGCCTGACATTTCTGGTGGTGGAGGATCCTCTCCTGCCCTGCTCATGTCTGCCTGACTACCTACTGTAACATTGATATTTCTTCCTTCTATCAGTTGCAATCTTCTCTTAAGCCACTCAAAATAACTTTTTATTTTCGCTATTGCAGCCTTCAACTCTAGAAGTTTTGTTTGGGCTTTTTTGTTGTTTTCTAATTTCTCTCTTTATTTATGTTGTCTATTTAATGAAACATTATCATAATACCTTTCTTTGTTTCTTTTATTATGCTTCCTTTAGTTCAGTGGAGGTATTGATGATGGCTAGTTTGGAGTCTTTTTCTGTTATATTTAATCTCTGATTTCTCTCACAGAGAGTTGGTATTACCTGCCTTTTTATTATTTTGGGGGGTCACACTTTACTGTTTCTTTGCATGGCTTATACGTTTTTGTTGGTAACAGGATATTTCAGATGATATATTTTAGCCACTCTAAGTACTGATTATTCTACCTCCCACTTGGACTTGTTATTGTTACTTGCTTGTTTTTTTTTAGTAACTGGCCTGACTACGGTAGCCCCCACCACCCAACCCCTACATCCACGGGGGATATGTTCTACAACCCTTAGTAGAAGCCTAAAACTGCAGATAGTACCTAACTCTATATTTATTAGTATTTTCCAGTACAGACACACCTATGATAAAATTTAATTTATAAATTTGGCAGAGGAAGGGATTAACAACAATAACTAATAATAAAATCAAACAATTATAACAATATACTGTAATAAAAATTATGTTAATATGGTCTCACTCTCTCTCCAAATACTTTATTGTACTGTACTCACTTATTTTTTGACTATGATTGACTATAGGTAAATAAAGCCTCAAAAAGTGAAATCACAGATAAAAGAAAAGCCACTGTATTTTGGTGAAGTCTGTTTTTCATCACATGGTTAAGTCTCCTGCGTGGGGAGCTGTGGCTTTGGGAACGCCCATATTCAGCCTGAGATGACAGTGGTATTTGCAGGGGTTTCTTTCTCTCTTTCCTGACCACATCCCGCTGTTAAATACCACTAATTGCTGGTTGATTGCTTTCTTGTTTTTAACAATCCCCTAGGATATAAATTGTTCTACACACTAATCTTCAATTTGTGGCTCATTTGAAGGATTAGTTTTTCAAGTCTCTCTGTGATATTTGTTCTGACACCAGAAGGCATCCTCCCAAGTTTCTCATTCTTTATTTCTCCATTGCAGAATGGCTGGCCTACAGTCTAGGCTGTGTCTTCATAAATATACAAACCACCACCGTCCAATTACTTTTCATCACAGTCTCTGCTGTTTTTTCAGAGTGACCTTAAGTTTGAACTTCTCTATGCAATGTTGAAAAGAAGTCAGTTTCTTTGGGAAGATATTTGGTGCTATATGTTTTGTGCCTTGCTTCTCTCTCAGGCAAAATCTCTGAAGCAAAGCTCTGGAGATAAGGGTGGGGACAAGGCCAAGATGCCTGGAAAGACAACCTGTTCTAGAAAGTGAGCACTCAGAGAGAGGGGACTAGTAGCCTGAGAACGTCTCTGCTTGTATCACTCATGTGAAACCACCACATCACAAACTGGGCAAAATATAATAAGGGCCTGAAGTATTGTCAGCATGCTATACCTGACGTAGAGCCTCTGTTTCATGTGTGGTGGCTAAGAGGAAGAAGAGATGCCCACCTCTGTACTATGATTACCCAAGGCTTTCTCTTAGTAACAGGAAACAAGGAGCAGGATGAGAGATACTGAAGTCCTGCTCCTCCTAGGTAAATAGCTCTTGGATTCGGAGTGAGGCCAATAGAAAGCCCTGTGTTCTTGGTTGCATCTGCCTGAAGGAGTGTCTCTGACTTGTTCAGTTGGGAGAGAAGGATAGAGTGGTCTTCTTTCAGATACTACAAATTACTTTCTTACCAAATTTTCATAAATTGTCTTGAATAGATGTTTATTCCCTTTCTATTTGCCTTTAGGACCATTTCAAGAGACTTACATATTTTTAAAGAAATAATTTTCACCAGCTTCATCAGGGAGCAAGTCAGGGGAGTACCTTATGCTGACACGCCAGAGTCAACCTTTGGATGACTTATTTATAAACTCATCTAAGTGCCTGTCACTCATATGCTTAATAAATAATTGTCAGATAACTAAAAATGTGCTTTGGGTAAGAGCACATTTGTTATTGAAAAATACTTATCAGGATTTCTAATCTTGATAAAGTATGTTTTAAGATAATGATTTAAGATAAAATTTATAGATAAGTTTTTCTTTTGTAAAATCAAGTACAATTATCTGTGAATATTTGATAATGAAATTAATAGTTTTTAAGTGCACATTTAAAATATTCAAATCAAGAATCTTTATAAATGATATAAATTTATTAAAAATTCAAATGATTTCCTCTGTACTGTGGTAACATGCACACTGATGGTTCAACCAATTCTGTTTAATGATTAAGTTCAAGAGAATACGTGATATATCTACTTTAGTTTTTTAATTTGAATGAGCATTAGATTTACAGATTACCCTTTTGCCGAAATCACATTTATTAATGCCATTGTTTGGCATCACAATCTAAGCGCTAGTGATTACTTTGACAATAGTTTAAGATTACATGGCTTGCTGATTTGGAAAGGAAGCTCCAGCATTCTCTTTAAAACAGCAGAATTTTCTTACAGACTCATTCTTTATTATATATAACCTAGAATCTTAAATCACTGTCTCTCATTTCAGTAAACTTCTGTGGGTAGGAGTAAAAAGAGGAAGGGTAAAATTTAGAAATACAGTTGCTAGATAAACCTTACAGAGCAACGTATATGATTACATCAAATTTTCAGATTTTTTTCTTTAAAGAGTTAAAATTATGAATCTATTTCTCAAACCTACACTTTTAGTTTTATTTGATACTTAGCATAAGATTACAAAGGATATTCTTTGATATTCAACACACACGATTTTGAAGCAGCTATAGTTTATTTTCAGATTTTTTTTTGCATGTGCACTATTTTCCCATCGTTATCCTTTTAGACTGCAGTTCCCTTATCCTTGTCCTCATTCAGTCTTTCTTTTTTTTTTTTTTTTTTTTTGTTGTTGTTGTTGTTTTGGGGGTAGTGGAGTTTCACTCTTGTTGCCCAGGCCAGAGTGCAATGGTGCGATCTCGGCTCACAGCAACCTCCGCCTCCTGGGTTCAAGTGATCCTCCTGCCTCAGCCTCCATAATAGCTGGAATTACAGGCGGCTGCCACCACCCCCAGCTAATTTTTTCTATTTTTAGTAGAGATGGGGTTTCACCATGTTGGCCAGGCTGGTCTCGAATCCCTGACCTCGTGATCCACCCGCCTCAGCCTCCCAAAGTACTGGGATTATAGGTATGAGCCATGGCGCCCGGACTCATTCAGCCTTTCAAAGATCCAGCCGCATGGTCTGTCAGTCACTCCAAAAAGCTTAATGTCTGACAAGTCTTAAACTATTATCTCTCAAAGGAAGATATTTGTTTCACTAGGGACACATCTCTTAGTTACAGTGATAAACATCTTTTGTCTCTTTCAGGCTTTTAGTCAAGAATGAGAGGTATATCTAAATTTTTGTTGTTGTTATTTAATTATGGCTTTCTGTAATGACTCTTAGAACTTATGTACTAATGTCTGTATTACTGTGCATGCAATTGGTTTTCAAAAAATATCAAAGGGTACTCACTTAAATAACAGTTCTGAAAGATGGCTCCCGCCTGATTCTAGCCATTCCTTCTTTCAATCTGCTGCTTATCATTTAATTGTTTTATTTTTTAAGTAATATTTAGATGTACCCTAGGCTGGAATAGAGTTTGATTTAAAGGATACATTTCCCATCTCCATCTCTGTGGCAACATTCACACCTAATTGAAGTGCATGAACAGTCATTTTAGCTTATTTTGCTTCTGAATTCACTTGTAAACTTGTTGAATGAAGGTACTTAATCAAGTTCACAAGGATATCATAATAAAAATGGAAAAGGCAATCAACTAGTGCTATTCACTTTTTATGTGGTTTTTGAAATTGAGAAATATAAAAAATTATTCTTGCATATTTTTGGATGGTTAAACTCAAATATGTTTGCCAATAAGTTCTACAATTACAAAGACAAGAGTCAAAATGGATTACATTTTTCTATTATGCATAAAAATAAAATAAAAACTATTCATAGTATATTTACTAAATCTTATTTGAAAGAAATTGAATACATGTTTATTCTTCCTAATGAACTCAGAATTGACTCATAAAATCTATGTATTTACAATTTAAATTTTGAAATTAGAATACACTAGGTCTCCTTATATTTTACATCTCCATGATATGACTGGAAAATAAAAAAGGGAATCAGAAAGATCATTATCAGAAGACAAAGAAACAACTGAAATCATGCTATTCCTGATTTGGTAAACCTCATCCCAATTTTAATAATCTTAGTACATGGTGAACCTGAAGAAACTTGCATCCCTGCTTATAGAAATGAGCACATAAACATTCAAAATTGCCATTTGACTCATTCAGCATCACAATGCAAGTCATGCAAGTCAATATATTAGAATCATTATTCAATATACTTCATGGAAGGCAGGAGTATTTAGAATATAAGGCACTGAAAAATCAAGAGTTTGCTCAAAATTCTGTATATGTTGAGAAATAGCCTATAATGCTTACTTTGTAAGTACTTCATGTAAGTACGGGGTAAGTGTATATTATTTATCACAGGAGGAGACTCCTTTTCTCTACAGATGTTCCCATGTGGCCGGACAGTCGTTAGACAAACACACCTGGCCTTTCTCCACCTTTTCAGAGTTCCTTTACAGGAGAAAGAGATTTGTGGGTTTGGGTTACAAAGGTTACTGCAATTGGCCAGCTCCGTCTTCATTTTTTTCTGCTTTGGAACCTGCTTGCCTGCAGAGATCAGTCATCTTATTCTGCCATCCATGACTTAAGTGTGACAATTTCGCGTGTGTTATCCAGCAATGTCTGTGACTTGAAGACTGAATGTGCCTCATTCTGGACTTCACTATTGAGTATAATACTTGGCCTACATCTAAACCATGCTCACCAGTAGAATTTCAACAATAATAAAGAGAATGTTTTCATAGCAAATCATTTCTAGGGCCATCTCTCAAATGGTTCTGAAACTACAGGAAACAGGGCTACATTAGTCTGGTATAACCGCAGCACTACTGAAAACAATCATATAATCCAAGAGGTTGTAAAGATTCTCTTAGACAGAAATAGTTTTAGCTTCATGGCTTTGACAATCAGTGGAGTATTGAGTGTTGAGAGAACACTCTGTGATACTTCATACTCCATTTATTGTCAAAGTCATGAAGTTAAAACTCTTTCTACCTGGGCAATATTAGTGATATAAAAAAAGATAAAAAAGTCACAATACAAAGTGAGACTATATTAATTTTAAAATATCTCAGCTACTCAGCCACATTAGAAGTCTATCTCGGGTAGCATGTATGTGCATAAATATTTATCTACATAAACACATAAACTTTTATAACAGCCAAAAGAAAAATGAAACTCATATCAAAGATGCATTTACCCAAAATTGCTGTGAAGCCTACTTCAACTCTCCTATTAGAATGGTTCTTCTATCTCTTTATGTCAATTATTGCTTTTTTCATAGATATGACTTTTTCTTACCCACATTAATTATATCATGCTTATAGGGTATTTGTGATAACTTTTGATGAATTTTTCCATATCCAGGGAATAACACTTGCTTAAAAATTCTTCAATTTTATCTTAGCACCAACATATTCATGCACAAATTTATTAGAGTTTCTTTTCTATATAGGCCATTCTTACATAGTTTTCTATTTCCCTATGTTATATGTATATTTCAAACAGATGTCTTACGTCTCCCATCCTGAACTGTAAGTTAATAAGGTGCTCCATAGCATGCAAAGCATATATGTGACATCTCAGGTAGACGACTAAATACAAAGACATGGCAAAATCAATATACAAGTGGAGAAAAGCTTAAAGTGTGGCAAAATAAAACCAGGCCACCGAGATATCCATTGACTGGACATTTGTCATACAGAAGTGCTCCTTGTAAAATTCTTATCAACATTGTATTAAATAAAATATAAAGATAAGATGTTCTAAAGAGAGATTCAGGCTGATCACAGGCACCATGGATACAGACATGACTTGGCACTAACAGAGGAAGGGAGTTAATATTAAAAATACATCAAGTATGTGGTAAAAAAAATGTATAAAAATCAACCAGGGTCAGGCACAGTGGCTCATGCCTATAACCCCAGCACTTTGGGATGCCAAGGCAGGCAGATTGAGGTTGGGAGTTTGAGACCAGCCTGACCAACATGGAGAAACCCTGTCTCTACCAAAAATACAAAATTAGCCAGGCATGGTGGTGCATGCCTGTAATCCCAGCTACTTGAGAGGCTGAGGTAGGAGAATTGCTTGAACCCCAGAGGCAGAGGTTGCAGTGAGCTGAGATTGTGCCATGACATTCCAGCCTGGGCAACAAGAGTGAAACTCTGTCTCAAAAAAAAAAATAAAAATAAAAATAAAAATAAAAAATCAACCAAAAGTGTAGGGCTAGGAGTATATAAAAAAAGACTAAAAAATTTTACATACCAAAGCATAGATAGTGTAAGAAGCTGAAACAATTTGTAAGATAGAGAGATGTTAAGAGCATTTGGAAGAAATATTAAAAAATTAAAAACAAAAGTGAAAAGCTTGAAATTTATTTTTTGGATAAAAGTAAGACTGATCTGTTGCGGGAAGTCAGGGACCCCAAATGGAGGGACCGGCTGAAGCCATGGCAAAAGAACATAAATTGTGAAGATTTCATGGACACGTATTAGTTCCTCAAATTAATACTTTTGTGATTTCTTACACCTCTCTTTACTGCAATCTCTGAACATAAATTGTGAAGATTTCCTGGATGCTTATTACTTCCCTTGCGATTTCCTATGCCTGTCTTTATTTTAATCTCTTAATCCCATCATCTTCATAAACTGAGGAGGATGTATGTTGCCTCAGGACCTTGTGATGATTGCATTAACTGCAACATTGTTTGTAGAGCATGTGTGCTTGAACAATATGAAATCTGGCACCTTGAAAAAAGGAACAGGATAACAGCAATGTTCAGGGAACAAGGGAGATGGCCTTGGACCCTGACTGCCAGTGAGCCGGGTGGAACAGAGCCATATTTCTCTTCTTTCAAAAGCAAATAACAGAAATATTGCTGAATTCTTTTTCTCAGCAAGGAACATCCCGGAGAAAGAGAATACACCCCTGAGGGTAGGTCTATGAATGGCCCCCGTGGGGTCAGCCATCTTTTACGGTCGAAGCGGAAGGGATGAAATAAGCCCTGGTCTCCTGTAGCGCTCCCAGGCTTATTAGGACAAGGAAATTCCTGCCTAATAAATTTTGGTCAGACAGGTTGTTTGCTCTCAAACCCTGTCTCCTGATAAGATGTTACCAATGACAATGCATGCCCAAAACTTCACTAGCAATTTTAATTTTGCCCTGTCCTGTGGCCCTTTGATCTTGCCCTGCCTCCATTTGCTTTGTGACACTTTATTACCTTGTGAAGCATGTGATCTCTATGACCCACACCCTATTCGTACACTTCCTCCCCTTTTGAAAATCACTAATAAAAACTTGCTGGTTTTACGACTCAGGGAGCATCATGGAACCTGCAGACATGTGATGACTCCCCCGGACACCCAGCTTTAAAATTTCTCTCTTTTGTACTCTTTCCTTTTATTTCTCAGACCAGCCAAAGCTTAGGGAAATAGAAAAGAACCCATGTTAAATATTGGGGATGGGGTTCCCCCGATACTGATCAAGTTATTGCACACATGCCAATATACTGTCTTTCGTCTATGGCTCGTAATTAAGGATATCTAGTGCTGATTCGGAAATAATAAAGACAAAAAAGCAGTTTATTTTTATACTAGTGAAGAAGAAATGAATCAGGAAATTTCTTTTAAAAATACCTATGCATTAGGATTTCTGAAATAACTTGTCTTAAATATTCTTCATAGTGAACTAGAATGTGCACTACATATCAAAACATATAAAACCATGATTTTTTTTAACTAAATATGAGAATATGAAAGAGTGCAGAGCACTTAAATATACAGGAAGTGATCAACATAGTTTATCACATGGCATAAGTCTGGCTAGTATGCTTTAGAATAAGTTCGAGTTCAGTTAAATGTCAAGATAGGAGTCCCCATATCTTCCATTGCAAAATCCTAGAATAAAGAAAAATAAACTCTTCCCTGCTAGCACTCTGAGACTGTAGTTTCAGTTGGCTTACTGAAAAGGAAAAGTTTCTTAGAATTGTTATGTTTTATTTTAAAAGTCATACAAAGTTTGCATTCTGTTCTATAGATTGTGTCAATATAAAAATGCTATGGTCCATCACTTTCAGCCTAGTTAAATAGATAATACTGAAATATGTCACAAGGTGATCTTATAATTTCAAAGAGCACTTACACAGAACATACTCTTGTGGTTAAATGTACCTGCCTTTGGTGAAGCACAGATGAAATCAAAAGCATAATACTTTAAACAATGGGAATCTGTGAGACATTCTTTGGCTCTCTGTTTCCTGCAGGTGGAGCACTGGCAAAATCAGAGGTGACATCAGACTCCTCTTCCAGCATTGCTAAGAGTCAAATACTGACTTCACCAAAGTCAACCTTATTCTTGGTAGTATCAGGCTTAACACTTTCTTTTTATCCATTTCAAACCCTCTCAAGGTTTTTGTTGTTGTTGTTGTTGTTGGTTTGTTTTCATATTTTTTCCTTTTTTTCTTACTGCATGACCACTTGTCCTATTTAATATCCAGCCTTAATAACTAAGTTGGAATATTATCACAGATTGTATTTGGGCCATAGTTTTCTTCTGTAACATTTATTATAATGCTTTCCTCATACTGCAAATTCAGTAACCCTAATAAAAATTTCAGAATTTATTTTACATCTTTCCATTTTTTTCCCCATTATTACATGAGAAGATCTTTTCTTAAAAGATGGTGATCACACTAAAAATAGTCTTTGAGAAGAATGGGAATAACTGCCTTCTTTTGACTTCAGTGATTTTCTGCACTGTTTCTAAACTTGTCATTATTTCCACTTGAATACACATTAAGAGATTGAGATTAGAAGTGTGGGGGTGGGGGCCAGGCACGGTGGCTCACGCCTGTAATCCCAGCACTTTGAGAGGCTGAGGCGGGCAGATCACAAGGCCAGGAGATCGAGACCATCCTGGCTAACATTGTGAAACCCCGTCTCTACTAAAAATACAAAAAATTAGCCGGGCGTGGTCGCCGGCCACTGTAGTCATAGCTACTGAGGAGGCTGAGGCAGGAGAATGGTGTGAACCCAGGAGGCAGAGCTTGCAGTGAGCCGAGATCATGCCACTGCACTCCAGCCTGGGCACCCCCAAAGTGTGGGGGCAAGGAGGAACTGGATAGATAGAAATTACTCTCTTAGCATATTTATTATGCCAACAATGCAATTTAATGCATCTTTGATTATGTGCAATTAGGTATTAAAATTTCTCGTAACTAGAAATGTTCTTGGTCAGTGAGACTTACTGTAGATAATTTCAGGTAACCTGGGGATAATTTGGCTGGTTAAAAGGCCTGCGTTAATATATAAAGCACTCAATTTAGGAAAAAAATGATTTGTTCTTCACATTAGTCCTCTGTTTAACTATATTGGGAAATGCAACTTCATATAAAACATGAGGAGAAAAACAGTAATTACTTCATAATTTTAAATAAATTTCTAAAGATACAAAATGGTAATTAGAAAATAGTTTTTCAAACCATAATGTACTGATATTTTTCTAAAGGGTCAATTATCTTTGCACAAAGTTAAGGAGTTTTATTTGCTTTAAATTACTGGTTTAATTTAGATTTCTAATTCTTATTTTAATTAGTTGACCTGTTTTTTTTTTCCTTTTCTCTCTCTCACACCAGGGTTTCCAAAGGAAACTTGTTGGGTTGTTGTGGGTGGAAGGATAGCTGTATTAGTACAGTTAGATAGATTCATCAGAGACAGGTGCCAACAGTACATTCCAGATTTTTATCACTTTCCATGTTCTCGGTATCCTTTGGTGTTGTTTACGCTATCAGGTAAACGATAACACAGTAAAATGAAAAGCACAGTAAGTGATGTTAGAGGTAGATGGGGGTGGACAGAGAAAAGATGGATTTTGGGTAAGTATATATAGTACTATAATTTAAACTATAATATGCAGTTACAATTCAATACAAACTGAACTCCTTGTCAATAGACAAGCTACAAGCAGTTCATAAAGTGACAGGAAATTGAACCAACAATCATTACTTATTATTATTATTATGATTATTATTATTATTATTTTTGAGATGGAGTCTCGCTGCGTTGCCCGGGCTGGAGTGCAGTGGCCGGATCTCAGCTCACTGCAAGCTCCGCCTCCCGGGTTCACGCCATTCTCCTGCCTCAGCCTCCCGAGTAGCTGGGACTACAGGCGCCTGCCACCTCGCCCGGCTAGTTTTTTGTATTTTTTAGTAGAGACGGGGTTTCACCGTGTTAGCCACGATAGTCTCGATCTCCTGACCTCGTGATCCGCCTGTCTCGGCCTCCCAAAGTGCTGGGATTACAGGCTTGAGTCACCACGCCCGGCCTCATTACTTATTACTTTTGGATTATGGATGCATTCATTTAGGGTATTCTTTATGAAAAGGCAACAACCATGGCACTAAATCTGTCTGGGGTGAGAATTAAGTTCACAGAAGACATGCACATGTAGACAGTTCTGGTAGCTCTAATAACCAGCAAAAAATATTTGCTTTGTAATTTACATGATCAAAAGTTTAAAGTATGGACATTGTCTTAAAAGATTTCATTTTAATGAGTTAACACAGTCAACAAAAATTTGTATTTAATATTTTTCAGAATTATTTTGAAATGTTAATGGTTACTCCAATTTGGGTCAAGTATATTTAAGATGATGCAATATGAATTTTATCAAAATTATTGGGATAAAATATTTGGTTACATATCTCACAGTGATACACATTTCAAAAAACAATCAAAGGACAAAACAAACAAACCAAAAAAACCCACCCTGATCATTGATGTGCTGATACTCACTTAGCATGACGAATATCTGGCAGAGACCTCTCTAGCGCAATATTGTTGCTGACGAAAATATTAAAACCATTTTCCCTGTAAGCTGAGTCATCATGGTCCTCTTCAGTAAGGGGGTAAGGTTTCCCATGTTCACCTTTCCCTAGCAGGAGAAAACAAAATGAGATTATCATCTCTCTAAAAGCCACTTTATCTTCTAGAACAGATATGAAGACTGGAATGTGTATCATCACCTATTGCTGTGCTCTGCAAAAGGAGCTAGTACTAAGATTTTACTATATTATTTTATTTTAATTGCCTTAAGCAAATGAAATATACTCAATATAAAAAGCAAACAACACAGAAGTAGAAAGTGTAATCTCACATTGCAGAACCACTGCCCAAATTTTTAGTGTATGTTTATTAATACTTGTATGCAGACTCTAATACATATACTGATTTGTAATTTGACTTTTTCCAGAATAATTGTATACTTTTCATTTACTTTCAATACTTGATGTTATTTGATTGTATTCCAATTTATACCATTCTACTGAAAACATACTATTATTTCTAATTTTCCCATTACAATGAAAATCTTTGCTTTTCACAGTTATGCATTTTTGAAAGGGAAGCATAAATTCCTAGAAATGGAATTACTAAGATATCTTTAAAGTACTTATAAGAGTTTTGACACATCCTGAGACACATTGTAAATTTCCACTATATATTTCTCATATTTTGATTTGACATTTCTTGATTAGTATGAATTAATAATTTCTTATATTTTTATTGTTGGTATTTCTTTCACTGTGAAATGACTGTTCAAGCATTTTTAAAAACAATTTTTGTTTTTTTACATACTATTTTATATTTTTGTTAATTATATATGCTGCAAATATTTTATTTTATTAAATCTAATTAATTTTTTCATCCAGATTTTATTTTTTTCTTTTATAATTTCTCATTTTATATTTTACATATTTACAAAGAAGGTCTTCCCTAGTCTAATATCATTTTTAGTATCCATTTAAAAACTCAGAGTTTTATTTTATCTATTAAAATTTTTGAAACATCCAGAATATGTTTTGGTATGAGAAGTGAGATAAATATAATTTTTATTTTTTTTTAAACAAAAGTTCAGGCAGTTATAGAAATACCATTTATTGAGGTTGGTCACAGTGGCTCAAGTCTGTAATTCCAGCACTTTGGGAGTCCAAGGCACACTGATCACCTGAGGCCAGGAGTTTGAGACTAACCTGGCCAACCTGGCGAAATGCTGTCTCTACTAAAAATACAAGAATTAGCCAGGTGTGGTGGCACACACCTGTAATCCCAGCTACTGGGGAGGCTGAGGAATGAAAATCACTTGAACCCAGAAGGCAGAGGTTGCAGTAAGCCAAGATTGGGCCGCTGCACTCCAGCATGCGTGACAGAATGAGACTCTGTCATTAAAAAAAAGAAAAAAATTATTGAGTAATTTGCTTTTTTCTTCCCTGCTTTAAAACACTACATACAAAATTTTGTACACTTGCTTGTGCATATTTAAAAATTACCATGGCATTTCACTGTTATGCCAATGCTTGCACTGGAAATACCATAGTAGTAACCTCTTTTAATGTATGCAAAGCCATTTCTTACCATATTCTTTTTCCAACTAATAACATGTTTACTTTTCTGTGTGGACTGTTCAATAAAATGGCCTTTCTGGGTTTTATTTTTTAGATTACATTAGATTTTCTGGTTCATTCTTATATAATTGATATTTTTATATGTATCAGCTATTTTTCAAGTGTTCTGCCCTTGGACCTCAGTGGCATTTTATACAATTTTCATTCTTTTAGTCCTATGCAATTTTTGGTAAATTTTTGTAGACGTGCTTTATCTTCATTGTATTATGTGTAGTATCCTTTCTTTCATTACATTTTTCTAAATGGCACACACTAAAATTATATATTTTTATACTTCTTATTCAGATACTGTACTGAACCATTTTTTAAATAATTTTTAAAAACTAGTGCTTTACAGATACACAATGTTTATTTCAAATAATAATATTTTGCCTCCTCTTTCTTCATAACTCACAATTTCTTATCTAATTATATAGTTAAAAATAAATAATTTTTAATAGGCATTTAGTCTGGTATTGACTTTAATAAAATTGTTAATTATTACAGATTTAAGCTGAGTAATTAATATGTATTTGTATGTGTATGTGTTTGAGTGTCTAATAATATGTATTTATAACTCATCATTTAAGAAAGAATATTTCTAGTACCCTTTAAAACAAGGTTTTTATTTATTAATAGGATATGGAAGTTTAAAAACTACTTTTTAAAAATCTTAAGAGATTTTTATATTTTTCACTTTAGTAACCTTGATTTACAAACATGTTATTCATTTTGTATTACTAGAATTCAAGATTTTTTTAGGAAATTTGGTTTCCATATCAGTGATTCCTCAGAAAAAAGGCATCTTTCTTTTCTTAGTTTCTTACTACTACTGCCCTTAAATTCAATAGCGCTGACTGCCAAGATCAAATGGCTGGGGATTGATAAGAAATTATATTCTCACAAAGCATACTGAAAACCTCTCCAATCAAAGGAAAAGAAACAATATGTTTAAATGGCATTTGGCCTCAAAAAAACAAAAACAAAAACAAAAAACAAAACTTCATCTTCTTTGCTTCCCTGTTTGATTTCTTAGGAGAAAATGTCACATTACTCTTCAACCTAAATGGAAAATAAATCAGTGAGAAATTTCATGTCTATAACAGCTAGTTATTGAGCATCCATAATGTACAAAGTATTGTGTTAAATTACTTCATATAAATTTTTTAACCCGACACAGTTACATCTTGGAATAAACATTGTGCTACCTAAGTTACATGTAAATAAATAAAAGAGAGACTAATGTTCACTAGCACTTCCATAGTTACAAATTAGCCATATAAGGTGGGGAAATGTTTAAAAGACATAAATCTTTCTTCCATTAATGACAAAATTAGCTGTAAGGTCTCTTGGACTTATATAGTCTGTGGTTTTAGCTAGATCTATGTAATTCCATAAATCCTATTTAAAAAGAAAATTTTATGCCAGGTGCAAGTCAGTAAATGTGATACACCACATACACAGAATTAAAAACAAAAATCATATGATTATCTCAATAGATGCAGAAAAAGCATCTGACAAAATCCAGTGTCCCTTTATGATGAAAACCCTCAGTAAAATTGGCATAGAGGGGACACAGCTCAAGGTAATAAAAGCCATTTATGACAAACCCACAGGCAACATTATATTGAATGGGGTGTGGGGGGGTGCAGAGTTCAAAGCATTCTCCTGAGAACTGGAACAAAACAAGGATGCCCACTTTCACCACTTCTCTTCAACATAGTACTGGAAATCCTAGCCAGGGCAATCAGACAAGAGAAAGAAATAAGGGGCATCCAAATTGGTAAAGAGGAAGTCAAACTGTCATGGTTCACCAATGATATAATCATGTACCATGAAAACCCTAAAGAGTCATCCAAGAAGCTCCTAGGTTACTAGTTTACTGAATTCATTTATCAGTAAAAAATCATTTACTGATTTTTCCATTACAATGAACATCTTTACTTTTCACAGTTATGCATTTTTGAAAGGGAAGCATAAATTCCTAGAAATGGAATTACTGACATATCTCTAAAGTACATATAATGGTTTTGATACATCCTGAGACACATTGTACATTTCCAACTTCATCAGTAAAATATATATTTTTCATATTTTGACATTTCTTGATTACAATGAATTAATAATTTCTTATATTTTTATCTTTGTATTTCACTGTGAAATGTTTGTTCAAGCATTTTTAAAAACAATTTTTGTTTTTTACATACTATTTTATATTTTTGCGAATTACGTACGTTGCAAATATTTTATTTTATTAAATCCAATTAATTTTATCAGTAAAAATTCTTTTACTGATAAATGAATTCAGTAAAGTCTTAGGTTACAAAATCAATGAATACAAATCAGTAACAGTGCTATGTACCAACAGTG
>NW_012118487.1:15433071-15491911 GCF_000951035.1 Colobus angolensis palliatus
TTAAAAAAAAAAAAAAGTGACTGATGACACAAACAAATGAAAACACATCCCATGTTCATGGATGGGTAGAATCAATATTGTGAAAATGTCTATACTACCAAAAGCAATCTATACATTTAATGCAATTCCAATCAAAATGCCATCATAATTCTTCACAGAACTAGAAAAAGTAATCCTAAAATTCATATGGAACCAAAAAAGATCCCACATAACCAAAGCAAGAATAAGAAAAAAGAACAAATCTGGAGGCATCACATTAGCGGACTTCAAATTATACTACAAGGCTATAGTTATCAAAACAGCATGATATTGGTATAAAAACAGGCAAGTACACCAATGAAACAGAATAGAGAGCCCAGAAATAAAAGCAAATACTTATAGCCAACTGATTTTTGACAAAGTGAACAAAAACACAAAGTAGAGAAAGGACATCCTATTCAACAAATCGTGCTGGAATAATTGGAAAGCTACATACAGAAGAACAAAACTGGATCCTCATCTCTCAATTTATACAAAAATCAACTCAAGATGGATCAAAAACTTAAATCTTAGACCTAAAATCATAAAAATTCTAGAAGATAAAATCAGAAAAAGACTTCTAGACATTGGCTTAGGCAAAGACTTCATGACCAAGAACCCCAAAGCAAATGCAAGAAAAACAAAGATAAATAGATGGGACTTAATTAAACTCAAAAGTTTCTGTGCAGGAAAAGATATAATCAGCAGAGTAAACAGACAACCAACAGAGTGGGAAAGCATCTTCATAAACTATGCATCTGACAAAGGACTAACATTCAGAATCTACAAGGAACTCAACAGCAAGAAAAAAAAAAATTCCATCAAAAAGTGGGCTAAGGACATGAATAGGCAATTCTCCAAAGAAGATATACAAATGGCCAACAAACACATGAAAAAGTGCTCAGCATCACTAATTATGAAGGAAATCCAAATTAAAACCATAATGTGATACCATCTTACTCCTGTGAAAATGGCCAGTGGATGTTGGTGTGGATGTGATTAAAAATGAACACTTTTACACTGCTAGTGGGAATGTAAACTAGTACAACCACTATGGAAAACAGTATGGAAATTTTCTAAAGAACTAAAAGTAGAACTACCATTTGATTCACAAGCCCACTACTGGGTATCTACTCAGAGGGAAAGAAGTCATTATAAGAAAAAGACACTTACATATGCATGTTTATAACAGCACAACTCACAATTGCAAAAATATGGAACCAGCCTAAATGCCCATTAAACAATGAGTGTATAAAGAAAATGTGGCATATACATACCATGGAATACTACTTAGCCAAAAAAAAAGGAATGAAATAATGGCATTTGCAGCAACCTGGATGGAGTTGGAGACCATCATTTTAAGTGAAGTAACTCAGGAGTGGAAAATCAAACATCATATGTTCTCACTTATAAGTGGGAGCTATGATATGAGGAAACAAAGGCATAAGAATAATATGGACTCTGGGCACTCAGGGGGAAGGGTAAAGGCACTCATTGGGGACAGTGTATACTGCTCAGGTGATGGGTACACCCAAATCTCAGAAGTCACCACTAAAAAATGTATCCATGTAAATGTTTTTACCAAAACTATGCAAATAATAAAAAAAGAAAATTGTACTGTAAAGTAGCCTCTCCTTTCTTCAACTTATTTATTTATTTATTTATTTACTGGAGACGGAGTTTCACTCTGTCACCCAGGCTGGAGTGCAGCGTTGTGATCTCGGCTCATTGCAAGCTCCACCTTCCAAGTTCAAGCGATTCTCCTGCCTCAGCCTCCCGAGTAGTTGTGATTACAGGCACCTGCCACCATGCCCAGCTAATTTTTGTATTTTTAGTAGAGACAGGGTTTCGCCACATTACCCAGGCTGGTCTCGAACTTCTGGTCTCAGGTGATTTTCCCAGGTAGGCCTCCCAAAGTGCTGAGATTACAGGCATGAGTCACCGCTCCCGGTCAACATATTTTTATTTTTAAATTCATATGCCCTAAGTAAAATGTATACATCCACCCGAAGCTTCTTTTAAAACATTTTTGTACAGTTATTTTTAGAGCTGAGCCTTTAGATTCAGTCACTTCTAAGACTATAAAATAAAAATTTAAAGCTATCCATTCATTAGAACATTTGTCAATTAAAGGGAAATTTATTTTATTTGTACATCAATTTGGTGTTCAGAGTGATGAATCTCATGAGATAAAGCTTTTTAAATGAATGAATGATTCTCTAAAGGTATAAAACAAAACTCGTGAGTCACCAATTATGGCGTACTAGACATTCCTTTGCAGTGGTGAGAAGAGGATTTAAAATGGTACGTTTTTACACATAAAGCCAGGAGTTTTTACTGAAAATTCTATCAACTCATCCTAAGTTCTAATAGGTAGAGCATCACGGTCTATATTGCCTCATACAGTTTTACATTGCTTCTGCAAACAACAAAACAAAATAAAGTAGAAGACTCTAAACAAAAAAAAAATTGTATGCTTGAATATTTATGATAATATTCAGATGTTTTAACAGTGGTTATTTCTCTACTGCTACACCTATTTCAACACTAAAATTTATAATATAATTTACTATTATCAAATATAAAATCAATTCAGCATCTTTCTTTAAATATGAGACTTAGTATACCATCTGCTATGTTCAAAGTAGTATGAAAGGTATGTGAGATGTTTTAAATAATCAAAATATACAAATTAAATATCACATTTAAATGTATAAGTATTAAGCAGAAAAATTGCTGTCTTACAAATGTATCTTTGATACTATGTATACTCAAGGCAGATAGTAGATACTTAACATGAAATTTATGTTAATTTTCTCATTGTGTACCTGGCATTTTTCCCAGCTAAATGACATTTTATTAGTATGGCAGTCTTGTACACTGGCATGCCTATCAATTTTTGATGTGTTTATTGATCATCTACTATATGCACCACTGGGTAGGGAAATTGAAAATATGGATAGTATAACCCCAGGCCTGAAACAACTAGAAATATTCTATGATTGAAAAGATATAGGGAAAACTTATAAACCAGCAATTGTGAAGTGGTAACATATTTGTGGAATTGAATGAAGTAAACAATAAGCCCTAGAAGAGTTTCAAAATTGTGGCAAACTAATGAACTTTGTATAAACTGGAAACTCCAACTAGGAAAAGTGAGATTTCAGCTCAAATGGGAAGAAGAGTAGAGAATTAAAATAGTTTTTGTGTTAAGTATGGGGCTAGGGAGACTTTACATAAGAAGAAATGGGGGTGAATGAATTTGTACAGATAGGGCTGTTGAAAATCCTGTTTGGAACATAATAAAATTGATCTAAATAGAGATCTCATAAGATGGAATACTGAGAGATAAAGTAGGTTTATGTCAGAAGGAGAAAAAAAAAAAAAAACCCTGCTGGTGACACTTCAAAGTATTTTAACTACTTCTTACAACTAAGTAGAATACAAGAAAAACTTAAATCAGCGTTTTTACACTTTTTCTGAGGAATCTTGAGCATAAGCAGTTGAAACACTCAAGAATTTTTATAGTCAGACCTCTCCTCATATATGATTTTTGGAGACATTTTTCATAATTAACACAATTAAACCAGCATCCCCAGACATCAGGACCTAGTTCCCA
Source organism: Colobus angolensis palliatus (assembly GCF_000951035.1). Classification (NCBI taxonomy): domain Eukaryota; kingdom Metazoa; phylum Chordata; class Mammalia; order Primates; family Cercopithecidae; genus Colobus; species Colobus angolensis. The sequence goes on from NW_012118487.1 coordinate 15,436,709, forward strand.
AATTTGCTTTTTCCCCCCCATATATTACTTACTATTCTACATTTATGTTTTCACCTATTAACTGACTAATGTTCCCACTGGGATGTATGCTCCGCAGAAGCAGGAACTTTTTGATCTTCATCGTAATGTCTCTAGCAGCTAGAATAGTGACTGCCACATAACAGGTACACCACACATATTTTGTGAGTACCATATGAAAATGAGGTGCTAAGAATTTGGGCTTATTACTCGGGGGAAATGAAGAAAGATATTCATTTATTTATTCAAAAGCACATATTAAGCACCTATTCTGTGACAAGGTCTGGGGAAGAAATGAGGAACACCACAGTTATTAACTTTGATATCAAGTTTGAGAGAGAAAAACCCAGAATACTGTGATTTAAAATATATTTTAATAATCTATAAGAGCATTGAGAGCTGGGACTGTGTCTTTCCGTCTTTGGGTGAGAAATCATTAGTATAGTGATTTGTTCCCCTGTGAAAGGAATGGAGACAAGAATTAATGCACTTTGTACTATGAGGCAGACAAAGGATTTATCACAATGAGATGGGACCGATAAACAGACAGTAACTACTGTTTCATTCTTGGCCAGGGGCAGGGGAGTGAGGGCGGGTGGGAAACAGGGAGATGTAAGTCAAAAGATATAAAACAGCACATATGTAAGATAAGTAAGTTTAGAGCTCTAATGTACATAAGGATTAACTTAATAAAATGGTATTGTATTAGGGAGTTTGGAAAAATAAGTAGATTTTATCTGCTGTTGTCACACAAACAAAAGTAATTGAGATAATACATATGTTAATCTGCTTCACTATAGTAATCATTTTACAATCTATGTGTGCCCCATAACATTATGTTGTGAGCCTTAAATATACACAATACAATTTACTTTTTCAAAGGCAGGCAGAAAACAAGCGTCACAACGTGGTACTGAGAGGTGAGTGCATATAGGGAGATTAGGAATACCAACTATACCAACTAGGGTTTGGTATGGCAAGAGTGTGGCTTTTTATAAGGTGGAGTAGTAAGAGACATAACCAGAAAGGTAGTAAATTGTTGGGGTTGCCTTATTCTGGAAGTGGTACATCTTAATTAGAGTGAAGTGTAATAAGTTAATAACCCATACTGAAATCTCTAGGGTAACGCTGGGCGCGGTGGCTCATGCCTGTAATCCCAGCACGTTGGGAGGCCGAGACGGGTGGATCACAAGGTCACGAGTTCAAGACCAGACTGGCCAAGATGGTGAAACCCCGTCTCCACTAAAACTACGAAAATTAGCCGGGTACAGTGGCATGCACCTGTAATCCCAGTTACTTGGGAGGCTGAGGCAGGAGAATCGCTTGAACCTGGGCAGCAGAGGTTGTAGTGAGCCAAAATCGCACCACTGCACTCTAGCCCCGGTGACAGAGTGAGACTCTGTCTCAAAAATAAAAATAAATTTAAAAATAGTTTAAAGTACCACAAGAATGTTTAATATAAAATCTAACAATAAAGAGAAATGAAGTAATAAAAATCCTGTTTGTGTAACAAGAAAGCAGAAAAAGGATGAATCGAGGATTTTATAACAAATAAGACATATAGTAAACAAATAGCCACACTTAAATGAATAGACTCCTTCTTTTAAAAAAAAAGTTACCAAGATTAACAAGAAGAAATTTAATATCAAAATAGTCCTATTTTTTTATTTTTTTGAAACGGAGTGGTGCCATCTCGGCTCACTGCAAGCTCCGCCTCCCAGGTTCACGCCATTCTCCTGCCTCAGCCTCTAGAGTAGCTGGGACTACAGGGGCCCACCACCTTGCCCAGATAATTTTTTGTATTTTTAGTAGAGACAGGGTTTCACCGTATGAACCAGGATGGTCTTGATCTCCTGCTCGTGATCCACCCGACTTGGCCTCCCAAAGTGCTGGGATTACAGGTGTGAGCCACCGTGCCTGGCCTCCTATATCTATTTTTAAAAGTTGAAAACTCCAGGCTAGGTGAATACTCTGATGAATTTTTCTGACATTAAAGTAAGACATAGTAATATTACACAATTTTTTTAGAAAACAGAGGAACTTATTTTTATTTTCTTGCCAGCGTGGATCTGATATCAAAGCCAGGTAAGAGCATTGTGAGAAAGAAATGCTACAGATTTATGTCTCTCATGAGGACAAGTGGAGAAATCCTTAACAAAATAGTAGCAAATTTAATCCACCAATTATTTTAAAATATAATATACCATGACCAATAGAGATTTATTCCAGAAATACAATGTTGGCTTAACATTCAAAATCAATCAATACATAGTTCACCACACTAACAGAATAAAATATAGGTCTTAATGTTATCTCAGTATAGGCAAAATATTCATTGGAGTAAAAGTTGATAAACATTCATAATGAAAATTTTCAGAAACCTACGAATAGAAGGGGACTTTCATGAATTTGACAAAGGTTATCCACAATGAAAATACAGCAAATGCCATACATCATTGATGAAATAGTGAACACTTTCCCCCGAGGTTAGAAACATAATAATGTCAAGCATCAATACTTCTATACAACTGAACCCTATCGATACTATCTATTGATACCGTCAAGTGATATAGGCAAGAAAAAAATAAAAGCTATATATATGTATATAGTTAAGAAAAAATAAAACATATTATTTTAGATAACATAAGTGTGTACAAAACTTCCTATAAAATTTTAAAGTATAAAAATTAACTAACTAGTTAATCTGCCAAGATTGTTACTAATGATGGTCTATATATTTCTGTTTGTTTTTGTTATTGTTGCCATTGGTAGTGGTGGCAATGGTGGTGGGTAGACCTGTGTGTGGGGGGTGGGGTGGGCAGTGCTGTGTATTGTGAGATTGAGGAGATGAATTAAAAATGTGTTTGAAAAATGCACAGTACCTACAAATCCAAGGCAGTATTAAAGAATAAGAATATAGCTGAAGAAAATTAAAATTACACATATTTGGTTATAGAGTAAACCAGAACTAGCTAGTTACAAAAACAAAACAAAACAGTGCAACCATGAGGGGATAATAACTAGTCATTGTTGATATACTCACTCTCAATTTTCTGATTGTGGCACTTCTTTCATTTTTCTGAGAATCTCACTCTGTTGCCCAGGCTTGAGTACACTGGTGTGATCTTGGCTCATCGCAACCTCCACCTCCTGAATTCAAGTGATTCTCCTGCCTCAGCCCCCCCAGTAGCTGTGATTCCATGTGCCCGCTACCTACCATGCCCAGCTAATTTTGTTTGTATTTTTAGTAGAAACAGAGTTTTGCCATGTTGGCCAGGCTGGTCTTGAATTCCTGACCTCAGGTGATCTGCCTGCCTTGGCCTCTCAAAGTGCTGGGATTACAGACATGAGCCACCATGCCCAGCTCTTCATTTTTAGATATAGTTTGCTAATGTGCCTAGTACCTGGAGATAGCTCACATTTTTATATTAAACAAAAGCACTATTTAATATTTATTTAGAATAAGAGTTAAAATGTTTATATTCATGCTGAATTTATACATTTTAAAAATATACCATAAATCTATGTATACACATGGATGTTAAGAATTTTCTATGAATGAAATCAATAATTGGTCATGTTTAAAATATACATGTTGTATAGAAATTTTAGTATTCTATCTTTTTTTCAGCTTTCCATGTCAGCTTCTGAAAAGCTTTTATTTTTGTAGTTATTCTCCAAATTATCATGAAAAATATTTCTTGTCTGAGACAATGCAGGAGAAATCCTGTTAAATATTAAACATTAACATTTTAATTGTGTTGAACCTTATTTAATTTCATTCATCATTAGCAAATATGGGTTCTGCTTATACAGATAAAATTACAAAGTTTTTACAGTCAGTAAGGACTAATGATAAAGTGTTTTCTTTTAGTCTATTAAAAATATCTGTAATTTAGGTACTGTAGAATTTCTGTGTTTTCTCTCTCCCCCTCCTATCCTCATTTATTCCCAAGAAGTGCTTGATTTAGTTCCCATGCATTGCATTCCTCACAAAGTGATACCCCTGCCCCCACCCTCGTTTTATGAACTCAAACGAAATGGGATACTACTGCCAAATGTGTCTCACTTGGTCTGTTAGCATCTTCCTTCGAGTAAAAATTGCAAACCGTCAGAATGTCATGGATTGAACATTTTTAACTACATCTAAGAAAATGGGCAATACAATAATGAATGAAATATTTTACATGTCATTTGAAGCATGAGAAGTTGACACTAAAAACTATCAAAGAAAGTAAAAAGAATTTAAAGAAAATAAAGAAGCCATTGGTAAAGGGGCAAAATAGATTAAAAGCATCAAAATAAAAAAGATTAGAAAAGAAAACTACAAGAGAAAAGGCAAAATTTGGAGATATATGCCTTTTGATCAACTTCTTTCAATAAAGAAGTAAAACACTAATAAAATAATTTTATAATCTCTTATTTGTAGCATTGTAAGAAGACGAATGAAACTGCATTTTACTATATGATAAGGAAAATATAGAGGCTGTGATCCTAAATGAGTTCAAGAAAAAAAAAAAATGACCATAGTTAAGTATTAACAGAGACCCTGGAATGGTCATGGCTTTTAGATATCACAAATGTTGAAAGTAAGTTTAAGGAAATGTATTACACTGTGATCACTATGTGCATTCTTGCGTTTAATCTATTTCAGTTTAATTTATGCAGAATGTTTTCTATAGTAATATATTTATAATATATTTTTAATTTATCCAGATATATTGCTAATATTTTATATCCTGTGCAAGTGGGAGTGAGAATAAGTAGCCATCTGGACCTCTTCCCCGTATAGGCAATATGACCAGTTCAGCACAGTGACTATGCAGAACAGAGGTCAGTGCTAGTGTTTCCTGTGGTTTAACTAGGTCATTCCCATTAGTTCTAGTTAGATCTTTTATGACATAAGTATTGGTGTTTGCTTTAAAAGAAATATACATAAAGTTAATAATAATGATAGCCTTCTCTCAAACTTGAGGTTTTTCATTGTATTGAGTCATTAATGCATATATAAACAGATTTAAAAGTTTCTATAACAATTGTCTTATTTTTATCATGAGTGACCACAAATGCCTTATATGAACATATGCCATTTATTATGTAATTGTACATGATGCTAAAAGAAAGGTGAATTCTTATTCACTATGTATGACAAAAATGGGTGGGGGCCTGAAGAAAAATGAGAGGATAGAAAAGATGTCACTTATTCACTAGATATCACAAAAAAAGGGTGGAGGCATGAGGAAAAATGAAGGATAGAAAATAAGTCACTTGCTATTGTCATCCAAGGACAAAAACAGAAACATATTCTTCATCAAGGCCAATGTGTCTGGATGTGGGGTGGAGTGGAGAGTAGGATGACTTAGAATATCAAAGAAATAAAAGAAGACAACTCGTGAAAGTTTTATAACAAGGAGTATAAGTGATATGCAATTTCTGTTTTCATTATAATTGGATTTACATTTCTATGGAACCAGAAAAGACTATCAACCTGCCCACTGAAGTATAAACATCATTCTCCCTCATTTCGATAGAAATGGAATGAAAAATTACCAGTAATCTATGTCTCACAAACTTTCAATTGTTCCAACAAATGTGGCATACAGAGAGCATAGACAACTGAAATACGCGAACTATTATTCTGGTAAAGTTTTTGAATGAAGAGGTGCTCCTGGGATGTAGAAATGCCTCCAATTAGAGTAATTTCTTAAAGGATAACTATTAATAAATCCAAATTCACCAATATTAGAAATATCTATATTTTACATTAATCAAATAGCTTTTCTGTCTTTATACCAACATTTTCTACTTTCAGTTATATCTTACAAAATTTTCTTCATTCCTTTGGGTATCTAATAACTATAGATAATCAGCTGTATGACTTAGAAAGGAAATAAACAACCATGATGTCAGTACACTTCCTGGTATGTAATCTGATCAGGCTTAGTTCCAGTTTCATGCTCCACTCACGGAATTCTCCTTGTCTGAATCTTTCTATAATTATAATTGAAGATCAGTTTTACAGAAATTGTGGATTGTATCAGTATGATTATCAATAAAACACATTCGCAATATTATCTTATTCTCTTGGAAACCTTGAAAGTCATTCTTTTTTAATAAGTGTTAGTGAACTGCCACTAAATTTGCCTTCAATAATTTTCTTTTATTCTGCTTAAAGAACAGACTGGTTTGCAGATGTCAGGAAATTTTTATTCATCCTATAATTTCTCATTATATTGGTTGTTCTTTCTCTGAAAAATAACATTGTCAGAGCTCTTCAAAATCATATTTTTTAAAATATAGTTTACATGAAAGTACCTGAGAGGTGTAATGATTGTGATGAACACTGTGCCCATTATAAACTATACACTTGATACACAATACATGTTTGTGAAAGTTAGAGAACTGATCACCATTATATTAAACAAGGTTTTAATTTATACAATGAATGTATAATGAATGAGGGTTGAACTCCAACAGATAATTTGGTGAACTACTGTTCTAAAATTTTGTTCTAAAATAGTTGCCTTTATATGTGATGACAGGTTTAGAAATCATCCCTAACTATGGTTATTTTTAATGTAATTATCTTTTAAATACATGACTTGAATTGTTTTACTTCAACTTCCTCTCCTAAAATAACCATTGCTTTTACTAAAATATAATTTTGGAAGATTTTTTTAGCCTCTTGTATATTACAGCTTTGGGATGGGGCTGCCAGAAGAGAAATGTACATAAAATTAATACTTGGGGGGGAAGGATAAGCGTGATATCCCCTGAAAATTTATGCATACCCAATTATTTAGCCCCCGTCAATTGCCTTTGCCTTTACACTCCATGGAAAAACACTACATCAATTTTATAGATACATATTTTTAGGCATAAAATTCCCATTGAATTTAAGAATTTGGAAAACTAAATCTATATATTGAGAGAAATTGAGCTAACTACTAGTGTATAATAATCTGGTTCATTCAGATATGATTTTTTAGTATCATCCTAACAATTATAACGTGAAAAATTCGTCTTTAAAAATCGTTAAGTATTATAAAAAAATATTGATGTGAAATGGAGAAGGAATTCACATGTAATTTATAAAGTATCAAAAGACTTGGTTTTCAGCTGCTATTATTTTATTTATAATGTATATAATCTTGCCACATATTTTAATCCGCAAAATGTCAGTTTCTTAATATTTAAGGGGAAAATTTATGTTTTGGGGCTATTCTTAGACTTTTACAATAAAACTGAAAGTAATAATAGTCTCTCAAAACAAAGGACATGCAATATTAATGGCTGTCAGCTTTATGTGTTATATTAGAAGAAACTGAAAATCCTGGAATGGTTTTCATGCTTTCACAGGTTTGTTTTTTGAATGTTTTAAATAGTTTGATAAGCTTCTTTTGTTTCTTTTTTTGTGGGGGTATTGGAAGTGGATGATGTTGCAATTTCAGATTTTTCATGTATATATAAGCAGTGTGGCTTTCCTCTTCATTCCTTTCTTTCTCTTTTTCTCCTTCTCTTTTTTCTTCTTATTCCTGCTTATTTTTTATGTGGGTTTTAGGTCTTTATTTTTTATGTGGGTTTTCTTAATGTGGGTTTAAGGTCTGTGTTAAAAATTAATTCATAGTATTTGTCAAAAATAATATGAGCTTTTTTTATGTAGCATCCACTTTCCAAATTAACAGATATATATATAAATTATTATATGATATGGTAAATATTTAATATCATGTTACATATTATATATTATATCCCACCAAATGCTACACTCTATTAGACATTTTATACATCTAAAAGCTAAACTTTAAAAATATTATCTAAGCTCTAGTACTTTAAAATAGTAATTACTTCACTGCAATTATCAATATTTTCAAAGGAAAGACTATATAACTTAGTCATAGAGCCAATGTATTAGAAGAAATGGAGGTTCACTGAGGAGCTCAGCTGTAAGATCATTAAGGGCAAACCTAAGGGCTAGGTGAGATTCAATTCATACTTGTTGCTTGCTACTTAAGATAAAAAATATAAGTAAAGCTAAGAAAACAGAGATAAACTAGATTTAAGTATAATGGGTTCTTTACAGAACTAGCCACAAAAATGTTGATACTCTTTTTTTTCATTATTGAAATCTATGCAGCTAGAGCAAATATGGTTCTGTCTCATACTGAGCTAAAGAAAATACTACTAGTAGGAACCAAATACAAACTGAAAGTTTCCTCATAAAAGTTACAATTTACGGTGTTTCAATTAAAATTTGTCTCTATTCCTCAATCTCAGAGGAACTCATTAAAATTACTCTCTTCAGTTAAAGCAGACTAATCCCAAAGCAGAGATGAAACAGAAAGTCCCTATACCTACAGTTGCAGTAGTTTTCTTTCCCAAATAAAGCAGATAAAATAATTACGGATAATTCACTCTAAAGAACCAAATAGGAAAAAGAAAATTTTGATGAAATAACCTGAATCCTAGGAAAATAACTCAATGTTTTCCAGTATGATTTAGATGAGGAAGGCAAGCTCCTACAAGTAATGAATGATCAGATGGTGCTCTGCTAACTACATGAGTAATAACCAAGAAGTATAGAGAATAGCTTAAGTCTCTTTCCAAAAGTACAATAAGCATCTGTGAAAGAAGGCATTCCCTTCTAGGAGAGTTGCTGAACCATATACTATTTACTTACTGAGCTTTTAGCTGTGCAGAGCTTGAGGGAATCTGAGTTCATGGTCTCACTTCTATTTTGGTTAATAACTCATGCCAGTAGCAAATAGATGGGCTTTGTTGCAGTGGGTATTTTGAGAGTGAGCCTTGCCAGGATTGTGCCAGTCCATAGGAGTTGTAGCTTCTCAGGTCATTTTAAATGGCAATTAGTTTTGAGAATGTCAAAAGAGTGGGTTTTGAAAAGATCTCAATTCTGTAACTCTCACATATAAGTTCTTTCCAAAATAATTGTTGTCATTAAGAAAATAAATGTAATATGAGAAAAATACCATTTTATAATGCCGGTTAGAAAGGTAAATTGTCATAATTACCAGATAACATGAAGTAGAAAAATAATAGTGAAAACACTATAATATTTTCAAATGTGAGGAGGAACTGATCCGTGAAAGAGAAGCTCATTATAGGAGGTCACTTGGACCGTAGTTAGGACACAATTAAACACTGATGAGGAGCTTATCATAATACAACTGCATAATGAGAGAATGGGCTTTCAAAAGAACACAGCAAAACATAGTTGGAAAATATCTTCTTTTTTCTCCAGTAACAAACTTTATTTCTTTACAACTAATTTTGGTTTTTGAATTTTAACTAGTGGTTGGAAGAAAACACATCAAAAACATGAAACTAAGCACATATAGAAGGATTGTTTTTTCAGAGAGTATTACACAAAGCAATATTTTTCCACAAATAAGATGATTCAAATATTTATGAAAGACAATGATGGAGTTACTATAGGATAGCTGTAGTCACTGCTTTCTAGAAAATTTTTAAATGTCACATGCAAAGCTATATTCCTATTAGGTGGTGAACAGAATAGAGGAGAGAAGAGGAAATTCAAATAGTATTTGAAATTGGCATTTTAGTTATTGCTAATGTAATCCCTGTTTTTTTTATAACATGGTCAATTAATATTTGAATGACCACAAATTTTTAGGCAAATTCTATGTCCAATTCAGCCAATAGTTGAGTTATAATTTACAGTTAAAAAAAAAACTCAGAAAATTTGCTGACCAAAAGTATTAATAAATCAATTGGAAATTCATTTATTCAACAAATATTTATTACATACTTATGTGCCAGGAGCTGTAGCAGTCTTTAGAAAACACACATGAAAATATATATGCTTCTAGTTCATATAGAAACTGCTTTATAACTAGGTAAACGAATTAAGGTAAGGTGTTTACATAGTAAGAAGGTTCTAATTAATTATTCCATATTTTAAAAATTGGATCTCTTATCTTTCATCTGGGTAATTTACCACTTCTCTTTTAGAAAACACATCAAATAGTTTACTAATTCTTTATTCACTTTTAGCCAGGAAATCTTTTATTTATTTAAAAAAAAAAATCAATTTGACTGGGCGCGGTGGCTCACGCCTGTAATCCCAGCACTTTGGGAGGCCAAGGCGAGCAAATCATGAGGTCAGGAGATCAAGACCATCCTGGCTAACACAGTGAAACACCTGTCTCCACTAAAAATTCAAAAAAAAAAAAAAAAAACATTAGCCAGGCTTGGTGGTGGGCACCTGTAGTCCCAGCTACTCGGGAGGCTGAGGCAGGAGAATGGCGTGAACCCGGGAGGTGGAGCTTGAGTGAGCCGAGATCACACCACTGCACTCCAGCCTGAGCAACAGAGCAAGACTCCGTCTCAAAACAAAACAAAAAATAAAAAATAAAAAATAAAAGAAATCAGTTCTATCAAGCCGCATTATTATAAGTACATTGGGAAACAGCACAATAATTCAGGATCTGTTTGGTTTTTCTCATTCAGTTGTGAGCTCATTTCTGTGGCCTGAAAGCAAAATCCATATTCACTTTCAAGGTTATACCAGGGAGTTCTGTCTGCTTACAGGTTTCAGGAATGCTCTCCTTTATTTACAGTTTTTCATTCCCCAAAGTTCCTGAAGTTTCCAGAAATGTTTCAAGTTCAGCGCTCATTCCCAGTCTAAGGAAGTTCCACATGTAGAGTGTGCCTTAACTCCATCCACACACATAGAGATCCTTTAAGTGTTATTTCAAAGCAGTTACCATCTGCCACTTCCAGGAGAAAGACTTAACGATGTAAGCACAAGGAGCAGAATCACTAGGTGTTCAAATGCAGAATGAAAGAGGAATTTATCTATCTGTCTTTTTGCATAATAAGCTGACAGAATCCAACACTCTGCCCCAGTCCTCCTTGCTCTGTAAGACTTGGTAAGTACATTTTTTCCTCTATTAATGTAGTAGTTATTTCTAGGTAATAAGACATCCTCACAGAAACTACATAATTTGTTGTAAATTATAATGTGTGCAATTTATAAATTCAGGTACTAATAAATAAAACACTGTCTATTTTGTAGATTTCCTAAGGCAATCAGTCAGCTTTTTACTTAGTAAAGTGGTTTTAAATTAAGGATCAAATGAGAAGTTTTGAAGTCCATGCACTGTGGGCTTCTCCCAGCATGAGGCCTGTTAGCTGTGGTTGGTAGCCCTAGTTGCACGGGCTAGAGATCAGGTAAGGCTGAGGTACAGTGCTGGATTCTGTCAGCTTATTATCCAAAGAGACATATGGATACATTCCTCTTCCATTCTGCATTTGGAGAATGTAAGCTCTTAATTAAAATAACGGAAAGAAAAATTGTTTTACAATCATCATCATCTTTAAGAATGGTCTGGGTTAGGATGGATGGTAGTAAATGGCAAAAGGATTTCCACCCTGCAAGGCTTGGCCTTTTTGGTTTGGGAAGAGACACCCTTGACTATGACTCCGGTGTTTTACCTCATGAGCATAGCCCTGGCACATGGTCACTATGGCTACATGGGAGGGTGGGGGTGAAAGATTGAGCATCTAGAGTTGTCTGCTTCTGTACCCTAGGAAGTTAAGTGAGAAGGGCATATGCATGAGTCACTGCAATGTATTTTCCAAAAAACCTTACTGAACATACCACCGGAATTTAGTTTTAAAATTTTCCTTCTTTGGCTCTTTGGCTTACAATTTTCCTAGTCCCAGTTATGAATATTTTCATAGTTGAATCACTGTCAGACTCTCGTCAGTGGCCTTCCAGAACCGAATATTGTGCACCGTCCTCCTGCAACCACCCATTGCTGCCTTCCTCCATCCTGTGTGCTCCATTCCGTTATCTTTATCAAACACTGCTCTGGTTTCATCAAACTCTTTATATAATTATTGAGTCGTTTAGTGACATTTCTCAAAAATCATTAGTCCATAACCTGAATTCCTTAACTTGATCTATAAGGCTTTGAAGATTTGCTGTATTGGACTTCTTTTAATTCTTGGGAAAGCCCATGCACTGTCTTGGACTTTGAATTTATGCCTTCTTCTGCCTAAACACTCTCTCTCCATCCTCCCTCCCTATCCTATTTATCTGCATGACTCCTAAAATTTCTTCAGTTCTCAGTTTATATTATTTTCTTCAAGCAGCCACTGTTTCCTCCCATAGCATCATCACACATGGATAAAGACCTTCTTCATCACAGTACCTGTGTAGCACCTGGCTGATGCTTATTTTAAAAAAAAAGTAATAGAAGACATGCTGAACTCTTATATAGACAATCTTGATAATCTGGGGTGAATAGGCAGATACCAGATATTTTCAGCAGATCTTCCCTGGGTTACAAACTAACAAGAAAATGTAGTTAGAATAATAATACGTACAATAATCTCAGAACAGGCACTGATTGAGGATACAAAATCCACAAAATGATGCAGTAAAAATGTATTGAATTTGGATTTAGGAAGCCAAGTTTCCAATGCTTTTGATTCATGGCATCACATGTAGTTCCTGCAGTTTTTATTCTCAGCAAAATAATTTCTGAGGTGTTAATTTTGTATCAGTTTTTTGTATTTTTCATGGAAGCACTCAGTCTTTTTCATGTCTTGCCTCAGGGACTTTTACAAATGTTAAAGGCAATGTCTGCTGCATGTCTTTGTACCTGTTGCTAAAGCTTAAGGACAGGGAAGAAAGTAAACTCCATTTGGGAATAAGAGAGAGAGGAGAGAATGCCTACAATCACAGATGGAAGGAAAAGGAATAGATTTGTACAGAGACAGGACAGGGCTTGGCTTGTCCATTATGTGTCAGGGAAATGGCAAAGGTGTAGAAACTGAGGAGGCTGGGTGATTCAGGGAGACTCCCTGATGGGGCAAGGGCTCCTCATTTTACCAATAGTCCTGTCATTTAGCAAAGCAGGAAGTCTTCTGAGCCAATGGGCTTGACAGACTTAAAAGACTCTGTCAGTTGGAACCCCGGGCACAATTACCAGGAGTATGGATAATAGAACAAAGGGGCTTTCTAGAATGTATTACTCTGCATGAGACATCAGACTTTTGCTAGATTCCTGATTATGCTTTGAAAGGATAAAGCATTCACTCTAACTGACTTTCCTGCCTGGCAGGATAGGGATTAGGTATCAATATAATTTATTTTAGGCCAGGATATATAAATCTCCTGCATACCAGAATCTGATCTCATAGTCAAATTACGTATATATTTTTAAATTTTATCAGCCATAAATTCAGAGTATGAAAATCTTCTATAAATTTCCTCACAGACTTGTGAGAATTTACTAGTGTGTAAAACAGAATTTTTGCGTGAGAAATCTCTTCAACAAATGCAAAGTAATAGTTCTCTAACCAAGGAAGTGAAAGATCTAAGGAGAACTACAAAACATTCATGAAAGAAATGTAGTTGACACAACCAATTAGAAAAATATCACAGGCTCACAGATCAGAAGAATTAATATCATTACAATGACCACACTATGCAATGCAATTTCAGATCTACTGCAATCCCTATTAAAATACCAGTATCATTTTTCAAAGAATGAGAATAAACTATCCTAAAATTCATATGGAACCAGAAAGAGACCAAATAATTAAAGCAATCCTAAGCCAAAAGCACAAAGCTGGAAGCATCATATTGTGTGGTACTGGCATAAAAACAGATATATAGATCAATGGAACAGAATAGAGAACCCAGAAATAAAGCCACGTGTATACAGCCAGCTGATCTTTGGCAAAGTCAGCAAGGACATACACTGGGGAAAGGAAATCCTTTTGTATAAGCGGTGCTGTGAAAAGTAGATAGTCACATGCAAAAGACTGAAAACAGACCCAAATCTCTCACCATACACAAAAATCAACAAAAAATGGATTGAAGACCTCAAAATATAAAAATACTAGAAGAAACCCTAGAGAAAGCTTAATGAAGACTCAATAGTCTAGGCAAAGATTCATGACTAAGACCATAGGAGCAAAAGCAACAAAATCAACAGTAGATAAATGGGATTTGGACATAGAATGTGAAGTAATAAGCGGAGATTCAGAAGTTAGGTGCAAGGGGGTTCACATGGTGTGGTGGGGTGCACATGGTGTTTGTGGGGGGTGGATGGTACATAATTCCGGTAATGGATACACTAAAACTAAGACTTCACCACTATGCAATATATCCTTGTGACAAAATTGAGCTTGTACTCCTTAAATGTATACAAAAAATGTAAGAAGTCATTAAAATCTCTACTTTCTGCCTTAACTATTGCAAAAATAGGGTGAGGCAGTTGTAAAAGATTAATCGCACTGATACGAATTCTTAGCCTATTTTTTTTTCTATTTTTACCTCAGTAATAGTTAGAAATAAAGCAAAGTGCCTAGAATGCTTCTTTTTAATGAAGAATCCTGGAGAATAAATGAATGACATTTTTATAGCAAATTTAGCATTTCAAATTCCACCTTCAGTCATATTTTCCAAAGATTGACTATGAAAGAGCCAAGAAAAAGGTGTTGGTGAGAACTAAAATTAGATTTTAGTTTATACGTTAATTTATTTAAATTATTCACTGATCTGAAAATCAGTATTTTCTTACATTTTAATCACTATAAATTATAAAAATGAAGTGCAGACATTCTCTTGAAGGTGATGAATGGTCTAAAATATTGTAATAAAATGTATGATAAGTGAAAAGCTAACAATCCTTTTGTGATAATTAACTTGGAGGTTGTAATCCAAATTATTTACATTCAATATTTTGCCTATATTTTTAATACATTTCCAGTAGAAATAGGGCATTATATTCAGTCTGTCCTCTTTTTAATATTAATTGCTATTAGCATTAAATTTATCTGCCATATTATCCTGACCAAATATTTTTCAGTATAGCAAATAAAATTCAAGAGATATTAAATAAAACAATATATTGCTTTGTGTTAGCTTCTATTTTTGTTAAAATCACTAATGTAGCATCTTTTGGTTTAGGAAAATGAGATAATAATTAACAGTGTACATTTCCCAGACAGACTATGAAGACAATTATTGTCTCAACAAAGTAAAATAAATGTTACTATAATAATTAACTGCTATTTTCTCATTTGACATATTACTTATTTTCTAAGAAATTGGTACATTTTACATTAAACCTATTATTAGTACATCTAATTTTTTCCTGAACAATTCAGTTAATGCACAAGTTAATTAAAAATCCAAAGCAAAATCTTTATTACCTGTATTATACAATTTGATTTCTTTTAACATCCTTACTGTTCTTCTATAACACACTTCCTCATGAGGTGACTAGTAATGGAGACAAATTCTTTCTGTCTCACTCATGTGTTTACAGAGAAGTGTGGAGAAGTGAAATTCCCATCTGTATTCTGAACTTTTAGAAGTGTTGATTACAGAGATGTTGGATTATCTAGTTATAGTCCATGCTATTTTCTCTTTAACATGCCCCTCATCAAATCAGATCCCAATGATGCATGGCAGGGTAAGAAATATACAGTGAAGAGAAATAAAATTCAATCTGTCAAAGTAGAAAGGCAAAACCACTTAGAAGTTCACTTAACTTCTTCCTCATCTTAACAAATGGATAAAACACATCATGCACCCAATCGCTCAGCCAGAGAAATTAGGAAACATCTTAATTTCTCCTGTTTGTTTTTGTTTGTTTGTCTTACAAACCCTGGCTTCCACATAATCTATTATTCATTTGATCATGCCTCCAAAATACATTTTGAATCCACTTGCTTCTTTGCAGTTCCACTGCTATCACCCTAATCCTTTTAGTTACTGATTGCTCACATAATCCTACTAACTGGACATTTTGCATTTTTTTTTTTTTTTGGCCCAATTCAACTCATTCTCTGCACATAGCAATGTGTCTTTCCATTGCATTTACAATGAAAACTGCATTTTATTTACCACATCCTAAAAGGCTCTGCTTAGCATGGTGTCTGTACTCAAATTCATCTCATACTAGTCTCTCCTTACCTCAGGATGTTTACCTATACCAGTCTCTACTCTGTTTCTCAAGTAGACACTGTCTTTCCCCCAATTTATAACATATTGCTAAACAGTTTTCCAAAGTGCTTGTAGCAATTTCTTGCCAGTAGTAGGGTATGAGAGTCTGGGTAGCATGTACATTTTCAGTCTATTTTAGTCCTTTGGGTGGGTGGATGGTTGTACCTTGTTGTGGTCTTACTTTGCATTGCCCTGATGGCTGATGAAGCATAGCAATGTTCATACATACATGGATATCTGAGTATCTCCTTAGGGGAGGACTTGCTTAAATCTTCAGGCTATTTTATCTGGGATTATCTATTGTTTTCATATTGATTTTTAGGAGTTCCTAAAATATACTGTGAATAAGTCCCCATGTCACTTGTGTTCAGTTAATATGATGCCTTTTCACTCAATACATTTTGACAAACAGAAGCTTTAGTTATATTGTAATCCAGTATATCAATATTTTTCTTTGCAGTCAGTACTTCTTGTGTCATTTTAAAATCTAATTTTATGACAATTTTAATTAAAGTTAAAAAGGTATTCTATCAGGCAATTAAGGCCACAATAATGATACATTAAAAAAAAAAGCAATATAATAAGTTACTTGTTTAAAAACAATCAAATAATGGCCCCCAAAGATGTCCATGCCCCAATGCCAGGAATCTGCGAATATGTTACCTTACATGGCAAAAAGAAATTCGCAGATGTGATTAAATTAAGAGATGAGATTATTCTGGATTATTCAGGTGAGAGCAATACAATCACTTTTTTTTTTTTTTTTTTGAGACAAGGTCTCACTCCAACACCGAGGCTGGTGTGCAGTGGAGTGATACTGGCTCACTGCAACCTCTGCCTCCTGGGTTCAAACGATTCTCCTGCCTCAGCCTCCCAAGTATTACAATATCCCAAGTATTACTGGGATTACAGGCCTGCATCACCATGCCCAGATAATTTTTTTTTTTTTTTTTTTGTATTTTTTTAGTAGAGACAGTTTCACCATGTTTGTCAGGCTGGTCTTGAACTCCTGACCTCAAGTGATCCAACTGCCTTGGCCTCCCAAAGTGCTGAGATTACAGGCATGAACAATCACGCCTGGTCAACAGGGTCTTTTATAAGAAAAATAGGAAGTCAAGAAAGTCAGAGGATGTGACAACTAAAGCAGAAGTGGGAGTAATGTAGAGCCACAAAGCAAGGAATGGAGGCAGTCTCTATAAGCTGGGAAAAGCAACGTACATTTTCCTCTAGAGCCTTCAGACGAAATGCAGCACTGCTGACCCATTTTGAACTTCTCACTTACAGAACTGTAAAGTAATGAATTTGCATTGCTGTTGTTTTTTTTTTTTTTTGATGGAGTCTCGCTCTGTGGTCCCCGTTGGAGTGTGCAGTGGAGTCATCTCGGCTCACTGCAAGCTCAGCCTCCCGGGGTCAGGCCATTCTCCTGCCTTACCCTCTTAAGTAGCAGGGACTACAGGCGCCCGCCACCACTTCCGGCTAATGCTTTTGTATTTTTTAGTAGAGATGGGGTTTCACTATGTTAACCAGGATGGTCTCAATTTTCTGACCTCGTGATCCACCCTGCCTCGGCCTCCCAAAGTGCTGGGATTACAGGCATGAGCCACCACACGTGACCAGAATTTGCATTGCTTTAAGGCCCTAAGTTTGTGATAATTTGTTACAGCAGCAATAGAAAATCCAGAAAAGTAATTTACATGCAATTTATTTGAATAATATTACATAGTTTTGTTTTTAGTTTCTGGTGGGGGTATATGAGGACTTGTATCCATGTAGAACTCTTGCAATAAAGCCCTTTTTTGTATATTGAATTTGAATCACACCATTTCGCTGCATAGCATGGGTTACTCTCAACTGGTCTGGAGGGACGATATGCTCATTTTCAGGTATACTGGGAGCATGATGGTGACCCTTGATCACATCTATGGGACATATCAATGAAAGATAACTAATGTTTCATAACCATGGGTCTGTGAGTATTTGGGGAGCAGAACATACAGGGATGTTTAGCATTGTTAGTAGTGATTACATTTATGATTTGCACGTAGTTTTGGTGACATTTAGGGGGAGTTTCTTTAGTTATAGTGGAAAGTTCTTAATTGATGAACTTGCTATGAGAGACTCCACTGAGATTACATTAAAATTCCTGGAAATGATGTGCTTTTACATGCATGACAGTGGTGGTTGAGATCTCAGAAAAAAAAAGACTGTACTGTGTAACTCCATGGAGCAAAGGCATAGAAGCCTATACTTGAGATGTTTATGCTTGTGTTATAATTATAAACTGTTTGAATCTTGTTATTCCTTTAACCATTCTAACACTTAAGTATTGTGTAACTAACATACCTGCTGAACTCACTTACTGTAACAGTTTACATGTTGATACTTTGTAGGCAATTATATTGCCAGCAAAGGACTATAGCTTTATTTTTTTTTTCATTTTCAAACTTCACATATTGTATTTATTTGTCTTATCTTATTACATTGACTATGATCTCCAGCTTAATGTTGTATGGAAGTGGTGGTGGCAGGCATCCTCACCTCTTGTATAATCTCAAAGCATAAATGCCTATTATTTAACAATTAAATGTGATTGCTTTAAGTTTTGTGAGGATCCTTTAAGAAAGTTTTGTTCTGCTCTAATATTGTTCTTTTAAAAATAATAAATGTATTCATGTTTGCATCAACTTTTTTTTCTATATTTATACAGATGATCATATTTTTTACCTTACTCTGTTAATATGGTGAGATAGATTGTTAAAACAACTTTGCACTTCTGAAATAAACCCAAATTGGTTGAGATTATATTAGTAATTATTTTTATGGATTGCTGGATTTGGCTTGCCCACATTTTGTTAGAATACTACATTTACACTTAGAGGGAGGCTGGCTTTTAAATGGCATAAAATGTTGAAGAATAGATAAATGACTGTACGAAATGTGGTCCCAAATTCTGGGCCAGGTCTCTGAGTTTTCTTCTAAAAAATATTGGCCATGTGATTCTGCATTGCTTTTTGTAGCTTCTTTAAACCTTAAATATCCTGACTGTGATATGTCTCCCAGGTTTTATGTTTCCTCTGTGTTAAAGATGAAACCTGAACTATCTAAGTCACCATCACTGGAAGCAAAATTCTTTCTTTAAAATATAAATTGATATTAGTAGCTCATCATTTTACTTCCTAACTACTATCCAGTAAAATTATTTACATTTGTACATTTTTGAGCACTTTTCTGAGCTCTGTTACTAATATAACATTTGTTTTATTAATTAAAATTTCTAAATAATTTTGCTCCTTGTCTCAAATGTTTGGTGTCATCATTACATGCCTTACTGAATTGGCGAGAAAATTCAATGTAAGGTTAAATACGAAAACACAATGCCATACAAATGCCTTGATCCTGACATTAATGGGGGTTTTCCCAATGCTTTAATTTTAATTGAGATGCTAGATGTTTGTTAGAGATTGATATTTCATAATGATACCATGTATCTTATAGACCTCAGCTAATGCCTATTTTAAAAATTTAAAATAAGTTGTGTTTTTTATCTCATGTCTTCTTAGCACCACTGAAGATTATTATACAGCTTTTCTTATGTAAGAGATTGTGTGGCCATGTATATTCTATTTTTCACAACTAAAGAAGGTTTTATATTGACAAAATCAAATAAACATGAAGGATATTTTATCTGTTTATTTCATGTAAGCTTCTGGAATTTCTTTCAATGACTGAATACTTGGAAATTCAAGGACTGCTTTAAAAATACCTTAAATATTTTCTTTTAATTTAAAACCATAAAAATAAGGTTAATTTTAACTTGTATTCAATAAATGTGACACAATATTTTAAAAAGTTTTAATGTTACATTACTAGAATATCTGTCATGCCTAAGAAACAAAAGTAAAATCTTAATGACTAAAGTAAAACTGACCAGACTCCCTATTGGCCAAGGGGACTCCAGAGAAACCTTAAAAACTGAGTTCCCAAACATGACTGGAATGGGGGTGGGGTGATGGACACACCTCCTTATACCTCCATCCCTTGCTAACTGCCATTAGGTTTTCTCTCCTAGGAATTAAACAGAAACAAGCCCTTTGAAAGGCCTGTTGCACTGCTGATTTACACAACAACTCACCAATATTTCTTCCTAATAAGCGACCACTGACCATGTGACTGGTTCTGGCTGTTTACAGAGGCTGCACACGGTATTTGTTTGTTTCACCTTTTGACATATGAGCCTAATTTTCATGCATTTAAGTGTTAAGCATCCACCACAAACTGAACATGGGATGGATGAAACATGCATGTTTGTTTACTGTGCATCTGCACACCCCTCCGTGAATATTCATAACTGTTCCTATAACCTGCTGAATATGTATACTTGGCCAATTTATTCAGCATAAGTTCCAGTCTCATTCTTCTCCCCATTTAAGTGCCTATTTCTGGTTTCTGTCAGAGGCTACGCTTCCCAGCCTGTGGAACAGCCAACCAGCAGGGTGCAACACTTTATAAGAAATAAAGTTCTCTACTCCAAATTTATAAACTTCATGATTTTTCAGTTGACAATCCAAAGTCTGTGTTTAAAAAATAATCCTCAATATTTATTTATAGAAATTGTTTGATTCATTTGAAGTTAGTATGCTTCAGAGGAATAAAAGTGCACATAATTCATTTAAGTGATAAAATAACACCCTTTAGGAATATATCTCAAATTCTTATATATTTAGAGAAACAAAGATACCCATATCTGATATGTTTGGCACTTGATGCTTTGTCTAACATCTGGAGAAAAAAATCCTTATATTAATTGTTACTTTAATCAACCGATATTGTTTATAAAACATTTTGATCTAATGATGCAAAAACTTACATTTTAAGTCCAGGAAACGGTGTTGAACGGTGACTTTTAAAAGTATATACATAATTAAATAATTATTTAAAGTCTCTAAATCTGGATGGTTCAAAGGTTTGGATGTGACTACTCAAGGATCAAAGAAATAATAAAATTTTTTTAAAAATTCTCTACTCCACACCAACTGTATAATAAAAAAGGCAAGATTCAATCTACATGTACATTTGAAAAATAAAAGAAAAGGAGATCCTAAAGAGTCCTATGTCTACAGTGATTTGGAAATAACATAAGGCCCACCTTGTGAATGTTGCCTCCTGGGTCTGGGGAAAGTTCTTCCATTGGTTTCTGTCTCAACTCCCTAAGTACTGTCTTCAGAATTTTGTTTTCATTAAAAAAATTACTTATGGTAAAATACATATACTGTAAAATGTACCATCTTAACCATTTCTAAGGATACAGCTAATTAGTGTTAAATATGTTCATGTTGTTGTGCAACAGAGCTCAAGAGCTTTTTCTTCTTGCAAAACAAAAACTCTGTACCTGTTAAATAACAACTCTGCATTTCTTTCTCCCCTAATACCTGACAATTACTATTCTGCTTTCTGTTTTCATGAATTTAACTACTCCAGATATGTCATATAGGTGGAGCGGATTCATACATTATTTGTCTTTGTGACTGGCTTATTTCACTTAGCAAAATATACTCAAATTATATGCATGATGTAGCATGTGACAGGACATGTGTTCCTCATAAGGCTGAATAGTATTCTATTATGTGGATATACTACAATTTTTAATACATTTATCATTTTGTGGATTTTTTTTCCTTCCACCTCCTGGCTATTGTGAATACAGAAGCGGAATTGTTAGCTTATATAGCAATTGCATTATATTTTTAATTTATTTTAGGTACTGCCATACTGTTTTGCCTAGTGACTGCACCATTTTACATTCCCAGCAACAGTGCGGTGCACAAAAATCCAATATATCTTCATCTTCACCAAAACCTGTTATTTTCTGTTTTACTTTTCAATAGTAAACATCCTAATGGATGTGAGATGATTTTTTATTGTAGTTTTGGTTCGTATTTCCCTGATGATTAGTGATGTAGTACATATTTTTGTATGCTTATTGATATTTTGTATATCTGCTTTGGAGAAAATGTCTACTGAAGTCATTTATTCATTTTTAACTAGGTTGTTTTGTTGTTGTTGTTGTTGAGTTGTAAGAAATCTTTATATGTTCTAGGTAATAATGGCTTACCAGATATCGGATTGGGAAATATTTTCTCCCATTTCAATAGGTTACCTTTTCACTTAGATGGTGTCCTTTGATCCACAGAAGTTTATAATTTTGATGTAGTCCAACTTACCTATTTTTTCTTTTGTTGCCTGTGCTTTTGGTGTCATATTCAAGAAATTGTTGCAAAATCCAGTGTCATGAAACTTTTCTCTTATGTTGTCTTCTAAGAGCTTTATAGCTTTTCGTCGTACATTTAAGTCGTTTATATATTTTGAGTTAATTTTTATATATGGTGTAAATTATGGGTCCAGCTTCATGATTTTGCAATGGATATCCAATTTTCCCAAAACCATTTGTTAAAAAGACTGTCCTTTCCCCCACTGAATACTCTTGGCTCCCTCGCTGAAAATCATTTGACCATATAATGTGATGGCTTATTTCTGGACTCTTTAATTCTAGTCCATTGGCCTATGTCTGTTTTTATGCCAATACCACACTGTTTGATTACTGCAGATTTGTGATAAGTTTTGAAATCAGGAAAGATAAAACCTTCAATTATTTTTCTTTTTCAAAATTGTTTTGGCTATCTGGAGTTTTTAATTTTTTTGAAACATGGAATTCTATATCTGGAATAGTTATCAATCAATATGAATATTAAATATACATTTTTTCAGGCAAAACTTTAAAATGTATTTTTTCTATGCTCTTTCTCAGGAAGTTACTGGAAAATTTCTCTAACAGAAATTTGCGAGTAAATCCAAAAGGATAACACAGGATCCAGAAACAACTGATCTACAGATGATACAGGGAAAGAGAAGCCCAGGATGATGACCAGGAGGGG
This sequence comes from Colobus angolensis palliatus, assembly GCF_000951035.1. Taxonomy (NCBI): domain Eukaryota; kingdom Metazoa; phylum Chordata; class Mammalia; order Primates; family Cercopithecidae; genus Colobus; species Colobus angolensis. The sequence continues at coordinate 15,459,668 of NW_012118487.1, forward strand.
ATCCAGGATGAAACAGTAGGTTTACGGGATAATCAAATCAAAATGAAATGGGAGGCCCCAGTAAGGAAAACGGTAGGAACAAATAGATTATCAGACAGGATAGATATTTTAAAGCTGTTTTTATGGGCAATTTATAGCTATTGGAATGGATATGTGAAGACTTAGCCAGAAATGCAAAGAAAACTACACAAACTAAAAACAAAAGGTGTGCTTATTAAGCCCAGGTCAAACACAAAGCTTCATAAACACAGAAATATCTTATTAAACTTGTTGGCTCAACTTAAAAAACGTAAGTATAATAATGAGAAAGTGTGATTAAAAATAAAGTAGAAATGTAGAGAGATGCGAAAAAGGACATAAGAGATAAAATTCTCATTTGCAATAATAGGAAGTTAATAGATGATAATATAAATCAATGAATGAGATAGAAGTACTCACTAATTATTTTTAAAATATAGAGGGAAATTGCAGCAGCAATAAAGAGGTAAGAGTGTTACCTCTGGCAAACCGAGAAAGAGAGCAAGTGGTATTGAGTTATATGCTTTAATGTGTTATAAATCTACTACTCTTCTTTGTGTTTTAATTATGTACATATATCCCATTTACAATTAGAAAAGCTTAACATATTCTGGATTTGCATTTCTAGAATGAAATATGTTAAAAATTAATGAAGGCTGATAAAAGCAGCATGTATAAGTAGGGTTTAACAAAACCACTACATTCAAGGGTAGAATTCCATTTTTTCACTTTCAGAAAATAAGAGATTCCCAAAGAAACAAACCAAATATCACACTGACTTTGCTCTAGGCAGGTGCAGTCATACAGAGCAAACATTAACATATGTCAGGGTGGAAAATTATGCAAAGAGACTTGGCTGAATTAATTGTTCATAATTTTATTACGGAACAAAAAAAGTTATCAATTTTTGACTTTCCATTTCCCCTCCAAGGTTGAATTATGTGAAACAAATGGTGTTTACCTATTGACTCTAGATTATTCCACGGTTGATTTGTTTTTCATTTACTGGTTATTATATTTTTCCCTAATATTCAGGAAAAAAATCAAGTAAAACACTTTTGGGGGCTGCCAACTGTTGCTAAGATTGAACTTGCTTCCATAACAACAGACGCAGTGTTAGGACAGCTCCTGGGCACAGGTGACAGCAGCGTCAACCCACTAAATGGGATCCTGCAGGTAGGATCATAGAAAACTTCCATTTCCATCATAGAAACTTCCACTGTTGCGGAGTATTTTTTTTTATTTGCATGTTTTATTTTCAAGTCTTAGGAACTATGAATCCACATTCTTCCACTCCTCACTGAGTATAAATATTGCTCTTTTTAGTTTGTGTAAATGCCCTGAGGAAGAATGGTGAGCAACAGCCATCAGGTAAAGAAAATAAAGTTGAAAGGAAAGATGACTAAGTAGTATCAACATTTAAGAGATGGCCAAAGAGGTGTCAAAAACAGAGATTCAGAGTGAACAGAAGAAAGAGAAAATCCAAGTATGTCAATATAAGGAAAAGGAGAATTTCAAGATGTAATGGTCAAAACTATTAAACCCAGCTGAACTCAATTAAGATGAGGATATAGTCCATTAAATTAATAAAATTGTCCCTTAAATTAATAAAATGCCATGTTTTTAAAAATAAACTTAATCTATATTTTAAATACATTTTACTATCTAAATTAATGAATTAGGTGATTGGGACCACTTGAAGTACACTGTATGATAATATCTTACTACCTGAAAAAAAAGACTTTATAATAGTCTTTCTAAAAAAAACCCACAATTAATTTTGTTTTAAAAATCAGTATATAGTATAACACTGGAAAATACAAACACAACCTAGTTGGTTGTGTGATTGAAAAAAAAAAAGGTAAAGTGATCATTGCAGCAACAATTACAGTGGTAACTTTTCATTTCCTCTTTATCATCAAATTGTGGTGCTGGTGGCATTATACCCCTCCACTATAAGAAAACTTCAGTTCATGTAGGTTGAGCAATTTTTAAGATTACAGGGTTAGCAACATGGCATCATATCATTTATGAATGTTAAGTGCTGGGCAGTAAAATGAATTTTGAAATAGTTCACTTTCTTCAAATACTAAAAAAGCAATAGTTAGATAATCCTTGGCATTGATTCAGGTCCTTACAATGCCACCAAGACCTCAGTCATGCTGGGATTATTCAGTGTCTTATTGATCTATTATCTTCTCGTCTTTATGGTCACCTCATGGTAACAGAATGATTGCCACAGCTCCAGGAAACATGTCCACATTCATGCAAGGAAGATATAAAACAAGTAGATGTTTCTTCTTCTGAGATAAAAATCTTTTCTGTGAAGACCTCTCCAGGCTTAACTTTTCAGTTCAATGGCCATAATTTCCCATGGCCATGCCTAGCTGCAAGACAATTTTGGAAGTTATTGTCTTACTTTTTGAGGCTCCATAGTGTGATAAAGAAGTTTAAAAATATTGTAACTATAATATTATAACTATTACGTTAAGCAATTAACATCTATACCAAAGTGGAAACCATGTGAAGCAGAACTATGATCTATTTTTGGTGGGGGACAGAGTCTTACTGTGTTGCCCTGGCTGGAGTGCAGTGGCACGACCTTGACTCACTGCAACTTCTGCCTCCTGGGTTCAAGAGATTCTCCTGCCTCAGCCACACAAGTAGCTGGAATTACAGGTGTGCACTACCACACCTGGCTAATTTTTGTATTTATCATAGAGACAGGATTTCACCATGTTGGCCAGGCTGTTGTCCAACTTTTGACCTCAAGTGATCTCGTGCCTCAGCCTCCCAAAGTGCTGGGATTACAGCCATGAGCCACTGCACCCAGATAATAACTATGGTCTCTTCTTTTTATTCTTCCCTGTTGTCTACTAATATAGATAGACTTTTACTTGTAAGTAATTATAATTGTTAAAAGCTAACTTTGATTGAGCACTTATTAGATGGCAGCTTTAGTGCTTTACATGTATTAATTGACTGGATTCCATAAAAACCCCTAAGGTAGGTACTATCATTATTTCTATTTTTCATTCTTAGAAACTGAGGTACAGGTGTTAAGTGACTTTCTCAAGTTCACCCTGTTTACAAGTGAATGAACCAGAATTCAAGCTGGGTAGTCCAGTTACAAAGTACATGTTCTTAACAAATACTCTGCAATGTGATTTTACCTGGTAAGAATGGATTATTTACCCACATGATACCACAGAGCTAAGATTTCAGTAAATAACAAAGAAATGATTTATTAATCTGTTACCTGATTTCATTTGATATGCTTTCGAATTGTCAAAACATCAACATTTCTTTTGTCCTTAGGTTTACAGGTCAGGACTTATTTGTAACTCTCAAAAGGCAGAGAAAAAAGGAATGCAGAAAATATAGCCTGCCAATCTGACTATATTCCTTATTTTAACAGATCTGTTCTGGGAAAACGTCATAACCAGATCTTTTGCACACCTTCCAGGAAGAAATAATTCCATCAATACTTTAACTAGCTTGTGGAAAATTGCCATAGGACACCCAGGTAATCTCAATTTTACTATGGTTTTTACACAAATGTAAAAGATTCAATGTTATTATTTCTAGCGTCTTTTACTGAAAAACGGCACCAGGATTGAAAAGACTATTAGGCCTCATTTTGAAACCTTTGATCCATCATGAAAATGTAAGGCATTAACAAGGTTTCTGCCTAGAAAAAGTAATCACTTTTATTCTTGAGTAAAAATAATGACTATGAATTCTGAAAATTCTTAACAAACAATCTGTTGCAAACGACAGTAAATAAAAGTCCATGAATCTGTAGCTACCCCTGTATTCTTTCCTTTAATCTTCCAAGCAAGGCCATATCAGCCACATATTTATTTCTGAGCCTCTTTGAATCATTTTGTTCTCCATGAGGGCTTGGAGGAGATAGATCAAACACTCTGATACTCTGGGATGAGTAGAGAGAAAGATATGAACAACCACCCATTAATTATCTTTGTCCTAACGTATACTCAGATAACAAACATGAACTTTGAAGTCGAACTGATGCTTTAAGGATTGTCTGATTCCATGTTTGCTGTGGGCAATTTACTTAAATTCTTCAAGTTTTTATTTTTTTAAAGATATCAGATAGAGGTAACTATAACTACCTTAGAAACTTCTTGTAAAGTATGAAATATAAATGTATAAATAATTTAAATAGTCTAGGCATAAATTCTCAAGACAGACTGTTCTAGGTTTACAAGCTCTTATCCAATATTGCAAGCACTTAAAGTTTCACAGTTAAGTTTTATCTCTTTGTCTCTTTTTTTTTTATTTTAGAAATTTTAGTGCACAATACTGTGAATTAAATAACACTCTCAGATTGTTCCAGGGCATAATCAAATCCATAATAGGATACATTAATATGTTTATAATGAAACGACTTTCTACATAATGAGAAAAATCAAAAGTATAAATAGGTTCATATATGTTCAAGTCAATAACAAAAATTTTTTGGTTTTCAGACCATTTTGGGTTTTGGAATTATGGATAAAAGAAGTAGACCTACGTATTATCACCATGTATACAGTCTCCTGACTGCTTCTCTTCCTTCTGTAACGAGTCTGCTTAAAATGCAAATTGGACCCCATCAGCTAACTGCTGAAAGGTCACCAATGCCTTCTTTTCTTTGCCCACAGGAGAAGCTCAAGCTGCTTAAACCACACACATCTTCAACATCTTGTCCTGCTAATGCACCCTTCGGTCCTGCTAGTTTGCCTTACAGCTCTCTGCACGGGTCACTCTTGTTTGATATCTCCAATGACTGCATTGCTATTCTTTCTTTATAATTGATTTACTTTCTCCTCCCTGCTGCAACTCCTCCTAACTAACTCTACCTATCTGTTGAAAGAATGCTCATTCAGATCCTTGAGGAAGTCTGTCTGACTTTCCTACCCTGCTTCTCTTTTGTGTTTCCATTGCATGATGTGCACCAGTGTTTCTCAGCATTAATTATTATTTCTATTGTCATGCTCCATAAGAGACCTTAAAATTTTCTTTCTCTGACTGCCCCTCCACCAATGAAATAGCGCTACAGAAGTTCTGTATATCTAATCATGGCATTGCATGTATATTTACACCAAAAAATGAGTCAGATCTTTGACCCAGTTTGCCAGTCAATTTTTGCCTGTGTGGGGGTGGTATGGCCCCCACTGAGAATGCATGATACACACACTGTTGTATCTGTGGTTTGCATAGCTACTTAGTACAGCTTCAAGCATATATTATATTTTTAAAAATATTTGTTGAAATGCATGGACTTTGCCTGTTTATTCTAAGGTGCAAATGGGATTTATAATATGTTTTTTTTCCTTTCCTATCCATAGACTATTGCCTTAGATAATTACATGTGTTTGGGGATAAGGAATATTAGTTTAAACAGTTTCTTAGAGGGATCTACATTATTACATTTTTAAAAATGAAGAATAAGAGCAAAAAAGTCCTTAGATATTCTGTATTCCTAAAAAGTGTTTTAGTTCTTAATAAGAATATGCAGCAAATACTTCTTCTCCAACTTATTTGTATTGACAAATCTCTCTTCTTCCCTTCTCTTTTCTTTCCTTTTCTCTCACCTCCTCCCTTCTTTCTTACATTATAGAAGGATATGTGCACATTTACCTCAGGAGGAACATACAAATAGTATTACTTTCACGTGCTCTTTTGATATTTCTTACATATATTGGTTTTCTCCAATTTGCGAAGCACCCTTTTCCATTCTAAATATATCTTTTGGGAGAATATTTTTTCTTTTATAACATAAAGCTTATGGTATAATTTTATACACATTTATTTACAAATGAGACAGTATCAAGAAAGGAAGCATACTGAAAGAAATGCAGTCATACACCACCTCCCATTTTGGACTAGCTGCTGCACAGACAACAGTGGTCCCATCAGATTATAATGTCGTTTTTTACTGTACCTTTTCTGTGTTTATTCATGTTTAGATCCACATACACCATTGTGTTACAGTGGCCTAAAGTATTCAGTACAGTAACTTTCTGTACAGGTTTGTAACCTAGGAGCAATGGGTATATTATATGGCCTCGGTGTGTAGTGTGCTGTACCATCTAGACTTATGAGTATGCTCTATGATGTTCTCACAACAACAAATAGCCTAATGACACATTTTTCAGAGCATATCTCCATAGTTAAGCAAAGCATGACTGTACTAATATATATTATCCTCATTAACTATGATGGCCATGGGGCCGGGTGCAGTGTCTCATACCTGTAATCCCAGCACTTTGGGAGGCTGAGGTGAACGGATCACCTGAGGTCAGGAGTTCGAGAAGAGCATGGCCAACATGGCAAAACCTCGTCTCTACCAAAAATACAAAAAAATTAGCTAGGCGTGGTGGTGCATACCTGTAGTCCCAGCTAGTTGGGAGGCTGAAGCAGCAGAATTGCTTGAACCTGGGAGGCGGAGGTTGCAGTGAGCCAAGGTCATGCCACTGCACTCCAGCATGGGCGATAGAGTGAGACTCCACCAAAAAAAAAAAAAAATAGGCCCTATCTTCCCTAATACAATATTTCAAAATTGCAAATTTTACAAGTATTAAATTATGAAAAGGATCATAAATAATTAATGTACTTTATTACATTTTCACTTTAGAGGATACTTAGTTTCTTTCATCATGCATATCTGTTTGTTATCGCTCTATGTGTGTATGGCTATATATGTTTATGTGTGTACATATATGTATATATGCATATTTGTATAAAATTACACATATGCATTTCATGTGTATGCATAATATATTTAATGCATACATACTTCAATATATGCATTACATAAATGAATAAATATGCACATATAGACCTATATATAAGGTGTGTATATATAAACCTATAAATGCACATATATGCATAGGTGTGCACATATCTGTACATATATATGTGCTCAGAAGTTTATACACATACATGCACATCATATGTATGTTTGTATATATAAGTATGCATGGAGGCAAAGATCAAACTACATTTATATATGTATGTATATGTATACATATTTGTATATATGTGTGTACATATCCATATGTATGTGTGTATGTATGAAATGCACCTCTATATGTGTGTCTATATGCAGACATATATACATACATAAAGAAGGGATATTCTTGAACTTACATATATTCCTCTAACTGTAGCAGTTAATACACTTAATCACAATGACATTTTATATTTCTAACCCCGTAAGCATCAGAATAATTTCTGGTGAGGCAATGTATACATGTCAAAATAGCATTTTTATAACATGTAAAGATATTTTAACAACTGAAAGCCCATTATGACAATTTCTTGCATTTGATATCTGTATTTCATGAGATTATAGAGTTAGAATTGAAAAGCACTTCATATGTATCCTAGTCAAATCTTCCCTGAAACATGAGAAGTCCTTAAACACTACTTCAGACTGTCTGGGTCTTTATCTGTGTGACATCTATATTAGTAGTGTAGAGAAATATTTTAAAAGAATATATTTTATTTCAATAAAATCTGAATAAATGGTAAATAATTCTTTGAATATACTAGTTATATGTTTTGTTTTGTTTGATTATCTTGGAGGAAATAAATACTCTGATTATCTTGTTTTAATTATAATGTTTTGAGTTTTTACTTTTAAAATAACAATACCATTTTATATCTATAGATAGCTCTATATCTAGAGATTATCTATCTACTATCTATCATCTATCTATCTATCTATCTATCTATCTATCTATCATCTACCTACCTATCAAGAAAGTATAAGCCTCATAGCTGCATAGCTAGTTTAACTGTCTTTGGCAGGATTCCAAGCACCATATGAGTAATTGAACCTTGTCCTATTCCCACAGCTCTGAGTCTAGAAAAGCGCTTGTCCCAGGTTCTGTCAGGGCAGAGGAGCTGTAGGTGATAAATGAGGACTGTGTGCATGCCTGCATGCACTGTATGGTACAGTCTGTAGCCATCATGTGTATTGAACAAGTCAAGATTGATGAGGTTTACCTGGCTTAGGTTCCCAGAACACATACACACTAGCCTATGTTGAAAAACCAATCTGCTTTATGAATATAAGATTGGCTAAAAGAGGACTGTATCATTTCTTGAATCTTAGTTTCCAGAATGGTCAATTACATTTTCTAAGAAAAGAATTGGACTTAAACATTTTGAATATATTACTGAATGAAAAAAACATATAATTGGTAGAAATAAAATGGGAGTGCTTAAAGAATATGCATGCATTAGAACCTGTAACACACACACACACACAGTGGACAGAGAAGTAAAAGGAGTGGAAATCAGTAGAAGCTAATATGGATAGAAAAACAATGGTGAGATAATGTGGCAATTTATCCTTTTCATTCACTTTTTTAAGTATTTAAAGTCTGATATAAGAGAAATACATAGGCTAGGCGTGGTGGCTCATACCTGTTGTCCCAGCACTTTGAGAGGCCGAGGTGTGCGGATTACTTGAGCTCTGGCCAACATGGCGAAACCACGTCTCCACTAAAAATAATACAAAAAATTAGCTGGGTGTGGTGGCAGGCACTCACAATATCAGCTACTCAGGAGGCTAAGCCAGGAGAATCTCTTGAACCCAGGAGGCAGAGGTTGCAGTGAGCCAAGATTGCATCACCTCACTCCAGCCTGGGCGACAAAGTGAGACTCTGCCTCAAAAAAAAATAAAAAATTAGAGAGAGAGAGAGAGAGAGAGATAATGCATAAAAACAAGACTTAGATTTGAAAAATGTAACATTTGTTATTTCTGTTTAAAGGAACTTACGTATTCCAAAGATTGACTTCCTCTATAATGGAAAAGAGTCTTTCTAAATCAAGGTAACTTCCAGTTTAAAGCTATATCCTCTGGATAAACTCTGTTAACGTCAAGGCTTTTCTCCTGTGTCTCTTTCCTAGTATGATCTAGGCTCTTAACTACTTCCATATCTTCCTTACATTGGGGGAAGGGGTAGGATCTGGGACCCTTATTTGCTGTGGTCACTGCTGGAATAACTTGCCATCCGTTCTTTCAGCATCAACAAAGTGCAGAAGTGCAGGGGTTGTTCTGGCAAGCTCATTCTGTGCTGTGGGTCACCTCACTCCTTATTCCTTACCTCTTAAGGATGCCATGTCTTGATTTTTACCTAACCTCTGTGCCTTATTGTGTAGGAGAAATTTTTTTTTGTTCTCTCCATATTCCACAGGATTCAAGGAAGGATAGTGGAGTGGACATGAATCTCAAGACATCTCTCTGCCTAGACTTGCTCTGTTGTAATGTATAATCCAAAGCAGTGGCTTGGCGTAGGCGAGCAGGCAATTTATTTTTACTGCTCAGGCTCCAGATTTAGTAACTAATCTGGCTGTGGGGGAGCATCTACCAGTTGTTGCTTGGAGGAGAAAATATGTGGCTACTGCAGAGGTTGATGGGCCACGCTGATCCCCCTTCCTGACTAAAGGGCTTCCTCTTACTCAACTTGGGCTGCTATAACAAAATACCATAGCCTGGTTGGCTTTACAAACAGGAATTTATTTCTCACAGTTCTAGAGACTGTGAAGACTAAGATTGAATGGCTAGCTAATTTGGTTTCTTGGTGAGGGCCCTTTCCCTGGTTTGTAGAAGTCACCTTTTTGCTGTGTTCTCACATGGAAGAGAGAGAGAGTGAGCTCCTGTTTCTTCCTTTTCTTCTAAAGGTTCTAATTCCATTATGAGGCCCCACCCTCACGACTTCATCTAAACTTAATTACTTCCCAAGGGCCTCTCCTTCAGAGACTTTCACACTGGGTGTTAGGGCTTCCACATGTGAGTTTTGGTGGGACACAAGAGTTTAGATTTGTTTCCCCAACTGCAACAGGTATTAGGTACAGAGTGCATTCAGCTCTCAGCCCTAGTTGGGAATTGCCTTTGCTGAAGAGAAGTGCTTTGCCCAGATCAAAAGTCTAGGCAGAGGCCACCTGCATCCAACTACTGGTCCACCTGTGGCATAAAAGCCCAATTCCCTTGCTTAAGAAGTGACGATACTGAAGGATCATCTCAGCTACAGTTGGCCTGTGTGGATCTTTTGCTGAGATTACACAGCAGCCCAACTTTCTGCTCTTCCCAATCGTGTTTCTTTTCCTTCTTATTCACATGTGGTGAGCCCAAGAGCATTTCATAATAAACCTCTTGCACGCCAATTCTTCTCTCAGTCAGCTTCCCAGATAAACCAACTTGTGATAGGTCCCAAGACATTAAAAAGAATGTAAGATTTGATATATTTGACAACAACATAGTAGACTTATTGTGTAGTATAATTTGAAGATTTAGGAGTAAGCTCTTTTAAGTCAAATTGTTTTCTCACGTAGAGTTCATTGAGGCATAAATCTTTAGAATTGCATATCCAGATATTTGGATTCTGCTAGTTTTCTAATCCCTAAGAAAAGATCATTAATAAATTACCAGAAGGTAATACGACCCTTAAGAGATTTCTGCAGTCTCAGCAACTGCGTATGTTGGTGTCAGCATAATTATGGAAACGGAAAAGTAACATCTTGCTCTATAGTATTCTTTATTACCTTGTGTTAGAGTGCCATTTTTTTTCCCAAATGCCTTTCAGTAGCTCATTTTGTTCATCCACTAATGTTTAGATGTAGTTTTGCTTGGAACTCATATACTTCCAGGAACAAGGCTACACATTGGGGGAAAAAAATAAGTGCTCTACTGTCATCATTTATTTTTGGACAAAGGGGAGAAATATGAGTGCTAGGTTAGTTGATTTAAATGTCTCAAGATGTAGAGTCTTTCAAGGAGCACATGAGAGGAACCCAGGCTGAGGTAGTAGTAGAATTTTTTTTTTCATTTGTTAACCTTACTCACAGTGTCTCTTTGGCAGGTAGGAAACAAATAGATTCTAGCTCCCTTGGTGCTAGAGACACCAATCACATCAATAGATGCTTCCATGATTCTCTGAGAAACAATGAGATTTAAACTTTTAAGTTATTCCAGAGTCCTAAAAGAACCAATAAAAATTACTGAAAATTGGACCCCTACACTGGTAACACTTGTTGTTCAATAAAATCTATGCACTATTTCCTCTACAGACTCTCGACAGTCTTGTGTCGGCGCCTGTGCTTTTACTGTTTTATTTACCTAGAAGCCTCTCCTTAAATCTACTTCACTTTTCATGACTATATACAAATGGTACTTCCTAGAAGAATCCTTTCCTGATCTCATTACATTCCTTAGAAATGTATATGTAGCTCTGTTACAGCATTTGTAATCATCAATCATATTAAACGAAAAAGTCTATTTGAAGGCAGGGTCCATTTCTCATCCGTGTTTGTATTTTTAGCCATATTACACAATACAGAACATAAAAAAGGCTTATTATCTGAAGCAATGTATATCACATTTTTTTTTTCAAAGTGTCATCCAAGAGACAAGTGGATTGAAATTAACTGGAGTACTGTTAAAATAAAAATTCCCCAGACCCCATCTTATATACACTCAATCAAAATTTCTGGAACCAAGCTTCAGGGATGTGCATGTTAACAAATATCTCAGACAACATTGTTTATAATTTGGGGATTGTTGACTCAGTTGATGAGAGGAGAGAGATAGAGACAGAAAGAGACACAGAAAGACCGAGATCATAGTGTTCACTATATTTGGATTTGGATTAATGGAATAACCTCAGAAATGGAAAGCATTTAAAAATCTCAAAATGCATAAAAATGGAAATAGCTAATTAACCTTTAAAAATATCTGTAGGGAAAGAGATGAAAAAGAAATCATTTGTAGTGTTTATGGTGATAATATTTTTACTGGTGTTAGACAGCAAGGAATACTTGATCATAGGTAAACTAGTACTTAATGTATTTTAGTGTACTTTAATAAATGTTTTATATAGCTACAATGTTTTATAGTTATTTTATATAAGTTAAAACATAATAAGAATTATTTAACCTATGTATAAATATTCTCTACTTTGTAATCAATTTTTAAGTTGCTGAAATATAAGTAGAATCAACTTACTGTATAAAATGCACCTGCAGCTGCTTCTAAGAGGTAAACCCGAGGGAATTCAAAACCAATGTAACTGTAACTTGAAGCATTAATTACCTCAGGGCAAATCTCCCAAATGCTTTGTAAAGAACAAACAAGCTACATGTATGCCCTAAGCATTCTTCCTCCAGCTACATGTATCCCCCAATAGCCTTCCTCTCAGCTTGTGATGATATGATAACCCCCCTCCTTTCACTGCCCCTGCTGAGGCTTCCGAGCTGTGGTGTCCATCTCACAACCACAGCAAGTTCTCCCTAGTTCTTAATCTAGTTACATAGTAAAATTATCTGAAGGAACATTTATAATCATTCCAATTCTTGGGCTCCACTCTCAGAAGTTCTGACTTAACATTCTGAAGTGGAAGCAGTACACAGCTTTTCACTATTTATTAAGTCATTGCAAATGATCGTAAAGTGTAGCCATGAATGAGAAACAGCAGAAAAGAAATTTTAATATGGAGAATAATATGCAAGAACATATAAACTTGAGGTTTCTTTATATATCAAACTTTTTTTTTTCAGTTTTCAGCTGTAAATCACAACAGAGTCTCCAATATACCTTAATATCCTCTTATCTGGAGAACAAAAGATTAATATACCATGTTTCATTAGTCTATATAAGAGTTGTTATTTATAAACGAAAGAAGGAAACTTTCCTATTTTATTCTAAAATATCTGCTTTTGTATGCTATTATGCTTATGAACACTATGCATTTGCATCTTTGTGCACGGTTTGGAAGAAAGATCTCCTTCTTTGGAAGAGCTTCTACAGATTATGAATCTTAGATAATGTATCATAAAGATTTCCAATTGGTGACAATAAGAACTTTCTTTCTTAGGTCTTAGATCAATTGAGTGAACCAAGAGAACCTGAAGATGAATTCCTAACCTACCTGCAAGCTGTACTCAATATTTTGTACATGGTGAATCTTTAATATTTTGATTGATGTAGTAGACTGACAAACCCAATAAAATGCTTAGTCTAGTCTTTCCTTTTTCACCTTAGGCTCCCAGGCATTTGAAAGCTGGAAGCTAACTTGGAGTTGTTATCACAAAGCTCCCTTCTCTTTTGGAATAGTTATTGACTCAGCAAGCAACGAAAAATGGAGGGTTAATTGCTTGTCAAATTCCGTGACTATTTTGTAATCTTACTTTGTAATACCTCTCTGGTTTGCTCCCATTTCTGTTGATAACCAATTCCAGACTCACTGTTGCTCCTTGAAATCCAGCCTAGATTACCATCCCCTTCTCAACTATTAAAATTGTAGCAAATTGAATCACCTTTCAAGACCAGCAAGGTGCTTAAGAAATTGTTTATTTATTTATTTATTTTTTATTTTTTATTTTTTTTGAAAATCCCTAAAAGTAGCATTTTCCTATTCTCAAGAAACAATAAGTAAGAATTATCACTAACAACAATACCAGCTTTTTGGCATTATTCTTCTGTTTGGACACTGTAACTAAATTTTAGGTGACAATCAGAGTTGTAGCCTCCCTCTCTTTTCTGGTTGCACTGTATAAATTTGACAAAGCCAAGAAAACTATGCAGCATTTTCAAGAAAAAAAAAAGAAGGAAGAGAAAATTGAGATAGCTTGTATATCCAGTAAATAGTTAGGGTAAAGCTCATGAATACAGGTAAGTTATTTCTATTATAATAATTATTGGGATAGATAAACATTCTGTATAAATGATGTGGAGCCACATACCAGACTAGATAATATGAAAAGTGTTCCATATATATATATACACACACACATATATATACATATATATATATATATACACACACACACACACACACATACATATATACACACACACAGACATATACGGCATATATTATACCAATCTTATTTAAAATGTTACCAAAATGTTAGCTTTAATGTTGCCAAAATCCTAAGGGACAAATATGAGGAAACTGGGAAGCTTCTGAAGTTATTGTTAGGGTGGTTGGGTAACGTGTAGATAAGTTTTAAACAGCATACGAGACATCAGACTCAAGAAAATGGAGGTGAAATGAGATTTCTGCAGGAAGTTAAGACCTTTATAGAGTGACAATTTCTGAGAAAAGAAGAAGGTGAATAAAATATCTTCCTAAATATTTGTTGGTCTTATTCTTGGATATTGTTGGGACAAAAGTTGTCTTCCTTGATATTCACATTTCCAGGCTTTCCTTGTCTCTCTCTTAGTTGGATGCATGTTTATATTTCCTGCATAGACTGAGAAATCCACACCCCCCAATCTGCCAAAAAATAACATAAAAACTGTGGAACTAGTGATATTAGTAATACTCCTGGAGATCCCTGTAGAAACAAAACTAAAACACATTTGGAGAGGTATATATTTTAAAATACTTTTCATAAGATTCCCACAGACAAAGCCCAACCACTCAACAACTCACAACCCAAATTACAAAATACATGAAGAAACATTCCACCATGAGAAGAGTCAGGGCACTTGCATGTACACATACTTATGTACATACATACATTCCCTCACCCCACCCCACCAGGATTAAACTCAAAGTAAATTCAGTTAATATAATTATTCAATAGAAACTGTAAAATAAGAAAATATAACAATTATTAGCATTATTTTGACTAAGAAATTTATATGTGAGAAAGAAAGACTATATATAGATATAAATCAGAAATATTGGGGAAAAATAGAACTTCCAGAATTACAAATTCTCATCAAAATTTAAATTTAAGTAAATCAATTTAAAAAGCAGCTACTCAAGGAGATATCATAGAAAGGTGAAAGCCAACTCAAATAAAAAAAAATACAGGATATGGATGAAAAGTTCTCAAAAGAGATAGGTAGAAAAATCCCTCACAACCTCTGGAAATGAAAGACACACTTAGAGAAATGCAAACTGCACTGGAAAATTTAAAAAATAGACTAGAACAAGTAGAAAAAAGAACTTCAGAGGTCAGAAACAAGGCTTTCAAATCAACCCAATCAGACAAAGACAAAGAAAATACATTTCTAAAAGTAAACAAACCATCCAAGAAAATTGGGATTATGCTAAATCGCCAAAACTAAGAATAAATGGTGCTCTGAGGAAGAAGAGAAATCTAAAAGTTTGTCAAACTTATTTGAGGGAATAAGTGAGGAAAACTTCCCTGACCTTGCTAGAGATTTAGACATCCAAATAAAAAAAGCTCAAAGAATGGCTGGGAAATTCATTGCTAATAGATCATCACCTACACATGTAGTCATCAGGTTATCTAAAATCAAGATGAATGAAACAATCTTAAGAGCTATGAGACAAAAGATTCAGGTAACTTATACAAGAAAACCTATTAGATTAACAGTGGATTTCTCAACAGAAATCTTACAAGCCAGAAGGGACTGGGGTCCTCTCTTTAGCCTCCTGACACAAAAAAAATTGTAAGCCAAGAATTTTGTATCCAGCAAACTAAACTTAATAAATGAAGGAGATATAAAACCTTTTTCAGCCAAACAAATGCTGAGAATATTTGCCACTACTAAGCCAGCACTACAAGAAATGCTAAAAGGAGCTCTAAATCTTGAAACAAAACCCCAAATTGGATCAAAATAGAACCTCCTTAAAATATAAATTTCACAGAGTCTATAAAACAATAACACATATACACAAAAACCAAGATATTTAGGCAACATCTGGCATGATAATAGAACAGTACTTCACATCTCAATACTAACATTGAAGGTAAATGGTCTAAATGCTCCATTTAAAAGATACAGAATGGTAGAATGGATAAAAATACACCAAACACGTATCTGCTGTCTTCAAGAGACTTACCTAACATATCAGGACTCACAGAAATTTAAGGTAAAGGGATGGAAAAAGATATTCCACACAAATAGAAACCAAAGTGAGCAGGAGTAGCTATTCTTATATGAGACAGAACAGACTTTAAAGCAACAACAGAAAAAAAAAAAGAAAAGGAGGGACATTATTATAATGATAAAAAAAAGTAATCCAAATGGAAAATATCTCAATCCTAAATATATATGCACCTAACACTGGAGCTCCCAAATTTATAAAACAGTTACTGCTAGACATAAGAAATGAGATAGATGGCCATCCAATTATAGTGGGGAACTTCACTGATAGCCCTAGACAGGTCATCAAAACAGAAAGTCAATGAAGACACAATGGATTTAAACTATACACTAGAACAAATGTACTTAACAGATATTTACAGAACATTCTATCCAACAACCACAAGATATACATTTTGTTTTTAAGCACGTAGAACATTCTCCAAGATCGACCATATGATAGGCCACAAAACAAGTACCAATAATTTTTTACTAAAAACAATTATATCGGCTGGGCACAGTGGCTCATGCCTGTAATCCCAGCACTTTGGGAGGCCGAGGTGGGCAGATCACGAGGTTAGGAAATTCAGACCATCCTGGCTGACACGGTGAAACCCCGTCTCTACTAAAAATACAAAAAATTAGCTGGGCACGGTGGCGGGGGCCTGTAGTCCCAGCCATTCAGGAGGCCGAGGAAGGAGAATGGCATGAACCTGGGAGGCGGAGCTTGCAGTGAGCCAAGACCACACCACTGCACTCCAGCCTGGGCAACAGAGCAAGACTCCGTCTCAAAAAAAACAACAACAACAATTATATCAAGTACCCTCTCAGACTACAGTAGAACAAAACTGGAAATCAGCTGTATAAAAGCAACCCCAAAACAACAAATATATGGAAATTAAATAATCTGTTCTTGAATGATCTTTGGGTCAACAATGAAATCAAGAGAGAAATTTAAAAATTCTTTGAACTGAATGATAATAGTGACACAAATTATTAAAACCTTTGAAATACAGCAAAAGGAGTGCTCAGAGGAAAGTTCATAGCATTAATTGCCTACATCAAAAAGTCTGAAAGAGCATAATTAGACAGTCTAAGGTCATATCCCACGGAACTAGAGAAACATGAATAAACTAAAAACAAACCCAGCAGAAGAAAAGAAATAATAAAGATCACAGCAGAACTAAATGAAATTGAAACAAAAAAAATACAAATGAACCATAAAGCTGGTTTTTGGAAAAAGTAATCAAAAGTGACCCACCTTTAGTGAGATTAACCAAGAGAAAAGGAGAGAAGATCCAAATAGTCTCAATGAGAAACAAAATGGGAACTATTACAACCAGTACCACAGAATTACAAAAGATCATTCAAGGCTACTGTGAACAACTTTACATGCACAAACTAGAAAATCTAGAGGAGATGGATAAATTCCTGGAAATATACAACCCTCCTAGATTAAGGCAGGAAGAAATAGAAACTATGAACAGACCTATAACAAGTAGTGAGATTGAAACAGTAATATAAAAATTGCCAACAACAACAAAAAATCCAGAACCAGATTGATTCACAGATGAATTCTATCAGACATTCAAAGAACTGGTACCAATCTTACTGAAACTATTCTAAAAGACAGAGAAAGGGAATCCAATCTAATTCATTATATGAAGCCAGACACTCTAATATAATACCACAATCAGGAAAGAACATATCAAAAAAAAAACCATAGACTAATATCCTTGATGAACATAGATGCAAAAATCCTCAACCAACTATTAGCTAACCACATCCAACAGCATATCAAAAAGATAATACACCACGATCAAGTAGATTTCACATGAGGGATGCAGGGATGGCTTAACATTCACAAGTCAATAATTGTGATACATCACATAAACAGAACTAAAAACAGAAATTATATAATTATCTTAATAAACACAGGGAAAAATTTGAAATCTTCAGTATTCTTTTATGATTAAAACCTTTGGCAAAATTAGCTTAGAAAGGACATACTTCAAGGTAATAAAAACCATCTAAGACAAACCCATGGCCAACATTATATTGAATGGAGAAAAGCTGAAAGCATTCTCCCTGAGAACTGGAACAAGACAAGGATTCCCACTCTCACCACTTCTATTCAACATAGTACTGAAAGTCCTAACCAGAGCAGACAAGAGAAAGAAAGGTATCCACATCAGTAAAATGGAAGTCAAACTGTTGCTGTTTGCCAAAGATATGATTGTATACCTAGAAGTTCATAAAAAGTCATCCAAAAAGCTCCTAGAACTGATAAATAAATTCAGTAAAGTTTCAGGATACAAAATCAATGTACACAAATCAGTAGTACTGCTATACACCAACAGCTACCAAGCTGAGAATCAAATCAAGAACTCAATCCCTTTTATAATAGCTACAAAAATAAATACATAAATAAAATACTTAAGAATATACTTAACCAAGGAAGTGAAAGATCTCTACGTGGAAATCGGAAGTGAAAGATCTCTACATGGAAATCCACAAAATACTGCTGAAGGAAATCATAGATGACACAAACAAATGGTAACACATTCCATGCTCATGGATGGATAGAATCAATATTGTGAAAATGACCATACTGGCAAAAGCAATCTACAGATTCAATGCAATTCTCATCAAAGTGCCATCATCATTCTTCACAGAACTAGAAAAAACAATCCTAAAATTCATATGGAACCAAAAAAGGGCAAAACCCCACATAGCCAAAGTAAGACTAAGCAAAAAGAACAAATCTGGAGGCATTACATCACTTTGGTTATAGTTACCAAAATAGCATGGTACTGGTATAAAAATAGGCATGTGGACCAATGGAACAGAATAAAGAACCCAGAAATAAACTCAAATGCTTACAGCCAAATGATCTTTGACACAGCAAACAAAAACATAAAGTAGGGAAAGGATACCATAGTCAACAAATAGTGCTGTGATAATTGGCAAAGCACATGTAGAAGAATGAAACTCAATCCTCCTCTCTCACCTTGTACAAAAATAAACTCAAGATGGATCAAAGACTTAAATATAAGGCCTGAAACAAAAAACATTCTAAATGACAACATCGGAAAAACTCTTCTAGACTTTGGGTTAGGCAAAGAGTTCATGACCAAGAACCCAACAGCAAACAACAAAAACAAAAATAAATGGATGGAACTTAATTAAACTCAAAAGCTTCTACATAGCAAAAGAAGTAATCATCAGAGTAAACAGATAACCCACAGAGTGGGAGAAAATATTCACAAACTGTGCATCCGACAAAGAACTAATATCCAGAATTTACAGGAAACTCCAACAAATCAGCAAGAAAAAATAATAATAATAATCCCATCAAAAAGTGGGCAAAGGACATGAATAGAAAATTATCTAAAGAAGATATATGAATGGCTGACAAACATTAAAAAATGCTCAACATCATTAATTATTAGGGTAATGAAAATTAAAACTACAATGACATAACACTTTACTCCTGCAAGAATAGCCATAATTTAAAACATTTAAAATAATAGATGTTGGCATGGATGTGGTGAAAAGAGAACACTTTTACACTGTTGGTGGGAATATAAACTAGTACAACCACTATGGAAAACAGTATGGAGATTCCTTAAAGTACTAAAAGTGGAACTACCATGTGATCCAGTAATTGACTCCTGGGTCTCTACCCAGAAGAAAAGAAGTCGTCATATATAAAAGACTTACATATGCCACGTAAACACGCATCTTTATAGTAGCTCACTTCACAACTGCAAAAATATGGAAGCAGTTTAAATGCCCATCAACCAACAAGTAGATAAAGAATATGTGGCGTATATATATACACACACACACACACATATATATGTGTGTATATATATATATATGATGGAATACTACTCAGTCATAAAAAAAAAATGAAATAATGATATTCACAGTAACCCGGATGGAGTTGGAGACCATTATTCTAAGTGAAGTAACTCAGAAATGGAAAATCAAATGTTGTATGTTCTCACTTATAAGTAGAGAGCTAAGTTATTAGGCTTCCAAGGCATAAGAATGATACAAGGGACTTTGGGGATACAAAAGGAATGATGGGATGGAGGTGAGAGATAAAAGACTACACATTGAGTTCAATGTACACTGGTCAGGTGATGGGTGCACCAGAATCTCAGAAATACTACTAAAGAACTTATCTGTGTAAACAAAAACCACCTGTTCCCTGAAAACTACTGAAATAAAAGAAAATTTAAAAGCAGATTTCAAACAACTACAAATCTCTATATGAGACCTGATAAATGGAAACTGGAATTTCAGAAGGAAATGAATAGAGGACAATAGTAATTGAAGTGATGATGCAGGAGGGCTTCTCAGAATTAATGAAAAACATAATTCTCACATCAATTAATGAAAAACATTGTCTCACACATGAACACAAGCTAATCTGAAGAAGATCAGATAAAAACCATATCTAGACCTAAACATGTTTGTATGCAACTTCAGAATGCAAGGACAACGAATAACCTATAAAAATAACATACTAATGAAAAAGCATGGGAGTGAAGGCAGTACTCCCCAAAGCAACAATATAAAGAGAAGACCATTTTGTATTTGGCATCACAAATAATTGTAGGCTTAGTGTCAAATAAGTCTTTCCAATGAAGATGTACTAAGTAGCTATATATCAAGTCAATAAGACGTTTAAGAAATGCTTTTTGTCCAGTACATTCCCGAGGCAAGGAAAGTGCATTGATTCAGAGCTAAAATGATAAAAGAGAATTAAACTTTAAAGCTCCTTAAAGGTAGAAACTCTTTTATTTGTGACTAAATACTGAGAATGCTACACAGGGCCTGGATCTGGGGTTAGGGTGGTGGTGGTGATCAGTAAATATTTGTTAAGTAAATGAATATATGAATGGATAGTGCATAAACTATATGAAGATACCTTATGTTAGGCATGATCTTATTAAGAAATCAACAGTACATATATTACTAAATGATATCAGATAGGCTTCTCTGCGTACCTTTTGTGTAAATTAGTATGTAGTAATATTCTAAAAGGGAAAGTCTCCTGCTAGGTTATACATTTCAGGCTCAAGGAGACAGATGAAAGACCTAATTTCCTTTTTACTATTTTTCTTTTTCATATCTCTGTACTGAACATAGTCAATCTTGCACAAATGAGCACTATTAAGTTCAAGTATTTCTGCTGAAATGCCATTACTAAACACTTCTGCTTTGTACAAACCTATTCAATAAATAGGAAAAAGTAGGACTGTGAAAGACTACTCAAAACCTATGGAATTTTGTAGCTAGGGCGCAAACCAAAGAATAACATTCTTAATAAAATTCCTGCCACAGTTAAATTGCTGCCACCATTTGCAAGCAACAACAGTCAATTCTTGACCGACTGAAGTCTTGCAGCTCATGCTTCCTTCTTCGAAATGTACAGGCTTGGAGACATACATTACAATAAAGACCAATTTCATGAAAGGTAAAACTTGAGTAGGATTGTAGACTTTTCAGTCAATTATTTTTAAGTTTGGAGGGAGACAGTGCTGTATTTACAACTATGTCATCTATAGTCTTTCAGATAGCCAATGAGTGCAAAGTGTAGCAATCTTTGATGCCACTACACAGGCCATTTTTTGAAATAAAGAAAGAAACTGCTTTAGGATTATAATTTTTAAGTAAGGATTTCATGTATTTCTGGACTTTAATTTTGTGAAAGCTTGCCCTATTTACTTAAAATATTAATCTTCTAGGAAAAAAAATTGGAACAGACAGACATTACTTCTGCATTATGCTGACGTCATTTCCCTACTTACCTATTGCACGTGAGCTGGCAGTGCTAAGGTGAACAGAACTCTAACTTTGCAACACAGCAGAACAGAGTGTGCTTTAGAATGTTTTCTGAACCTTACCATGAGAACAGCAGTATTTTTTATCTGGGAATATAGAGGTGAATGAAGCAAATGGGTCACTGCCTTCACAGAGAGTATGTTCTAGTGTGAGGAAAGCAACACTCTATCGAATCAATCTATTAATTAATGTCTACTAGAAAAGTGTCAGGTGGCAACAAGTGCTCTGAAGAGAAATAACATGATATTGACAGTTTGGCTAGAAGCTGGATAACAAGATAGGACAGATAGGGAGATTGGGAAAAGAGTCAGTGGAAAGACAAAAATTGGGAAAGAACAGTTTGAGGAATTGACAGAGGTCTATGCAGCTAGAATTTAGCATTCTGAGTGGGAAAGGGAGAATTGTAAAACAGATCAGAGAAATTGCAAGGTCAGATTTTGTAAGGTTTAAAGTCAGGTTAAAAAGTTTGGATTTTATACACATTTGTTCCAATTACACGTTCAGTTGAAATGATTTAACTGGGGGAACTAACACAATTTGAGCTATGGTTTGAATATATCTTTCTGGTCACGGTGAAAATAATGGTTTATAGAGTCAGGTTTAAAATGAGACAGGAGGCTATTCTAGAATTTCAAGTGAACAATGACGGAGTCTGGAGTGGTATCAATGGAAATGAAAAAAAATTATACATTTACTATGTAGTTGTAGGTAGAGATGATGGTCGTTGCTGCTGGATTGGATTTACAGGTGAAATAGAAGAAGAAAAAGTGAAATTAAGGACAAATCTTTGGCTTGAAATGTCAGGGAGATGATGGGGATTTTCATGAAGATTGAGGATTTAGAAAGATGTGAGATATATATTTAAATGTGCACATCATATTATAAAGTAAGAGCACTTTTTAAATCAACATATACCTTATGATTTTCATGTTGTAAAAATATTCCACAAATATGTGACATGCATAGAATTGGAAGAATGCACTACAATTATCTGGACTAACACAATGCCTGAAAATAGCAGATGTTGAAATATTAGTTTAAAAATGGACATTGCTCATTTTTAAACTAATATTTAAACATTTTAAACTAACATTTAAAAACTAATATCATCCTCCCATCTTCCTTCTTTTTAATTGCCTACTCTGATTTCCTACTAGCTTCATTTTCTTTTTAATTTAAAATAAATATACAGTATATTTATAATTTCTAGTATAAAAATAAAATATAGTTACTAGAGAACACCTGAAAAAAAACCAAAGCACACAAAATAACATAAAAACAACCCACTGTCCCGTGATTATTCAGATTCACTCACTGCTAAGGTTTGGGGTATATATTTCCAATGTAGTCACTGTAGGTGTATATATATGTATGTATATGAATATACCTATGCAGACATTTATTGAGAGTAGAAATAAGATCATAATATGCGGCAAAAGAGAAAACTAAAGAAGAAGAGAAAGAAAAGAGGTAATAGCTACTCAAAGCATTTAGAGGTGACTAGTTATTAATTGGAATAAAGGCTCAAGTTATGGTATATCTGGAAGTCGGGGCACTGATTTCCCATAGTCAAAAATAGCATACATTGAAAAATATTTACTTTCTATATTTGATATTTCTGTATCAAGTATAGCTTCTTCAACTAACTGAACAGGCTCTACCAATGATTTTTCTGTCTATTTATCAGCACAGTGATTTGAAAAATAAATGTCAATGAAACCTACAAACCAAATTGTGGCAACTCTAATAATTTGAAGCGCTGGAGGGTTATCAAGTAAGTGAGGACTAAATTAAGCAGTATTCTAAGCATTTTTGTCAGAGATAGCATAATTGTATATTTGCAGAATTTTTGCAATTAAAATATCAACTGTCTGGGAAAAATGAATATTATAGTCCCTTGTGACGTTAAAGAATTGTTTAAAACATAAAATTAACTCTTAAGGACACAAACCCCTACAGCATAGCTGTTTGGGGATGTCTTATAAGAACAAATTCATTTCTATTGTGTTTGAACTTCGGCCATCCATTTTAGTTATAATTTAGTTTAATAAATTTTAGTAAATAGCCGAATAACTTTCAAAGCTGATCAAGAAAATAAACACATAAATGAATATACAACTACCCTATTATCCCATCTGAAACAGGGGGAAAGTTTAAAACAGAAGTTGAAGGTTAGACAATATCTTAGTTAATAATTATTAAGCCATTTGAATAATTTAACAGACGCCAGACTTATGTGGAGTTGATAATATTTATGTCTTCTCTTGTGGAACTAAAAACCAGTGCTAAAATGTGTATCTGTTTAAAAGCAAGTTTGTAGAACAAATTGACTGTAAGCTCTTTTTACTATCATTACTCTTCTTCTGATTTCTTTATTATTCTCCTGTTCTATACATAAAACATTATGTTACACTTTATGAAAGAAGGGACAATGTTAAGTGGGTAATGAAAAGCAAAGATTTCCAGTTCCTGTGTATGAATTTGTGGGCATGGGTGTGTGATATGTGGGAGTGGAGTGTGTGTGTTTAAACTTCTAAAGCTGAGAGGAAAATGGTTTTCTGTAGCAGGACAAAAGCAAGTTCAGAAAACAAAGCAAAACGACATGTATCATTAGAATTTCAAAGGCAGAACTGAGTTAAAAGATGGCCTCCCTCTTTATTAATATCTAATTTATCATATACACTATTTTTTCTTTCACTTATACTGAGGCATACATACTCATTTTCCTTTAGTGTGAGTTGTTCTAATTTTGGCACTTCTCATTCTTGAAATTTTTCAGCACAAATGAAAGGTTCCTCATTACGAGGCAGCATTCCTTTCTGTGTGAATCCAGCTATGATCCTATGTAAATTAATAGTAGCCGTGTTTAGCAGAATGTTAATTTCTTATTAAAAACTCTACACTATCAGTAATAGTAAGATTCTTTGATTAATCTGTATTTTGTAATTGTACTTGTTGACTTTCTTTGGCTGATAGGCCATTTAGAATTTTCAGTTAGGTGATCTGCAGGTGTAACCATATTTTAGTGCCCATCAGTGTTTTGCTCCTAAGTTCATTAAACAGAAACTCATTCAAATAATTAAAGGGTCCTTCACCAATAATACACATCTTCATTTTAATGCCTACAGGAATTATCTCTGCTAGCTTCTAAAACAAATGAACAAACAATTTAAAGAAAGCCAGAAAATAATCTTGTTTAGTGACATGTACTTCATTGATAACTATGCTTCATGAAAATGACATTTGAAATATATTTGATGTGCTGATTATATTATATTCTTGGAGTCCCAGAGAAAAGGAATTGATGTGAACATCTATTGCCATCACATTATGACCTTCTAGTCACATACAAGCTTGCAGAATGACATGAGATGTCTCACTTCAGAAATGCCACCCATTATACTGGTTGCTATTCAGTATTAGCTATGTGTAAAAGAATAGCAGGGCTTACACACTATTGTCTTTTCTCCTTTTTAGACTGCCTAAATGATTGTCATTGTGAAATGGACTATCTCAGTCTAAAGCAGACTTTCATATGGGAGTCAAATATCTTACTAGTCTATGACATTCCCCGTCTTTACATTGGTCATGACATTCTTATGACAATCCATCTCAAAATTTAAAACAGGTTTCTCCTTTTTGCTTAGGTCTTTCTCACCCCCAATCCAGGAATGTCTTTCTTCTTCCAGTCATATTTTAGGATTAATTTAATTCCTCATTGGAATGCTTTCTCTGATCACACTACCCCACATTAATTTCTTCATTTTTCCAAATTCTATGACATATCCCATGGTTTTACATTGTTTACTGCCATTTTAAATTTAAAATTTAAAATACAACATCTTTATTCTGATTACATGTCATGAATATAAATAAAATAATGCTTATCATTTTATTACCAACCTTTTTGTCATCCCATTTTTTAGACTTTTATGATCATACAAAGCATAAATATTAGCTTGAACTTCAGAGAAGTGCAGCTTTTGTAGATCAAAAATTGTTGGATTTTACCAACTTTGTGTGGTTTCAAAATCATAGGAAATGTTGTGTTTTCCTTTATTAGTACATGATGCTCCTCCTTATATTATTTAGTGTTTTTTTCCTTAATCTTTCATTGCTATCCCATTTCTGGCACTCATAACCAAATGCCCACTTCTCTACTTTTACATCAGCATAAGATACCAAGGACTTCCTTCCACTGTGGCACTGCTTCTAAAAAGATGTTACATTGAGAAATCTTCTTCTTTCCCATACTTCATCCTTGTCTCACAAGAGACTATTAGAACCTTCCTACTCTAAAAAGCTCTCCATCCATTATAAGATGACATGCTATTTTAAACTCTTAATATTATCATGTTTTCCTTTAATATATCATTTTTACTTAAAAACTGCCGATCTAGAGAAAACATAAAGCTTTTCCCATCCTCTCTTTATCTAAATTTCTTTATTTTTAGCTATATACAGTCCACAATTCAAAAAAAAAAATTCCCTGTCCTGCAGATTTTTATTCTCACTTAGTTTTTTCCTTGGTTAGAATTCTTTGCAGAATATTTTATTCAGAAGAGGTAAGTGGATAATATATTCTGTCTTTCAACCTTGGATATGTTGAACGGTATATACATTCTCTCCTAATTCCCAGAGTTGTAGATGTAGATTTTAATGCCAGATTATGTTTCCTTTACACATAATTAATTTCTGCCAAGAGCCTTGAAAAAGATGACTTTATCCTAAACTCAAAAATTTAACTAGCATCTGCTTAGCTGTGTCTTTTTAAAATCAATATTTTCTGTCATGCTTTAAATCTTTGGGCTGAAATCTTTCTTGATATCCATGATACTTTCTTTTTGTATTTGTTTAATTATTGTCTCTTTTCCATTTTATTTTAGATTCATGCATCTATTCAGTTTTAGCCTTTCTGTCTATAATTTATGTCTCTACATTTCTGCATTGATTTTACATATTTCTACCCTTAATCTTCCTATTCACTAATTTGTTTTTACAGAGTGATCATCTGCTTCTATACTTGCTATAAATTCTATAAATCTAAAGCTACATTTTTAGCTCCAGAGAGTTGTTGTTTTTTTATAGTTTCACTGATACTTTTAAGATGCATTTTGGCTGTTGTTGTTAGGGTGACTGTTAGGGGTGTCTTCATGATGCTCCTGAAGTTCTGTTTTACCAGGTTTAAACTCTTCTCAGTGCCCATCTAGTATCCCTCTCTGGCTGTTGGCTGCAGGAGGTGAATATTCTGTTCCTTTTTGCTCTTGGTTTTGCTCTCTCTTGGAATCCAGGTTCACCTGTTCTTTCTTGGTAGCAATGCCTGAATTGGTGAGAGGTCATTAAGTTACTAATCGCTTATTGGATATCATTAGGAAGCCCCTCTGTCCTAGAATTGATCATTTCAAAGGCTAATGATCTCTCAGAACTAGATGTAGGGAGGACTTAGCTAACTTATTCAGGATGTGCCAGCCTGATATGCAGGCTTTCCCTGGCCCACAGAGAATTAACTTTTGAATCTGTTCAGGTTTGGTAGAAACTTGTGATGGTTAATTTTATGTGTCAACTTGGCTGAGCCCTAGTGCTAAAATGGATGCTCAAACATTATTCTGGATGTTTTTGTGAAAGAGTTCCTTTAGATGAGATTGACACTTAAATTAGTGGACTTTGGGTAAAGCAAATTACTCTCCACCCACCTTAATGTGAGTGGGCTTTATCTAATCAGTTAAAGGCTTTAATAAAACAAAGACTAACCTCCCTGTGCAAAAACTCAAGCTATAACTCTTCCCTGGGTCTCCTGCCTGCCAACCTCCACCATCAGATTTTGGACTTATCCAAACCCTCACAATCATGTAAGCCAATTTCTTACAATAAATCTCTCTGTATACATACGTACACATCCTGTTGGTTTTATTGTTTTGGATAACCCTGACTAATACAAGCTTTAGTCACATCATCCTGGGCCCAACATGTCTGTATTTCTTTTCTTTTTTTTTTTTTTTGAGACGGAGTCTCGCTGTGTCGCCCAGGCTGGAGTACAGTGGCACGATCTCAGCTCACTGGAAGCTCTGCCTCCTGGGTTCACGCCATTCTCCCGCCTCAGCCTCCAAGTAGCTGGGACTACAGGTGCCCGCCAACACGCCTGGCTAGTTTTTTGTATTTTTAGTAGAGATGGGGTTTCACCATGTTAGCCAGCATGGTCTTGATCTCCTGACCTCGTGATCCACCAGCCTCGGCCTCCCAAAGTGCTGGGATTACAGGCTTGAGCCACTGCGCCCAGCCAATCTGTATTTCAAAAAGGGTACTAAGTATTCAGAATAATCAGTAGTCAATAAAAATGGACTAAGTTGTGCAGTGTACTCTAGGTGCCTGCTATGTTTATTGAGCCCTTCTGAATAATGACCAACAGCAATTCATAAAATAAAACTTGCTGTTTTGTATCATGGTCCCATTTTCCTCTGGCCAAAGTTCTTGAACCATGGCTGTATTAGTCTGTTCTCATGCTGCTGTGAGAAAATACCTGAGACTGGGTAATTTATAAAGGAAGGAAGTTTAATTGACTCACAATTCTGCAGGACTGGGGAGGCCTCAGGAAACTTACTCAGGAAGGGGAAGCAAACATGTCCTTCTTCAAGTGGTGGCAGGAGAGAGAAGAATGAGGACTGAGTGAAGGGGGAAGCCTCTTATAAACCATCAGATCTTGTGGGGCCCTCCCACAACATATGGGGATTATGGGAATTAAAATTCAAGATGAGATTTGGGTGAGGGCACAGCAAAACTACATCATTCTGCTCCTGGCCGCTCCCAAATCTCATATCCTCACATTTTAAAACACAACAGTCCCCCAAAGTCAACTCATTCCAGCATTATCCCAAAAGTCCAAGTCCAAGATTTCATCTGAGACAAGGCATGTCCCTTCCACCAATGAGCCTACAAAATCAAAAGCAAGTTAGTTACTTCCTAGATACAATGGGAATACAGTCACTGGGGAAATACCCCCACTCCAAATGGGAGAAATTGGCCAAAACAGAGCGGCCACAGGCCCCATGTAAGTCCAAAATCCAATAGGGTAATCATCAGACCTTAAAGTTCCAAAATGATCTCCTTTGACTCCATGACTCACATGGAATCACACTGATGTAAGGTCTGCTGATGCAAGAGGTGGGCTCCCATAGCCTTGGGCAGCTCACAAAGTCTTGGGATGTACCCTACAGCTTTGCAGGGTACAGCCCCCCTCCTCAGTGCTTTCACAGGCAGGTGTTGAGTGCTTTTTCAGGTGCACGGTGCAAAACTGTCAGTGGATCTGCCATTTTAGGGTCTGGAGGATGGTGTCTCTCTTCTTACATCTCCACTAGCCAGTGTCCTAGTGAGGACTCTTTGTGGGGGCTCCAATCCTACATTTCCCTTGTGCAAAGTACTAGCATAGGTTCTCCCCAAGGGCTCCACCCATGCTGCAAACTTCTGCCTGGATGTCCAGGTGTTTCCATACATCCTCTGAAATCTAGGTGAAGGTTCCCAAACCTCAATTCTTATCTTCTGTGAATCCACAGGACCTATACCACCTGGACCTGCCAAGGCTTGAGGCTTGCACACTCTGAAGCAGTGCCCCCACTGTATCTTTGCTCCTTTTAGCTATGGCTGGAGCTATGACAGCTGGGACACAGGACCATGTCCTGAGACTGCACAGAGCAGGGGAGCCCTGGGCCTGGCCCAGGGAACCCTATTTTCCTCCTAGCCCTCCAGGTCTGTGATGGGAGGGATTGCCATGAAGGTCTCTGACATGCCCTGGAGACATTTTCCCCATTGTCTTGGTGATTAACATTCAGCTCCTTGTTACTTATGCAAATTTCTGCAGCAGGCTTGAATTTCTCTCCAGAAAATGGGTTTTTCTTTCCTATCAAATCATCAGGCTGCAAATTTTCGAACTTGTATGCTTTGCTTCCTCTTGAATGCTTGGCCACTTAGAAATTTCTTCTGCCAGATACCCTAAATCGTCTCTCTCAAGTTCAAAGTTCCATATATCTCTAGGACAGGGGTCAAATGTCACCAGTATCTCTGCATAGCAAGAGTGACCTTACTCTAGTTCCTGACAAGTTCCTCATCTCCATATGAGACCATCTCAGCCTGGACTTCATTTGTTTATATCACTATAGCATTTTGGTCAAAGCCATTCAACAAGGCTCTAGGAAGTTCCAAACTTTCCCACATTCTCCTGTCCTCTTCTGAGCCCTCCAAACTATTCCAACCTCTGCATGCTACCCAGTTCCAAAGTCATTTTCACATTTTTAGGTACCTTTACAGCAGCTCGCTACTCTCTGCGGTACCAATTTATTGTATTAGTTTGTTCTCATGTTGCTATGAAGAAATACCTGAGACTGGGTAATTTACAAAGGAAATAGGTTTAATTGACTCCCAGTTCCGTGGGCATAGGGAGGCCTCAGAAAACTTATAATCATGTTGGAAGGCAAGCAATCACATCCTTCTTCACATAGTGGCAGGAAAGAGAAGAATGAGAACCAAGTAAAGGGGTAAATCCCTTATAAAACCATCAGATCTTATGATAACTCACTCATTATCACAAGAATAGCATGGAGAACCACCCCCATGATTCAATTACCTCCCACCAGATTCCTCTCAGGACACTTGGGGATTATGGGAACTACAATTCAAGATGAGCTTTGGGTGGGGACACAGCCAAACCATATCAATGGCTTACTATTAGAACCAAATGGGATTGACTAATAGTAATCTGTTCTGCTGCTTTCCAGGAAGGCTAGCATGAGGACTTTGCCTCCCTGTGATAAATGAAACCGATTGGTGACTGTTCTAGACAGTCGTATGCTCATATCTAGGGCCTTTTTTGCTTAGGGACACAATGAGTGTTAGTCATCAGGAAAAGGGAGAACAGAAGCAGCAGAAAAGAGCTAGCTTCATACTAGACAGAGCTCTGCTAAGGGGTGGTCCCTTGCTGTGTATGTACAAAGCTTCTATGAAGTTATTAATGCAACTTTCAATTCCTAAAGTCTTAGGAAGTTGCTAATGAAAGTATTTTCTGCTTTTCAGTACTTTCATGATCATTGTTAAAATAAATTTTCATTAGCTAACTGAGGTAATCTGACTGTGTATTCATTCCTTTCAATATTCAGCAAGTAATACATTGTCAATGTTTAAAAAATATTTGAAGGCAACTTTAAACAGTTTGAAAACCTTATGTGGACTATTTCATTTTAAAAGTACTGCATTTTTCTTTGTCAAATATATTTTGTTCTTTGTAAAAAATGACTACAAATTTCTTTCATAAGAAGAAATAGCATTTCCCTTTTTCAGTAGTTAAAAGTGATATTTTTCATGCAGTCATGTATGAACTTGAAAAAAAATTCAATAAGCATTTATTACTTTAATAATACTTACATAATATCATGATTTTGATTAAAAATAAACTATATACAATTTAAATTGCTGAAGAGGAATTTATGCATGACTACTTATTTTAACATAAGTGTATGTTGAAAAAGGAAGGAAAAGAAGAATCATCTGTATCTACTGGGGTGGGGTGGAGGGTCCTAGCTTGAGTCTGTTTATCCCTACTGGTGAGATTTAGCTCATCTAATGAACTAGCCTAAAGGCATCTGCTGGTTTAAATTTATTTTCCTGAGGGTTTTCACAGCTTTGTATTCTTCCTGGGCAACTAGTGGATTAGAGAAAGCAAGATGTAGAAGCCCATTTGTGTCTATTGGACATTAGTTTCCAGTTTGATTTAAGAATCTTACAGCTGAGTTCTTTTAAGAGAATAACTGTTGGAAGGAGCTGTTTTGTATAAGGCTGTCTTATGTGAGAAAGAACCACAAGCTTTGTATTGTTGTATTAGTGCTTTAAGAATGAAGTACAACACAATGTAGAGGAGAGAGGCGTTCTTCCACATCTCTAAGAAACCATCAAGTATTTTAGAAGGCTGTGAAAAATATGGAATAATGCTTTAGGGACATGATGATATGTGGCTTCAGGAGTCCCTAGGGTCCCAGAACTTGTGGTAGAGATAGATGCTGAACTTGGGTGGCTGTCAAACATCAACTCTCAGTGCAGCAGCCAGAGTAAAAGAATACTGACATTAGTATTTAGAGAACTTGTATGGGACTTCCAAGGGGATCAGAAGTATGGTAAGACTTTATAGAGAAGAGACTGGGGGGGGCCTATATGTGGTGGAAAGCAGAAGTCAGACTAATTGAATCATCACTGTTGATATGGTCTCATTACATCCACAGATGGGTGAGGCACAGGGAAGTTCGGATTACATGTGTTATGAACGTAACCTGATTTAGTGAAAATATTGAAAGCGGGAAAAAATCAATAAAAAGATAAGAAGAAAGCAGTATATAAAAAAAGGTTACCCCAGAACTCATTAAATAAGAAAGCAGTATATAAAAACAAGGTTACCCAACTCATTAAAGTTACAGTACTGGCATTAATTTCACTGTGTATGTAAATGATAAATTATATAAATACATATA
>NW_012118487.1:15492316-15496198 GCF_000951035.1 Colobus angolensis palliatus
ATAAATATATATATAAATAAATCACTTGGCTTCATATATACGTAACTTAAAACATGAATTTTCTGAATTTGTTCTCATGTTAAAATAGGATTAATATTTGACCTTTTACACCTCATAGAGTTTTTGTGAGAAACATGAAAGCAGTATGTGAGAAAGTAAAGGATTTGTGGTAAACCATACTAGATTTTTGTTGTAAGTGTGACACTGACATCCCAATTTTGGATAATGGATTTAATGCCTTTGTTTAGATTATAAAAATATTTGTGGTGTATTTGTCAGAAGTTTTATAAAGTATTTTATTAAGTTGCATACATGTATTTCTATTACAAAACAATTACTAAAATTAAATATCAATCCAATAATTTCTTTGTAAACTTTTGCCACAATTTCAAAAGTTATTCTTTAATGATTATTATTTCTTAAAACAAAAAAAATTATATGCATAAAGGGATACTACTCATAATATTGGTATCCCAATTATTATCTATGACCAAATACTATTAGATTGCTATCTGGGTTAATGTCAATTAAATCTAGTTATTCTAGTCCAATAATAAAATTGGATCCCTAAGGCTGGTCATCATGGAAAGGTAAATCATTATGAGATGAAATGCCTAGTAATGCTAATTCTATTTTGCTCTCCTGGTCATTTCACATCAGTACACCAAACACTGTATTAAATTCTTTATCCATTAAATCTTATTTTTTCATCTTATTATAGTATCTATGTGTCATAAACAATGCAAGTCTATTATACATATGTTTTGGCAGAGAAATTTTCCTTTAAATTAGCATGATCTCAGTTCTGAGTTTCTAGCTTTCTGGAGGACCCTCTATGTTATGTTTTTGTAATTGTAGAGTCTCAGAACGAACAGTTGTTTTTGTCTGGCATGAAAGCTGCTCAAAACCCACTGCTACTCAGGCAAAGAGCATCAAGTCAAACTGGCATTGTGGCTCTGAAGTCAGCCTCTCGAAAGCGTTGCCCTCAGGCTCCGGAGCTGGCACTTTTCCTTCTCTAGTGGGTAAACACATACATTTCCTCTATAGCACTCATTAGGTAATGGAGCCAAGAAGGCCCGTAACTCATCACTGACAAATTTGTGCCAGATCTTGGATATGAATTCTGGAGGATGTTCAAGTTCTCACTTGGATCTCTATAAAGTTATGTCTAAAATGCAATGTTTTGCTTTAATGATAATCTGGGCTTGAATGAATCACAGTCCCTCAAATCATGGAAGACTCTCTGTAAATACAGCATTAACAAGTTGCAAAACTTTGTTAATGTCATAATGGTGACATCATAGTCCCAGTCATGAAAAATTTGTTCTCTAATTTTAGTTCTTACTCTTCTTCCCAGAATGTGTTTATATACATGCTACATTGGTATGTAAACTATAACTCTAAATGTAAGGATGACTTTAACTCCTCCCATCAAGTCCATGGCAACAGTGGCAAATCTAACTTCATGGAATTTCAGAAGGAGAGCTACTATTAGCAGAAAGATTAGCATTTGAGCTGAGGTAAAATATTTCTACTGAGGTAAGATATTTCTACACTTCTGTTTTTTATTTTAAGATTGAAGGGATTTTTCCTCTAAATAATTATCGTTCAGTTTAGTTTCAGCTAAGTTGTGTTCTAATTTTAGACAGCCAAATGATACATCTCAACAGAATGCTCACAGCCTCTTTTCATTTCCATTTTACATTTTCATTATTATTCAATGACAAAGGAAATATTTCATTAAAAGTTAATTTTAACCTTATGAATAATAATGAATATTGTTTTGGTAATAACCCCCAAAGTTGACCACTTCCCAACAAATCTCATTATGACATTTATTGAGAGCACATCCTAGATGTTTAAATTATAGTCAACTATTAACAATAAATAATGTGACATTGTGGATAGTAATAAAAAGGGTGCCAGATAATATTTTTAAGAGACATGAGGCTTCAGTAAAAGATGACCAGAAACTCATTGTAGCCATAGCAATGGTTGCTATTTTTACTTTCTGAAAGCAACATAGTTAGTCTCACGCAAATGCTGCACATTTCTGCTTCTCATTCTGTTTAGTTCACAGTCTTGTTCAATTATGGAGAATAAAGACATTTTGGAGCAAAACAGGTCCCCGATCAGCACTAAAGTGAGATGTTGTTTAAAGGAACTTAGGAAAGCCTATCGTTAATCATTCAAAGCATGGTAAATTCCCACTTCTCAAATGGGGTTTCAATGCATATACTTTAAATGTTTTGCTATGGCAATTTGCAGCAATTAGTAAAACCCCTTAGTGACTTCAATCATGAGATTTAACAGGAAATGAGAAGCAATCTCCAAAAGAGGAAAACAACCACCATGTTGTGGCAGGTTCTCAGGATACTTTCCTAATGTAGGATTGCTGTTATTGCAAAAGCCCAGTTCAAATGATTCAAGACCATCTTGTGACTTAAAGCCCTTGGACAAGTGGTTATATTTCATGAAATCATATATTTTGATTCATTGAATGTAAATACATGTGTATAAATATAGATAGGAAGATACTTGCTAGCAAGAAACTGTAAGCAGAGTAAAAGGATAGAGAGTGAATACAGTAACGATACCCACATATGATAATATGGTGATTGGCAGGCCTTTCTAAACTGTGGACATATGATCTGGTGACTTTAAGGAAGGGGCAAGTAGGTTTGTGAAGATATGTATGAAAAATGCTCAAAGCAGCAAGAGCAGGAAGTGAAAAATTGCTGGAACATGTTTAGTACATTTGTGGAAGAACAAGGAGGCCATTGTGGCCAGTGGAGAAACTGAACACAAATCAATAAGAGTTGAGGTCAGAGACATGGGTCAGGTATAGATCATGTTGGGCCTTACGGGTTGTGGAATAAACTTGGATTTATTTTTGAATATGATTAACAGCCTTTGAAGGCATTTGAGCAGAGGAGTGAAATGATCTGATTATATATGTTCAGATGATCATTCTGACTTTTATTTGAAGAGCTCTGGAGCAAGATCAGTTAAGACACTAACTGAAATAGTTTGGGCAGGAGACACTGGTGGTTTGCATTAGAATGGCCACAGTGTCAATAAACAGTGAGAGTTCCTCCCACAATGCCTTATCCATTTCAAGAACCACTGTAGTTACTCTTTTTCTAAAATTTCCTTCCAGAGCTTGGTGCAGTATTTGGCATTTAAAAGTATATCTTGAATTAGTAAATGAATAAAATGACAGAAGACTCAATAAAACCTTGGATATTCAAACTTACCAGTATGACTCATTAAGACAAACTGAAGTAGTAAAAAGACATAATTTCATGGAATTCCTGAGGCTTATCGTGGAATACACACATTGATTAGATGAGAGTATAAACTGTTTCAACAAAATAGATCATATAGAAGGGTTGAAACCAGCTTTTTAAAAATGTTGAGTTCACTCATATTTTAATCCAAAAACAAGTGTCAAATGCAGTGACAATATTTTGAGTTAAAATAAAAACAAAATAATTTTAAAGTTCAAAACTAAAAACAAATGCTTTCTAGAAATATATATCAGTGATATAATGATTTTATAAAACACATACACATCACACACACACATACCTCTGAACGGATTATTTAAAATGTATGTTTTTACCACTTACAAAAGGAAGTTACAATAAATAGGGAACATCATATATTTAAAAAACAGTTACCTAAGCAATTGCATTTCCCCTCTCAACTCCCAGCACAATTTGTTAGATCTATAGTTCCATAAAATGCCATAGGCAGAGTTTACTTTTATTTCAGAAATGTATTACTTAAAAAAAATTATGGCCGGGCACGGTGGCTCAAGCCTGTAATCCCAGCACTTTGGGAGGCTGAGACGGGCAGATCACGAGGTTAGGAGATCGA
>NW_012118487.1:15496248-15555799 GCF_000951035.1 Colobus angolensis palliatus
ACAAAAATTAGCCATGCGTGGTGGTGCGTGCCTTTAGTCCAAGTTCCTCAAGAGGCTGAGGCAGGAGAATCACTTGAACCCGGGAGGTGGAGGTTGCAGTAAGCCGAGATCACACCACTGCACTCCTGCCTGGGCAACAGAGTGAGACTCCATCTCAAAAAAAAAAAAAAAAAAAAATTATATGTGGAGAAATGTCAACTAGATAGCTCTTCAGCTACTATAATTATACTCAATGTATACTGAATAATGAATCAATATCAAAATGTATATTCTCTTTTATATTGTATCAAAGGAATTTGTATTGAAATTCTTTTCATTCAACTTTTATTAATAATTGGATGAAGATTAAAGAACATGCTAATCTATTTTGTGATAATGTACAGCTGAGAGGTGCAGTCAAACTGTTAAAAGATAAAATATAGTGTCAATAAATTCTCAAAAAACATAAAACTAGTTAAATGAACTATAATGGTAGTACACATAGAATATATAAGGTGAGAAAAAAGAATACAATGCTTAAGGTATGACTAGGTTAGTGGCTACTCATAAGAATGAGAAATCAGAGTTAACTGGATAAAAGCGTAACTCTTAACTGATGTCAGCATATGCCTTCATGCCTGAACATTTGGTTCACCTCACTTTGGAAGCCTTCCTGCACCTGCAATGCTGGGTTTTATGCCCTTCTTCTGCCAATAAACTGGTTTGGCCAATGCTAACACCAAAATAATGATGTGTAAGATTATGAAATAATAAAACCTCCGGATTTCTTTGAACATTAACAAATGTGAATAATCTTTACAGTTTGATTTAACTCTAAAGGCACAGATATGCCAGAAGAGAATCCTGATGCTACTCATAAGGTCCTAAAGCCTGTCTTTCAATTGCTCCTTTTACATTTTTTTTTCTTAATTCAAGAAATCTCCATTTCCTCAAAGGTGGAAATAATATGTTTTTCTGATTACTCACCTCTAGTGTTTAACAACATGCCTTCCACTGCGTATACCACCTATTTATTAAAAATAATTATTTAAAGTAAATGAAGGGAAGTAAGGTGGCTACAAATGTGAGAAATCACAGAAGAGCCTCAGGACTGAGCAAAGCCTACCTACCAGCCTACTAGCCGTTACACTTAAGAGTCATCTGCTGGATCACAGACCAAACTTCAATAGCAAAAATATTTTGCTAACTCACACCCAGTAAAACTAAGACAAGAATTGAGCTACAAATAAAGACCCATAACAAAATCTTGACCCTCTGAAAATTCCCAGAAATAAAGTAAACTGACTATAATCAAATTATACCACAGTTAAAGAACATCAGTCCACACAGATGAAAAAGAACCAGCACAAGAACTCTGGCAACTCAAAAAGCCAGTGTCTTTTTTTTTTTCCTCCAAATGACCACAGTAGTTCCCCAGCAAGGATTCTTAACCAGTTAAAATGGCTGAAATGACAGACATAGAATTCAGAATATGGATAGGAATGAAGATTATGGAAATTAAGGAGGAACTCAAAACTCAATCTACGAAATCTAAGGATTACAACAAAATGGATCAGGAACTGAAAGACAAAATAGCCATATAAAGAAAGAATCAAACTGATCTGATAGAGCTGAAAGACACACTACAAGAATTTCATAATACAATTGCAAATATTAACAGCAGAATAGACCAAACTGAGGAAAGACTCTCAGAGCTGTAAGACTGGTCCTCTGAACTAATTTAGTCAGACACAAACAAATAAAAAATGAATAAAAAACAACAAACAAAAACTTCAAACAACATGGAATTATGTCAAGAGACCAAATCTATGACTCACTCGTGTCCCAGAAAAAAAGGGAAAGTATGCAACTTGAAAAATATATTTGAGGATGTCATTCATGAGAATTTCCCCAACCTCACACAAGAGGCCAACATTCAAATTTAGGAAATGCAGAGAACCCCAAGACACATACTCATTAGATTCTCCAAGGTCAACATGAAAGTAAAAATATTAAATGCAGCTAAAGAGAAGGAGCAGGTGACCTACAAGTGGAGCCCTAGCAGGCTAACAGCAGACCTTTCAGTAGAAACCTCATAAGACACACGAGTTTGGTCATCTAGTTTCGGCATTCTAAACTCAACACGTGATCAAATGGACTTAACAGATATTTATAGAACTCACCTCTCAAAATCAAAATAATACACTTTCATATCAGCACATGGCACATATCCTAAAATTAACCACACAATGTAGCATTAAGAGGAAAGTTTATAATACTAAACACCCACACGAAAAAGTTAGAAAGATCTCAAATTAACAACCAAACATCATACCTTGAGGAAATAGAAAAACAAAAGCAAACCAACCCCAAAGCTAGCAAAAGACAAGAAATAACCAAAATCAGAGTAGAACTGAATGAAATTGAGACATAAACAAAATACAAAAGGTCAATGAAAGCAGAAGTTGGTTATTTGAAAGAATAAATAAGATAGAACACTGGCAAGATCAATTAAGACAAAAAGATAATATCCAAATAAACATATTCAGAAATGACAAAGCTGACATTACAAACAATCTCACGGAAATACAAAAAATCTCCAGAGATTACTACAAAGACCTCTATGCACACAAGTTAGAAAACCTAGAAGAAACGGATAAATTTCTGGGAACATACAGCCTATTAAAACTGAACCAGGTATAAATTCAAATCTTGAATAGACCAATAATTCATTCTGAAATGGAAAAAGAAAAAAGGCTACCAACCAGGAAAAGCCCATGTCCAGATGGATTCACAGCCAAATTCGACCAGACATGTAAAGAAGAATGGGTACCATTCTTACTAAAACTATTCCAAAAAATTGAGTAGGAGACATTCTTCCCTAACTCATTCTATGAGACCAGCATCATCCTGATACCAAAACCGGTAGAGAGACAAAAAAAAAAAGAAAATTATAGGCTAATATCTTTGATAAACATAGATGCAAAATCCTTAATAAAATACTAGCAAATTGAACCCAGCAGCGTATCAAAATGCTAATCCATCATGATCAAGTAAGCTTTATCCTTGGGATACAAGGTTAGTTCAACATATGCAAATCAATAAATGTGATTCATCACATGAAAAGAACTATAAACAAAAACTATATAACCATATCAATAGATTCAGCAAATGCTTTCAATCAAATTCAGCATTCCTTCCTATCAAAAATCCTCAAGAAACTAGGCATCGAAAGGACATACCTCAAAATAATAAGAGCCATCTGTGACAAACCCATAAGCAGTATCATACAGAACAGACAAAAGCTGGAAGCATCACCCTTGAAAATCGGCACAAGACAAGGATACCCTCTCTCATCACTCCTATTCAATATAGTACTGAAATCCTGGTCAGAGCAATTGGGCAAGAGAAAGAAATAAAAAGCATCTAAATAGAAAGAGAGGAATTCAAACTATTCCTGTTCGCAGTCAATATAATTTTGTAACTAGAAAACCCCACTCTCTGCCAATGGCTCCTAGATCATACAAACAACTTCAGCAAAGTTTCAGGATACAAAATCAATGTAGAAAAATTAGTAGCATTTCTATACACCAGCAACATCCAAGCTGAGAGCTAAATTAAGAATGCAGTCCTATCCACAATAGCCATAAAAAAGATAAAATACCTAGGAATAAAGCTAACCAGGGAGGTGAAAGATCTCTACAATTAGAATTACAAAACATTGCTCAAAGAAATCAGAGATGAAATAAACAAATGGAAAAACAATCCATGCTCATGATAGGCAGGATGAATATTGTTAAAATGCTATACTGCCCAAAGCAGTTTACAGATTCAATGCTATTTCTATTGAACTACCAATGACGTTCTTCACTAACTAAATAAAACTAAACACAGAACTAAAAAGAGCTATTTTAAAATTCATATGAAACCAAAAAAGAGCCTGAATAGCCAAAGCAATCCTAAACAAAAAGAACAAGGCTGGAGGCATCACAGTATCTGACTTCAAACAATGTTACAAGGCTACAGTAATAAAAACAGCATGGTACTAGTATAAAATAGACACATAGATCAATGGAACAGACTAGAGAGCCCAGATATAAAGTCATACACCTGAAACCATCTGATCTTTGACAAAGCTGACAAAAACAAGCATGGGGAAAGGACTCCCTACTTAATAAATGGTGCTACAATAACTAGCTAGTCATATACAGAAGATTGAAACTAGACCCCTTCCTTACACCATATACAAAAATCAGCTCAAGATGGATTAAGGCTCAAATGTAAAACCTAAAATTATAAAATTCTTGAAGAAAACCTAGGAAATACCATTTTAGACTTAAGCTCTGGCAAATATTTCATGATGAAGACATCAAAAACAACTACAACAAAACCAAAAATTGACAAATGCTACTGAATCAAGCAAAAGAGCTTCTGCACAGCAAAGAAAACTATTAACACAGTAAATGGACAACACACAAAATGGGAGAAAATATTTGTAAACTACGCATCTGAGAAAGGTCTAATATCCACAATCTATAAGGAACTTAAACAATTTAACAAGCAAAACATACACAAACCCATTAAAAAGTGGGCAAAGGATATGAACACTTTTCAAATAGCCAACAAGCAAATGAAACAAAAAATGTTCAACGTCACTCATCATTAGTGATCACTAATCACTGCTAATGGGATATAAATTACTTCAGCCATTGTGGAATTTTGGAGATTACTTAAAGAAACTAAAATTGAACTGCCATTCAATCCAGTGATCCCATTATTGGGCGTACACCCAAAGGAAGTCATTCTACCATAAGGACACATGCATGTGTACGTTCACTGCAGCACTATTCACAATAACAAAGACATGGAATCAACTTAGGTGCCAATCAGTGGTAGACTGGATAAGTAAAATGTGGTAAATACGTACCATGGAATACTATGTAAGCCATAACAAAGGACGAAATCATGTTTTTGCAGCAACATGGATGGAGCTGGAGACCATTATCCTAAGCGAACTAAAGCAGGAACAGGAAACTAAACATCGTATGTTCTTATTATAAGTGAGAACTAAACGTTGAGTACACATAGACAAAGAAGGGAACAATAGACACTAAGACCTACATGAGGATGAAGGTAGGAGGAGATTGAGGATCAAAAAAAAAATACCTATTGAGTACTATGTTTATTATCTAGGTGATGAAACAACGTGTATACCAAACTCCCACAACTTGCAATTTATCTATAGAATCAACCTGCAAATGTATCCCTAAGTAAAACAAAATAAAGTATCTGATATCTCAAAAATCACCAAATATTCCACAGAGCTGTAATTACCAGAACAAAACATAAATGTAACAACATTAATGAAAACACTAACAAAGTATGTAATGAAATGCATGCTGCCTATCATGCTAATATACTTTTACAAAGATTAGTGAGATTTCATTGCGAAAGAGTTTCTGAATTTTCTTATTTTAAGATAATTTCAGTGCTTTTTAAGTGGGCTAGACATTTCAAAACATATTGAAAGAAAAATAAATACAATGTGGAACACTGGATCAGCAGTGCAATGTAGTTAAAGTAATATTTAGAGGGGAATTTAGTTTCCCAAATGATTATTCTACAATAGAAAAATGACTGAAATTAGGAGGTATAAATTTATATTTAAGTATACCATGGAATACTATGCAGCCATAATGATGAATGAAATAATGTCCTTTGCAGCAACATGGATGCACTTAGATGTCATTATCCTAAGCAAATTAACCCAGAAACAGAAAATGAAGTATCACATATTCTTACTTATAAGTGGGAGTTATCCCATTTATGGGTTAACACTGGGCATACTTGGACAAAAAGATGGGAATAGGAGACACTGGGAACTACAGGGCATAGGGAGTGGAGTGGGCAAGTACTGAAAAACTACCGACCGGGCACTATGCTCAGAACCGGAATAACAGGTTCCATTATACTCCAGACCTCAGCATCATGCAATATACCCTTGTAACAAACCTGCATACATATACCCTGAAACAAAACTAAATGTTGAAATTTTAAAAGGGAAAAATAAAAAAGTTAGTGCAAACAAAATTTTTTAAAAGTCAGAAAAGATTTAGAGAAAAATAAAATAGATGAACAGAGACAAAAACTGGCTTTTGAAGTAAGTCACAAAAGTGACAAATTTTTGGCCTGGGGCAATGGCTCATGCCTATAATCCCAACACTTTGGGAGGCCAAGTTGGGCAGATCAACAGAGGTCAGAAGTTCGAGACCAGCCTGGCCAACATGGTAGAACCCTGTCTCCACTAAAAATACAAAAATTAGCCATGCGTGGTGGTGCGTGCCTTTAGTCCAAGTTCCTCAAGAGGCTGAGGCAGGAGAATCACTTGAACCCGGGAGGTGGAGGTTGCAGTAAGCCGAGATCACACCACTGCACTCCTGCCTGGGCAACAGAGTGAGACTCCATCTCAAACAAACAAATAAATAAAAAACTGAAAAATTTTTATAGAAATAGATTAAGAAAGCAGAAAAAAAAAAACAATATCTGAAAAAAGTATATAAATTTAAGCATTGCAGGCATTACAAAAATCTTATGAGGACATAAGAATAAGTAAATAAATTTGTGTTAATAAAGATAAACATTTAGATATAATGGACAAATTACTAGAAGAATACCATTAGTTCCAGAAGAAATCAATAATCAACTACTACTGTAACTACATAAAATGTTAGCCAAGTGGTTAAAAATGTATGCTCCAAGGAAAGTTCAGGTCAACAGAGCTTCATCCACAAAAAAATCCATAATGATCACTAAAGAAATAATTCTAGTTTACAACAAACAATTATGAAGTATAAAAAACAGCAAGTATTAAACAGTCATTTTATGAAGCTGTCATTATACTGTTACCAAAACTTGACAAAGACTTGATAAGAATAGAAAATTTGGGGCCAATATTAATTCATAGGTAAAGATTTGAAAATGCCAAACAAAATATTAACAAATCAAATATAGTTATTAAAAAAAGAAAGATTTAGTCTAGAATAACAAATTTGGTTTCTGTTAGAAAAGCAACAGATACAATTTACCCAAATAACAGATTAAAGGAGAAAATTTATCTTATCTATGTTAATAAATGCAAATGAACAGAAAACTTTTAATAGAATCAGCACTCCTTCAGGTTAAAAGAAAGTCACAAACTCTCAGCAAAACAGATTCAGAAGTAACATAAGTGTATTTGTCAAAGTGCATAGTGTATTTGTATTGTGTTAATAAACATGATAAAATGTATTTACATTAGATAAATTGATCTAACAACAGACAGGCAGATAAAATCTCAAAATGAGCACTTAATTTCCTTTTGTGAGAATCATAAAATGCCAGAAGTAGCCATTATTGCCAACTATTCAATGTTACACTGCAGTTCTTAGCAATTATAATAATAGGAGAAAACTAAAACTAAAATTATAGGTCTAGAATAGAAAAAAAACATTTTTAAAATCACTGTCATTACTAGCAAATATCAG
This sequence comes from Colobus angolensis palliatus, assembly GCF_000951035.1. NCBI lineage: Eukaryota > Metazoa > Chordata > Mammalia > Primates > Cercopithecidae > Colobus > Colobus angolensis. The sequence goes on from NW_012118487.1 coordinate 15,503,751, forward strand.
TGTCTACATTTTGAAAATCCAAAATAAACTACTGGTAAATGTTTTGAATTAATAGAAAACCTTAGAACATTTTCTAAATTCATATCAGTGTTAAGAGTTATTAACATTTCTATATTACAATTACAAACAATGAGGAATTTCAATATAATTGTTATGTGAACAAAATCAATATAACATTAGTTTACTAAGATTAATACTAAACACAATCTGAGAACAAAATTACAAAGCCATCCTTAAATATAATAAAGAAGTAGCAAATAAATATAATAATGTACCATAGAATATTCTATATTGGAAAATATCAATAATCCTCTAATTCATCCATAGGCTAAACACAATTCAAAAATTCCCACTTTTTTCTGCATATATTTGTATGTTAACGTGAAATTTAAAACTGAATACAAAATTTTAAGGAAGAATACAATGTAAGAATGACAACAAAAAGAAGAGCAAGAATGTAGCTCTTTTTTGGTGAGCTATACCAGCTATTAATAGCTGTAAAAAAGATATAGTACATTAGCTATTGTGGCATTAGCACAGGGATTTTTACTCACAGAACAAGATTGAGAACCCAGAAAGAGAACAAACAAATATGGGAATTTAATTTATAATAGAGTCAATAGTTCAGAGCAATGGAAGGAAAGACAAATTTCTTAATAAATGTTGCTAATAATTGGTTAAGTGAATAAAAACTAAATAAATATTGGATCCCTATCTCACATTATATAAAAATGAACACTAGGTGGATTTAAGACCCAAATGTAAAATGTAAAATTATCAAGTTTGTTTATTTATTTATTTATTTATTTATTTAGAGACAGGGTTTCCAGCCCAGGCTGGATAGCTGACTGCAGCCTCAAATTCCAGGCTCAGGTGATCCTCCTGCCTCAGCCTTCCATGTAGCTGAGACCACAGGCACATGTCACCACACCTGGAAGAATATACATATTTTTTTAATTGTAGAGATGAGGTCTCACTATGTTTCCCAGGCTGCTCTCAAACTCCTGGGCTCAAGCAATCCTCCCTCCACTGCGTCTCAGTGTCCTGGGATTACAGGTGTGAGTCACTGTGCCCAGCCAAAATTATCAAATTTTTAAAAGACAATGTAGAACATCAGTATGACCTATCTTTTACAAATGATTGCTGAATTTGGCTATCTCAAAATTGAAAACTATTCATTAAACCATACATAAAGAGATTTTTTTAAGTAGTCTACAAAATGTAGGATAAGTTCTTGTCACTAAATATAACCACCAAAGGATATAATTTAAAATAAATCAAGAACACTGTGTGGAGCAAATAATTCAAAAGATGGAAACAGAAATGAATAGGACCTTTACCAAAAAGGAAGAACAAATGGCCCAAAAGCATAAAAAAGATATCAACCACATTTTAATGTGTTTGCATTAATAAAATGCAAATCTAAGTAACAGTGAGAGACTATTTCATATCACCAAATTTGGGGGAAAAGTCAGACAATTTCAAATATTCACAAGGATGTACAGCAATGAGAATTCTATCCATTACTGATTGAAATGAAATTGGTGTATCAATTTTGGCAGCTAGTCATGCCCTAATAAAGTTCAACTGTGCATTCTCTAGACATACAAATCTACTATTAAATAGGTACCTAAAAAATATTGTCTCTACCCCAGAACCATGCACAAGAATACTTATAGCAGCATTATACACAACGACTAAAACTATTCAAAGGCCCACCAAGAGGACAATGTTACAGAAAATTTAACAACAGTAAAAATGAACTAACATTTCACGCATTGACCTAGATAAATCTCAAAAATATTTTCGAGTGAAAGAAGAAAATCATACAGTAAAATTAAATTTTTAGATAAAGGTCAAACACTGGCAAAACTTACCAGTATTTGATTCAGGATAAATACACTGGCAGTAAAAACTACAGAGAAAAATAATAGAGTAAACACAAAATTAAAGTCTTGGAGGGGTCACAATGGCACAAATGATCCTTTTTCTTTTCCTATATATGAAATACACAGATGTTTATTTGATTTTGACTCTGTACCTGAGTGTGTGTGTACACACATGTATGTTTTAATACACTTTTATTTATGATATATTGCATTGTATAAAAATAATAAATTTTAGTGTATAAATTTATCATATATCCTCCAGTGGAAAAAAAAATTCTACTATTTAAAAGTTTTTTAATTACACAAAGAATTTGTACTGAAAAACTTGTGATATTACCAATTTCTTTTGTAGATCAGTTTTCCCTTGGTCCAAGCAAAGATGAAGATAGAAAAGACAAGTTTATTCAGGAGGTGGAAAGGGTGATATGGAGCATATATAAATGTGAAGCACTGGATTTTGTATTCAAAACTCATTGGTACAAGCAAAGGATAGGCACACCAATTCATGTTAAAGTAACTTAGATGGATTAATAATTACAGTTATCATTAGTTGAGTTTCCAATATGTCCAAATAATTGAATAATTACTGCAGGTATATTATCTTTATTCCTTAAATAAATTCTACAAAGTAGAATATCAGAAACAGAAATTGATTCACCACAGAGCCTGTATGGAAATGCTAGGATTTGAACCTAGGTGTGTCTTTCTCCTGTTGTGTCCTTGCTGTTACTCCATATTGTCCAAATATTATTATTTAACAGTGGAGTATGATGGACCATGATAAGACCTGGTTCTTAATCCAGAGCTGCAAATTATTAGCTGCTTGAACTTGGATAAAATTTAATAAATTCATAGGAACTCAATTTTATTTAATTTGCAATACCTATCAGAGTTATTCTGAGATTTAAACAAAATACATATGTAAAGCACTTAGTAGAAAACATGCATTCAATAAATTTGGGCAATTTTATTATTATTATTAACTTGTGGAAGATTCAATTGGTAAGACTATGAAAACATTCCAAAAAACTTCAGCATCCTGGGGTCATAAGGAGAAACAAGTAGTTGGATTAATATAGGGTTGATCAAGCAAATAGAGGAAAAAGATAAAAGTGCTAGAAAAGTGAGGATGCTGGTAAGGAACTCACTTTCACGACCATTCATGGGGTCACTGCCAAGGTGGAAAGATGACAGAACCTGGAAGAAGTTGATTCTCTGAAAACAGGGAACATCTTTGGAATAAGCTGCTTTAATAAAGTTGAGGATAGGGCATGGGGCAGGCCTTTTTTTGAAGAAAAGGAATGCAAGAAAATAAAAAAGACTGTAATTAAGTTAGCCATACCTGATACAGAGCTACAAACATTTCACAGCCCAGAACAATTTTGTTCCTAACTCTAGTTGAGTAAGAGGACCTCACACCGCGGCTAGTCATAATTCGGCTGCTGATTTGACCTTGAATGCAGGGTCTCATGGCTGCTGAGATGTTTTTACCAAACTGTAGCTGCTCTATTTCTGTGACATCCTCACTGAGAAAATAACTTACTTGGCTGAACAAAAGAATATGGGTTTCCTATCATGAGTTACTCACTTTCACTGGATTTCTACTTATATACCCTTCTGAATTTCTGTTCACAACAACCTAATCTTTAAGTCCTTCTAGAAAGACTTATCTTTTGTTTGTTTGTTTGTTTGTTTGTTTGTTTGACACGGAGTCTTGCTCTGTCGCCCAGGCGGCAGTGAAGTGGCTTGATCTCAGCTCACTACAAGCTCCACCTCCTGGGCCATTCTCCTGCCTCAGCCTCCCACGTAGCTGGGACCTACAGGTGCCCACCACCAGGCCTGGCTAATTTTTTGTATTTTTAGTAGAGATGGGGTTTTACCATGTTAGCAGGATGGTCTCGATTCCTGACCTCGTGATCTGCCCGCCTTGGCCTCCCAAAGTGTAAAGACTTATTCTTTCCTGCTACTTTGTCCTTTAACTCTAGCACAAGTCTAGAACTCTGCTACAAATAAACAGACCTACTTGATTCCATTTAACTGCCCGATTGCTTTTCCAACTATTGCCAACCTTAGAAACCCATCTGCTTGACCTGCTGGCTTGCTGTACGTCCTGCCAGTGTCTAGAAATGTTGGTAGAAATTAATGCATTGCCAGTTAGATACACTTCAGCTCTAAGGAGTGAATCTTGCTCAAGATACATATCTACCAGGTCAAGTCTTGTTGATAAATCCCAGGATACCCCTAGAAATTATTAACAAGCAGTTGGGAATATACAGTACTATATATTTATTAAATTTTAATGACTTTTACTGCAGCTAATATTAAAAAGACTATTCATTATTTGTTTTCTCTCTGAAATTTGAAGTCACTTAGGTTCTGTCTAGTATCACCTCCAATATCCCCATGAAACATACTTTACTGTGTGCAGAAGAAATGCTAATTAGAGATCCTTTACGTGACAAATGAGACACTGCTGCAAGTGATGTAGCACTTTGGCGTACACTGAACTTCATACCTGAGCGCATAGCCTCTTTCTGAATGCTTTCATAGTCATGCCAGTCCTTTCTTCTCAAACCATCTGTCCATGAATAGAATTGCCCATCTCCCAGGCCCAGTGGAAATGTCTGTGGAAAAGGAAAGTATTCAAGCATAAAAAGGAGGTATTTCCTTTTGCATGGTAGGTAAACACAGCCGGGCACATAATAGGCAGTCAAAGAATATCTGTTAAATAAGTGAATCCTCTGTGTATAGTGCAAAGAAAGCTATCGCTGGTGACCAGATTTATAAACATTTTAAATCTTTTTTTTTAACCTTTAAAATGAGAGCACACCTCTCCCACAACAACTACCATTCCCTATTTTATTTCATCCAGAGACACTAATATTTAGTGTGTCACCTGTAAGCATAAATGGCTAGCTGTTTTTATTTGCCCAAAGTGTAAATATTGATAATGCTACCAATTTTGGTGTTGCATTGAATTAATTTTGTTTGGGATTGGTACAGTTTTATTTATTTTGATCAAACATATCTGAACGGCTTTGTAGTAACATTAGCAACCATTCATTGAATGCTCACTATGTGCCAGGTTCTATGTTAAATACTCTGTGTATAGAAGTTTGTTTAATCCTTATGATAGCCTCGGGTTGTAAATCCCCATTTTTCTGCTGAGTAAACTGAGGATCAAATAACTAAAATAACTTGAGGTAAACCACAGTGGCAGAGCCAGGACTTGGACCAGTTCTGTTAAGACCAAAACTGTGCTCTTAAAAACTATTAAATACTGTCTCTCATCTAGATTTCTGGAAACATAGTGCATGTTTACACTTAGAGTTGAAATTATCACCCAGTCATCAACTACAGTCACAAAATACAGTTCATGCTTTTCCAAAGTCCAATATGTTATCATGTCAACGTGAAAATTATTTCTGCGTACATCGCTGAAGCTACTTCTTTTTTGTGATGTTTATTTCTGGTAATAAGAAACAATAATCATTTTGAATAAAATTTATCTTCACAATCTTGTAGTCCAGATAATGTAAAATAAGTGTTTTCAAATTTACATACTATTTTTTCTTTTGTTCTTTTTTGGAAATAAGTAATACATCAACTGAATGAAGAAAATAAAATTCTAGAAAGCAAAAAGAAAAAGTCAATTTAGCCAAAAGATGAATAATTTCAGTGAGGTAATTTTATTCTAACAGCCTTTTCAAGATACAAAATGCATTATTTCTTAGTTTTAGATAATATAGCCATTATGCTTTTGAAAAATTATCTACCTTTAGCCTATCTTCATAGTTTATAAAAGATATACTTGTTTTGAAAGGATAAAAATGGGGCATAATATTCTTTCCTTAAAAAAGGTAGTTAAAATCAGAGAAAATATTTTCCCAATCAGGTGACTATAATCTACATATTTCAAAGAATTTGTTGCTCATAATATTGGTGCGCTCAGAAAAAAACAGGGACAAATATACAAAGATTATGGTGAATTTATATAAAATATTAGGAATGATGATAATTTTTTAAAGGAAGATGAAACAAAAGTTATGGAAAAGTAAATAGAAAATGATATAGTAAAAGTAAAAGAAAACGGAAAAGTACAGGTTTGGCAAGATATAGCAAACATTTTCAAAAGTCAAGCATTTTTTGAATTGATCATTTTATAATGAGAAATTTTAGAACTCAGTTATGCATAGAAAGTATTAAAGAATCAAATGAATATGAAATGCATAACCCATGTTTTGTCTCAGCCACGCATTTACAGTGGTAAGTACTGAGCATTAATGAAAATCTCCTACACTGATTTAGATAATACTAATTTACAAACATAACTTTCAGATTAAAATAGATAATTTTAAAATAAATGTTAACATGAAACATGGAGGTATTCTTGTATAAACTCCAGTGTGTGAGCTCTCTCTGGGTACCAGGGACACTCTATTTTCCTTATTTTGATATATGTAAGATAGCGAATTCTTAATAAGTAGTAATATAATGCAGATTGAACAAAAGTTGATTGAACACAAAAGTTAACATTTACTCTCTCCAGAAGTCAAATGAAAATGACAATAAAGCATCGGAAGCATCAGGAAAGAAGATATTAGAACTCACATAAAGTTTTTGTAAATAGCTGGGAACTACTGGGAAGGAAGTATTTTTTATGGCACTGAATTTTCAAAATATGTAAAAACTGGGGACATTTTATATATCCGATTGTCAGGTTAAAGGTGAAAAGATAAAGAGTGATCATTTTTAATAAGGGGCAGTTAGACTCTTCTGGGTTCTCTCTTTAACTCAAACAAGGGGGTGAATTCTGAGGGCCATCCACTGTACTCCTATCCATAAAAGACTGGAGCATGAATGGTATGTTCTCAGGCCACTAGAAACAGTTGAATATAAGGTTGTCAAACTGCAGTGAAAATCATAGTTCCATGTTAGCCTATGTATCAAACATCGTTAATGAAGGTATCTTCCTTTACTAGACCTCCAGAAAGCTACCAGTCCACAGCTGACATCCTTACATAAGAGATGGAGGAATTCCTACCTGGAGAATTGAAATCAACTGGAAGAGATACAGCTACTGGCTCCTAGGTCCACGGCCAGTAACCATGTGGGAAATAGCTTAATTAGCAAGCCCTTCTGTACACAGAGAACTTCATGTCACTATTTTCACGACTTCACTCATGAGTATGAATAGGCAGCAAAGGATTTCCAGGGATTTCGGAGAGCCTTTAACATACAATTAAGAGACCAAAAAGTAACAAAAAGCATACCAAACTTGAAGAAAACAGAGGTAATATAAGGTGCAGATAAAAACTTCAAACATTCTAAATTTAATTTTCTCAAAGAACTTTAAGAAAAGTTCCTTCAGAGATACAGAAATTTAAAAAAGAAGCATTTAGAGAATCAGAGAGAGCTCCTGAAATGTGATATCAGGGAGAGAAAAATTAAGAGACAGTTTGGAAAATTAAGAGACAGTTTGGAAAATGTGATATCAGGGAGAGAAAAATTAAGAGACAGTTTGGAAAATGAAGGTCAAAGGAACCCTACTGAGAAACAGAAAAACAAATAAACAAACAAAATGAGAGACAGAGGGAAAAAATACAACATTGCAGAGAGGTGGCAAAATGGTAGCAAGTTCAGAGATCCTCCAGTCCCACTGTATAAGGGAATGGAGAGAAGCTCCAGAAAGGATGCCTCTGTGTGGGAAAACACACACACACACACACACACACACACACACATACACACACACAACTTATTTCTTTTCTTTAAAAAAATATTGAAATGAGAGTTACAGTTCTTCCAAAGAGATTAGAATTAATTAATGATATATGTTAAAAACTAAGCAAATGAAAAGTGCGCCAATTGATAAGGCTATAAGAAACAAAAACAATGTATAAAAAGAAAGCCTAATCATAGCACATTGTTTGATTCAGATACGAATAATCTAACCAGAATATTGGCTTAACTAACATAACTATACTGGAGGTTGAGGGAAAGACTGGAATAAGACAGTTAAATAGATATTTTCTTTAACGGGAAAGCAGTAGATAAAACCAAAATAGGAAAAAAAATAGAGAAGAGTAATATACACGTTATCTATAAATATGGAGTCATATGACAGAATGAAAACAAAAGATTGACATAGTTGCCCCTGGGTATCAGAAATTGCAAGCAGGGGAGGTGGGCAAGAGGATTGCTGGTTACCACCATAGTCTTCATAGTATGATTAGATGTAAAAAATTATTTGTAAGTATTATTTTATGTAAAACATAAATCTCAAATAAAAATTATTAGGCATTCTCAGCCACTATTAGTGCTCTAGCAAGGTGTGTTAGTATCAACAGAATGCTTTATAATGGTAGGGGAATCAGGCTAAATCAGACCATCCGAAACTGCTTTAATAAAGGGTATCTGGGGGATTTGCTACACTAATATCTTTTCTATAGGTATCAATGCTATCCATAGACCAGAAGCATCAGCATTACCTGGGAACAATTTTTTTAATTATTTTTATTTATTTATTTGTTTGTTTGTTATTTATTATCAATGCTACCCATAGACCAGCAGCGTCAGCATTACCTGGGAACTAGTTTTTTATTTATTTATTTGTTTGTTTGTTTATTTATTTATTTTTGAGACACAGTCTCACCCTGTTGCCCAAGCTGAAGTGCAGTGGTGCAATCTCAACTCACTGCAACCTCCGCCTCCTCGGCTGAAGCAATTCTCGTGCCTCAGCCATCTGAGTAAACTGGGATTACAGGCGTGAGCCATCGCACCCGGCCATTCTGGGAACTTATTAGAAATAATTCCTTTTGCCCAACTCAGGTCTAGTAAATCAGAAACTAACAGAGAGACAGAAGTCTGTGTGATAACAAATTCACCAGGTGATTCTGAGGCTTTCTATGAGTTGAGAACCTCTAATCCGTATGAATTGGAATGTGACACAATGATCGCCTTAAAACAAACAAACAAAAAAGTCCAATTCATTAACATATAATGTACCACAACCTACTGAAGAATCTTTTTCATATTGAGGGCTAATGACCAATATAAAGACTAGGTATGCTTGCATACCTAATAAATAAATCTAAATCAATCTCAGTGCATTTGTATATAATTACATTGGTTTTGAAAGCTTAACCATCCAGTAGATGGTGCATAAGTATTCTGACCTTTCCTTTCACATGAGCAATCTCCAGTGCCCAGACCCATTTGCTTCTCTTTTGGATTGTACCATGCGTCCTCTGTTTGATTACAATAGTACAGATCCATTATCTATGACCTTGTAAAATTAATATATAGACAGTATTGTACCTTCTTGCGGCATATATTTCAGACCCATAATTAGGTTGGCTATTTATTTGTGAGCACTATTCTGGTTTTTCACCTTGAGGACTTTTTATTCATTGTGATATTGCTACAAATAATTAACTTGAAAAAATATCAGGGACAGAGGAGACAGAATCCATTCAGTAGAAACCACATGTAATAGTGAGGGCTGGGATCCCAGAGTCCACTGAAACTAACATCCTTTTAGATAAGTCATAAGAAACTATTTCCAAGGATAAAACATTACTCAAGAGCAATGTATTTACCAGAGGTAACAAATTAAAACACCTTTTGGAGTCAGGGATGTGACACAAGCACCTTTTGGGAACAGAAATGTGATACACAGTCTTCATAGGGATATGAAAACCAGGGTGTACTACTCTAGGGAGTGATGGGTTCTGGTGATGCCTGCTACTGGTATAAACTTTTAGTAATCTTAAAGCACCTCCCAAGGGCTGTTGGTCTGGAAATCTCTGGTGAATCAAAAAACTTTTGTTTCTTTATCTCTAAATTAGAGCAAACTTATTTATCATAACTACAAATGCGATGACAATAAAATACACATTTGTGAAACTCTGTGAAGAAAAGATTATCTGTATTCTAAAACCTATCTTAGGTTTCATAAATCAATCAATGAACTTTTATTGTCACAATCAACCACATATGTATGATTCTATTTGTTCTTTAAAAGAAAATATGATGTAGTAGAAAAATGCTGGATTCAAAGTGCAGAAGATATAAATTAGAGTTTCTAACTATAGGCAAAAACTGGCACATCCTCTAGGTCTTCTAGGTCTCTCAGCTCACATATGAAATTAGGGTAATAAGAACAATGCCTACCTTACCCACATTACAAGGCTTTTTGAGGAGTAAATCTTATATATGATAAAGTATGTGAAAGCCCTTGGTTTATCAAAACTTGATATATAAATGTCAATTGTTTTCATCATCCCTGCTATTTTTACAGATATTTGAGTTATTTCCATTGCCCTTGAAAAATCTTAACATAGTCACAGAGAGAACTCTTAAATCATTAAACAAATAATAAATTATGTGGTTGAAACTCTGTTACTAGAGATGTTAACAAAATATTGTGATGAGTATGATTCTTATATTAGGCATGATTAAGTTCTTATATATTGAAGACACCTAGGAAATGTTTTAAGCAAATGGAACACTACCAGAAAACTAACTGTATGGAGGACTATATGGGAAAAAGGAGAAAATGTATGTATATTCTTATGTAATTTTATCCACATGAAAACTAAGAACCAGGTGATAAACTAGAGTTTATAAAGGTTTAGGTCATATCATTAATAAGTTCTTCAAGATCACATAACTAATTAAATGGCAAACTAGAATTTGATCCAAGTATGTCTGTCTTTAAATCTTATGAATTATAAAACCAAACAAGTGTGGAGACTTTTTCTGATTCTCTTATTATTCATTTATTCAAACTTTATTAGATAAAATCACTTAGAAAAATGTTAAGAAATGAACCAAGAAAGATAAGGTAAAGCCACACAAAAAAATTCATACACAGGTCTCTGAACTCTCGGCACTGAGCAACAGGAAGTCAAGAAAGGCTCTCTAACTGAAGAGTAATAGAATAAAATGTTATACAGAAGTTAAGGTTTTTCTATTATTCTTCTAACATCTCTTTCCTTCCTCAGTTTGAACTCAATTACAGAACACGCAATGGGTCTCAAACAATCTACAGAGAAGTTTCTGCATTTTTGTATATGTACAAACACTGATAAATTAGTATCAGAACATAAAATTTTTTGGTGGAATTATCTTGTTATTTACATTCTGAATAAATTATCAAATGTGTCATTATTAACAATTTTAAGATACTGACCAAATAAAATAGGCCTTGAACTGATATCAGTTGCTAAAACTTCTAGTCAGTCCATGCTCTTGACTTTGTAAACATATCTGAAACAGGATCAGGATCTCAGATGTGTGAAGCAGGCAGAAAGATGAGGAGTGTAGTTCTTATATTTAGAACTTAAAATTTTTCAATAGAATCTGGATTCCATTGAGTGTTATGTAAAATCTTGATTTAAAAATTTTAAACGAATTAAAATATTTGCAAAACATATTGTGCTGGATTATGTCTTTGGGGCATATCAAACCTTCAGTTACTAGTCTGAAAACTCGGGCCAAGCTTATGTCATAGTCTTAATCACGACTCCCATTCACTCTCTGCCTCAGAAATTGATGGCATTATCTCTTATTGGTATAAACTTGATGAAGTTTACCAAGACTTGGAACTTGCAAATTTATCCTTTGTATTTATATCAGTATCTGAACAGCCTGAGAGCACAAAATGATTTTTCATGTAGCATTTTAATGATACTTGCATGGTAATTCCCCAAAGTGGGTGTGTAGATCATTATAGCTAGTTAAAGACAAACATTGACAACACGGCTGGTAAAGAGAGCTGCAAAAGTGAAAAAGTCAGAGGCAGAGTCAGTTCTGGTACACGGTAATTAAATAATGCTTCGATTTTATTTTGAGGATTTTAAAACAAAAAACAAAAAACTGAATGCCTTAATCCTCAGCATCCCAGATGAGATCATTTATCTGGATGATACATCTTTTACGTTGACCACACAAATTACAGGGTGAAATTTTATCATTTAGTGATGCTCACTTTTATTATACGTATTTCCATATGGTATTTATTTGCAAGAAAAAGTTGCTATCACACCCACACTAACATTTGCTATTAAATAACTATATTAATGTGAATAAAGAACACAATGTAAGAGTTCTTACATCTCTTGCTTCCTGCTTCCATCATCCTGAAACTACTTTTTAATGAGATGTTCATTCTTTGGTGAGTGAAAAGATTAAACATCATTTGTTTGCACAGGTAGAGGTCAGATCACCCTCATTCTATGATTTTTTTTTTTTTTTTGGTGTGCTTGTGAGAAATTTCTGAAGATGTCACCTTGTTTAGATATGACTAATGTCTGGGTAGCTGTAAAGGAAAGAAAAAACATCTTGTGTTGATCCTCTTTTCTCCTATATTATTACTTCTTAAGTTTCAATAACACAGCCAGAATTAATTGTTAGTAAATAGAAGCTTCTGTTAGTAAGAAACCAGAGAGATAAGTAGCAAACTATTCTCATGAGAATAAAGAATAATATTATTAAGAGTATTTTTGTTAAAGGAAATGAACTGAAAGTGCCAGGTAAAATCCTGCCTGATATTAAGTAGGGTCAAGAATTCAGCAGTAGTTATAATCCAGCTGACATAGAAAATTTCTATCTAAGCATATGATATAGGATAGTTGTGCTACTGACCCTCAAAATTACTATAATTTTTACTTGTTTCCATCAAAACAGAAACCTGTTAGCTCAGCAGGAAAGCCGTCTGTATGCCTGCTTGCTATGCAGCTGCATACCTTGTAGCAATAGTGAAAAGATCAGCATCTTAAAAAAAATGACAAATTTTCTGAGAACGTTTTTTTTCTCCAAGTATTCTCTTTGTGATTCCTAAGGGTGAAGAAAAATGCGCGCACACACACACACACACACACTCCATAAATTATTATGAATGTGGATAGCATTTCTGTAGAAACGTAAAAGCAAATAAAGATTGTTTCAAAAAAAGCACATATTATATTAACCTTCTACAATCGTCCATCCCCCTGTTGATGGTGATTCAAACACTCATGGTTTTCTGGGTTCACTGAGGCTGCGTTTTACAACCTGTTGAATTTTTCTTCAGAAAGATATTGTATGGTGCTTCTAGAATTCTATCCTATCAATTTGTCAAGGAAAACACACAGTATTCTCGGTTGTTCTCCAGAATCAATATTATCTTAAACTGTGATGCTATTTTCTTATTAATCTGAGTTCACTGTGTTATGACTAAAGGGAAACAAATAATACAGAAAGATGAAATGAGGATTAGGTAGAAAAAGCTATGATCTTTTTTCACAACAAGGGTGATAGTGACAAAGAAACCAAGAAAGAGTGTTAGTTTTCTCCAACTTGTGTGTTACCCAGGTGCTTTCACATACCTACTAACAAAATAGACAGCTTGTAGTACAAGAATCAGAATCACAACTGAGTATATAAAATTAGAATGCACTTAAGAAATGATTGGATAATAGCATGGCTAAGTTATCTGTTTCATATTCCTAAAATACGTCTACATAAATATGCTTGACTATAGTTAACATCATGTTCACAATAACCAAATCATTATTGCATCAGTCACATGTGCACAAATGTAGATAGGACCTCAACATTGTCTTCAATTAGGTCTTCACTACTTTTAGTTTTGTTGGAATTGTAAATGGCTTCTGAAGTGATGATTTTAAATTTTTATCTGAAGAAAATTGTCCTAAATGGTGAAGACAATTGAAATATCCAAACTTTGCACTTGAAAGACTCACAACAAACATGTCTTTTGCCTGTCTGTCCTAATAGCTGAGTTGGTGTTTTAAGCTCATTCAATCTTTGGAAATATTTAATGAAAATATAAAGCCATTGTAAATCATTAAAAATTGAACAAACTTATTTTTCTTCAGGAGTATCACAACCTAACATGTAAAATAGATGATTGGTAAGTCAGATATATTGTCTAGCGATATAGGGAAGGGGATATTTATACCATATTCCCCTTCTAGCACCAGTATTTTAGTGCTGATGTAATTTTATTCAATTCACCATTTGGCTGTCCACTGAACATGTATTTATTGAATGCCTGTTAGAGGCATTCTAGACATGTATTTATTGAATGCCTGTTAGAGGCATTCCTAGAGATTCTAGGAATACCATATTCCCCTTCTAGCACCAGTATTTTAGTGCTGATGTAATTTTATTCAATTCACCATTTGGCTGTCCACTGAACATGTATTTATTGAATGCCTGTTGGAGGCATTCTAGAGATAGAGTGGTATCTAGAGATAGAGTGGTAAGCCAAAAGAAATAGCAGTTCTCAGGGAAATTATATTCAAGTAGAAGGAGGCCCTCATTCAGATAACCAATATTAATTGAGTACCTAATGTGTGTCTGGCACTGTTTAGGTACTTGGGATTTATCAGTGACTAAAGCAGAGTGTCATACCCTTGAAGAGCTTACATTCTACAGGTGTACTATGAAAAAAAACAAACAAAGAAACTATACAATATTACCTTCAATGAGATCTTCTTAAGTTATTTAATCATTGTGAAGGGACAGAGGAGGACAGAGATGTGCTGAGTTTGAGAGACAATACATTTAAGATTTCTAAGACTTACAAGGAGACATTTGTAACAGAGAATTGGATTTACTGGCTGAATGTATAATATTTTCCACTGGAAAATTTAATTCTAAAAAAGTAATTCACAAGTTATTTGACTTACATATAGATATTGGTTCTTATGTGGGTAAGCAAGCATCTTTTCAGGCAGAAGTGCCAATATTTTTAAATATCAAAACCAGGTTGCTTTGCATTATATTGGCTATCTAGCATAAATATAATTTGTCTACAGTGTTTGGAGGAGGAAATAGTCTCAGTTTCCTTGAATACCAAATGATAAAATGTCAAGACTTGACAAGTAGAAGAAAAAGCACTTAAAATCTAAATCTTAAAAGGGTCTTGGACCATGACTTTCACAGCTAATTATTTCAAATACCAGCAGAGACGTTTTTCAAGCTTTAATTTACAATATCTTGTTCAACAAACTGTGGACATGAGAGACAATAGATCACTGTATTTTCCTGGTATCTACTCTGTATTCTGAAAATAATTTACTTACGGGAAAACGACTTCGATTATTATAATTATAGCTTGCCATCAAAAAGTTTTTTAAACTTAAAACACTTCATTTTATAGAACATAGATATGGGAATTGAATAGCATATTAATAAATGTTGTGAAAGATTTATCTGCATATGGTCATAAAACAAAACAAAAGTCTAGATAGCATTTATCATTTCTGTGTTAAGGGTGTCATCTACATAACAATGCCATGTATTCTACTTTATTGCCTTTGATGTCTTGAAAATATCAACAAGTAAAATAATTCATATTAATAATGAGAAACATAGACGCCAAGGGATAACTTTTTTAAAAACATACTTAAATAAGGGTTATTCTTTTGCCTATATTTTTAAGAACAGAAGGATACATATATATATACTTCTGTGTGTATATATATACTGTTGATATATATATACACACACACTTACTTAATCTGAGATAGTATATTTTCTGATTGCAAAGTGATCTAATTAATAAATCCATTTTAATTTGGCTAACTTCTTTTTAACATATATTTATCTGCCTTCCCAAATGTCTGAAATGGACAGAAATTTAATATTCTTTCAGGAGTTAAAATAATTAGTGGTTAAGAACAAAAATTCTGGTCTCACTTTGTTAATCTATAAAATGGAAATAAAAAAATTTTATCTCATGTAGTTGTAAGAGGAATTTGATTTGCTTGTCAAATATCCATTATTATTATTTAATTATTTATTATTACTTAATAAACTGTTAATGTACATGAATATACATCACAAATGTATCACTTCATTAAATATATCACTTCATTAAAAATCCTGAACACTCTTGTCTTTCCGATTGTTATTAACATTCAGATCTTTAAAATTATTTAATATAACTACTCTAGAAATAAAGTATAAAAAATGACTGTGGGGAATTTCTGGTTTCAGTTCCATCCTATATAAAGTTTGAAGATTGCCATTCTTGTCCTTACAAGAATAAAGCTGAACAAACTGAAAATCTGCAACTTTTCTTGGACCCATTAGAAAAACTGAGATTTCAGAGCAAACCACTGCTCAGAATTTTAGAGAGATGTGAAAATCTAGAGAGTCCCAAACCAAGGTCTCTTTTCTTAGAGCAGAAACTGCAGGAATCATGAACAGGTAAAAACACCTAAATGATAACTTTAATGAATTGATGGAAGCTGAGAGTCAGAAACTCCTGGAGCTATAGTCTTAGGGAGCCCCCATTCTACACTAAGCATACCAGGTCATCATGAAGAAAATCCAAGAAAAACCCCCTCATGGTTCTGGCATAAGGAGAGAAAAAGTAACCTTTGTAAAATATGTCTAGAGGGTTCTCCGTAACAAAGGCCTACTGTCAACAGAAAAAGACTTTACTAGAGTCTTATCCAAGTTGGGGAAAGGGCATTTTCCTAAGGATTCTAGTCTACTCTAGCTTATCTGTCTCACCTAAGGGAGCTGGGATGGGCAAAGACGTGAGGCTTATGAAGGGGAACTTATGAAGGCTACATTCCAAGAACAAAGCCCACTAAAAGACTAAGATTTAATCTTAAAATTATATAACGCTCCCCCTCCCCATCCCTTATCATCATAGCAATAGAGTTACAGTATAAAAACGGTGTGTTAGAGCTGAAAGAGCTGAAAGACATAGACTCTATATAAAGAAGAGTCGTTAGAGAAGCCAAAATACAAAGGGGACATGAAAACCAAGATATTAGAACTCAGTTTTTGATACCTATACCTAAACCTACAGTAAACATTCAATACAGGCCAATTCCTCCAGATAAGCAAAAGCTTATACAAAGATCTAATTACTAATTAGCCAATTCCTGTTGGCTGATATATCCTAACAGTCTGATGAGACAAACCAAGCATCAGAACTATACTCATATAGGACAAAATTTTACTATGAGTAGGCAGTGAATGTAAAGTAACTATAACATGTTAAAGGCTCAAATGAAATAAGTAGACATAGCTGGAAAAGATGGAGCATGTAAACACAGCAGTGGGAAGTTTAAGAATGAATTAAAAGGAAATGCTAGAAATTCTAAAATATTTATAACAGAATTGAAGAATTATTTTGATGGCTTTATTAACAGAACAAACATGGCTGAGAAAAGAATCACTGGGCTTAAAGATTTGTCAATAGGAACTTCCTTAAGCTAAAATTAAAATAGAGGAAATTGAAGACTAGCTCTGATATTTTTTTATCTTGCCCAAATTCCTATCTAGGGGTTTGGAGAGTCTTGTTCTACAAACCATAAATTCTCATCAGATGGGTTTATTGAACCACATATATTGCGACTTACTTTCCAGTGTGTCTCCTGCATGACATGTAACAAAGAAGAAAGTCAAAATATTTTACCCCATATTTTGAAATGGCCTTGCAAAGCTGTCCTTTGTGGGGGGAAATTTGCATGTGTAGAGAATCTCTATGAACATTGCTAGATCTTTTTCTTCCGGGCCCTCCCAATCCTGAGGAGATTAAGAGTCCAGCATCTTTTAAAGGTCGAATTAGGAAACATTTGTCATCTGTTGTGTCTAAGGGCAGCCACAAAAAGATTTCAAAAGAATCTTGGTCTCCTCCTGGTCTCCAGAATCTTTTGTCTTAACCTGAACATTTCCTTTCTATATCCCAAGTCTTTAGACAAACTCAACCAATTGTCCACCAGAAAAAGTTTAAATTTACCTATAGCCTGGAAGGCCCCCTCCCCTACTTCCCATTCCCTTCTTTGAGTTGTCTTGTCTTTCTGGACCAAGCCAATGTATTTCTTAAATGTGTTCGATTGATGTCTCAGGCCTCCTTAAAAGGTATATAACCAAGCTGTGCCACGATCATCTTGGGCACACGTTCTCGGGACCTCCTGAGGGCTGTGTCATGGGCCGTGGTCACTCATATGTGGCTCAAAATAAATCTCTTCAAATATTTTACAGTGTTTGACTCTTTTTGTTGATGAAATAATGGAGAAAAAGAGACTATCCAAAACTGTGAGAGATAAAATATTTGAATCATCACTATGAATTTTTCAAAATTAATGAGTGACACAAAACCAAAGATCCAAGAAAAACAAAGAATACCAATCAGAATAAATATGAAAAAAATTACACTTAAGCATATCATATTCAAATGCAGAAAACAGAAGACAAAGAGAAAATCTCGAAAGAAGCCAGAGTGGGTGGGAAGGGCTTTAATAATACTTTACTAGTAGATAAACAGGAATAATACTTTGAGAGGACATCTTTTTAGAAACTATGCAAGTAAAAAGAGTTTGGAATTATTGAACACATTGAAAGGAAGAAAAAAACACTGTTAATAGAATTCTATACTCAGTGAAATTATTTTTCAGAAGTGAAGAAGTTGTAAAGATTTTCACAAACAAAAAGTAAGAGAATTTATCTCCAGGAGAACTTCCCAACAATAAATGTTAAAAGAAGATCTTCAGGGACAAGGAAATGATATAGTATAGTTCAAAAACTCAGATTTATGTAAATAAAGAGCATGAACACATGAAGATAAAATGGAATATTTCATTTTTCTTATTCTCAATTAACCTAAGAAATAATGGTTTGTTTAAAGTCATATTAGTAACAACATATTGGGTGTATATAACATATGAATAGATAAAATGAATGGCAGCAATGTTCTAAAGGACTGGAGGAAAGAACTGGTACGTAGAAAGCAAGGTACTGTTATTTACTGTGGACTTAGATGAATTAGAAATGCATAATGCAAAGTCTAGAGTAACTATTATAAATGTAAAAGGAAGTGTAACTGATGTCTGTGAAAGGGGGCAAATTAAATTATATAAAATAATGAAAACTATACAAAGCAGAAAAAGAGGAAATTAAAGCAGCAAAAAAGTACTGCAACAGATATCAAACAGTTACAGACACAGTGAACATATTAATAGCACTTTAAATATGAATGGTCTTAATAGAGCAGTTAAATGACAGAGATTTTTAGAGTGAATATAAAAACATAATTCTCAACTAAATTTTGTTTACAAGCCTACTTTAAATATAAAGACTAGGATAGGATAGAAGTAAAAATGATAGAGAAAGGTAGTCCATGGTAACACTAATCAAAAGTAAAATGAAGTAGCTAAATTAATTTCAGACAAGTCAGACTTCACAAGAGAAAAAGATTAAAATGATAAAGTGGTTAGTCCTCTAAGAAGAACTAGTATCCTTAATGTGTACTCATCTAATAACAGAATATCAAAAACTGACAGAATTGCAAAAAAAATAGACAAATTCATTGCTACAGTTGGAAACCTCAAAATCTCTCTTTTATTAATTGATACATCAAGTAGGCAGAAAAGTAGTAAAGATAGAGTTGACCTGAACCACACTGTCAATCAACATGACCTAACTGATATTTTTAGAATATTCAATCCCAAAACAATAGAATATACATTATTTTCAAAAACATTCACCAAAGTAACCACATCATAAGCCACAAAACACACCAAATTTAAAAATAATAGAAATCATACAAATAATTTTCTTGGGCTATACAGGAATTAAACTAGAAATTAATAAGGGAAAGACAGAGGTAAAATGTCCAAACACTTGGAGATTACATAACACATTTCTATACTATACACGAGTCCATAAATACCTCAGAGAAATTTGAACTAAATGAAAATAAAACATCAAAAATTGTGGTATGCTCTAGAGGTAAATTAACAGCAACTAATGCATACATTAGAGAAGAAGAAAGTTCTAAAGTTAATAATCTAAGTTTCAACCTCAGGAAACAGAGAGAGAGCAGTTAAAGCCTAAAGCAAGCAGAAGTAAAGAAATCAAAAGGCCAGGCATGGTGCCTCACGCCTGTAATCCCAGCACTTTGGGAGGCCAAGGCAGGCAGATCATGAGGTTAGGAGTTCAAGACCAGCCTGACCAACATGGTGAAACCCTGTCTCTACTAAAAACACAAAAATTAGCTGGGCATGGTAGTATGTATCTGTAATCCCAGCTACTCAGGAAGCCGAGGCAGGAGAATCACTTGTACCCAGGAGGCGGAGGTTACAGTGAGCCCATATCATGCCACTGCACTCCAGCCTGGGTGACAGAGGAGACTCCATCTCAAAAAAAAAAAAAAAAAAAAAAGAAAGAAAGAAAAAGAAATAAAACAGAGCAGAAATTAATGAAATTGAAAATAAAATTAATGTAATGAAATTGAACCAATCAAGTCAAAAGCTAGTTCTTTGAAAACGTATTGATGAAATTGATAAATCTCTAGTGAGGCTGTCCAAGAAAAAAAAAATAGAGAAGACTATGGTATCCCACTTAAGATCCTGATAAGCTATTTTATAGATATTAATAAACTGTTTCTAATGTTTATATGGAAAGACAACAGACCTAGAATAAGTAACACAATACTGAAGAAAAGGGACAGTCAGAGGACTCACACTACCCAATTTCCAGACTTATAATGTTACAGTTATCAAAACACATGGTATTGTCACAAGAATAGACACATGGGTCAATGGAACAGAATATAGATGCCAGAAATAAACATGCACAAACATAGTCCACTGATTTCTGACAATGAAGCAAAGACAAGTCAGTGGAGAAAGGATAGTCTCTACAACAAACGGGTATCTGTTACATTAATACATGCAGCAATATGAAGCAATATCAACATGTAGACACAAATTTCATATCTTTCACAAAAATTAATCCAAAAGAAAGCAAGCACCTAACTGTAAAATACAAAAATTATACAACCCCTGGAAGAAATCCTAGGGTACTATCTAGGTGACCTTAGTTTTGGAGATGAGTTTTTAGATACAAAAGCACAGACCATAAAATAAAATGTTGTTAAGTAGCTCTTTATTTAAATTAAAAACTTCTGCTCTGCCAAAGACAATATTTAACAAAATGGAAAGACAAGCTACAGACTGAGTTAAAATGTTTACAAGATACATATCTGCCAAGGGATTGCTCTCTAAAATATGCAAATAACTCTTAAAGTTTAATAATAAGAAAACAAACAAGTCAATTTATAAACAGGCTAATCAACTGAACAGACATCTCATCAAAGAAGATACATAAATGCAAAAGAAGCATATGCAACAATCCTCAATTTCATTTGTTGTTAGAAAATTGCAAGTTTCAATTTTAATAAAAAACTTGTACACATCTATTAGAATGGTTAAAATTTCCAAAATTGGCAATACCAATTGCTAGGGAGGAAGTAAAGCAACAGGAATTCTTCTTTATTGCTGATAGGGACGAAAAAATGACATAGCCACTTTGGAAGTCACTTTGGCAGTTTCATACAATTCAGTAACCATAATCTTAGCTATTTACCTAACTAGTTTGAAAATTTATGTCCACACACACAAAAAAACTCAGTGCAAATGTTTATAGCAGCTTTATTTATAATCCCCACAAACTGCAAGCAACCAAGATGTCCTTCAATAGCAAGTAGATAAATTAATTGGAACATCTATACAATGCAATATTATCTAGTGATTAATAAAAATGAACTATGAAACCCCAAAAAATGGATGAAACTTAAATGCATTTTTTTCTGGCGTGAGAAGCCAATTTGAAAAGGCTGTGTACTATATGATTCCAACCACGTGATATTTTAGGAAATATAAGACTATGGCAATGGTAAAAGAGCAGTGGTTGGCCAGGCGTGGTGCCTCACGCCTGTAATCCCAGCACTTTGGGAGGCCAAGGTGGGCGGTTCACTTGCAGTCAGGAGTTGGAGAACAGCCCGACCAACATGGTGAAGGGAGTGGTGGTGCATGCCTGTAATCCCAGCTACTCAGGAGACTGAGACAGGAGAATTGTTTGAACCCAGGGGCCAGAGGTTGTGATGAGCTGAGATGGGGCCATTGCACTCTACCCTGGGCAACAAGAGTGAAACTCCATCTCAAAAAAAAATAAAATAAAATAAAATAATAAGAGCAGTGGTTACCAGGGGTTCATGAAGGGGCAGGGAAGAGCTGAATATGTAAAGCACAGGTAATTATTTCGGGCTATGAAACTATTCCATATTACACTGTTATCATGGACACCTGGCAGTCTGTATTTCTCAAAATCCATTATATTTTACATCAAAAACAGTGAACTTTAATGTATGCTAATTAAAAAGTTAATCATTGGCTGGGCCAGGCAACCCCAGCTCTAATCCAAGCACTTTGGGAGGCTGAGGTGGCAGACCACAAAGTCAAGAGTTCAAGACCAGCCTGATCAACATGGTGAAACCCCATCTTTACTAAAAAAACAAAAATTAGCCAGGCATGGTGGCATGCTCCTGTAATCCCAGTTACTCAAGAGGCTGAGGCAGGAGAATCACTTGAACCCAGGAGGTGGAGGTTGCAGTGAGCCCAGATCACACCACTGCACTCCAGCCTGGGTGACAGGGAAACTCAGTCAAAAAAAAACAAACAATAAAAGCTAATTATTAAGGAGGTCAGGGGAATTTCAGAATGGAATATGAAGAAATCTCACCATATTAATGTATCAAACAACCTCAGTGAAGGGGGTGGGGGAAGAAGGCGCTAACCTAAGTAACTTTGAAAATGAGTGGGGAAAACTAAAGACAAACAACACAAAACAAACTTGAAATAAGCACTTGCTATGGTCAGAAAGTTGCTTTCCCAAAAAATTCATATGTTGGCACCTAATATCAATGTGCCAGTATTGAGAAGTGGGGCTTTCGGGGAGTGATTAAATCATGAAGTTTCCACCCTCATGAATGGTATTAGCACCCTTATAAAAGAGGCCTGAGCAAGCTATCTTGCCCTTTCTGCTACATGAGGACAAGAGAAGACACTGTCTATGAGGAATGCCCTTTCAACTGACACCAAATCTGCTGGCACCTTGATCTCAGACTTCTGAGCCCCTAGAAGAGGAGAAACAAATTTCTGTTGTTCACAAATTACCCAGTGTAAGGCATTTTGTTATAGCAGCCCACATGGATAAAGACAGGACTGTATTCTAGTTGACAAAAGTATGGCCCACAAGAATATAACTTAACAATTCTCATGCATCTGCACATATATAGTGGAATTTAACAATATTAATATAAGTAAAAGGATAGTTGATGGTGGAAACCAGGTGTGTCATAATTAGTGTGGAAGTTTACAGATAAGGAAGGGAAGGAGGCTAGAATGATCCATGTGGTATGAATTAGAGTTAGAGACCTAAGTATGAACTCATGTTTAACTTAATATAGCAACAGATAATTACATATAGAAATATTTAGACCCATGTGTAAATACATGGTTAGTACACAAATAAACTTCCTGAGAGAGCCTAGGGGCAAGGACATCCCAGAAGTAGTGAACACATCTAGATCTCACATCAGTTTTTCAAAATACTATTGTCCAATAAAAGAAACCAGGGCTCCTTGGGGAAATGCTTGATTATATGACTGAACCAGAAATGTGCAAGATGAAACCAGAGCATCTTATAATGTTAGAATGCAAGGAAGTGCTCAAGAAACAAATAAATAAGACCACTAACAATTAGATAAACAAATGAAAAACAACACCAATACCTACAAGGACTGGAATGATTCAAAGAAACACAAGAGTCAACTGAAAGAGCTTCCAAATGGCTAAATATGGAACCACAATTTACTGAACAACATTCAAATTACAAATCTGGGATTTGAACAAGAAAATTAAAAAATAATATTTGGTAATACAAAGTATTACATACATGTCTGTGAGACTATACTGATGTAAATAAATGATTGAATAAATAAATAAAATGGGAAGAGATCAAAATATTTCTTGCAGAAGAATTCCAATTAATTATGTACATATTCCACCCTCAAGTAGGTGGAACGTAACTCTTTATTCCTTAAGTGTTAGCATCATGGCTGCCCTCCAATGAGTACAGTATGACTGAGAGGGGCTGGCAGTGAGAATAACTTTATAGTGGACAAACGTGATCAAGGTCAACATCAATACTGATAAGTCATAGTGATATTATATACCCTGGATATGATGTAATGAAAATAGCACTTTACCTCAGTAGCCTTTCTCTCCCAAACATATAATCCCATCTAATCATCAGAAAAACAGCAAACAAATCCCAAGAGAGGGACATTTTACAAAATACCTAACCAGTGTTCTTAAAACCTGTGAAGGTCATCAGTAACAAGGAATCTGATAAACTGTCATAGCTAAGAGAAGCCTAAGGAAATATGATGATCAAATGTAATGTGGTATCCCACAGTTATGTGGGAATAGAAAAAGGACACTAGGTAAAAACTAAAGATATATAAATACTACAGACTTTAGTTGAGAACACTATATCAATATTGCTTCATTACTTGTAATAAATGTATCCTGCTAATGTAAGATATTAATAATAGGAAATGCTGGGTTTTGGGTTTAGAAGGGCAATATTTCTGTAAATCTAAAACTGATAAAAATAAGGCGTTTTAAAAATGATCACAAGTCTTTTTAGAAATTATCTTGGAATTTTAACAAGTTATACTTTTTGGTATGATTAAATATACCCATATGCTGAAATATATACTGGTTTTGCAATTCATAATTTGTTGTCAACATTACTCACTCTTTACTATGATATGCATTAGCATAATTAATAACTGTTAAGTAAATAATGGGGAAAGATGGTACAGGCTTTCTCTGTGCTGTACCAGTTTGCATTTAGATGATAAACTATTTGTTTTAATTATATTTATTTACTGACTTGTCTTGTTACTACTTAAAATTCTAATGCACCAAGAAGTCTTTTTGCCAGCTTGGCTGGGAAATAGAAATCTATTCAGCAAAATGAATTTGTGGAAGATCAAATATAAATTTCAATAAAATGAAAATTAAAACAGCAAGCTCTAGCCTCAGTTTATTAAACCTGTGAGTAAATAAATGAGGCAGACTTACTAATATAAATTCCTTATTTTTATCCTCTGTTATTATACCTATAAAAAATGAGAAAGTGAAATATGTTTATTTCAATTGAGTTACAGTTGTGGACATCTGTTAAAAGATTGGATACTAATGTCAGTTTGCCTTTGTTCTTTCTTGTTTGTAAGTACTTATTATGATTCAATAAAACGTAGCATTAAAATGAGTAAGTATGTATTATTTTTTAAAAGGTTGGTCTTTTAGAGGTACATCACTTTTTTTGACCAGTGAACCTGGGTTTTCATTTCTTAGAAAGATAGTCAGAATTCATAATTCTTCAAACAGAGTCTTAGTTATAATACATAGATGCCTTTTGTGGAGGGAAATTTTAAATAATATCAATCTCACAGTGAACATATATACCACCTATATATACTGAGCTTGTCATGGATAATTTCCAGAATGCTAAAATATCTCATAGAACCTCTGTGAGAGATTGTTTGCATCAGAAGTTTTCTATGTAATTTTGTGACATACAATACTACTAAATTCTTTGTGAGTTTTGACACATGTAATTAAGAACATGACATCAGTATAAAATCTTGAGCAAATACTCTTCGTTGCAATTAGACATCCTTGTAATTTAGCTTTTCTTCTAGAATAGAGTAGAATCAAGAAAAAAACGTACTTGAGAATTAAAAATTACAAAGAATTTGAGAACGCCTGTAGTTTAACCTTTCTCATGGATTTTGTGCAATTATTTATGCTTGAAAATCTTTTTGTGTTTTCCTATAATTTTTGCCCAAAGATAAAAAGAATAAATACTTTCTTCTACATAATAGCTCTTTAATTATTTGAAGATAATGGTTCCTCAGTTTCTCAGACAGACATAATTAAAGGAGACTCCATCATTCTTGTTAGGCTCAGCAGGTTAACAACCATCCTCACATGAAATGTTCAGGTAGAGTTTGACCAAACCAGGAAAAGCCAATCTTAATTTTCTTGGTTTGGAACCAATACTTCTATTAAAACAGTCACCAAAAACACTCTAGATTTTCATTTATAAAATGCATTCATATTTTTTTAAATATATAATTCTGTTTTGTGACCTTATGAGTGAAATAATACACAAAGCCTCCTAGCTTTGTGGAGTATTTACAATGTGCCATCAAAATCCTCATTTATGCTCCTTAGAAAAATACCAAATCATACAAATGTGAGAAGGCCTTCAGCAGATTTGGCTGTGTTGAAATTCAGATATGCCTGATTTAGTAATATTTTTCTAATGTTTTCAGGTTCATAGTTAAATGATTTTCTTTTATTTAATTATGTTTTAAGAACTCAATATTTTTAGTAATACAGTAGTTGTACATCTATTTTTGCATTCCAATAATTCTAGTTCTGCCATATAATTGTCTGACTTCATACTTACAGTAATAATTGATTTAGTAAAAGAATTAAAATGAAAAGACAAAAAATAATGGAAATGTATGCTTTCAATAACTTTAAACTTGCTGGGGAAAAAAGACAGTTTCATTTTGAGATCAGATGACAGCTCAACTTCCAACATGTACAGGTCACAGGTCTCACTTTGTAGTGCTCTGGAGCTCACTGCATGGCCTCCAAAGAACATCAATAAGGATTCCATAAAGAACTAAAATATCACAAGTCTACTGTCTAAATATAGCCTCCCACTAATACTCGGTTCCTCACTCTGTCTTCTTTCATTGACTTAAAACGTGATTGGCCCTTTAAGAACTGAAGAATACTCTTAACAAACATGGAGTACACGAAATACTCTATAAGTAACATAGAATGCAAATATATTCTAAATGTATTTTAATAGAATACTCTGTAGTTTAGGAATAAACATAACAAACTTAATGTGTATCATGTACTTTGTGCATGTTATGAAGGCTTTTTCATTGATTGACTTATTTAGTCCATAAAACCCCATTAGAAAGAATTTGTAATTACTGTTCTCATAGTTGAGGAAATTGAGGCACAGAGAATTCAAGTAAGTACTGAAGGTCACATAGCTAGTAACAGAGAGAGCCAAGGGTTTATATGTCAGTAGTCTGGTTCCAGATCTACTTTTAACAGCTACTACCATGCAGCGTCTCAGAAAGAGGTGTTGTATTGGCTCTGACCAAGGGTTTATTTCTAAAAAGTTTATTTATTTATTTAAACTCTTCAGAAAAGGCTTCCCAAATACTGACTGAACCTTAACATTTCAAAACAGAACTTTGGATGCTTCCTCTACCTGCTTGAATCAGCTTCCTCTTCTTCTCTCAGGAAAGAGCACCACCATCCCTCTCGCTCCTTTACCATCTCTCTCCTGGCAATTCCAAAAGCATCCCCATCTTGCTCCCCAGTATTTTCTCTTGTCTTCCTATGATCCACTCTCCACAAAGATCCAAAGTAGGCTTTTTAAAACATAACTCAGATTATGCATATTTTACTTGAACATATTTAATGAATTAATTCATTTACAATTAGAATAAAATCCAAAGTGCTTACTAAGGCTTAGGAGACCCTATATGATTTGGTTTTGCCCAACTCTATGACCTAACATTGTAAGACTCTTCCACTTATTAAAACACGTTTTGGCCAAGCACGGTGGCTCACGCCTGTAATCCCAGCACTTTGGGAGGCCGAGGCGGGCAGATCATGAGGTCAGGAGATCGAGTCCATTCTGGCTAACATGGTGAAAACCTCGTCTCTACTAAAAACACAAAATATTAGCTGGGTGTGGTGGTGGGCGCCTGTTGTCCCAGCTACTTGGGAGGCTGAGGCAGGAGAATGGTGTGAACCTGGGGGGCGGAGCTTGCAGCGAGTGGAGATGATGCCACTGTACTCCAGCCTGGGTGACACAGTGAGACTCTGTCTCAAAAAAAAAAAATGTTTCATCTGCTCTGATACACATTCTGTTCCAAAATTTTGTTCCCAGATTCAGGAACTTTGCATCTGTTCTCTCCTCTGCCTAGAATGTTCTTTCCCCTGCTGCACACATGACAGGCTCTTTCTCATCATTCAGGTCTCACTTCAATGTCACTTACTCAAAAAAAATGCCTACAACAATCTTCCCCAAAGTAGATGCCCTCTGTCACTATCTGTTTGGTCACTGTTTTACCTTCTTTGTATCACTTATTATCTGAAATAGCTTATCTTGCTGGCATGAAGGGTGTCAATACGAATTACTAATGTAGTTATTTAAAACAGATACAATCACTCATCAAGGACTGCCAAGAACATTCATTATAACAAAATATGCTTTCTCATTAAACACCATGAGCATCTGGGGAGCATCTGTTCTTGTCTTTCCCTCACTGTGTCCTTTTTTCTTTATGTTTCATGATCTCCTACTATCTCCCTGTATCCAAATAATTTGGACAATTTTTTTTCTCAGATCATCAGTGTTGATGAGATGAACAAATACAACTCTTCTTATGGGGGTTAGAGTATTTAGACGGATTTGTCCAGCAGAATTAGAATGCACTTCTGCTGAGCCCAAGCTGGAAGAGTGGAGGATGTTTAAATGTTCTCTCACTAGAAATTAGTTCATTTTATTCTCTTTGTGTAACAGATCTCCAGATACACATACATACATACAGCTAAATATACATATATATATGAAATACATGCCGTATGTACATATTCTTTTCCTGCTCTACAAACACCAGGTCAACTTCTGTGTAGGTAGTGGGAAAATAAAGAAATAATTTTTCACCTAGTTTATATTTTCAATCCGATGGAAGACTTGATGGAGATGCCAAAACAACAAGGCATAGAAATTATTGCTGAGATCTCAGAAAGGAAAAAAAAAGAAATGTGCCAAGATCTCCAGAACAAAGACTTTCAAGTAAAAAACAAACATCACAGTAACTTCTCTGATAGCATTGCCTGTGCACTTCAGAGTGTACTTCTGCATGTAAGAATGGGTCTGGAAATAGGATAACATTGCCTATGCTCTTCACAGTGTACTTCTGCATGTAAGAATGGGACTAGAAATGGGAAGGCATTATGGAACAAAAGGATGAGAGTCTGTCCTTTGTCAGAACTGGCCTTTGACCTAGCTTTTAGTATCCCAGATCTAATAATACTGTAGATTACCAAGATGTCATTTCAAAGATTGTGTAGTCTGGATTGGCCTCTGTCAGCTTTTAAGTCGCTCAGAATACCAAAAGGTCATAACTCTCCCAAAAAAGTGGACTCTAGCACAAATCCCAGTCTCTGTAAAGTTCATCTTTGTGTCCACATTATTACATCTCACACCACTAGCTCAGGCTTTCATTTGGAGACTTTTCTATACTAAATCTGCTATTATGGAATTTTTCCTGAATAATTTTGCAAATCCTTGCTTTTTAATTGATTTTATTGTTTGTGGTATCTATTTATCCATTTATCAAACTTTTCAGATGTTTTATCCTTTATATTTGTTACCAAAGGCGCAAAGATGAATATAATCTGTGTGATTAAAAAGCTCAAACTCTAGTGTTGGAGAAAACATATAAAGCACCAATGTAGTGTATCTAGGGGTGCTTAATTACCTGAATGTGCAAATTTGGATTAGGAAAAAGAATACATCATAACTTTTAGAGAACTGAAAATTAACATTTTATTTAGACTAAATGCGGACCATAAGCTACAGTAGAATTAGTAGTACCTGAGACTTCTTCATCAGTAGAAATTGTAAACATTGTTATCTCACATTACAGTTGATACAGCTGTATAGAAATATTGTTTACTTCACGTCTTCTTTAAATTAAGATAGTTATTAACTATCCCTAGATCTTGTTATTTAATGAGTTGGCAATGAAGCACAATGATTACTGCTTCACAAATTTGACTTTTTAAAATATTTTGATAACCCTATTATGTTTTCTTCTCTTTGTAATCACAAAACATTATTCTCAAAAGGGTTCATAAATTTTACCAGATTGCCATGTCTCTGTCCAAGAACTCGTGGTCTAAGGTGACCATATTTATCATGCAAACTAAGACATTTCTGAAAATGAAAGGAAACACCTTTAATAATTATAGAATATATAATATTATTAAAAATATGTTTTGGAGTTTACCTATCTTAGCTCCAAATTAAAATTATAATTGAGACAAAAGACATTATTACCTATAAATAAACATAAACAATCAGAAACAGTGACAATGTGAGGACTGAAGGAGACCACTGTGCTCTCTCTGCACTCAGACTGCCATCTGCCCCTTTTTTCAGCATCAGACAGGGTGCATCAATGTGTTCATACTGAATCTTTAATGATAGAAAAGAGACTTACACTGTTACAAGGCACTGCAAACTTGAGCAAACTACCTTTCAGTTATTACATTGACGCAGTTTTCAAAAAAAGGACTATCATATATAAACATATTTTGGTATTTTGGTATTCTCTTATTTTGATTTTTTAAGGTATATATTTTAGTACAAACATCTTTCATTATATATAGCAAACAACCTAGTAAACTTTCAGAAACAGTTTCTGATTTCTAGTAATATAAGGTCTCACATAATTTTTAATTGATAGATGAATATATTGTAGAATATTCACATTAACTTAGTTAAAAAAATTCTGTTGGCTGGGCACAGTGGCAAACGCCTGTAATCCCAGCACTTTGGGAGGTTGAGGTGGACGGGTCACCTAAGGTCTGTAGTTCGAGACCAGCCTGACCAACATGGAGAAACACCATCTCTACTAAAAATACAAAAGTAGCCGGGTATGGTGGCACATGCCTGTAATCCCAGCTACTCGGGAGACTGAGGCAGGAGAATCGCTTGAACCCAGGAGGCAGAGGTTGCAGTGAGCCGAGATCGTGCCATCGCACTCCAGCCTGGGCAACGGGAGCAAAACTCCCTCTCGGAAAAAAAAAAAATTATGAAAAAAAATCTGTCAAGATGCCAAACCACAAACAATTACAGCTTCACAGAGAAGGAAAAGATCATGAATTTTAGAGTAGATGGGTTAGACGGGTCTGGAAGTCAAATGAAGCCACATTTTAGCAATAAAGTCTCAGGAAAATGATGTAATATATTTGAACCTGATTCCTGCCTTGCCTCCCAGGTTAAAAATGGACAAAGAGTTGGAAGGATTGAATGACATACTACAGAAAAATTCCTTAGAAATGGGTACATCTTGAATGAGATTGATACCCTATAACAAAGGTCTGTAATATTTAATTTTAATTTTTCAAATACTTTTTAAAACCATCATTTCTGAGATTTTCATGCTAAAAACCTTAGAGACACCTTCAGTTTTTAAGTTTCCTTTACCAAATTGGTAAGTTTTGACCTCTTTCTTGACAAAGCTTACATATTCTTCCCTTTCTTTGCATTTTCTCAACAATTACTGAAATACAAGGGCTCATATCTTATAAATTATTGCAAACAATTCCTAATTTATCTTCTCCCATAACAACATAACCAATACAACTATATGGTCACATTTTTATGTACTCATTCTATCATGTTAAAACATGTTTTACCTTTATAATGCTGTTTAGTCTGAACTTCAAATCTCAACACGAACATTGCCTATTTTTACTTAGCCAAATGTACACTTTTTAATATTGACCAACTATATTATCAAAGTATACACAGGACTTTCTTTTTAGTTCCTAAACTCTATTATTTGTAAACTATATTATTTGTAATCGAATTGAACTTAAACATATGGTTTTCCTCTCAATTTTTTTCAATTGTTTTCCTCTCAAGCCTAATTTTGATTTTGCTATCAAAACTCAATTAAAATGTTTTTCAATTAGCCTTATTTAAATCACCTTCATGTTAAAATCATCCATTTTGTGAAAATGTGTTTACAATATATAACACTATTATATATTGTATAGTAGGTGTGTGGTTGATGATGTTACATAATAATTCATTACATCAAGAAAACGGGTTGAATTGGCCAAATAAGCCCCTTTGGGTTTCCTATTGGCACTGAGTATTTGCAATTCAAGAACATTACCACTAGATGGTAATCATAAACCACACTGATTTCACCAGTACATTACCTAGATACCTATTTTGGGGATAATGCCACACATGAAGCTATTTTTTAATCTTTCTACCCAAAATAATTACTATATATCCATCTCATCTACCTATATTTAAGTATGTATAAGTATCAATATTTGTGTCTCTATATACACACATATTTAATCATATATGAAATAATTATTTCAACACTAATATACTATTCAAAAATTTAAGGAATAATAAACATATTGAGATATTCCTATTTTTCATTCTTTTATTTATTTACTTACCCAATAAAAAAATTAATTTTAAAGACATTACTGCTCATCACATTAGTTTTAGCTTTTTCTGTTAGAAAGCATCATTTGCCTTAATCTCAGGTTACAATTTCAAATTACTGTGCTGATCATACCTACAGACTCAGCAAAGTCCATTCAATTACAAAGAAACTGACAAATTTTAAACCACCAGTCTTGTTACAATTATGCTTTGAGGAATTGTGAGTATAGGAAGCATAACCTCTTTAAGTAAGTAAGCAAGATATCTACATTTACATGAGATGGTATTTTTCACCAATGCCTCATTCTTTTCCCTCGTGGTTTGAACTAAATTAAGGTGTGCTTCCATATGACGGTTAACGTGCTTTTGAACTCTGGAAAGGGTGGTGAGGCATCAAGGAGCAGAGCTAGTCTCATCACTTCTGCAACTATTTCTCCACCCATTTCTTGGTGTTTTTTCTAGCGTAGGTTGAACTGGCATCAACTGCCATACCCCTCTGTTTCTGCAGAAGAGTGCTAGCTGACAGTCAGAAAGCCAGTTGGACATAGTGGCTGATTATCATTGCCTTTTGATAATTAGCAGTACAGTCAAGGCACTTAATGTCATAGTTTACTTTTGCTGTAATTGCATTTTATGTGAACTATTTTATCGCCTCAACTAGTTTGCAGATTCCACAACAAATATTCTATCTTTCAGCTCCTATAGCAACTAGGGAAGTATTAC
The DNA here is from genome assembly GCF_000951035.1 of Colobus angolensis palliatus. NCBI lineage: Eukaryota > Metazoa > Chordata > Mammalia > Primates > Cercopithecidae > Colobus > Colobus angolensis. The sequence continues at coordinate 15,536,567 of NW_012118487.1, forward strand.
AAAAATACTTTAACAAAACTGAAAATTAAACAGTTTATCTGTGTTTCGTTTGATAACAATACCAATAGAGACCTTTACAAGTGCCAACCAAGTATTCTTATTCAAAAAAAATAAACTAGGCCCGGTGCAGTGGCTCATGCCTGTAATCCCAGCACTTTGGGGGCAGATCACGAGGTCAGGAGATCAACACCACCCTGGTCAACATGGTGAAACCCCGTCTCTACTAAAATACAAAAAATTAGCCAGGCATGGTGGTGTGCACCTGTAGTCCCAACAACTTGGGAGGCTGAGGCAGGGGAATCACTTGAGTCCTGGAGGCAGAGGTTGCAGTGAACCAAGATCACACCACTGCACTCCAGCCTGGGGACAGAACAAGACTCCATTAAAAAAAAAAAACAAAACAATGCAAACAATAACCAACCAACCAAACAAACAAAAAGTACCAACTCCCAACTAAAGCATTAGGGAATAATTTTGTCCACTTAATTTCATAAAACCTGTTTTGGTTCCAGTTGTTTCAATGTTTAACAACGAGTTTTTTCCTTATGTATGGTTTTTGAGGGGAATAATGTATTGAGATAAAGTGAGCACTTTTCAGCTTCTCTTTCATAAAGCATACTATTAACTAACAACAATAAACCTTGCTTTCCATTGGTAAATTTTGTTAAATTATCAGTTCATGAGTAAGTACCCAGCATTGTGTTAAGCTCTTTTAAAAGTGATAGTTTATTTTTGCAATGCTTTGGAGTCTGTGTTATAATTACCAAATTATCTGATTGAGAATGTATTTTGTAAAGTATACCTCACCCAGTAACAATTAACATGTTACTGCTTATGTTATTTTCTTCTAACCAGAAAACAGAAGTTAAGGACAATCACTTACTGGCTATGGTTGACTGGCTAAACAAAAAAATAAGTTAGATGGTGTCACATATTTTCTTTTGTGCTTGTTTATTCAGATATAGTATTCAGAAATAAAATGAAGCAAAATAAAATTATATTATCTACTACATAAAGTCTAAACGCTATGTTACCATCTGCATCAGTGCACAGTTTCAAATGGCATTTGCTGATAAACACAATGGATTATGCAGGCAACATTTTCTGGTGCCACTTGTTTGTTTGTTCCATTCCACAACTTGCTTTTCATATCGCTGACATTTGCATTCATGGAAATAATTAGTCCCAAACATAAGAAAAGCACTGTTCTTGATTTACAAATGTATATAAATGATTCAAGGTAATCGAATTTCCTTAATGCAGGTAAAATCAATGTCCAGCCATGAGCAGCAGTCCTAAAACTCCAACTTTAAATTAAAGATAATTAAACTGGAGTCTTTTAACAACAAGGGAAAAAATTTCAAGTTTGAGGGCGACTTTGTTATGTTCATTGGAACACATATTAGTGAAACATCAATAAAATGGGATATAAAAAATTCAAGCAGACTTTCAATTAAACCCGTACTGCATCTAGAATATATTGAATTGAGAGTTTCATCAAAATTACTGATGTTTTTGACGACATTAACTATTGGGATAAATAGCTAGTGATTGCATTTCCCCAGATTTTTTATTGCCAATTAGAATTTCAAAGTTACTTAGCTTCTTCATATGTGTAATTCATCATTTCTAAAATTAAGGAATTTGGAATGATGTTTTTTAAGCACTCTTAGATTTCCCCAAATCTACTGTCATCTGAATTATTTGAAAATAGTAATTCAAATGAGGTATGTGGCTAGTTGCTTGAATTAGAAATTGAAGGGGAAGTCTTTCTAGAGTATGTCAACAATCTAAAATACTATTTTACTTTTGAATGCCTTAGGACTTTCCCACTATTTAAAACAAGCAAGCAAGCAAGCAAACAAACAAACAAACAAAAATCTTTCAAAGTAAATATGATCTATTCACCAGGAGTTAAAAAAAGTCATTGTCAACTTCTCTTGCAGTGAGGAACCTCACAATTGTATGTCTTCAGTCTTCAATTGTCTTTAAACCTAAGATATTCTACTGATGTTTTACTCAATGCCTGTTTTGTATCAGTCACTGGAAATCCACAATGAATGAGATGAGAGTCTGTTATCAAGGAACTCAAAACTTACTGGGAAAGACAGACTTTTTTACACTAATCACAAGTCAAATGGTGAGAGAATTATCTAAAACAGAAGCACAAAAATTGTGAGAGAAAATAGATCTGACTGAAAATGATCAGGAAAATAATTTGCAAAAAGATCATATTATGTATTTGATCTAAGCATGAGGAATAATAATTGCTAAAATTTACTGAGATTGTCTTTTTGTCAGATAATCACTAAGCATTTTTTGTATGTTGTACTACAAAAATTACACAAAAATCCTATTAAATAGGTGCAATTCTTATTTTACTCATTTAATAATGAAGAACACAGAGAAGCGACAAGAAGAAAATAGATTTGTTTATTTGCTCGATAAATACTGATGAAATGCTTACTCTATGGGACCTCTTTTTCCAGGGGTGAAGGATAAAATGGTGGCTACTGTATTCTGCTCTCAAGGAATCCAACAGAGGTCAGGGGTGGTAGTATGCATAGAAACAAATTTTGGTTGCAGCACAGTGTATTCAGTGTACTGAAGAGTAGAATGCCATCAGTAGTAAAAGCAGGGGTTTCCTAGAGGAAGTGATATCTAAGGGACTGAAAGATGATTAGGAGTTGGCTATCATTAGAGAGAAATGAAGTACTAAATAGGCAAAATTAAAAAAAAATACATTTTGGGAATTATAATAGTACATTATCGCTGGCTAGTACATGCACTAAATTAGTAAATGAGCACATTGTGGTTTGGCTTTGATGCTGGCAGAGGCAAGTAGGCACTGGATTTTAAAGCATCTCTAAGAAGAAGGATTATACGTTGTCTTTGTTGCCCAGAAGAGTCCTAACATAATTATTGATAGCACCTTTTGTCCCCAGATGATTACTTACTGGCACCACTTTTAACTCTCAAAATTTTCCTACTGGGTGATAAAGTATATGTTTAGGTTGTTTGACCTTTTTGTGAGGGCAATGGAAACCACTGGTGGTATATCATTTTGGTTTTGATTTGCATTTCTTTAATCATCAGGGATCTTGAGCTTTTTTTCGTATGTTTGTTGGCCACATAAACGTCTTCTTTTGAGAAGTGTCTGTTCATACTTTTTGCCCACTTTTTAATGGGGTCTTTTTTTTCTTGTAAATTTTTTTAATTTCCTTGTAGATTCAGGACATTAGAACTTTATCAGATAAATTGCAAAATTTTCTCCCATTATGTAGGTTTTCTGTTCACTCTGATAGGTCTTTTTTTTTTTTTTTTTTTGATGTGCAAAAGATCTTTAATTAGATCCCATTTCTCAATTTTTGCTTTTGCTGCAATTCCTTTTGACATTTTCATGACAAAATCTTTGCCTCTGCCTATATCCTGAATATAGGCATTACCTAAATTTTCTTCTAAGTTTTTATAGTTTGGGGGATTTTTTTTTTTTTTTTTTTTTTTGATGGAGTCTCATTCTGTTGCCCAGGCTGGAGTGCAGTGGCACAATCTTGGCCCACTGCGAGCTCCACCTCCTGGGTTCAAACCATTCTCCTGCCTCAGACTCCTGATTAGCTGGGACTACAGCTGCCCACCACCATGCCTGGCTACTTTTTTTGTATTTTTAGTAGAGATGGGGTTTCACCATGTTAGCCAGGATGGTCTAGATCTCTTGACCTCGTGATTCGCCCGCCTCGGCCTCCCAAAGTGCTGGGATTACACGTGTTAGCTACCGTGCCTGGCCTAGTTTTGGGTTTTATATTTAATTCTTTAATTCATCATGAGTTAATTTTTGTGTAAGGTGTAAGGAAGTGTTTCAGTTTCAGTTTTCTACATATGGCTAGCCAGTTCTCCCGGACCATTTAGTAAATAGAGAATCTTTTCCTCATTGCTTGTTTCTGTCAGGTTTGTAGAAGATCAGATGTGTGTAGATGTGCAATCTTATTTCTGACTTCTCTATTCTGTTCTACTGCTCTATGCATCTATTTTTGTACCAGTATCACGCTGCTTTGGTTACTAGCTTTGTAGTATAGTTTGAAGTCAGGTAGCATGAGGCCTCCAGTTTTTTTCTTTTTGCTTAGGATTTATTTATTTATTTATTTTTGCTTAGGATTTTCTTTTGTTTGTTGTTTGTTTGTTTTGTACTTAGGATTTTCTGGTTATGTGGGCTCTTTTTCGGTTTGATATGAATTTTAAAATAGGTTTTTCTAATTCTGTGAAGAATGTCATTGGTAGTTTAATGGGAATAGCATTGAATCTATGAATTACTTTGGGGAGTATGGCCATTTTCATGATATTGATCCTTCCTATCCATGGAAGCATGAAATACCTTTCCATTTGTTTTTGTATTCTCTGATTTCTTTGAGCAGTGCTTTGTAGTTCTTAAAGAGATCCTTCACTTCCCTTGTTAGATGCATTCTTAGGTATTTTATTCTTTTTGTAGCAATTGTACATGAAAGTTCATTCATGATTTGGGTCCCTGCTTGTTGGTTCTGGGTGTATAGGAATGCCTGTGAGTTTTGCACATTGATTTTTGTATCCTAAGATTTTGATGAATTTGCTTATCAGCTTAAGAAGCTTTTGGGCTGAGATGATGGGATTTTCTAGATATAGAATCATGTCATATGCAAACAAAGACAATTTGCTTCCAGTCTTCCTATATGAATGCCTTTTACTTACTTCTCTTGCCTGATTCCCCTGGAACTTCCAAAACTATGTTGAATAGGAGTGGCAAGAGAGGGCATTCTTGTCTTCCGCCAGTTTTCAAAGGGAATGCTTCCAGCTTTGCTCATTCAGTATGATATTGACAGTGGTTTTGTCATAAACAGCTCTTATTATTTTGCGGTATGTTCCTTCAATACCTAGTTTATTGAGAATTTTTAAAATAAAGAGATGTTGAATTTTATTGAAGGCTTTTTCTGCATCTGTTGAGATAATGATGTGGTTTTGTCTTTCGTTCTGTTTGTGTGATGACTTACATTTATTGATTTGTATAAGTTGAACCAGCCCTGCATTGGGGATGGAGATGACTTGACTGTGGTGGATAAGCTTTTTATGTGCTACTGGATTCAGTTTGACAGTACTTTATTAAGGATTTTTGCATCAATGTTCAGCAGGGATATTGGCCTGAAGTTTTCTTTTTTTGTTGTATCTCTGCCAGGTTTTGGTATCACAATGATTCTGGCCCCATAAAATAAGTTAGGGAGGAGTCCCTCCTAATCAATTATTTGCAATAGTTTAAGAAGAAATGGTACCAGCTTTTCTTTGTACCTCTGGTAGAATTCAGCTGTAAATCCATCTGGTCCTGGGATTTTTTTGGTTGGTGGCTATTTGTTACACCCACAATTTCAGAATTTATTTTTGGTCTATACAGAGATTCACCTTCTTCCTATTTCAGTCTTGGAAGGATGTATGTGTACAGGAATTTAACCATTTCTTTCAGATTTTGTAGTTTATTTGCATATTCTCTGTTGTTTGTATTTCTGTGGGGTCAGTAGTGATATACCCTGTATCACATTTTATTGTGTCTATTCAGTTCTTCTCTCTTTTTTTTACTTTTAGTCTAGCTATTTTATTAATTAAAAAAAAAAAAACAGCTTCTGGATTCACTGATTTTTTTTGAAGGGTTTTATTGTGTCTCTGTTTCCTTCAGTTCTGCTCTGATCTTCATTATTTCTTGTCTTCTGCTAGCTTTGGGGTTTGTTTGCTCTTGGTTCTCTAGCTCTTTCGGTTGTGATGTTATGATGTCAATTTGGGATCTTTCTAGATTTTTGCTGTGGGCATTTAGTGCTACAAATTTTCCTCTTAACAATTCTTTAGTTGCATCCCAGAGATTCTGGTATGTTGTCTCTTTGTTCTAATTAGTTTCAAATAACTTCTTGATTTCTGCGTTAATTTCATTATTCACCCAAGAGTCATTCAGGAGTAGGTTGTTCAGTTTCCATGTGTTGGGTGGTTCTGAGTCAGTTTCTTAATCTTGAGTTCTAATTTGATTGTGCTTTGTTCTGCTTGACTGCTTGTTATGCTTTCAGTTCTTTTGCATTTGCTAAGGAGGAGTGTTTTACTTCCAATTATGTGATCAATTTTAGAATAAATACCAAGTGGTACCAAGAAGAATTTATATTCTTTTGTTTTTGGGTGGAGAGTTCTGTAGCTATCTATCAGGTCTATTTGATCCAGAGCTGAGTTCAACTCCTGAATATATTTGTTGATATTCTGTCTCATTGATCTGTCTAATATTGACAGTGGGGTGCTGAAGTATCCCACTATTATCCTGTGGGAGTCTAAGTCTCTTTGTAGGTCTCTAATAAATTGCTTTATGAATCTGGGTACTCCTGTATTGGGTGCATATATATTTAGTATAGTTCTTCTCATTGAACTGAACCCTTTACTATTATGTAATGCCTTTATCTTTTTTGATCTTTGTTAGTTTAAAGGCTGTTTTGTCAGTAACTAGGATTGCAGCCCATGCTTTTTCAGCTTTCCATTTGCTTGGTAAATTTTCCTCCTTCCCTTAATTTTGAGCCTAAGTATGTCTTGGCACATGAGATGGGTCTCTTGACTACAGCATACCACTGGGTCTTGACTCTTTAACCAGCTTGCCATTCTGTGTCTTTTTAACTGGGACATTTAGTGCATTTTCATTTAAGGTTAATATTATTATGCATAAATTTGATCCTGTCATCATGATGCTAACTGGCTATTCTTCAGACTTATTAATGTAGTTGCTTCATAGTGTCATTGTTGTGTGTACTTCAGTGTCTTTTTGTAGTGGCTAGTAACAGTTTTTCCTTTCCATATTCAGTGCTTCCTTCAGGAGCTCTTGAAAGGCAGGCCTGGCGATGATTAATTCCTTCAGCATTTGCTTGTCTGAAAAGAGTTTTATTTCTGTTTTGTTTATGAAGCTTAGTTTGGCCAGATATGAAATTCTGGGTTGGAAAATCTTTTCTTTAAGAATGTTGAATGTTGATCCCCAATCTCTTCTGGCTTGTAGGGTTCCTGTTGAGATGTCCACTTGTTAGTCTGATGGGCTTCCCTTTGTAGGTGACCTCACCTTTTTCTCTGTTTACCATTAACATTTTTTTTTCCTTCATTTCAACCTTGGAGTTTATGTGCCTTGTGGTTGATCTTCACATAGATTATCTTACTGGGCTTCTCTGGACTTCCTGAATTTGAATGCTGTCCTGTTGTGCTAGGTGAGGGAATTCTCCTGGATGCTATCTTGAAGTACGTTTTCCAACTTGCTTGTGTTCTACTCATCTCTTTCAGGTACTCCAATTTGTTGTCGGTTCAGTCTTTTTACATAATCCATGGTTCTCACCAATTTTGTCTGCCGCTCTTATTTCAGCAAGACAGTCTTCAAGCTCTGAGGTTCTTTCCTCCATTTAGTCTATTCGGCTATTGATACTTGTGGTTGCACTGTGAAGTTCTCATGTTGTGTTTTTCACCTCCATCAGGTCATTTATGTTCCTCTCTAAACTGGTTATTCTAGTTAACAGCTCCTGTAATGTTTTAGCATGGCTCTTAGCTTCCTTGCTTTGGGTCAGAACATACTCCTTTAGCTCAAAGAAGTTTGTTACTACCCACCTTCTGAAAACTACTTCTGTCAATTCATCCATCTCAGCCTCTGTCCAGTTTTGTGCCCTTGGTGGAGAGGTAGTGCGATCATCTGGAGGAGAAGAGGCACTCTGGCTTTTCGAGTTTTTAGCATTTTTGTGTCAATTGTTTCTCATATTCCTAGCTTATCTACCTTCAATTTTTGAGGTTGCTGACCTTCGGGTGGGTTTTTGTGGCGTCTTTTTTGTTGATGTTGCTGTTGTTGGTGTTGCGTTTGTTTTCTTTTAACAGTAAGACCCTTCTTTGCCAGGCTGCTGTGGTTTGCTGGGGTTCCACTCCAGACCCCATTTTCCTGGATCCCTCCTGCACCCGGAGGCATCACCAGTGAATGCTGAAGAACAACAAAGATAGCTGCCTGCTCCTTCCTCTAGGAGCTCCATCCCAGAGGGGCACCAACCTGATGCTGGCAGGAATGCTCCTGGATAGGGTGCCTAGTGACCCCTGTTGGTAAGGGGTCTCACCCAGTCAGTAGGCACAGGATCAGGGACCCACGTAATGAAGCACTCTGGCTTCCCATTGGCAGAGTGGTTGCACTGTGCTGGGGGTAGTTCCTCTTGTCTGGACTGCCTGGACTCTTCAGAGCCAGCATGCAGGAAAGACTAATTCAACTGAACTGCAGAGATTGCCGCTGCCCTTCCAACCAGGGGCTTCATTTCGGGGAGATCAGAGTTCTATCCATAACCCCCTGGGGGGAGTTTCTGAAATTCCCACAAGGAAGCCCTACCTGCTGAGGAGAAATGGATCTGGGTCCCACCTAAAGAAGCAGTCTGGCCACCATCTGCCACAGCCACTGTGTTGTGCTTATCCTGGGCACCAGCAAGGGAAAAAGGCAAAGCAGAGTTGCAGTGGTTGCAGGCACCCCTTCCCCGTGAACTTGTTCATCTGAAGCAATGTCCAGCCTGCTGCTGCTGGCTGCAACTGAGCAGCCACCAAGCATCTGTGCAGCTCTGTGCTTGGAACCCAAGGTCCTGGTGGCATGAGCTCACAAGTGGATCTCCTGATGGGTGGGTTGCACAGATCCATGAAAACAGCATGGTTTCCTAGGTGGGGTAGCACAATCACTCACTACCTCCCTTGGCTGGGGGTGGGAGCTCCCTTTGCCCCATGCAGTTCCCAGGTGGGCTGTTGCTCTACCCTGCTTTTCCTTGCTCTCTGTGGGTCACTCTGACTGTCAGTCAGACTGTCGGTCCCCATGAGAGAACCTGGATACCTCAGCTGAAGGTGCAGGATTCACTTGCCATTTTCGTTCTTCTTGGTGGGAGCCACTGACTGATGCTGCTTCTAGTCAGCAATCTGGGTCCCTCCTGAATTTCTTCTTAAAACTTTTATAATTTGAAGTTGGTAACTGACTTCAGGCCTCTAAAATTTTTTTTTACATTGTCTATCAAAGTCCTTGCATATCAAAACCATCGGATACAGTTTTTCTGAGTTTAATTCTTGAAACTCTTTTTGTTTTATTACTTCATTAAGAAGTTATGATGACTCAGAGGAATTATAAGTTTATAGAATAAGTTGTTTATAGATGAAATAATAAATAACATTTACCATAACTTCTTTAGTAATTAACATTATACCACTTTTAAATTTGCAAATATTTCCAATTTAATAAACATTTTATGAACTCTTAATTGCTCAGCTCTATACTTAGAAATAATAATAAACAAACATTTAAAAATATATTAATAATGCATTTTTTAAAATCAGAAATAGGTAATGTCAATTATTTATTATGCATGTAAACATTTCATGCATAGCTGTATGTGTTAGGTATTTGTGAAAAGCAGAATTGATACGATGCTGAATAATATAGACAGCCTCAATAGTCTATGGCTTATGACCTCTAACTTCACTTAAATATAAGTGAAAAAACAAATTCCATGCTGAGGTAAATCACAATTTTAAGCATTAGGAAAACCTAATTTCTGGGGGCAGAAGTGGGAATGAAGTTTATATAGAATCCTGAAAATTGAGTTTAGCTCTCTCAAGAGGGAAGTTTTAGAAGAGTGTAATAAACAATGAGAATAGTCTGTACCAAAATTTGAAAGTCTATGTGAAGATCTGAAAGAATACCATATATATTAAGTCATGTATTTCAGTCTAACTGAAATGAACCCAAAGTGTAGATTTCAGGTGGCAAGAAATGTGAGTGAAGAGGTCATGAGGGTCCTTAAGAGGAACTGAGGAGTTTGGGCTTTATGACAAAGGAAGTTGTCTAATGCTTTACCTAGCAAAGATTTAATGACCACCTTGTTCTACATAGATCCCCATGCTACCATTTGCAGAACAGTTTCCAGGGGAGCAGTTGTAAAGAATATTCAATTATGTGAACAGAAAGGTGATGGTAAACCAAAACAGTTACCTATGGAGACTGAGGGCAGTAAAAGACTTTGACAGAGAATTATGGGCAGAAATGGATGACACAGGTGTTTGATTAGGTAAGTGGGACCATAGTGGTTTCAAGAATAATCCTAGTTTATGTGAACAAAGAAGTCATTCATAGGTAAACAAATCTGCAAAAGCATTGAAATTAAAGGGCAATCATACAGTTCAGTTTTGAACATACTGCATTTGAAGTGTCTGGAGAAGACATCTCTTCTGAGTGGTATATTTCACAGTCATCACCTGGGGTTGGAGGGAGAGATGAAGCCACAAGGTAAGCGAAATCTTTGACAGGGTGGGTAATATGACAATGGAAGCAGACCTAGGAAAAAATTATGAGGAACACAAATGTGTTCCAGTAAGATTGAGAATAAAATCTTTCCTTTGGGTTTAGTTGGTAAAGAGAAGTAGTCAACTCCCTAGACAAGAACAGTTGCAGTACAGTGATAGGATCTGCAGCCCTGCACTGCAAATTTTCCTTCTTCACAGCGTGGACAAAGTTACTGCTTCAAAGTGCAAATCTGATCATGCTCCCCACTTCCTTAAAACTAAATAAACATGGCTTTTTATTGCTTTGGGGAAAAAAACAAAACTTATTAACCTGGCCTTTGAGGCCTGTATGGCCTGGTTCTAATATCCTTCTACAGACCTCTCTTCCTCCATGCCTCTCAGGGCTAGCTACTCCCATACTTTTCCTGTGTACTCTCTCGGTTTACTTCTGCCATTGGTCTCTTTTTAAAATGCTCCTTCCTCTTCTCTCTGCTGGGTTAACTTACATAATTTTTTTTTTTTTTCTCAGTGTGCCTCTTCATTGATGACATCTTAAACTCCTCATAGGTGAAATCCCACTATTATAGTTGCAAACATATACACTCTCCCTTTGAATGCACGTTTGGTATCCACTGACCCAAGGAGATGGAGTTTCATGGCAACAGGTACAATATATGACTTGACTTGTCATTGAGTCTTCAGCACACTATGAATTATAGGATTTCAGTTAATATTTGTTAAATAAATTAATAGAGAAGCTTCAATAGGTCCTAAAAGAATAAGATGTGAGGAATTAAATATTCCTCTTTAATCTGTTTTTGTTTCATTTTTTAAAGGAATGTGGCTATAATGGGGAAGACAAAGAAAGAGAGCTAGCAGAGAAGGATTTGGGAAATGTTTTCAAACATAACCTTCAAGCCTCCCTTTTCTTACTTGTATTCTTTTAAAAATATGAGATTTAACATTGTTGAATTGACTATAAATTGTCCCCAACTCTGTATGTATAACATCTATTTACTGTGCTGTCTTTTGCAACTTTTCAGTATAATGGTTTGTTGCTCTTGAGATAATAGTTTGAAAAATCATACAAGCTGTTGGAATATTTGCATAGTGATTATATGCTGAATAGCAGCTTGGATTTTCTATTTCCAGCTGCTTCAACTTAGTACATCTAAGAGGTATTATTATTATTATTATTATCATTATTATTATCATTGTAATTGTCTGAATTTCAAATTAGGAAACCGACAAACTGCATAGAATCTTAAGATGGATAAAAATAATTTTGCAGAAAGCAAAATTTTGTTTTATAGAAGAAAGTCCTTTGAATTTAATTCCCTTCTCAATTTTAAAAGGGCAAGTTTATTCAAGTGTAAATAATATGCTCATGTCTGTGACTAATGAAGGAATTTAAAAATAATACATTAGTCTGCAAAGCTTTCAGCATGTATTCTTTTTAACATTTTACCCTTCAGTCCCCTTGAACAATAAAGGTAACCCCATCACTGCTTGTAATCACCATTTATTTCTAAGAATAGAAATACTCCCCCAATCTGAAACTCCTCATTTTGTTACAGAACTACAAACCAGGAATAACTAGGGCTTCTGAAAATCCAAAAGGGACTTAATAAAATACAAGGAATTGGCCTTATGGATTCACTGTGCTTTTCAGTTTTCCATGGGATCTATTTAATATTAAATTATCGATTAATTTGTAGAATTGGTGCTTATTATTCATTCTATTTCAATAGAACTATATAGATAGTTTAGGTAAATTATTGGTTGATCTCTGACTTAAATTTAGTTCAGGGATATTTGTGGAGTGATGCCTTCCTTATCTCTAAGGCATTCATAAAAGGTTAGATTTTATCATATTATAGCCTTTCATATGGTAACGTGTATACATTTTTTTTCCCAAAATGGATAAAATTATAACGTATTTTTACATGAGGAAACCCTCAGCCATCCTGAAAACACGTTAACAAGAAGGATGTTGATGTGTGATTTTGGTATTAATGCTGCTAACTGGAACATGTGCATGTATGCCAATCTTTTGCTGAGATTTAAGGATATAGCCATAAATATCAAAATGCACATTTCAGGCCGGGCGCGGTGGCTCACGCCTGTAATCCCAGCACTTTGGGAGGCTGAGACGGGCAGATCACGAGGTCAGGAGATCGAGAGCATCCTGGCTAACACGGTGAAACCCCGTCTCTACTAAAAATGCAAAAAGTTAGCCGGGCGTGGTGGCCAGTGCGTGTAGTCCCAGCAACTCCGGAGGCAGGAGAATGGGGTGAATCCGGGAGGCGGAGCTTGCAGTGAGCCGAGATCAAGCCACTGCACTTCAGCCTGGGCCACAGAGTGAGATTCTGTCAAAAAAAAAAAAGCCCTTTTCAGAGGCCTGGTACTTTCTAAGTTGCTCAGTTCCTTGTACCACTTGTGCATTGTCCTGTGTTGCTCACTACACTCTAGCAAAGTTGTTTTCTGTCATTGCCTCAAGGGGATCTCTGAGTCCCCACACTCTTCCCTCAGCAGAGCTTCCTGCTGCTGCTCCTCACACTGCCTATGGGAAATGCTCCATCCACCACTCTTCACCCAGGAGGGTCCTCTTTACCCTTTGGCGACTGCCTCACTATCATTTGCACGGAGATGGCTTCTCAGGTAGTGTAATCTAAATTAGATCTCCTAAAACACTGCCTTAGCACACCCTGTAATTTGCCTTCAGACCACTTGAAGCATTTTATATTTACTTATGTTATCTGCTAGCAATATTCGGTGCAGGTGGCGTCCCCACGACTCTCTCCTCATTTCACCTGAACATCCAAGAGAGCAGACGCCATGTCACTTTTGTTCTCCACTGTGTCCCCACAGTTTAGTACTGTGCCTGTGGCCTGGTAGTTGCTCAACATATACTCACTGAACAAATAAATGATCGAGTATGTGTACGGAAGGTTTTCATGGTGGGAATTTCTGTACAGATGTACAAATATTAGTGAACCTGCCTTTTGCAAATATTTTCCCTTTTGTATTTCGTTTTGGACAACATTAGGGAACTTGAGAACTTTCTTTTTCTCTTGGGAATCATGAAACAATTTGTGAACATTAGACTTCATGTTGAATGGAATTTGTATGTGTTACGGTCAAACCCGTTCTTCACATCATCAATTTCTGATACATAATAGGCACATACAACTACTTTCCCAATGAATGATCAATGACTTAAGATGAATGGATACCATCAGCCTCAGCAGTCACTACTTATCTCAGTGATTATGTAGAAAAGACAGCTTTATTTTCTGAATGGTGAACTGGCCTAAGCCACCGCCCACCTCTGTAATGACTTTGTATATGAGGAAGAAATTATAGAATCAGATAATATGTTCTAACAAATAGCAGTGAAGGAAAAGTACTTGACATTGTGTCTTGGTGGCAATAAAAAATGAGTTTTACACTGAAAACATTCCACCAATGTAAGTAACACAAACAGGACAAACATAACCTTCAACACTCAGAAGAGTACTTGGAAATGATATTTGTCTTCTAAATTTTAAGAAATAGTATAACAGTTTTAAATAATTCATTATCCCTATTAAGGCCACATAACCATAATTATCAAAGGCCAACAGAGATATCCATTATCCTTAGTGAATATGTCAAAAATTAACTTTTGGCTCTTAAAAATGTGTCTGAATAAGACAGATAAAGGTTAATTTCTTCATTTGAAATTGTCACTGCAAAGATTAAGGAGGAGAAACACTGCAAACTTTTGATAGCAACTCCTTTGTTGAGAAGCAGAATTTCTTGTGAAATAACTGCTCGAAATGTCCTTAAATCAAAAAATGAAATCTTGTGAAATATAGTTGATGTGTATTTAAAAAATCTGTAATGAACACTAATGAATTTGAGCTATTTTGATTGTCTCGAGAAGGCAGTTAGATAATTAAATATTTAATTTTTGCAAAAAGCTGGCTTTAAGCAATAGTTCTTCAGTTGAATAAACTAGGGGGTCCTGGAGAATGAGGTTTTAATGTATTTGAAGACATATGTCCAATCACTTAACAAACAGACTCCCAATGCATCTTTACTAACAAATTAACATTTACCCTGATAGATGCTGAAATCTTATACTGCACACTGGATTTTTTAAAAATTTCATTACCATGATAGAAAAATAGAAATACATAAATATCATGAAACTGTTACGTTTTGCTTAATATAAAAGGTTGTAAATTAAAAATTAAATTTTACATTTTTGTAATCAGCAACTAAGCATTTTACATGATAAAATTATGATATTCATCTATATTTGGTTTGAGATTCGTCTATATTTGATTTGATTTGAATATATTTGATTTGATAAAATTATGATATTCATCTATATTTGACTAATATTTGGGTTAAAATAAACGTTAAGTTACATGCATAATCTAGTAAACATTCTATTTAGTGGGCAATGTACCAATTTTTAAAACACAAATATCAAACTTTATTTTTGATTGAGGCAAAATTCACATAACGTAACCATTTTAAAGTAAGCAACTCAGTGGCTTTTAGTGCATTTTCAATGCTGTACAATCATCATCACTATTTCCAAAACATTTTTGTCACCCCAAAAGGAAACATATACACATTAATCAGTTACTCCGTATTCTTTTAACCCCCTAGTCACTGGCAGCCACCTATCTTCATTCTGTGTCTGTGGATTTACCTATTGTTCATATTTCATATAAATGGAATGATATTGTACATGACCTTTTGTGTTTAGTTACTATGACTTAGCAAAATGTCTTCGAGGTTCATCCTCCAGGATGATACATATACATTGTAGCATGTATCTGTACTTCATTTCTTTCTATGGTTGAATAATATACCGTTGTCGGTATATATCACAAATTGTTTATCCATTTATCTGATGGTGGACATGGAGCTGCTTCCACTCTTTGACTATTGTGATTAGTGCAGGCGCACAAATAGTTGCTTGATTTCCAATTTTTTATTCTTTCTGGTATACTTTAAAGGGAATTTGCTGGGCCATATGGTAATTCTGTGTTTACCATCTTGAAGAACTGCTAAACTTTTCTCTACAGTGGCTGAAACAGCCCCAGCAGCTATTTCTCCACATTCTTGACAACACTTATTTCCTACGTTTAAAAATTATATTCATGCTAGGGGCTGTCAAGTAGTATCTCATCATGATTTTGACTTATATTTCCCTAAGGACCAATATGTTGAGCATCTTTTCACATCCTTGTTGGTCATATATATATCTTCTCTGGAGAAGTGTTCCAATTTTCAGTAGTTACAAAATTTTTCAATAAATTCTACTCTTGCCTTTGTATCACACAGTAATTTTAATTCTCTAATATGCTTTCATTTAAAACATCTTATGCCATTCCAAAAGAAGACAATATTAACAAATTGATAGTTTTATATCTTCATTTCATCCATTAAAGATTCATAAAGAGTATTTTATTCCTTCTTTCTGAGAAATTGCAATTTTTGTCATGCCTATTTTGCATTAGCATAGTTGAGATATTTCTGTAACTCTGTGACCAACATGTTAACCACTTTCTACAATGCTATATTACTTTACTGAAATACTAAATTTATATGTCAAGTGCCATATTAATTCTCGACACTCTCAAGAAAATCCTCTGGTGCTAAACTAAAGTCAGTTGTTGGTGAAAAACAGAAATGGAGGGTTTGACTTAGAAATCAGTTAACACACTAAAATCGTGAAATTCATTTTTTGTAGACATTTTTAATATTTACTAAAAAGGCACATAAACTGATCATCTCAAATTAGGCTTAAGAATTACTACAAATCCAGTTATAAAAATGATTTATCAAAAAGGATTTATCAAAAAGGATCTGCCTCTTTTCAATTTTAATAATTGAAAAGAATTTTTATTGTTTCTTCTGTCAGTGGACAAATTATAAAAATAAATTAGGAATTACCTGAAAGAAAGAAAATATACAAACAACTTGTGATACATGTGTTGCAGATCTTATGCTACCAAGATTGAGATTTGTGGTGTAATGATCATTTAGCATATGACCTTAAAACAGGTGCTGCTGTCTTTGGCTAAAATACACAAGGGAATATCCTTTATGAAGTTTGGCCCCACCATCTAGATCACTGCCATAATAAAAAAGCTATTTAACCTCTATGTTTTTCGTGTACAAAAAGTCTTTCTAAATGCCATCATTATTTGGGTACAGAATTTTTACCTGATATTTTATTTGAGTCTCCAAATTTAAATCCAGTCTCCTCTATATAAAGAGTAATAGCACTATAGTCTGAGAATTGGCCTCAGCTCAAGGCACAGGGCTGCCTCTTCTAACTATGGTTGATTCTTATTGCTGACTTAACCGCTATGGTTTAGGAACAACATGCAACTCAACTGCTATGGTTTGGATGTGTCCACCCAAATGTATGTATTGGAAACTTAATTCCCAATGCAATAGTGTTCGGAAGTGAAGCCTAATATGAGGTGATTAGGCCACAAGGGTGGAGTGAATGGATTAATGCCATTATTACGGGACTCACTTCATTTTAAAAGGGGCAGTTCAGCTCCCATTAAAACACACACTCTCTCTCTCAACCCAGCCCCCTTGCCCTTCTACCTTTTGCCATTATTCAACAATGCCAACCCCATGGATCTTGAATTGTGAAGAAATGAATTTCTGTTTTTTATAAATTATCCACTCTACAGCATTCTGTTATAGCAGCACAAAATGGGCTAAGACAACAATGTTGACTAATTTCATGGGAAAAGAGACTTATTAGAAATGTTTTAAGAAACTGATAAGAACTGTGGAAAGTCATGTCTTGTGTAAGTAGACATTTTTAATATTTACCAAAAAGGCTCAGAAACAGATCATTTCAAATTACACTTAAGCATTACTATAAATCCAGTTATAAATATAATTATCAAAAAGGATGATTTTACTCTACTTTCAAAATAAAAGCTTCTTTATTTTTTCTGCCAGAAGACATAAGAGACCCCTGGTTCAGAGACAAAAGAATTCATTACTCACAATACTCACAATACATCAGAGGGCATGAGTTTCACACCAGTTTTCCCCTACTCCAAATCCCACAGGGTGATGTGGGATTAGTCTGAGGTGAATGCCACATACACAGCAGGTCTGTGTCACAACAGAGAAATGCTGAACTTAGGAAATACACACTCTTAGAGGGGGACCACTACCAATGTCTGCAATGGGAGACATCATCTTTGTTGCCCTTGTCAGAAAACATATCAGCCCTTTTCTCAGAGAGGGGCACAATCTCCATCCTTCAAGAATGTCTGTTATACAAACAACATTAAAAAATAGTCTGCGGCCAGACGCGGTGCCTCATGCCTGTAATCCCAGCACTTTGGGAGGCCGAGGTAGGTGGATCACAAGGTCAGGAGATGGAGACCATCCTGGCCAACATGGTGAAACCCCGTCTCTACCAAAAATACAAAATATAAAAAATAGCCGGGTGTGGTGGTGCATGCCTGTAGTTCCAGCTACTCAGGAGGCTGAAGCAGCAGAATCACTTGAACCTGGGAAGTGGAGGTTGCAGTGAGCCGAGATCACACCACTGCACTCCAGGCTGGCAACAGAGAGAGACTCTGTCTCAAAAACAAAAAATGAAAGAAAAAGTCTTCAACAGCAACAGCAAAACCGTTAATGTCTTTGCTCAGGAGATATACAAAAACATAAGGGGCTCATGGAAAATTTTCTCTGTTTATTCCTTGTAAATAAGAGGAATAGGCAGTCTCACACTACCATGGGATTTAATCAAAGGCTAGGATAGCCCTGAACTGTCTTTGAAGTCATCTTATGGCAATAAGAGAAGCCAAAATGAAGTTGACACTGTAGATCACAGAACACAGAGATTGAAATGGTCTAAGTCCTTGCTTACATTGTTGAATCAATGAATCTACAAACCCCGAAGCCCACCTTTCATGTGAACTCCTGCTACACAAATAATAAATTATGTATTATTCAAGCCAGTTTGAATTTGTCATTTCAGAAAACACCTTCATAGATCAATTCTGACAGCTAAGTTTACTCTCTTTCCTCTAAGCTTCTTTCTCTAAGGATATCCCTATACTCACAACTAATACCTTAGAGATAGCTTTTAAAAAGATGGAGATACAATGGAACAATAATGTTCTTCATTGCTTTTTATGCACTCTGTTGCTTTTTAAAGTTTGGAATAAAAGTTTGGTAAAACAGATATGTTGGAAACTTTCTAAAACAATCCTAGTTTTATTTGATAAATATTCACAGACTGAATAAAATAATTTTTAGAATATTCTTATATAGACATATTGGTTGTCACAAAGCAAAACAAATGTGTACGAAATGTATCCCAATATGGGACTTAAAGAATTAGGTTGTACAGCAAATCAGGTTTTCATCTATCAATGAGAATCAATAAAATGGACCAATCTTCTAGTGTGAATTCTTGAAAAGTTAGATATCAACTTTCCAAAGGCCCTGAGGGAATATGTTCTTTGAATTATATAATACCCTACCTAATCTATTACAAAACACAATATTAAAGGCATGAAAAGAGACCAAATTATATGATTGCTTTTATAAAATATTGATGAGTATATTTTATAAATATCGATAAGTAAATTTTTTGTGAAAATCTGATGTATACATTTATGGTTTCTCATAATAAATTTTTTGTATTTAAAATTAATGTACATTTAAAAAATGTAGTTATGCAAATCAACAGGTATTAAATTTTGTGGCACTTCCTTTGGCTTAATTTTTACTCCCCAAGAAATGATTGTTTTGGTCTACTTGATGGATATTCTCTCAGGGAAGTGGAACATCCTGTCTATGCAGCCAGCCCTGTTTATTGCTTTTTTTTTTGGTAGTTTTCACTGGGAATTATCTAAATTATATATTTTAAAT
>NW_012118487.1:15556634-15582704 GCF_000951035.1 Colobus angolensis palliatus
AAAAAAAAAAAAAAAGATTTGGGGCTGAGATGATGGCGTTTTCTAAATATACAATCATGTAATTTGCAAACTGAGACAATTTGACATCCTCTCTTCCTATTTGAATGCCCTTTCTTTCTTTCTCTTGCCTGATTGCCCAGGCCAGAACTTCCAATACTATGTTGAATAGGAGTGGTGAAAGAGGGCATCCTTGTCTTGTGCCGGTTTTCAAAGGGAATGCTTCCAGCTTTTGCCCCTTCAGTATGATACTGGCTGTGGGTTTGTTATAAATAGCTCTTATTATTTGGAGATATGTTATTGAGAGTTTTTCGCATGAAGGGATGTTGAATTTTATCAAAGGCCTTTTCTGCATCTATTGAGATAATCATGTGATTTTTTTAATTGGCTCTATTTATGTGATAGATTATGTTTATTGATTTGAGTATGTTGAACCAACTTTGCATCCCAGGGATGAAGCCGAATTGATCGTTCTGGATACACTTTTTGACGTGCTGCTGGATTTGGTTTACCAGTATTTCATTGAGGATTTTCACGTTGATGTTCATCAGGGATATTGGCCTGAAATTTTCTTTTTTTGTTGTATCTCTGCCAGGTTTTGGTATCAGGATGATGCTGGCCTCATAAAATGATTCAGGGAGGAGTCCCTCTCATGGATAGGAAGAAACAATATCATGAAAATGGCCATACTGCCAAAAGTAATTTATAGATTCAGTGCTAAACCCATCAAGCTACTATTGACTTTCTTCACAGAATTAGAAAAAACTACTTTAAATTTCTAATGGAACAACAATAACAAATAAAGAAAAAAACAAAGAAAAGCCCATATAGCCAAAACAATCCTAAGCAAAAAGAGCAAAGCTGGAGGCTTCAAAGTGTACTATACTATACAAACTGTACTACATATACCTGACTTCAAACTATACTACAAGGCTACAGTAATCAAAACAGCCTGGTGCTGGTACCAAAACAGATATGTAGACCAATGGAACACAACAGAGGCCTCAGAAGTAATGCCACACATCTACAACCATCTGACCTTTGACAAACCTGACAAAAACAAGAAATGGGGAAAGGATTCCCTATTGAATAAATGGTGTTGAGAAAACTGGCTAGCCATATGCAGAAAACTGAAACTGGACCCCTTCCTTACACCTTCTACAAAAACTAACTCAAGATCAATTAAAGACTTAAATGTGAGGCCTAAAACCGTAAAAACCCTAGAAGAAAACCTAGGCAATACCATTCAGGACATAGGCATGGGCAAAGACTTCATGACTAACACACCAAAAGCAATGGCAACAAAAGCCAAAATTGACCAATGGTATCTAATTAAACTAAAGAGCTTCTGCACAGCAAAAGAAACTACCATCAGAGTGAACAGGCAACCTACAGAATGGGAGAAAATTTTTGCAATCTATCCATCTGAGAAAGGGCTAACATCCAGAATCTACAAGGAACTTAAACAAATTTACAAGATAAAAACAACCAACTCCATCAAAACATGGGCGAAGGATATGAACAGACATTTTTCAAAAGAAAACATTAATGTGGCCAACAAATGTATGAAAAAAAGCTTATCATCATTGATCATTAGAGAAATGCAAATAAAAGCCACAATGAGATACCATCTCACTCCAGTTTTAATGACGATCATTAAAAAGTCAGGAAACAACAGATGCTGGAGAGGATATGGAGATATAGGAACGCTTTAACACTGTTGGTGGGAGTGTAAATTACTTCAACCATTGCAGAAGATGGTGTGGCGATTCCTCAAGGATCTAGAACTAGAAATACCATTTGACCTAGCAATCCCATTACTGGGTGTATACCCAAAGGATTATAAATCATTCTACTATAAAGACACATACACATGTATGTTTATTGCAGTACTGTTCACAATAGCAAAGACTTGGAACCAACCCAAATGCCCATCAGTGATAGACTGGATAAAGAAAATTGTGGCCCATATACACCATGGAATACTATGCAGTCATACAAAAGGATGAATTCATGTTTCTTGCAGAGTGTTGGTTGAAGCTGGAAACCATCATTCTCAGCAAACACACACAGGAATAGAAAACCAAACAATACATGTTCTCAGTCATAAGTGGGAGTTGAACAATGAGAACACATGGACACAGGCAGGAAAACATCACACACCGGGGCCTGTCGGGTGTTGAGGGACTAGGCAAGAGAGAGCATTAGGAGAAAACCTAATGCAGATTACGGGTTGATGGGTGCAGCAAACCACCATGTAACAAACCTGCATGTTCTGCACATGTATCCCAGAACTTAAAGTATAATAATAATTTTAAAAAAAAGAAAATAGAACTCAAACAGCAAGTTGTTTAATGCTTATGATATATCTGTCAGGCACTGTTCAAACAGTTATTATCTTTAATTCTTTTAAGAATTTTATAAGTTAGGTCCTGCTTTTCTCATTAGCAGATGAGAAAATCAAGGCTTGGAACCAAATGCACAGTGCTAATAAGTCACAGTGCCAGGTTAAGTCTTTTTGCTCCAAAGCCCATTCACTTTCCATTACACCATGTAACATCTCAATAGAAATCATTTTTTTTAAAAAATCAGCCTCAAGTTATTTTTAGTACTAACGTAGTCATTGATATCATTGAATGACATATTCACGATGGCTTCAAAGGGTAACCTTGAAGAACACACAAATGAACTATGAAAGTCATATGACAGAAGTTACATTTTCTTCATGATTAGCGTGCCTACTTAGTATGTATAAATATACATACATACTAAGTAAACATATATATTTACTATTAGTTCAGTTTTATATGAATATAAAAATATTTATGTATGGTTGAGAATATAAAATGATATCTATTTGTATTCTTTCTTTGCTTAATGGAGCTGGTAGACAAGATAAGTGAACAGTAATCAAATGTGTCATTCAACTAAGAAAGACAAGTAAATATTCTCATTCTGTTCAAATAATGTGCTGCCACTGTGAAAGAAGAGAAAGAAACAGCTGTGAGTTTGTGGGGGATAAAATAATTTTGTAAAATATCTAGATAAACTCTTATAATGTTTCTCCAAAATGGGTTAAATCATTTCTTCTATCTGGAAGTAATATCAATTCATTATCGAAGGAACATTTTAAAGATGTTCCAATGTGATTTTCTTTTTTATCATTATTCAATTACTTCACTATGTCACTACACATCCCAGTAACTGAATTTTTATTAAATGTTCATTAAATGTTATTAAATGTTATTAAATGTTCATTAAATGTTATTAAATGTTATTAAATGTTTATTAAATGTTCATTGCAAAGTGGCATATTTGCTTAAGAATTACCAAAACAATATAAATAAAGTTATATCCTATTAGACAAAAAGCAAACTTCTCAGACCATGTGTGGATTGTGATTTTCATTTTTACTAATTCTCCTTCTATATGCTGATGACTTCCCTCTTGTTGCCTTAGGAACTACTCCCAAACAACAGAGGTGGGAAAATAAAAGCTGAATTCTAACCTGGGGAGTCTGGATCATATATTGACTTTAGAAGTTGCTAAATAATTGCACGTAAGATTTTACCTAGAACTTTCAGATTGAGATCACAAATAGAAATATATCATCAACTCATCAGTAGGATATTAAAATACACAAGAAAATATATACTTAATAAGCTATATAGAGATTAGTAAAACAGGAGCAGACAGTAAAAGAAAGAAGAGCTCCAACTAGGTTTCATAACAACATGAAAATGGCTACTTTTTTATTTCTATTTTTTAGAGACAGGGTCTTGCTTTGCTGCCCAGGCTAGAGTGCCATGGTACAATGGTAGCTTATTGTAACCTCTAACTTGTGAGCTCCAGCAATCCTCCTCCCTCAGCCTGCACAGTAGCTAGAACTACAGGTGTGCACCACCATGCCCATCTAATTTTCAGTTTTTTGTTGAGACAGAGTCTCACTATGTTGTCCAGGCTGGTCTCAAACTCCTTACCTCAAGCAATTCTCCTGTCTTGGCCTCTAAAGCACTGAGATTAGAGGCAGGAACCATCATGGTTCTTTACTGTCCCCAAATGGCTACATTCTATTATCTGCTTTCCTTTCATAGTATTAAAAGTATTCACTTATTTTTCAAATAATCCATTTTCTAAGTACACTGGATATAAAGGTTATTTTCATTTCTAATTATTCAATAAATATGCTGAATACACTCTATTTGTCCTTTCGAGTATGCTGCGTACTCTATTAATTGATTTGAGTTTCATAGTTGCTATTTTTAAAAGTCAATCCATCATTTATTCATATTGATTTTTATATCATCTGTAATTATTCAACTATATAGATTTTTATATCACCTGTAATTTTTATCCTAAACTGTATATGTGAAAGAAACACACAGAGGGAAAGAAAGTGGGACAAGAGAAACAGCACATAAAGTAAAAAGAGAATAAATTCTAAGATTACGGTTAAAGCAATAGAAAATTGCAAGATAGAAAACATAAAAGAGGTAGAAAACAAAAAGTACCCATATAAAATGTATAACCACTGAAAAAACATTTTGAAAAATGCTTGAAATGCTTAAGAATCTTCAATGAGTCTTTGTTGCACATAGCATAATGCCAAAATTCTTAGCACTGTTAATATCCTTCATGCCTAGCCACAAATTCTTCCCTAAAATCACTTATGGTTCAGCTGGAATACTGAACCATACTGGAATACTGGAAACTGGAATACTTGTAATCTGAACATAAAACTCATTTTTTAAAAATTTGACTCATCACTCGTTTTGTTCCTTTTGCCTCCCTTTTCTCCATCTCACAATCACACAAATCCTTTATGTGCTTCCTCAAACGCTAACCTCTCTATTAAAACATCTAGTTTGGGCTGGGCACTGTGGCTCATGCCTATAATCACAGCACTTTGGGAAGCCAAGGTGGGCGGATCACCGGAGGTCAGGAGTTTGAGACTAGTCTGATCAACATGCTGAAACCCTGACTCTACTAAAAATACAAAACAATTAGCCAGGTATGGTGGTGCATACCTGTAGTCCCAGCTACTTGGGAGGCTGAGGCAGGAGAATCGCTTGAACCCCAGAGGTGGAGATTGCAGTGAGTAAAAATAATGCCACTGTACTGCAGCCTGGGTGACAGAGTGATACTCAGTCTCAAAAAAAAAAAAACTTGTAACTTATTTGTCTCTCTATTACTTTGCACTTCAATGCCAATTTGCATTCTCTTAGGTTATATGCTGTGAATGTTAAGTATATGCAAATATCTGCAGTGCCTGTTAAGTGTTAACAAAATATATGCAGTATTTGTGTACATACCAACTATTGAATCTAAATATATGCAATATTTATATATGTGTCATCCAAATATATATGCAATATTTGTGTACATATCATATGTATTTGTGCAATATCTAATACCGCATATATTTTGCATATTGATTATTTTGTATACATATCATCTTTCTCGAAGTATGTTTCCCAGTGTGCAAGAACTCTGTCTCCTTAATTTAAGACTTCCGTAGAAAATGCAGGGATCCATACATGTTTCGGAAACTTAGTTGTTTTATGATTATGCAATGTATCTATGTAAACTCCATGCAATAAAATATGAAGTAGTAGTGCTTTGAGTAACATCTTATCTTTCTTTTTATCAAGAGTTATTAAATTGGCAGGACTACTCCACCAATAAATTTATTTTCATATTTTTCTATAGTTGATATATAGGATATATGTTATTCTAAATGTCACATCAAGTAATTTTGGAAAGCAGAGGGAGAAAAAAGCACAGGGTGCCCAGTGAAGCCAGAATCATGCAGTGCACATCAAGGATTTTCATATCTTCTAAAACAACAACAACAAAAAAAGGGAAAAATGAAAAGAAAAAGATCTGTACTTCACTAAGGCAGGCCCATTTCAGTAAATGACACCACTATACATAGATTGTTCAAAGAAAGAAACTGAGAATAAACACTTCTCTTTTTTTCACCTCACATTTTCTTCATAGCATAGTACCTTCTGATTATTCTAAATCCAAAGCTGTCTCCAATCCGTCCACTTTTCTCCATCTCTACTGCTGCAATCAGAGTTCAAGCTACCATTTTTTCTCAGTGGATAACTTAGCAGTCTCTTAGCTGATCTCAAGTGTCATCTCTAAAAACTTTCAATCCATTTTCTATGTTTCAGCTAGAATGATCTTTTTAAAGCCAGGGGAAAAAAAGAACCAAGTTATTTTCCTGCTTAAAATCCTTCAATGACTTGCACTTGAAATAAAATCCAATTACAAGTCCCCGACTATCTTTTCACCTCCTCTTCACTGGCACCCCTCATCTCTGCCACACTCTGCGCCCCCTCCCTGGCTCTGTACCTTGCTTACTGTGTTTTAGACACACAGGCCATTTTCCATTGCTAGGGTGAACAAGCTTTGCTTTTCCTGTTGCTGCTTCTGACTCAAATACCCTATGACGTCTTTTCCCTACCATCCCTGAAAAAGACATGCTATGAAATGGCTACATTCTAATACTTACTTTTTTAAACTATTTAAATTCTTTACTTCTTCCGATAATCACCCAGTTCACTGGTTATAAATAGCTCCATTTCCAATTAGCCAAGAAATACAGCAAATGACTCTCTTGTTCATTTTCTTTCCAGTGTGTTACACTTCCTATTAATTTATTTCAGAGAGATTCATAGCCACTATTTTTAAAGCTCATATGTCTCTTATGTGATACGGGAGGTTCGCCCATGCAGAAGGTTGCTCCACGGAGTGGCTGTGGGGTGCAGAAATGCACTCTGTGCACTGTGTGCCTCAACAAGCTGCACACTCTGGTCTAGGGCTGCATTTTCCCAGAGGAATTCACATGCTCATGCAAATTCACAGGAAGGCTCTTGATGGACGAATAGCAGAGCCCTCCTCCCCCAGTGCCCTGCCAGGACAGAGTTTATTCCCATGACTGGATATATGCCATCATTTAAGACTCACCTTAAAAGTCAGTTCTTCAGAGAGTACTTCCTGGGAGGACTCTGAGGATAAAAACTGAAACATGTGTTGCCCCTGATAATGTGCTGTAGCAGTCACAGGTTTTGCAATCAGTTTCAGTTTTGGACATCTCTTTGAATTTACTAAAATTGTAATATCTTCTACCTTAAGAATAGTGTCTTACAGGGAACAAATGACATCAAATGGCCACAGTCTTCCCCATCTCTCCTCTCACCTCAGCCCATCATCAAAGAAGCTGCTATGATCTGGACTAAAGCCTTTCCCCCCTGTTGGATAAGAACTTGACCTCCAGTTAACACTTCACCTTATCCTCCCAGAAACCAGACACAAACTGCACCATTAAATATGTCAGTGTTCAACATTGCTTATTAAAAACAATATTTAAAAAGACCACGGATTAGTAAATTGCATTTAGACTCAGGAATATCCGTAAATGGGTAGTCAGACAGGGTAGTCAGTCAAATGGGTCCGGCCTGCCTGAAGCTGGCAGCTTCTGTAACTCTGCATGTTCTTTGTGAAGGTGTTGACTCCAAGATGTGTTAGTTTGCTTGCTCTGCTGTAAGAAAGTACTATAATTCATTTTCTCACAGCGCTGGAGGCCAGAAGTCTGAGATCATGATGTTGACAAGGTTGTTTCTGCTCAAGCCTCTGTCCTTGGCATCTAGACAGCTGTCTTCTCCTCCACATGTTTTCACATGGTCTTTGTGTGTGTGTGTGTGTGTGTGTGTGTGTGTGTGTGTGCTAATCTCTTCTTTAAACATGCTAGTCATAGCTGGGTGCGGCGGCTCACGCCTGTAATCCCGGCACTTCGGGAGGCTGAGGCCGGCAGATCACCTGAGGTCAGGAGCTCAAGACCAGCCTGGCCAACATAGTGAAACCTCATCTCTACTAAAAATACAAAATGAGCCGGGCACAGTGGCGCACGCCTGTAGTCCCAGCTACCTGAGAGGCTGCGGCAGGAGAATTGCTGGAACCCAGGAGGCAGAGGTTGCACTGAGCCGAGACTGCACCACTGTACTCCAGCCCAGGCGACAGAGCGAGACTCTGTCTCAAAAACAAAACGAACCAAAAACAGAAAACAAAACAAAACAAAAAACAATGCTAGTCATATTGAATTAGGGTCGATCCACATGACCTCCCCCACCTTAATTACTCTTTAAAGGCACTATCTACAAATACAGTCACATTCTGAGGTACTGGAGATTCTGAGGTCTTCACCATATAAGTTTTGAGGATACAGCTCTGCCCATAAAACCAGACCTACAGACATACTGGCTGCTTTGAGATGTGAGGCTTCTAAGCCAGCATATCTGATATCACCCAATGTGAGTGTTGCTTCTGAGCTGGGCTACATGGATGGCTACAAAACTTTTGGAGCTGAGCAGGAACTTCCAATACTGTCCTGTTCAGAAGTTTTGTTTCCTGTCCTGTATCTTTTTTGGTTTGAGAAAGTATCTCACTTTGACACTCAGGCTGGAGGGCGTTGGCATAACCTCAGCTCACCACAACCTGTGCATTCCAGGCTCAGGTGATCCTCTCACCTCAGCCTACCACATAGCTGGGACCACAGACACGTGCCACCACCTGGCTAATTTTTTTTTTTTTTGTATTTTTCGTAGAGACGAAGTCTCACCATGTTGCCCGGGCTGCTCTTGAAACTCCTGAGCTCAACCGATCCCCCTGCCTCAGCCTCCCAAAGTGCTGGAATTATAGGCGTGAGCCACAGCACCCAGCCTACCGTCCTACATCTTTTTAGTTGACTGGTGCCTAGCAGTGTTGTTCACGAAATACCTTCCATTAGAACTGTTATGTTCTTCAAGTCATTAAGAGGAACTTAACAACCTGTATGTACTCACACATTAGCCTTCCTG
This sequence comes from Colobus angolensis palliatus, assembly GCF_000951035.1. Taxonomy (NCBI): domain Eukaryota; kingdom Metazoa; phylum Chordata; class Mammalia; order Primates; family Cercopithecidae; genus Colobus; species Colobus angolensis. Next base: position 15,565,496 of record NW_012118487.1, read on the forward strand.
AAAACATTCTCCCTCCCAGTTTATGTCACATGAAATTATATTTTTATGATACTATTTAATTCCTGCAATGGTCACTAAAATGTGGGCTACCATTTTATATAACTTCTATTCTTATTAGGATATTATAGGTTCTTAAAGCAGAATGAAAAAAAAAAATCATTCATGTGAACATTCAGCCATAACCTGCACTTTGAAAATTTGAGGTTATGCTTCTTCTGTGAGGTTAAAACTCTGAAAAATCTGAAGTCTTAACACTGACTTTGATCTTTACGGCAACAATATACTTTGGCTATGAGTTGTTGTTTTGGTTATCATTTCCTTTAATTCATCTTTACCACATAAACACCAAGTTAATTGTTTTATATCTTAACAAATGATGAGAGATAAACTGAGGCAAGGCCTGGTACTAATGTAGTGTTGTTGCTTTTCATTATTTGACGATAAGAAAAAGGAAAAGAATCTGAAGAATAACAGAGTAGAAAAGTTATTTAATAATCACCACACACATATGTAAAATATAGTTTAACTGGTAGCCAGAAATACCTCATTTTCAGTGCATGTACTAGTCCATTTCCATACTGCTATAAACAATTTCCCAGCAGGGCGTGGTGTCTCATGCCTGTAATCCCAGCAATTTGGGAGGCCAACGTGGACGGATCATTACAGGCTCATGCCTATAATCCCAGCAATTTGGGAGGGCCAACGTGGACAGATCCTGACTTGAGGTCAGGAGTTCAAGACCAGCCTGGCCAACATGGTGCAACCCTCTCTGTACAAAAAATAGAAAAATTAGCTGGGCTTGATGGAATGCTGGTAGTCCCAGCTACTCTCGAGGTTGAGGCACCAGGATTGCTTGAACTCGGATAGCGGAGGAGGTTACAGTGAGCAGAGATCACATCACAGCTCTCTGGAGTCAGTGACAGAGCAAGACTCTGTCTGGAAAAAAAAAAAAGAGAGAGAGACTTCCAGGGACTGGGTAATTCATAAAGGCAAGAGGTTTAAATGACTCACAGTTCCATATTGCTTGGGAAGACTTATGAAACTTACAACCATGGCAAAAGCTGAAGGGGAGATAGGCAACACCTTCACAAGGTGGCAGGAAAGAAGATGACCGAAGGAGGCACTGTTAAAAACTTATAAAGCCATCAGATCTCATGAGAACTCACTCACTATCATGAGAACAGCATGGGGAAACTGCCCCCATGATCCAATTACCTTCATCTGATCACTTCCTTGACATGTGGGGATTATTACAATTCAAGATGAAATTTTGGGTGGAGACAGAGCCAAACCATACCAGTGAAGTTATGTTAGGCAGACAGAGTAACTAGAGGTATGAATGCAGGCATGGGAGCTGCCAACTTAGGCTGTGGAATGTGGGGGAAGAGGTGCAGATGAAGGAGGCTGACTTCCTGCGTTCCAAGTCCTGCTTTGTCATTCACAGTAATGTGATATTGGTTGAGGTACTTATCAACTCCAACTCTCAGTTCTCCTTTCCGTCAAATGAAGACAATAGAACAAAGAGTTGTTGTGATGACCAAATAATATAATGCCTACAAAGCAATTCCTCAGATTCCTTAAATATAGTCATTATTCCTACCATGACTTCTGAAATTAAACCTCGGAGAAGCTTGTGATTATTATCAGAGAGGGGGTTGTAGTACAAAATTACACACTCTGTGTTTTAGTATCTCTTAAATTAATGGACATTTCTCTTTCACAGATCAATTGCCCTTTCTAGCCCCAATATTTACTTACATCACGATAACTAAAATCTTAGTTGGATTTTGGTGATGAGATTGCCATATGAGTTGTATATGTATTAGTCAAAATGACTAATATCTGCTTAGGTACCTTTCTATCCTGAAATATTATCAAGGCCTTAAAAAAGAAAAAAAAACCCAAAAGTGAAACCTAAGGCTCTGTTCTATCTTCCAACATCAAACACAAAGTATTAAAAAAAGAGAAGTCAGAGTTATTGCAATATATCAAAGAAAGTGTCAAACTATATCACTATGACATTTATTTTTATATAGTTGAAGCATCCTACCCAAAAGATTAGGCTTCTATCATTAACCACAGATTATAGAAATGAAAGAAACCTTAGAAGTTGTCTAAAATAACTTTTCAGCTGTGGCAGGAATCTCTTTAAACATCACAAATAGGTGAAGCCTCTGGTTGAATATCTCTCGTAATAGTGCTCTTCTTCCTCCAGCTAACCTTAGACTGGGGCTCTCAGACTGGGAGAATGTTCTCTCTTATGGCAAATCCCAGCTTCTTGGGTCTTTTGAATCCAATCCCATTGCTTACTTCTTCAGTCCTACATGACAAGTCAACTACTTCTTCCCATTTACTTATCCTCCAAGTATTAGGTTCAAGCTGGGACTAGGAATAACATACCAAGATAACACTGACACAATTCCAAAACATAAACTAACTTAAAAGAGGAATATTTCCACTGATTTCTGAAGTTTATGCATTCTATTTGCTAAATTGTTATTCTCAAATAATACTTCAGAAGAGATCTGATCACTTCATGGCATTTTGGGGTATGATATACTATCATATCCTTAGTACAAAAGTACAGTTTTACACATGTTTAAAAACATCACAAAAGTTACACGACATCGAAAATATTTGTAGGCATAACTAGGTTTACTACTGTTGCAGCTGATATGTCTCTTTTTATGTTTTGGCCTGTAACCGACAAAGCAAAAGTGAAGAGGCATCCTCATCTTCTTGACCATCACCATCATCACTACCATCATCACCATCATCACTATTATATCACCATCACTGTTACCATCACCACCATCACCAGCTTCATCAACATGACCATCACCAGCATCACCATTGTTACCACCACCTCCACCATCATCATTATCATATCACCATCAACATTACCATCATCACCATCACCATCCTCACCAGCATTACCAACACTAGCATCACCATTGTTATGACTACCAGAACCACCATTATCATCATCTGCATGTGGATATTTAGTCTCAAGTGTCTATATGCCAATATATATATAAAGGGAACACCTAAATAAATTTTTAAAACTTTAGGCTGAGGCAGGAGAATCTCTTGAACTTGGGAGGTGGAGGTTGCAGTGAGCTGAGATTGCACCACTGCACTCCAGCCTGGCAACAGAGGGAGACTCCATCTCAGAAAAACAAAACAAAACAAAACAAACAAACAAAAAACTTTAGTAAGACCATCTTGATATTTGGAGCTTTTAGTCTTTTTAATACATTTTCAAATGGTCCCTGGAATCTTTTCATGGATTTCACCAAATTAAAAATAAGGCTCAGAGGCTTAAAACTAATTAGGGTTGGCTTGTATATTGCAGATACTTTCCAGACGGTTGCTAATAGTGTTCTCATCAAATGTGAAAAAACATATTTCAGAAAGTATAAGGAGGTATTTACTGAAAAAATACCAAAAAAACAGAATCATTGGATTTAGCCTCAAAAATGTTTCTTATTTCATATTTTATATCATGACAGCAACTTGAAAAACTTACTAAAAATAAATAGAATTTTTGCTCCATTTGCAAGCCACATATGGTCATATATAGTTATTTCTATATTTGATAATAATTTTATTACCAAACTGTATTCTTCATATTTACATCGATTTTATCATAGATTTTATAATGACTCATTACAATTACCTCTTTGCTCTAAGCAGATAAGCAACAACTTTCACTAAATTTTGTTTTAACTAAGACTTCTTTTGGTTGGAGTGTGCTATACATGACACAACATTTTTGCGCATATGCATAGCATCTTCTAAATTGTTATTTATGCCTTTGGTACTCAGAAGTCTTGTCCTCCTGGTTAAACCTCATTCAAGACCACCAACAGCTAATGGGTCTCCGTACCTAAAAATAGTCTTTCTTAATGAATTCTGCACATAGAATCAACTAAGAAGATCTTTAAAAATATCATTGCACTACTCCCCCAAATTCTGATTTAATATATTTGTAATGGAGACTATGTACCAGGAGGTTTTAAAAGTTCTCAGCCAGAATTGAGAACAACTTATGTAATCCTTTGAAGATTTACTTTAGAGACAAGAAAAATGAGGCTCAATGAGATGGAATATCTTTCCCTGGGACACACACTACTGGTAGAGCCATGTCTGGAACCCCAGAGTTCTGATTCCTAATCCTATGCTCTGTTCAGAATGGCTTGTCCCCTTCTCTAACATGGGGAAGTAAATACAGAGACCCAGTGTACTACAATCAAACATCTAACAAACCATGATAGAGGCATGAATTTCATAAATTGAGGTAATTCACCTTATTTGTATTCAAATGTAAACAAATTAATGTGGATTATGAACAAATTAAATAAATGTGAACATGTTTGAAATAACACACCATCTTGGAGACAAAGAAAGATATAAACAGGCAATTGGTTTGTAAAAGCTCAGATTTTAAGGAAGATCAACATCAATACTTGCTTTGTAGGACACAACGAAAATACTGGCAGGAAGGTGAATCTGATTATATCAAAATTGATGTATATTGATATTACAAATTATTTACTCTGACCTTTATTTCAGATCAGATGATTTGGCTTCTTCTTCTTATGTGTTTGGTTACCAAGCTCTAATTGCTAGGAGAATATTATTTATTGATGGGAGAATATATTTAATCATTTAATTTTTTTTGTTTGTTTTTTGAGCCAGAGTCTTGCTCTGTCACCCAGGCTGGAGTGCAGTGATGTGATCTCGGCTCACTGCAACCTCCACCTCCTGGGTTCAAGTGATTCTCCTGCCTCAGCCTCTGGAGTAGCTGGGATTACAGGCATGCGCTACCACGCCTGGCTAATTATTGTATTTTTTTAGTAGAGACAGGGTTTCACCATGTTGCTCAGGCTGGTCTCAAATCTTCTGACCTCGTGATCCACCCACCTCGGCCTCCCAAAGTGTTGGGATTACAGGCGTGAGCCACCATGCCTGGCCAATAATGTCATATAGAATTTTTAAAGGTAATTTTCACCTTTTACCATAATCCTCTATTTCCATGCTCAAGCCGTATTATGAACACAATATTTGTATTTATAAGGAAAGTGTATTCTGGGTCTTTTATGATGACATGAGACTGTTTATTTTCTTTATCTTATTCTAGTTTGTGAATTTTTAACAGAATTTATTTTTTTAATGCAGTGTGTTCTTGTTTGTATACATGCTATTTTTTTTTTCATTTCTCTTTCTCTCAAGCTTTATGTTATTCTTGGATCCCACTGATCTACTTGAAGTTGCGTGTAACACACTGATCACTCCTATGAAGCAGCATGTGCTCGTTAGCAAGAAGAAAACTAGCGGAGTATGTCTGTATTGGTACCATTTTTCTTGACAATGATTTATTTTCGTAAGAGATTCAAATATTAGTATCATTAGAAGATGATGTTTAAGTACGTGTGACCATGGGTATTTGAATTTTTTTTAGACATGAATATCACAGTTGATACCCCTGACATACTTTCAGGCACCAGGATTCCAATTCCCATTCATATATACATCTCATAAAATAGTAAAACAGTTTACAATTATGTTTGTAAAGGAAATATATTTGCATTTTTAACTTGTCATATGGGTCATTCTCTCATTCGCAAAATTACATAGTAAGTGATTGAATGTGTTTCTCTCCCAAAGACACTGATAGGTCTTTTAAGAACAGCTATGATGTGGTGGGAAAAGAAGAGGAGTTTGAATTAAAATAAAATAGCTGGTTTCTGCTTCAAGTCTACTTCTTATTAACTGTGTGGCAACGGACAATTAACTTTCTACTTCTCTGAGTTTCAGTTTCCACTTTAATAAAGTTGCAAGAGCTATTCCTTGATGATAGATTTATCTATCATCTCATAGTATCATAATTGGTTGCTGGGGGAATTAACTGAGAGAAAGTATATAAAATATACAGTGGCCAGTAAAATCCAATACAAATTAAGCATAAAATAAAGATGGCACAATCAATGAAGAGATAATCAAAGGTTACAGAAAAATTTAGAAACACAAATCATTATGCCTTAAAATGTTAAAGTTGTTTGGAACTGTATTTTGAAAATCTCTGAAGACATACAGTCCAGATTTTCCTTAACGTCTTTGGAATTGTCTTTGGCCGTAAGAGCTACAGACTCTGCAGAGGTTGATATGGTGAGCACTTGAATATTAATGAACTCTCTACATGAAGCTCAATATAAGTCATGTTCCTTGATGACCTATCAATATAAACTAGAGCATATATATTTCATTTTTTTCCTGGAAGATGCATTCTGGAAGAGCCTAACTAATAATATAGCTAACATTTGCATAACACGCTACAGTTTACAGAACAATTATACAGTAATTATGAGAAGAATGAAAACTCAATCATTTGGAAACCTATAAATATTTCTAGCCATTTCTCCAAGTACTTAAACAGAATTTGATTGTTGGGACATGTAACTGAAAATAGAAATACCTAGCTCATCTATGTTACAGGGTACTGAGGATCAAACAAGAAAAAACTTATTATTACTATAGTAACAAGGGTAAGGTAATACTCCATATTTGTATTAAATTCTAGCTTTTGATAGTAACTAGAAAAGGTAACTAATAAAGTACATTAAAATCTTCATTTAAAAAGCATAATATTCAATTTCAGATGGTTTTTACTTTCTGAATTATGAACACTTTAAAAAAAAATCCGTAAAATACATCCTAATGAAAATGTACAGTTATTTCTATTTATCTTAAGTATGACTATATCTGAAATTTAGTCCTATAAATATTTTGATTAAATGTATGAGCAAATAATTGTAGAGATGGGAAAATCTAAATAGTGGATTACCCCATTAACTTTATTTTTATCATTCATCATATCTCATAGCTCAAAGTGGTCTGTTTCTTGTTTGAAACAGAAATTCAACAGCAATGAACACAAGTAAAAATATTTTTATACCTCTCAAGAGTAGTCAGTCCCATTTGAAAAGTTATTCGTTGGCCATATGGTCATCATCTTGTTTTATGCTCCAGATAATCAACTCCCTGTTGATCCTTCATTATCACTAGATCCTCTCGTAAACTTCCATTCCCTGAAGTTCCTTATGCTGTGTAAAGTTAAATTCTACAAGCAATTTCAATGAGTGAAATTCTCTCTAATAATTAATATGAGATCAGGCATAGATATGTGATTTTTGTAACTGAAAAAAATTACTGATATATTTTCTAATTTATACCCTGTTTTTTAAATAGACACGTGTAACTGTGTCTGTTTGTTTTTGTGTTGTTTGCCTTTAACCAAAGATCTTTGGAATTTTTTTAAATGAGCAATTTCCATTGAGGCTTACCTTTCTGAATTTATAGCTACAGATGGCTCTCAACAGATGCTGGTTGGCCTGGAAGATTTTGTTTGATTGATTTTCAAAGTTTAGTGTAAAGAAACCTTTCCTTTCTATGATGTGTACATAATAAATACATGACTATACTTCCTAGAAATATACAAGCAACTAATGTGTTACGCAAAGTGTTGAAGACTTGTAGGGAAGTAAGAAACTTTAGGTTACTTTGAAGAAATCATTTCTGAGAAAAGGAACTATAATTCAAGCTTTGTTAAATACCATTTGCTTGTTTTTTTAGAACCTTATCTAGCATAGATTACTTTTATTTACCTATTATCTACACAGTAGGATGAAGGTAAACTTTGATTTACAGAGTTATCTATGTTTGTACAGTATATCATAAAAATAATGGAAAGAATCACAGATTAAAGTAATAAACCATAGTTGCTATGTATATCTAAAAATGAGGCATTCGGAATATGAAAATCTGGTAAATGTTAATTGACTTTGTTGCACCTAAGGCTAGAGAGAACAGAGTGATTTCTAAAAAGTTAAGAAATTTTGAGAAACATTTCTTATAATTATATGAAGTTATAAATTTATTTGAATAGCTCCAAATAAATAATCCTGCAATTTATATGAAATCTACAATGTTAGTAAAGTCAGACCTGTGCAGATAGTTCACCAGGGCAAGGTGGGAAATGTACATAAAACTTTCACCAGGACACTTTTAGTAGAAGTGATTTATCTGACTCTGAGCTGCCAGACATGTCTTCTAAATGGCATGACTACTTTATTCTCCATGGTCACCTATCACAGTATTGCACAAAATACAGTGTTCAACATTGATTATCTTTAATGTGTCCCTGTATATAGAGTTTTGTCTAGAGCCCGCAGAATTTAAACATGGTCATGCTTAATTACTCAGCATAGCTTAAAAATCCACTCTTGACATCTCAATATTTACTAATTCTTTTTGTAGGATTATGTCAAAATATCCTGAAAAGCTGATGTACTTGATTACTTGTTAGCCACTGCTTTTAAACACCTTAAATGAAAAGAAAAACAGCCGGAAAATATATTCAAATCAGAATGCAAAATTATCTATAGCCACAAGATCTTTCTAAACTAATCTTTCTGCCTTCTGATCTTGTTTGAAACCTGACATTTTGACGTTTTTCTCTCTCTGCAGCTATTTTTCTCTTTTTCCTAGTGAATGACCATGTTTGCAGGTTTCCTCATGACCCCCCAGACCACCGACATTCCTTTATTTTATAAATGAGTGAATAAATAAATAAATGTCCCCTCTTTTATTCTTTATTTAATAGTTTTTTCAGAGCAGAGATGTACCAGGAAGCAATGATACTGTAATATCCTCCTTATATTAATATTCTAGAAGTTTCTGGCATCCTATGAAGATCCATAGTTCTACTGTCACCCCATTATTGCTGATTTGATAGATAATACTGATTTCGCTTTAAGGAATAAGTCTTACCACTTGGCTCTTCAGTTTTGTCATCTTATCTCAAGCAATCCTTTCCCACTGTGTCCCTTCCTTCCATACCCAGAGTGGCATGCTAGATATTGTCACCATGGGGAGCTTCACAAATTCTAACACCACTCTCTAATCATAGTATAATACATTTTACTACAAAGCATTATTTTAAAATTATTAAGTAGAGTTACAAATATGTTTATATTTTCTCCCAACTATGGTATATATTCTCGTTAAGCTTCATTGAGGCTCTTATCCCTAGTGCCCATGAACCAACTTAATCAAGTTCTACTGTACCCTGTTTTCCCACTTCACTTTAACCACTTATCTATTATTTTAACTCCTTGAATTAGTCATGAGTTTTCTTGTATTCACAGATATTTACATACTATTTCTTTTTTCTAGAACATCTTTACCTCATTCTTTACTGACTTGTCACTACAAGTGCTACACAAATTCAAGCATAGCACTCTGATCATATTCTGGTATCCTTCCAACTCACGTGCTAAGCAATCACATTTTTCTATTCTTTAAAGTGATTCTTACCAGCTTCTATGGGGCATTCTACATCGCCCGTCGGTGTTGCATACTTTTACCAGTTAACACGTGCTCTTAGTTTCCCTTAATACTTATTATATCCTTTTCTTGAATCTTCTAAGATCTTGGATCTAACCTCCCTATTATATACTTTTCTTGACTCTTCTAAGATCTTGGATCAAACCTCCCTACCCTAATTCTCATTGAATGATGTTGCTTCATTCCATCAGCAAATTAGTCTCTCATTGTACTGCCAATGAGTATTTACCACCAACCACTGTTTATAATTGCCCTCTCTTTCTTTCCTCCACTAAAACAAACACAGCCTAAATATCTTTTGTATGTTTTTCCAACATATATTTTAATTTTGGAAAAATAACGCTGAAGTTTCAGAGATGAAGAGTCGTGATTCCTGTAACTTAATTCCAAGTGGATTAAGAAAAAATATACATACATTCATAAAGGTATTCACATATATGCATATCTATATAAATCAAATGTGGCAAAATGCAACCAATTGGTAAATATCTACAGTGGTTATATAAGAGACCATTGCTCTATGTTTTCATCTAGCCTCAATTTGAAGAATTTCAAACTAAAATTAAAAATAGAAAAAAACAGAAGCAGCATCCCTCTTTGTGACAAAAGCCTGGCTTTTCCTATTGTCTCTAAATGTTCCTTTACCAAAGATTCAAGGATGTCCCTCCATTGATTATTACAACTTGCACTTGCATTTAAACATACCTCTCAATACTAGATCCTTCCCCTCAAGGTTCAAATATGCATTAAGGCATTATATATACATGTGTGTGTTCGCCTGTATATATATACACGTGTGTATATATATGTATATACATATATATATAAAATCTCTGATACTTTGGACAAGCTCTAAAGCTTTTAAAAATACCACTCCCCAACCTATGTGCCCTCTGTTTCTTTATATATATGTATATACAGGCATACCTATTTATGACTATACATGTGTTTATAGTATATAAATTTATATATCCCTATAATAGGTATATATACATATATATGATGTTTGTATTAGTGTTTCTAATTCTCTTCAGGACCACATTTCTCTTAGCTGTGGCAGTTGCTAACACCACCCATTTTCTTTTCCGTTCTCTTCGTTTTTTTCGAATGCAACAAAACTTTTCTTGCTACATGGGCTGTCAAAGTTACCCTCATTTACCAGTTAACATGTGCTCTTAATTTCCTTCAATAACCATTATACACATTTCTTCACTATTTTAAGATCTTGTAAGGCCCACATTCGGCAAATCCAATGGACTTTTATGTGACTCCACAGCTGCATTCAATGCAACAGATGTGCTGAAACCTGTTTATGCTCCTGGGCTCTATGCTATCGCTCTCTGCTAATTTTTTTTCTTTCAGTCCTCTCAGATTATGACTTATCAGCATTTTTATTGATTTTCTTTTGGCTTACTATTATATCATAGGTACATTCATCCATGCCCATAACTTGGAATTTCATGCAGGAGTTAACAACATTCACTCTAATATCCCTAGTAACAGCCCTCCCCAAAAGGCCACACACACACACGCGTGTGCGCAACTGGCTATTGATGTATCTTTGAGCACATCTCACAAACATCTCCATGAAGAGAACATCTGTTATCCAAATCTTCCCCTCCTCCAGTAAATCATTTCTCCTTAAATAGTGCCTTTACTCATCCAGCTGCTAATAACTCACATTGAGGCATCTACTGTGACAACTCCAGTCCATCACAAAGGTCAATGGAGTTCATTTCTAACCTCTGTCCATCACTCCTGCCAGCTTCTTAGACCAATCACCATCATTTCTTACCTATACTTCTGCAAATCTCTTCACTGTCTCCTTGCATGTTGTCTTTCCTTCCTTCAATCCACTTTGCACACAAAAGCTAGGGAGATTTTATTTCAGTGCATGTGTGATTGTATTACTTCCTCCCTATCACCCTTCAGCGTCTGGCCTTTGACTTTGGGATAAAATCTAAAGTTCTTAACACACACTACATGATCCGGAGTGATTTTGACCTTGCTTAACAAAACTCCAGCCTTGTTCATTACACTCCAGGCACTGAAACTTCCTTTAAGTTCCTTCAATATGGGAAAGTTTTCAACCTAAAGGTCATAACATGCTGTTCTCTCTTTTTAGAAGATTCTCCTCTCTACACTTGACTCCTACTCATGCTTGAAATGTCAGCTTAAGCATCACATCCTCAGAGAAGACTACCTTGATCTTTCATCATGAATGAAACTTTTCTAGTATTATTCTCTGAGTATATTTTCTTCCACAGCATCTAACACGTCTTTGTAACTGTGTGTTTATTTGTATGATTATTTCTTTAATGTGTGCCTTTTTAGATATCTGCATGTCCTCAAAGAGCTTGGATAATAACCAGTTTGCTCACCATTAACCTTCCAGTGTCTAGATACAGTAGGTGCCAAGGATCATCTCATGCATTGTACCAGTTGTTCAGTGAAAAGAGTATCTCTTCAAGAGGGTGAATGATGGTTGAATTCCAGCATATGCACTGCTTGCAAGCACTGTTCCCTCATGTAGACTGTGTCTTCCCGGAGTTGCGCCTTAATCTAGCTTTCGCAAAGTTACCACATGGACAAAAGCTGGCCCTGATAGGTACTCAACAAATGGTGGCTAAATAAAGAATGAATTTGTATGGCAATTTCCAAAAATAACTGCTTTCTAACCTAAATCGGATTTTAAGAATCTTTTTGTTGTTGTTGTTTTAAAACAACGACTAGAATAGTTTACTGAGGTGATCAAATAATTTCAGTTGTATTCACATGGTCATTTATATTCCTGTTTTTTTTTATTATTTGTAGAAGTTTTAATAGTATATAAAGCTACATTCTTTGTCTGACTTAGAAATAATTCTATGTTTCATTACTTTTGCACAGAAAAAAAATTTCCATTGAAAAAAATTGCTCATAAAATAGTTAATTGCCCATTTGACACATTACCCCATCTACTCAAGTAATCTACTTAGCATGAATTAGACTTCATAAATTCTGTTATATAAATGGACCCTGTTTAACTTTGCCACTTGGTCTGGGCATCTGCTCATAAAATTCTGTTCATGATCATGAGAATAAGAGAAAGTTTCTGTTGGATCAGTGACTGTAAATTAAAAATACAGCTCATAATATATTCCTCACTACCAGATTGGCAGCATTTTTATATTTCAATAAAAGTACAGTAATACATCATCACTTAATATAGCATAAAACTACAGTTTGATATGGAAAAGTCAGGGAAAGGTTTGCTGGTGTTTTGTTTTGTTTTGTTTTGTTTTGTTTTTTTAATGAGAATAAAATCTGAGTAACCAGGGGAAAATTACGTACCGCAAGAAAGTAGTTCAGCACAAAGAGAAGGAGATTACATTTGCTTAACTTATATTTCAAAACCCAGATTTTTATTTTTGTTAGAAATTTCTTGAAAAAAAATCATGACACATAAATTGAGGGGCAGTACTGCCACATAAAGATATCAAATATTTGATAGTTATATGCCTTAGCAACAGATTTTTAATTGCCTAGGAAAGTGAACCTAGAGAGGGCCATCTGCTGGTGCTGATTACTTTCTCAGTAGAACCATGCACCTGAGGTGAATCAAATCTGGCCAACAGCATATTGAGGTCAATTTTAAATGAACTTCAGTTTTTCCTAGATGAACCTGAGGTTGCCACAAATGGCCAAGATCATTCCTCCATCTGTTTCTGGTGCAAGTTTGCTGTTCACTGTGGTTGGGACGCAACATGAATCATTTACTAGCAAAACATCACGCTGCAAAGGCCACAATATGCTCAATTAATTTAATGTACCTGAGGAGAAGAGCTAGCAAACATAGCTTAGGATCTGATAGCATGTTGATGCAACAATCTAACCATAAAAAATATTTAAAATCTTATGAGATATTTTTGGGATGATGAAACTAGATTTAGAAAATTTTTAGAAGATACCTTTGTAAAAGATGAAATGTAGGTTCTTCATACTAAAAATCAAAATCCATCTTTAAAATATTGTTCCTAGCAATAAAAGTATTTTGAATACAAATCAGCTATCTGATAATGGCACTTAAGAGTAAGGCTATGAGAATGGACATACTCTCTCCAATTGATTACAGGAAAACAAGTATCTTGAAGTAAATTGACTTTTCTTCTAACTTGTATTCATAAATAGATTATTATAACTTTAAAATGCTACTCTTCAGCACACCATGACATTTACTAACAAATATTTAACCATTGGTGTAGACTGCCTCCCAAATTGAAGAAGCAGATTTAGGAAATCAAAAGGAAGATAGAGTGCAGGAAGGAAAAAATATAGAGAAAATAACTGGAAAGAGGTAGGATTCACAGTTTGAAATGCATTCTAATGCCAGTAATAGAAACAAATCTCTAGTCACTGCTGAATCATTTGTAGGCTGCATTGCTCCTTCTGAGACTCAACATAGTTTTCTATCTTGCTGTAGGCACATTACCTACAGATAAGCCGTGAGGGTAACTATTGTCTTTCTACTTTTCCAAATTAAAATTTCGCTGTGATAATTTTAAACTGCTAGAATATGCAAGATTGGGAAGAAATAGAAGACATGTAGGCTGGGGAGTTAGTTATAATAGGAAAGTTATAATAGCTAACTAAAAATCAAACCCATCTTATAAATATTGTTCCTAGTAATAAAAGTATTTTGAACACAAAGCAGCTTTATGATAATGGCACTTAAGAGTGAGTCTATGGGAATGGACACATTCTCTTGAGTTGATTACAGGAAAACAAGTATATAATAAGTACATACATATTACAAGTATATATAACAAGTACATAATGGTTAGTTGCAATAGGAAACTTCAGAGCTTGTCCAATCCCAGATCATGATCTTTAAAGCTACCTAGAAAAGCTTCCCTCCTTCCCAATGAGATCAACTGAGGCTTCCCCCCAACCCCATGGCACACACTTCCTAAAGTGTCCTTTCTTTTTGATTGTGTATCAGTCATGGCTCCACAACTTGATTGTGTTTTCCTAGAAGATACAAATAATTGCCTACCTCTCATTTCCATGCCATTTCACAGTTAATAAACTACAGAGTGGAGTTATGGAAAGATAAAGTATAATTAATGTACTATATATACATATACACACACATATATGTATATTTAAAGTCAAATATCTGCCTAGTTGGAAAAAGCATTTGATCTAACCGCTCTACAGTTTCCTGTAGAAAACATTTTCAGTGTGGAATCAAATCAAAATCATGCAGAAAATGTTTAAATCCGTAACATTTTAAAAAGATAGTTTTTTCCTCAGGCATTTCAAAGGTGAAAGCTTCTCCCAGGGGCCTGAAAGCTTAAGGGAATGAATAACTCCTCCCACCACAGGCCCTGCCCCAAGGGGCAAGGCTACTTACAGTAGCCTGCATATGCAAGATAGCAGAAGCAGGAAGAAAGCTGGCTGGAAGACACTCGCTGCAGATGGAGAGGGAGGCCGTCAAGGTACTGCGTAGCAGTCACTTCGGACTCGGACACTTCCTGTTTATAGAGGACTATAAAACCCCTGGCCCGTCCTCACTTGGGACTGACACCATTTTAGGCCTCAGCCCATCTGCGCCCAGGCGCTCATTAAAACATTCTGGGCCGGGCCGGGGGGTGGCTCAAGCCTGTAATCCCAGCACTTTGGGAGGCCGAGACGGGTGGATCACGAGGTCAGGAGATCGAGACCATCCTGGCCTACACGGTGAAACCCCGTCTCTATTAAAAAATACAAAAAAAAAGAAAACTAGCCAGGCGAGATGGCGGGCGCCTGTAGTCCCAGCTACTCGGGAGGCTGAGGCAGGAGAATGGCGTAAATCCGGGAGGCGGAGCTTGCAGTGAGCCGAGATCGCGCCACTGCACTTCAGCCTGGGCGACAGAGCGAGACTCCGTCTCAAAAAAAAAAAAAAAAAAAAAAAATTCTGTAGCTCCACTCCGCCTCCTGTGTCTGCTGGCGGGTTCTTGGGGTTCCAACCCATACAAGAGCCTTGCAAAGGTAAAATAACCTTTTGAAGTCTGTAAATATTAACTTTGTAAACTTACATGATCACATGTCTAGTTGGGGCTTGTTATTTCATTTCAAAAGCTCACTACTAGATAAGAGCAAAAGGAGAATGGAAAGTAAAAAAGGTTAGAAAATGGAGTAGTGTGGTCAGAATTCGATTTACAGTTTATAGTAGAGAATTCAAAAAACAAGTGAATAAAATATCTCAATAATCTAAACTCTTTTATCTAATGAGTCCTATTAATTTACTTGTCAGAATTACATGATATATAAAGATGGTTATTAAATACTGCTTGAACATTAAAATATACTTAAACATTCATTCCATAAATAGTAACTAATATTGGCCAACATTTCATAATGCTAGTTTGCATTTTTAAGTTAGTGCCATTAAAATCTGGTAGAAAATATGCTGTAGATATAGATTATGTATTCTCTTCAAGTTACTATAACAAAATGCCATAAACTCGGTAGCTGGTAAACAACAAAATGTTTTTCTAATAGTTCTGGAGGCTGAAACCCAAGATTAAGCTGCTGTGTGATTTGATGTCTGGTGAGGGCCTGTTCCTTCCTTCATGGACCTCACCTTCTCACTGTATCCTCGCTTGGTGGAAACAATGAACAAGCTCCCCTGGGCCTATTTTCAAACGGTACGATGGCTGTGGCTCACCCCTGTAATCCCAGCACTTTGGGAGGCTGAGGCGGATGGATCCCTTGAAGTCAGGAGTTCAAGACCAGGCTGGCCAACATGGTGAAACCCCGTCTCTTCTAAAAATACAAAAATTAGCTGGGCATGGTGCAGGTGCCTGTAATCCCAGCTACTCAGGAGCCTGATACAGCACAATCGCTTGAACCCAGGAGGCGGAGGTTGCAGTGAGGCAAGATTGTGCCACTGCACTCCAGCCTGGGCAACAGAGTGAGACTCCGTCTCAAAAAAAAAGGGGGGGGTATGATTTTCTCATTAATTTAGTGACCTAATTACTTTCCCAAAGACCCGACCTCCTGATATCATTAGGATTTTGACATATTAATTTTAGGGGCACGCAAACTTTCAGACTACAGCCATGTACTCAGAATTATATCAAACATTTACTGACTTAGAGAGAGAAATAATTTTCAAAAAATGTTTCTTCCTCAAGATTCCAGCTTTCCACCAGATCCTTCATGGCTGTATGACATTTCATGTTGTATGTGTCTGGAGAATGGCACTTGCAGAGTCTCCTTGTTTGGTATTACTGAAGTATGCCTGCCAGTTTTCAGTACTGACTACATGAGAGGAAGCATATTCATTTCATGTACCATGGCTTTGAGACCCAGCAAAAAGAAAATTTTCTTTAGAAAAGCAAAACTCCTCACAAATGATCAAGTCATCATTCAAAAGATAGTATTAAAAAACAGTATTAAAACGAAAAGCCTGGCACAGTAGCTCAAGCCTGTAATCCCAGCACTTTGGGAGGCTGAGGCAGACGGATCACCTGAGGTCGGGAGTTTGAGACCAACCTGACCAACATAGAGAAGCCCCTTCTCTACTACTAATACAAAATTAGCCGGGCATGGAGGAGCATGCATGTAGTCCCAGCTACTTGGGAGGCTGAGGCAGGAGAATCTCTTGAACCCAGGAGGTGGAGGTTGTGGTGAGCGGAGATTGCACCATTGCCCTCCAGCCTGGGCAACAAGAGCAAAACTGCATCTCAAAAACAAAAACAAAAAATGAAGTCAGAGTTGACTCCCTTTACAGGGTTTCATTTTAGTTATGGAAAATGGAAAAAAAACAAAAAAA
>NW_012118487.1:15583129-15600222 GCF_000951035.1 Colobus angolensis palliatus
AGCATTTGCTACATCTGAATTCAGTTACTGTGAACGTGTGACCATATGTTTTGTATTGTACAAGATGATTAAATTCACAAATATATCAGCCTGTATGGTCTATGAGAACAATATCTAGTAGACAAACGATCAAAGCACTATGACAAACCAGCGTGGCAATTTATGCAAAATTCAGAGTAAACACATCATTTTAAATTAAATCTTAATAATAGTTTTTATGTAAAATGATTTTAAACGTGGCATTTTAGTAATGCTTGCTCTTCAGTGAGAGAACATTGACTTCATCTTTTTTGGTAACTAAAACAAAAAAACAGAAGTTGCAAATATTTACTGAAGAAAATCTTAGAAACATTAAAAAGATACCTGCATGTTAATCCAAATTAAAATCCCTAATACTTAGGCCCTTAAGTTTAAGAATATGATCGACTCCAATTTTTGGTTTGTGACTCCAATTTTGATTCATTTCCAGTCATTTTCTTTGAGCACAGACATGCAATATCATTGTTCATATAAAGACTTGTAAGAGGCCTTCTTAAAAGCAATGAGGTAAAATAGTAAGTCCTTTTACTATGAGTTTCCGTTCTTCTTTCCAAAATCTCTTCGAATGTCAAAGCTGTATATAAAAGTTTTAGAATAAAGTCTCCATATAACAATGGAAATGGTCAGCACGTTGTTTAGGGGTTGATGTCAATAAGGGGATGTGAACTGTAGCTATAACGTGAAGGCAATTTTTATGTATAACTTTGGGAATCAATTTGTGTGAACAAATTACAGTGATTTAAAATATCCTTTCACTCATTATAATGTCTTAATTCTTTAATCCTTGCTCCAAGTAATCATTTGACTGCTTCCCTAAGATACTTAAAGAGTTGCATTTCCGGTCGGGCACGGTGGCTCACGCCTATAATCCCAGCACTTTGGGAGGCTGATGCAGGCAGACTGCATGAGGACAAGAGTTCGAGATCAGCCTGGACAACATGGCAAAATCCTACCTCTACAAAAAAAAATACAAAAGCTAACTTGGCATCATGGTGGGCACCTGTCATCCCAGCTACTTGGGAGGCTGAGATGGGAGGAGCACTCCAGCCCAAGAGGCAGAGGTTGCAGTGAGCTGACATCTCACCACTGCACTCCAGCCTCAGCGTAAGAGCTCGACCCTGTCTTAAAAAAGAAAAAAGAAAGAAAAAATTGCATTTCTGAAACTTCTGAGCTATCTTTTCTTCATTACTCATTCTTACATAAATGAAAGTGAACGCAAATGATGAAACATCAATAAGGCAAATGGCTTCTCATTCATGAATGCAGTTGTCTCCAGGGAGAAGCTCACGTGTGAGTGTGGGCTTGACAGCTATGCAGTCACCACAGACACCACCTGGAGAAAGCTCAGTCTACATTTACAAACTCCATGGCAATGGTTTCATCATTTTAAAACTAAACAACGTGTTTGACTCATATTCCCCTATCTGACAAACATAACACTTCAGCAGTTATGATCTTCAATGAAAAAATATAGGAAATGGGCCAAGTGCAGTGGCTCATACCTCTAATCCCAGCACTTTGGGAGGCTGAGGTGGGTGGATCATTTGAAGTCAGCAGTTTGAGACCAGCCTGACCAACAGGGTGAAACCCCGTCTCAAGTAAAAATACAAAAAATTAGTCAGGGCTGGTGGTGCATGACTGTAATCCCAGCTACTCAGGAGGCTGAGGTAGGAGAATCACTTGAGCCCGGGAGGCGAGGGTTGCAGTAAGCTGAGATATTACCACTGCACTCCAACCTGGATGACAGAGAGACTCAGTTTAAAAAATATAGATAGACAGACAGATAGACAGATAGATATACATTTATATCATATATTATAGATATATATATTTATATATCTGTTTATATATACAGATATAAATGTATTACATATATATATATATATGGAAAAGGCATGTAGGAATAAGAAGTAGTGTCACAGCTCTCACCCATGAAATGTGCTACCCAAGTGTAGGGAGAACCAGCAGCAGCATCACCAGGGAGCTTGTTAGAGACGCTCAGACTCCACCCAGACCTATTGAATCAGAAACCACCTTTTAACAAGATCCCAAGGTGATTCCTAGGCATGTTCACGTTTCACAAACACTGCCCTGGATTTTTCAAAATCTTCTTTCAACAACTCTTGAATTGTTTCAAGTCCCTATCTGCTCCACTTTTCCTTTCTTCTGAGACTGTTTATAAATGTCCAAAACACTCCTTCTGACATTGATAGCTAGTCCTGAGGGACCTACAGTAATGAAAGTCTTCATGTGTAAATCTGTGCGTGCATTTTGTTTTTATCTTGCATAAATAATGTTGGAAAATATATTTTATAGCTTTTGCCATATATTGTGAGCTAGCTGTCTAAACATGGCTTAACAAATTACAATTCATCAGGATATGAGTGTTCCTCTAATCCTGCCATCATGGAAAAAAAATCTTTTTAAAACTTGTTTTTTGAAACAAACTTTATCTCACGGTTTTGTTTTGCTTTGCTTTACTGATGAGTTGGAGCTATTTGAAACAAGCTTAGAATATATATTTTCTTTTTCATGACTTATCTTTATTTCTCTTAGTCATTTCCTTCTCAGGTCTTACTTTTTTATTATTTTACATTATCAATCTACATCATCTATATAGATAGAATGGTAAACAGATGTCAAAATCTTTTTGGCATATTCACCTAAAATTCATGCTCATGTGAGAGAATTGTCTCTAATATCACTGGATATATTCTTTAGGTAGTTTACAAAGTTAAATAATGGGTCCAGTAAACAAATATTTTAATGTCATATGCCAAATAGTAGATTGAGAAGGACCTAATACATTTATGAATCAGAACTGTATTTATTTTATAACATAGCTTGAGTATACAAAACTGGAACTTCTTTTCTTAGCTCTCTCTTCCACAGTTAAAATACAACATGTTTTTACATTGTACTATAAGACATTATTAATATTTTTAAATTATTAGGTGAGTATGCTTTAAAATATCTCTATTTTTTTCCCTTTACAGTGTATCTTTTATTATGTTGTATACCTCCACTGATCCTCTTCTTCCTACTTTCCAGGGACCAACTTCATCCTGTTCCACTGTGACCTGTTACTTATTTTGTTTTAGCCACTTATCTATTATTTTAATTCCTTGAATTCACCAAAGGTTGTTTTACATCCACAAATATTCACTTACTATTTCCTTTCTATGCAATATCATTGCTGCACTCTTTGCTGACTAAAGGGGACTTGGCTAAAAAAATACTTTCTCAAAAAGATTTTTCTGTCCCTGCCCAAAATCTAAAGTAGCCCCTTCACTACCGTTCTACTCATGTAACTCATTTCTCTTCTATCTTAGCATTTATTAGAATTTGTTTCTAAAATCTTTTTACCCCACAGTGGTAATATTTATAGGTCATCCTCTGGTTTATTAAGTTTGAAAAGCCCATCTCTTAGAAACTACATGTCAGCTACACATGACTACAATAATTATAACTTTATAAAAATAATTATATTTATAGCAGACATTGAGTATGCAAGGCTGGCGCTACATCTCTTCAAAATCCGTTTCCGCTGAATTACATGCGGACTGAGGAAAAACCTTAAAGAAAGACTCCAAGAGAGCTATTTGGAGTTGACACAAATGAGGAGATGCTTAGTGGGCTTGTATTGGTGGTGGACCCAGTAAAGCTATGGGGGTGAGGTCTTCAGGATTTCTGTGTGAAAATCCCTAGGGAGAAAGGACTCTGGCATAACAAATCAACTAGTCACAGGACCAGGATCTGAGAGCCTTATGCAACAAATAGTTCTGTGCACGGTTTGTGGCAGTCACTTGCTTTGCTCTGCCCCAGCCATTCTCACAGTATGGGTATGCTAATCAAAAGAGGAATTTTGTATGTTTTAAATCTCAATGGTGTGACATTTTGTGGTCCGTGAGGAGGGTATGGACAGTGGTATTCTGTCAGATAATGAAATGAACACTGAATTTATGAAGCAACAAGTGTTTGCTGGTGATCTGTGGCAAGTAGCATCCTGTGGAATGATGCAGAGGTGATTTCATGAGCAGTTTTAAGAGGGAGATCTCAGATTTCTGGAGTAAAACTCCAGCAGTAAAACCAGAACTAGAAATGGTGATTGGAAGCATCCCTGGGTGACTTGGGTGAAAGCCAGGGCTTGGCGGTGGCAGCAGCTTTTAGATGACACAAAACAGAAGCCCAGAGATAAGTGGGAGCAGTGTAAAAGAGCAGCTTCAAATGGCATACTGGATGGATTGTGAGTGCAATGACATGCCTCTAGGAGCCCCAGGAAACCAGAGGACAAAAGGGACCTAGAGAGAGAGACAGATGTGTCCCGTAGGTCATGGCTGTAATATTTTGGACTACATAAAGCAGCGCATACTATGTAACACTCTCATTGAACTTAATTTTCACCAGACACAGACTGAGGAGTCCAGTGTGTAGGTGTATTACATGAACATGAATTAGAAAATAATATTTAAGGAGAAAAGAGCTGGTCTGTTATGTAGATGATACTGAAAATGGATATCATATGTATATGTGTGTATGTATTTTTCTTATTTTTAAAATTATGCACTTCTTAACAATAAACAGTTTCTATTTGAATCTGATGCAGTTTAAAAACGCAGAATAATATAAACTGATGCTTTTTGCCTATCTAACAAATAAGCTTTACAGCATATGTGGGAGCTGTGGTGAAGGGTAAACTTGATACATGAGCTGTTGACTATTGATAGACAAGGCTTAGCTGTGGAGACCTCATTGTGTAAATTAGCAATCATACTGTGGCCACAGAAGCAAAAAATTTATACAGAAAACATCTACTATAACAACCTCCTGCAGGACTGTTTTATGTCTATCTAGACAGTTACTACGTAAAGTAATTCTAAATTATAAGAAAGAATCAGAAATCTTGATTGGCTCACATAATCAAGGTAAGTCAGAATAAGCATTATGCTCACATTTCTATTAGCTAATACTGGTGTGAAATGGAAGAGCACTTCCATCTGGTAGCTAAGGTCTTCAAATGATTCATAGTTTCAGACACTTAGGATCGGTGAGAAGGGCAAGGATGTGTCATTTAAGGCAGGTGAGATATTAACATGCATAGGAAATTTGTAAAAGAAACATATAAATAATTGACATGCTAGGTTATTGGGCTTGTAAAATTCTTAGGATCCAAGATTTTGCTGGGAGGATCAGTGCCTTACGTTCTCATTTATTCAGTACCATTTCTGGATTGTCAGATAACTTTCCTTACTAAATTGAGGCTGCTAAATACTGGCTAACAATACGTTTTTGATTGCTATTAATTTCCTATCTGATTTCTAAGTCATAGTTTAAGAGCCTGAGTAATAACTCAATCTGTCAAATTGGGTGATGTTTTGAAAACAGATGGAGCAAAGACTTAATGGATCTCTAGTGTATAATACCACAACTGCGTATAAAAACAATATTGCGTTTTTACATATCAGCAAATTTAAAAATTTCTCAATAGCCAAATGAAATATATTTTAAGAAATATTCAGAATTGTACTTAATCATGATAATAATGAAATTAATGGCTTTGAAAAACAATATAAACTGTCAGCTTAATTTATACTGTAACGTAATAATACTGTTTTCAAAATTTTTTGTGATTCTTTGAGTCATATGTTATGATTTAAAGAGAGTAAGTTATTCCTTTAGTTCATCATACATCCATCATGCAAAAAGTATGCCTACAGACATACAAATAAATTCATGGTTTTTATAACTAATAAAGATCAAAATTTGACCTTCAGCCAGTAGATGGAGAAGTTGATTCACAATGCTATTAAAAGTCTCTGTTATTTGCAGAAGCATGGAGTAAAATTGCTGCTGATTCAGGTATTTGAGGATTGTTTTCATGGTTATTTTCTGGCTGCTCTGCAAAAACAGCACTTAGAGTTACTCTCTGGCCTCACCCAAGGGATCAGTATTATGTCTTAGAGATATCCCCTGCAATGCTTATATGCTTTGTTGATAGGCATACTTTTATCTTTTTACTGTCTATTCTCTTTTCCAGTAAGCTGGGAATGTTTCTTTTCTTCATAAATTATTGCTTAGGGTTTGCGTCGTATAACTTTTTTAGAAACCACAAAATGTTTAAAGACACTGAATGATAGAATTGGCACCTCTCAGGGAAGGATGAAAATAAAAGTTTCTCATAGGCTAACTGGTTTTCTAAAAAATGTAACACACATTATGTACTTCACACATGCTTCCAGAATTTATGTGCACCCGCACACATCGAGGATGAACTCATAAATAAGAAGTCAATTGAACAAATTGCCTTGAACAAATTTCATGGCCAAACCCGTGATCATTTGTTTAGCACATTGACATTTTATTCTATATCTTCAGCGATAAGGAGAACCCTCAACATTTTGCATAATGGTGTATTGTTCCTTTATGCTGGAAATTTGCTTGCAAAAATATTCATGTTTAGAAACCTAAATGTACATAATGAAACAAATACATTAAAATGTAAGAAAACTACATGGGATTATAGCTAAGCTTTATATTCAGAAAGGTAGGTTAACATCTCAATAAAATTGACAGTAACAAATATATATTAAGATCATGATCAAAACTGGAAATAGATATGGGAACTTAATAAAATCTATTTTCCATAAAGCAAGTAATAATATGAAAACACATGTCCTCTATTATGGACATCAAAGGAACTGTTACCTGTAACTTTGGACAGTCCACTTCAACAATCCCGGTGGCTAAAAATACGTACTTAATTTTGCTATTAATATATTTAAATGTGTTAACAAAATTCTGTATCAGCAAAACTACAGTTTTTCTTGTGGGGGATTGTAGCTAATACGTGCTTATCGATTAATAACATAGTTCCCCTTTTACTTTACACAAGTTGGTTGAATCCCAAATTATCTTAATATGTCAGTCATGTTATTTAATTACACAAATATTTATTGAGTGCCCACAGTTTGCCAGCAGTGACTCTGCACTGGGTCCCTGCCCTCTCAGAACTTACATTTTCACAGGTGAGACAGACAATAGGCAAAACATAATAAACTATACTGATCATTATAGATATTAATAGGAGATACTGTCATAATGTAGAAGTGGGAAACAGTCTCAGGCCATTATTAAAAGAGCAGCTTCTGAATAATACTTTTACCATGCTGCCATTTAAGAAATAATTATGCAGAAAACTAGTAGATGTGTAAAACCCATATGCAAATTCACAGATATGTATAGCCTTTGTACAAATAAAAAATAAGTACAGAGGCAACCAAAGTGAATGTAGTGATCCTCGACAGAAAGTTTACAGGTGATTTTTTTTGTTGTTTTTGCCTTTTATATTTCTTTTCTTTTGCCTTTCTATAGTTCACACTTCCAAAACTGACACATATTTAAATATTTATGTTGAAAAAGTCATATCTTTATTGTCATTAAGAAAGCCAAAGCATTGATTGACCTGAAGTAGGTAAAAGGATACTATTCAAGGGCGGCAGAATGTGCCCTCCAAAATATGCCACTTTGGAGTAAAGATTATTTGGAGCTAAAGACACTTGTTAAACAGCAGATGTAATAAGGAAATTCTATTCTTCCTTTTTCTTCCTGAAAACAGGAGATAAAAACTCCTATGAGAAAGATGTTCTTCTTGCTTTAAGGACAGAAATATTCTTTGACCTGGAGTCATAGCCAAGAGCACTGTGTACAAAGAGACCTTGTTAAAAATGATTCTTATTTTCCTTTAGCCTCCCCATATAATTTAGTTCCTTGTCCAGAATTGCCACTCTTTGTTCAACCTAATATAAAAACATTTGTATTTTATTTCTTCAATGAGTCTTCATGTCATTATGGGGACTTCTACATCACATAAAACTTATATTCATTTTGTGTGTTTTTCTTCTGTTAATTGACTATCATATGCCAATTTAAGTTTTAGGCCAAGTCAAGACTCTAAAAATCAGGAGAGAGTTTGCCTGACCTATAGTGTGATTCCCTGTAGCCACTCGAATATAGTTAATTGTTAAGATTTAAGATGTAAAATGTTTTAGCAGAAAAGACAGTAATAAAAATGTTTTTATTTTTCTTTGTGATTTTAGATGGATACTAGTAAAACAGGTAAACTTTTAAAGAATGGTTGAGACTGAGATACGATTGAGAAGATAGAGAAGCTAAATCCAGAAATACTCATGTCGTATACATGCTTGTAACCCCAGAATTTTGGGAGGTCGAGGTGAATGGATTGCTTGAGCCCAGGAGTTTGAGACCAGCCTGGGCAACATGGTCTCTAAAATAATAATAATAATAATAAATTAACTGGGTGTGGTGGCTCCCAGCTGTGGTCCCAGCTACTCGGGAGGCTGAGATGGGAGGATCACCTAAGGCTGGAAGGTTGAGACTGCAGTGAGCCATGATCACACCAGTGTACTCCAGCCTGGGTGACAGAGAGAGATCCTGTCTCAAAAAAAAAAAAAAAAAAAAAAAGTCATAAGTATTTCCATAAGACTTAAATCCACTAAAGAAATACTAGAATACTATATAGAATACTAGTATATAGCCATATAGAATACTAGAGTTTCATTTAACACAAATTGAAAATTGCATACTTAATTCTTACAGGGAATTGGAATTTTACTGCATGTAATTTGCACAGTAGCTACTTATAAGCATGTATGCATTTACAAAACAATTAAGGGGTTAGCTCTAGAGGGACAAATAGTGCTCAATGAAGGTTTGACATTTTGTACACATTATGATGAATTGGCTTTAAGATGGGAAACAACAGTACAGAGGAAAGACTACCATATTAAAATTTAGAAAAGATAAAATGCTAGTCCTGACTTTTTCACTAACATTTGAGCACATCCTTCAGCTTCATAGAACTTCACTATATTCGTCTACTAGATGAAAGACTATCACAAGATGACTGCCAGCTCCTTCTCATATAAAACTCTATGACAATATGATTTTATCATGTAACTATATCAGACTGGGGAAAGTTTCTCCATTTTTCCCTGAATTTTTGGATACAATTTTGATTTCCTAGAAATGGTGCTCAGAAACATTGAGTAACTCAATCAAGTTTTCAGAGTTACATAGTGGTAGAAATGAAACTGGAACCCAGATTTAGCAAATTATCAGTTTGTAAATTTGGTACAATTCTACTATAGGGACAGCTAAAACCAGATGCCATCATTTAATTATTTTATTTCTATTTACATCAAACTTTGATTTAAGACAGAATACTTCCAGCAACCAATTTACTTCAGAAACCTGATAATGCAAGTAATATTCGACAACAACCAGCTTCTCCTAACCACTGTGAGAGAAGTGAAGCTCCTGATAATTGGAAGGGAAGCCCTTTATCTACTGGCTTGAATTCCCCTGAAGTCGTGGAGAAATAACAGCCATCCTAGAGTCATAAGGAACAATATGTATAGAGAGACAGTACTAAACTAATAGTGCAAAGTCAGGGGTCAGAGTTGTTCTGTTTATTGCCATAATATAGGACTCTTGAGAAAATTAACAAATAAATGTATTTACAACAGATAAAATCCAGGTCCTCCACAAAGGGCAAATTATAAACTACTACAGGGATAATTCCCAACCTTAGACCTATGGAAGCCCCAAGGGAAAAAAAGAAGATAACAAAAATTATGCTTCACTTGAAGATATGAACTACTATGAGGAAAATGTTCTATATAAATAAGTATTGACTGTAAAAATAAGATGATTCATGGTAACCAGAAACAAAAAATGAACTAAAACACAAGATAAGACTTCATGAATGAGAGCAGGCAGTAATTACAATAGTCAATGTGACTGTAAGTTTTAAATTTGGGGAAGGCAGATAACAATATTTATTACTTTAGATGTTTTAGATACATATTCTAAAAATACAAGAGTAAGCATTGCAACAAAAATAGAAATTCAACTTCAAACTTAGTATGGTGCAAAAAAGGTAAAACAAAACAAAACAAAATCCTCAAACCTACCAAAAGCACAGGTGGCAAAAAAGAAACAAGGAGGGAAATCTACTAGGAAAATAATCAAGATGAATCAAAGACAAATCAAATAAAAAGTTTAAAATATAATTTAAAAATTCAAATGTTTAAACAAAACAAAATTTAAAATAGAATTTTATTTAAAAGTAATAGACAAATCAAAAGATAGATTTCCTATATAAACATAAAACCATAAAACCCATACAGATTATGAGATAAACTTAAGTTGAAATTACTTAGGAAAAATAAAAGAAAAAGAAAGAAAAGCAAATATACCAGCCACATAGTAACAACAGTCACTAACCAACCACCTAAGTAGATTTGAGCACCCTCATAAAGCACCCCAAATACAGGGACTTGATTGATTTTCTTGCTATTTCTCCAGTATCCAGCATGCAATAGGCAGCCAGTAAATGCTAGTTAAATGAATTGACATTATCTATCTATATAGCTATATCTATCCATACATACATTAAATATGAGAATATCTGAATTGGATACGTTCATAACTAATTTATAAAAACAGCTGTCTCTAAAAATGTAGAATAGGGCAACAGGAGAAAAAGAAAGCTCTCCATAATAGTCAATGTCTTTTCTATTAATAAATGCAAAAATCCACTCCCGCAGTTAACCATTTCTTGGCTATTCAAATAATTATTTTTGAAAGCAATAAAGAACATGAACTCAAGTAACTTTTTTTTTTTTTTTTGAGACAGTCTGGCTCTGTCGCCCAGGCTGGAGTGCAGTGGCCCGATCTCAGCTCACTGCAAGCTCCGCCTCCCAGGTTCACGCCATTCTCCTGCCTCAGCCTCCCGAGTAGCTGGGACTACGGGCGCCCGCCACCTCGCCCGGCTAGATTTTTCTATTTTTTAGTAGAGACGGGGTTTCACCATATTAGCCAGGATGGTCTCGATCTTCTGACCTCGTGATCCGCCCGTCTCGGCCTCCCAAAGTGCTAGGATTACAGGCTTGAGCCACCGCGCCCGGCCTCAAGTAACTTTTATTATGTTCTCTGATGCCTTAGATTTCTAGAAATTCTAAGGCAGGCAGAATTACTTTTTCAAAAGTATTACTCATTGGTATGAGTAATGCAAGAAATGTTTGGAAAATCACGTTCCTGAAAATAGTTCGTCAGACAAGTTATGTTCAAGGGAGTTTTAATTCTGGTATAGTTTAGCATCAACTGTGTAATTCAGATTCCAATTGAACATAAAAGAAGTTAAAATTTATGTTCAATGGGCCAGTGACCACAGATGCAGCACAGAGCTATGCTAGAAAAGCTGACGAAACATTTGACGTTTTATAATTAGACTGTGGCTGTAACATGCTGATTGCAATCAAGTGCAATATGGTGGAGGAAGCAGTGACTTTTATGTTTATTAAATTCTTCATATACTATGATATGCATGTAGACCTTTGCAAGATCAGAAAGTCTGAATGTTTAAGGACTGCACAGAACTTCAAATTATAACAGCATGACAAGTACTCAAAGATGTTGTGTGCTTAAGTTGTTTCTAGTCATGTAAGTGGCTTTGCATTTTTTATCTATATATTTTTAAAAATAAACCATGCTTTTTATAAGCCATGTAGATAAATTATTTCTTATTACAATATTTATTTATATAGTTTAGACTATAAACAAAATAACGGTGTACCAGAGATTATAAAAAATCCATCTTTCTAGTTTTTCTGAAGAATAAATCTAGGAAGTGTGCCACTAGAACTAATAAAACAAATTTTTGTGTGTGTACACTGATTCAGCAAATCTATGATATGTTATGTTTCTCAGCTTTGCTTTATTTATCCTACCTTTATTTCAGGAATGAGTGTGTGTGTGGGGGGGGGTGTGTGTTCTTGTCATTAGTCCTATCGCTCATCGTTTATTATCAGCTATCAGATAGAAGTGTTAAATAGCAAGTTAGTACTTCTTTGCTAGGAACTCCTAGTGTCTCTATTCACACATTTTGGCTTCACTTGGCTTTGTCATCATTTTCATTTTTAATTTTTTTTCTTTAATTTCAGTTGACATCTAATTAGCTCTAGGACTTCAATTCTGCCATCCTCTTTTGTTGTCCTTTTATACTGGCAGATTTTTTTTAGCTAAGCAATTTTTTAAATTGACAATGAGTTTAACATATTAAAATGAGGAGTATTCTTAGTTACTTAGTTCAACAGCAAGTTGCTTATTTTTACCTTGACTTAAACTAATTACTCATTATATGCTTAAAATAATCAATGTTGTTAAAATAAAATATGAATCAAGCTAAACTTTTATCTGAATTTGTACTAGTACCATCTGACAAGTGACGGATTGGGCACAGAATGTATATCACATTGTATTGTAAATGTTATTTTTGTATTTTGCCTGCCTTCCTCAACAGATTGAGAGATTCTTGAAAGAAACAGGTTGTGTTTAATTTATTTCTGTTTCCCAGCAACTAATAGAGTGCTTGCTTCGAATTGATGGAAAAATCTAAGAACAGGATGTGTGTTTTTGCTGACACTTAAACACTTACTATCCAGACACACTGAAAAAGCTTTTCTGCTCTCTCTCTAGTATTTCCATCCATACCTTGTCTCAGCTGTAAGGCATCAAAGTAACACTACATAAAAATATTTTTTTTGGTTCCCTAAAGCTAATTTAATTTACATAAAGGGCAAAGATTAATCAAATTAAAATTATGAATAGGTTTGTAATAAATGCTACATAATTGACACAGAAGCCAGAAGCACTTGCTACACCTTTATCCTTTCATACCATTAACAGGAGGTTGCTAGGTTTCTTTTATATTTTTGGTAATGACATAGAATATTCATACATTACTTTTTACTATTAGCCCTTTCCTTCTTTTAATCCTGAGTGCCAATGATACTTGATAGAAAACAAATTTCCTTGCCAAATAAACTCCTGTCAGTTCAGACTTTAACCTCGTATGGTCTTTGCTGTTGATTCAATTTCTTGTTCTTATGCATTAAATATTCAATCTAGTGAATACATACAAAATTTGAAGGCAGGCTCTTCTTGATGCAGAACTAGAGTTAGTGAGACTAGCATAGCAGTTGAGAACATTTCTGGAGGCAGCTTTCCTGTCCTTAAATCCTATACTGTATATTTACTAGTTGTGACCTTGAGAAAATTTCCTCTCTTCAGTTTAATGTTCTTGTGTGGAAAATGGAGAAAATAGTGATACCTATGTCAGAAGGTATATGAGGATTAAATGAGTTGATATTTATTAAGCTTAGAACAATGGCACAAAGTAAATGCTATATAGATGTTTGTTAAATAGAAACAAGACTTCTGTAGATTATTAGAGTTCCTGGTATTATCTGTGAGAGGAATTTAATAGTATACTAAATTTCTGGATGTCTTACAAAATACCATACATCTGTTCTCCTGAGTACTATATTTTATAAATTCTATTTTTTTTTTTTTGCTGAATGTAACCTAAAGGTAAAACTTGACCTTTTGCATGACACCATTTGGGCATAAAGAAATGTAACAAATCTTCTGAGATTAATTTTATTGTGATATAACAAATTGGTATGAGATTTGTTGAGATTATAAGAACAGAAATTTGTGCTAAACACCCTCAAAGTACATACAATAGAACTAATGGCCTGTTTTCAGGGTTCACAATTTGGAAAATGCGCGTAACAGAAAAAAAGTCTATTTAAACAATGTTAATAAGTACTTGTTGAACACCTAATATATATGGAGTATAATATACACATTTTAAGAAAACTTGATAAGAAAGTTTTTTTGGTCTTAACATAGTAAACAAATGCAATATTTCTGAGTAAGAAGAATGATAACAAGGTGGCTTTAAAAATTAGGTCTTGGAAATGTTTTTAAAAAAATAAGTGAAATTATATTTGTGGAAAGAACAGGGTAGTTGCTTCCCATGAAGGGGACATGATCTATTTCTAAAAGGGCAGAATTCAATCCTTTGAAGAAATATACTTACTAAAATTTTCAAATTTGCCTGGAAGGTACAAGTATGTTGGAAGAAAGTAGTGCTACAGACGACCCAACTCTCAGAAAAAACATTAATCAATTTCACATCTGAACAACTATATTCTGGAATATAGAGGATTTCATCCTGGAATTGGGATTATATTAATTACATCTATCAGTAACTAAGGTTACATTAATACCCCAGTTTAGGGCTCAGTATTTAACACTCTTGGCTATGAGATATAATTCTCTCCCTAACTAAATTAAGCCTTGGGCTTTTCAACAATCCTGTTAAAATTCTACAATTCTGTAAATATCTAGGTGTTTGTCAAGTTATTCTAAAATATTTACTTTAAAAGCCTATGCATTTGTTTGAAATTTTATTTTTGATCAATCAATTTTAAAAAAGTATATTCAATGTACTTTTCCTCTTTAAAGGAAGCACTTTAATGTTTTTAAGGGCATAAACAGTGAGCAATCACCAAACTAAGAATAAAACTCAAATTACCATGACCTATAAGATCCTATAGGTCCAGTATTATTTTCCAAACTTATATACTTTTCTCCACTTGTTCAATAAGGTCTAGCACAATGGCCTTATAAAATTCCTGGAACACATCAAGCTAGTTGCCACCAAGTAACAGTTAATTTTTCTGTTCCTTTTGTCTGCCACCTTTCCCTTCCAAATCATTGCTGATCGATTGATGTATCTCTTCGGTTATATACAAGATAGATTTACTTTTAAAAGTACATGTTAGAGGAAATATTGGTTCTGAGAGTTTCATACAATCACTTTAGTAGAGGAAGAAATAATTTATAAACTTTTCTTATTACAAGAAAATGAGAGACAACTTAGAAATTAAGTATAAAATAACACAGGGTAGCCAGGAATAAAGATAGCAATTATTTAAAATACAGGCAGTCCAAGTAAATTAATACTATTGGACATCAAATTTGACTCTGAGTTAGTTGGCCAAAAAAAAAAAAAAAAGAAACGGAAAATGAAGAAAAGCATTAGACTAATGAACCTGAATAAAACGAAATGCAAAGGACAGGAATGCAAAAATGAGTAATATCATAAAATGTAACACCTAAAATATCAAGTATGATCAAATCATTGAGAGACAGGATTTGAATATTCCTGTGGATCTGTGTAATTCATAAAAATCTGTATAGTCTATCATTTAGCTTCATTTTACAAATAAAATATAAAGAGAGCTGAACTGAAAAAGTTGTAAGTTTTTTCAACCAATCATAATTCAGTTCATTTGGGAGGTTTTTAGAATAGTTTTTGCTGCTAAGGTAGATATTTTCAAATGCTTTTAGAACCTATTTCATCAATATTATATTGCAAAATATGTCATCAACTTTATCAGGACTCAGCAGCAGCTCATCTGCTCATGGCAACACCCCCAAATCACTGTAGGTTGGCGTTTTCTCAGTCGCCAAGGCTTTCAGCAATTACTACTCCGTACAAAATGCAGCTGGCTTACTATTTGGTAGCCTAAAGAAAGACAATTCAAGCCTTTGTAAAATCACTGGATTTCCTATTCTATGACATAGTGATTTCAAAGACCAGATTCTTTCATAACTTGCACCTGCCTCTGCTCCTGCAGTTGCTCAAAGTTATAATCAATTTGAATGAGTAGATTCTCATCCAACTAAGGGGACAATTCAGGGAAAGAACTCAATTATCACAGAACACATTGAATCCATTGTGGTTTCCTACCTACCCTTCATCTGTCTGCCTGTAGTTTTTTGGTTTTTTTCTCTTGTTTTGTCTTTTAAAGTCTGTTGGCAGATCTTTTACTAACGTGTTCACTATGTTCCTTTCATTCTGTGGTTTCTCTCCCTTCAGAGCACGGATTTTACTCTTGTGATTTCATCTCTAAATAGACGTCATTTGTTTGGCTCAGGCAAAACATCTGCAAATAAACTTTCAGTCAATTTATCTGTTAACTGAAGAAGAAACTATTACCATATTCCAATCTTGTACCTCTTTGTGAGATTAAATTTATATACAATGTTTTTGATAATATTCTTAAATAGCATTTCCTGTGCATTTATGTAGAGTGTAAAGTGTACATATAGCTTCAAAATATAGTTGAAAATACTAAAACTACTTTCCTTCTCTCAGAATCAACAGCTTTCTTTTACAAAGTTAAAAAGAAGAAAATACAAAAGCAATCATAGATATATTAAATTTATATAAGTATTAATTGTTCCTAGTATATCAATAACAAAAAACAGTCAATGACGTATGAGAATTATTACTCCCAAATTCATTTATTCTGGTCTCTAAGACTAAATGCTCTCTATGAATGAGAAATCTAAATGGATCATATAAAGACTTCTGTTAACATATTCATAGTAAAATTTTGTGTCCATTAAAAAGGGGTAGATGGGAGTTAGTTAACATAGAAAGAAAATAAAGGCAATTCCATGGCTGATAGGAAAAGTAAGAATAAGCAGGCTTTGTTTTTCAGGGACTAATTATTTACTTTTAATTGCTACGGGGTCTTTGTTTTACATAATAAAAATTGTAGCTTGATCCTTTCTTTTCGTGGTTGGTACTTTTTAGTAAATATTTTATTGAATGAAAATGACTTAAAACTAGCATGAATATGATCTTAATCATTCTATAGTCATTTACCTTGTACAGTCTATGTATATGGAGCTGTGCATAATTATATGCAAGTATATGATCATAATTTTTCTCAACAATTATGAAATAATAAATAAAATAAACTAAATTAACATGTTCAATATTTAAATAGGCATATCACCACAAAATCTGATGCCATCAAGCTAGAACTTGGGGAAACAAACACATTTTAAACATTTTCTGATCTTTAGAAAACTTTCAAGGTCATGGAGAAAAATAAATATTAAATTATGAATTTGTGGGATTAAAGGGGATCATTGAGACTAAATGGGCAAGACTATATATTCTTTTACATATGAGGAGACTAACGTCCAGGTATGTTTTTAAAAAATTGAACAGAGGAATAGGAACAGCTGCAGTCTCCAACTCCCAGCGCGAAGGACACAGAAGACCGGTGATTTCTGCATTTTGAACTGAGGTACTGGGGTCATCT
>NW_012118487.1:15605863-15607930 GCF_000951035.1 Colobus angolensis palliatus
ATAAATAAAAATAAAAAAAAAATAAAAATAATAAAAATAAAAAATTGAACAGAGTTTTATAATCAATAAATAAGTTACATGTAAAAAATAAAAGAAGAAAAAAAATAAATCACTTAAGGTTTTTCTTTTTTTAATAGAAGGCATTTTTCAATGTGATTTAGACTTAATCCAGTTTTACAAAGTCCCATATTCAGTCTGAAATATCAAATAGCTTCAGATTTTCAAGTTAAGTTAATACAGAGTCTACCTACTTCAATAATGGGAGGCTTGTTTCAATTATAAAAGTATGAAGCTAAACTATGAAATTTATCTCTCATTCCGTGTTCAATGAAATATTATTTTATCAAAACTTTTGTATGAGTCTGGGTATAGAACTCATGGCTAAGCATTAGAAACTTAAATTATTTCCTAACTGAAAACAAGAAACGGACTTTGATAGGTCCTCAAAGCATTTCAGGTTACTTCATTATTTTTAAAATAGAAATCGATGGGGGCACGCCCAAGATGGCCGAATAGGAACAGTTCCAGCCTCCAGCTCCCAGCGTGAGCGACACAGAAGATGGGTGATTTCTGCATTTTCATCTGAGGTACCAGGTTCATCTCACTGGGGTGTGTCAGACAGTTGGTGCTGGTCCACGGGTGCAGTCCCACCAGTGAGAGCTGAAGCAGGGTGAGGCATCGCCTCACCTGGGAAGCACAAGGGAAAAGGGAATGCCTTTTCCTAGACAAAGGAAAGTGAGACACACAACACCTGGAAAATTGGGTAACTCCCACCCTAATACTGCACTTTACCAAGGGTCTTAGCAAACTGTATACCAGGAGATTATATCCCACATCTGGCCAGGAGGGTCCCATGCCCATGGAGCCTCCCTCATTGCTAGCACAGCAGTCTGAGATCTAACTGCAAGGCAGCAGTGAGGCTGGGGGAGGGCCGCCTGCCATTGCTGAGGCTTAAGTAGGTAAAGCCACCTGGAAGCTCCAATTGGGTGGAGCCAACCACAGCTCAAGGAGGCCGGCCTGCCTCTGTAGAATCCTTCTCTGGGGACAGGGCATAGCTAAACAAAAAAGCAGCAGAAACCTCGGCAGAGGTAAATGCCCCTGTCTGACAGCTTTGAAGAGAGCAGTGGCTCTCCCAGCATGGAGGCTGAGATCTTAGAAGGAACAGACTGCCTGCTCCAGTGGGTTCCTAACCCCTGAGTAGCCTAACTAGGAGACATCCCCCACTAGGTGCAGACCAACACCTCACACGGTGGGGTACACCCCTGAGACAAAGCTTCCAGAGCAAGAATCAGACAGCAACACTCGCTGTTCAGCAATATTCTATATTCTGCAGCCTCCACTGCTGATACCCAGGCAAACAGGGTCTGGAGTGGACCTCAAGCAAACTCCAACAGACCTACAGCTGAGGGTCCTGTTAGAAGGAAAACTAACAAACAGAAAGGACACCCACACCAAAACCCCATCAGTACGTCACCATCATCAAAGACCAAAGGCAGATAAAACCACAAAGATGGGGAAAAAGCAGGGCAGAAAAGCTGGAAATTCAAAAAATCAGAGCACGTCTACCCCTCCAAAGGAACGCAGGTCATCACCAGCAACAGAACAAAGCTGGATGGAGAATGACGTCGAGTTGAGAGAAGAAAGCGTCAGTCAATCAAACTTCTCAGAGCTAAAGGAGGAAGTACGTAACCAGCGCAAAGAAACTAAAAACCTTGAAAAAAGAATGGATGAATGGATAACTAGAATAATCAATGCAGAGAAGACCTTAAAAAAACTGATAGAGATGAAAACCATAACACAAGAACTATGTGACAAATACACAAGCTTCAGTAACCGACTCGATCAACTGGAAGAAAGAGTATCAGCGATTGAAGATCAAATGAATGAAATGAAGCGAAGAGAGAAGCGTAGAGAGAAAAAAGAGTAAAAAGAAATGAACAAAGCCTCCAAGAAGTATGGGATTATGTGAAAACACCAAATCTACATCTGATTGGTGTGCCTGAAAGTGACGGGGAAAATGGAACCAAGTTGGAAAACACTCTGCAGGATATCATCCAGGAGAACTTC
>NW_012118487.1:15608150-15773525 GCF_000951035.1 Colobus angolensis palliatus
CCCATCAGACTAACAGCAGATCTCTCGGCAGAAACTCTCCAAGTCAGAAGAGAGTGGGGGCCAATATTCAACATTCTTAAAGAAAAGAATTTTCAACCCAGAATTTTATATTCAGCCAAACTAAGTTTCGTAAGTGAAGGAGAAATAAAATCCTTTACAGACAAGCAAATGCTTAGAGATTTTGTCACCCCCAGGCCTGCCTTACAAGAGATCCTGAAGGAAGCACTAAACAGGGAAAGGAACAACAGGTACCAGCCATTGCAAAAACATGTCAAAATGTAAAGTCCATCGATGCTAGGAAAATAAAAATCGGTATATCTGTCTTTTAAAAATGTTTAAAGAGAAACAGAATTAATGACTTTAACTTATACAATTAAAACTAGTGTTTCAACTTCTAAAACGCATGTACTCAGTGTGAGAGGAACGTAATATTTAGGGTGCTTGATCAAGAAGTTTGTGTATCATTAACAAATATCATTAAATTTTTCTCACATATTGATTATTGTATTTTTACTATTTTGTAATGTATATCCCCTCAAAATGAAACTGTGATTTGAAGTTTCTCAGTGATTTGAAAAATCTTATGTATGTAACCTCACTGTCAGAGAATACCTTGATATTTGCAAAATCTGTGTCAGAAAGCATTAACATATATAAAATGGTAAAATTATTGCAATAGCCAATTGAAGCCCCGAAGGACGCTAGCTATGAACTGGTAGAAGTTTGCTGACTTCAATTAGTAGAGGAGAATTTGTTATTGCTTTTATTTAAGCTTAAGAGCAAAGGTTATGTGGCAACTCTCTCTCCCTCTCTTTCTCTCTCTCTCTCTCTCTCTCTCTCTCTCTTTTTCCTAAGTATAGAGTTCCTTTTATGGGTCCTGGATGTGTCATCAGTGTCTTGAAGATGAATCCAGTACAGCATCCAGGGCTGGAGACTCAATGGATTTTAAAGAACTTCAGTGTTCTGCAGAATTAATTTATTTAATTTTCAAGAATACATAATTTTCTGGGAAATTTCACTAATCTGAAAATTGAGTTGTTTAAAAATAAAAACTAATAGATTAAAATTATAAGTGTAGCTTATAATATTTAAGTTATAATTATTGTTATAAAAGCTCCCCAATATCCATGTTTTTCTCTTTAGAAAAGCTGGTATTTAGATGACTGCTAAGAAGCAATGGATGGTAAATTTGAAAGAGTCCAATGAGGTCCCATCATAAATGATCTCACTCTTTAGTAAGAAAGTAGGCATGCACCTAGACTACATTTTCCAGCCCTCTTTGTAGTTACGTGTGGCTGGGGCACTGGATTCTGTACATGGAATGTGAGTGAATGTGATCTACCAACATGTCATTTGTCACATTTTTCTTCATTTACACGCCAAAGACTCCAAGACCTAGAGGAGGGACAAGCCACGTGATAGAAGAAGTCTTTATTTATTTAATGCTTTGGGTGGGACCATCTCTGCTCTGCTATTGTATGAGCAGAAAATAAACTTTACTGTGTTACATGACTCAAATATGGCAGCTTTTAGTTACAACTGTTAGTCAGTTGATGAATATCTGACTAATCACTCTTGACTCCATACTCCAGATTTCAACTTTTCTTAATTATGTCATATATTTCAACTGCAGGATGTCCAAGATTTAATTTATCATTGCCTCCGAATCTCCCTTCCAATCATGTTTCTCATTTTATAAAATACCCTCTTCTACCCAGTTGTTTAATATAAAGGTTGAAATCATTCTACAATCCTATTTTTCTTGTATCTTTATCCAGTAGGTCATTAAGACTAATAAACCATGTTTTCCTAATCCAGTTTTCATTCTCTCATGTCCACTGTTACTATCTTAATCCATACCCTCAGAATTTCTTAAACAAGCTTACCACAGAAAGTCTCCTATTGTGATCTCATTCTTCAGTCAACCAATTTTCTGAAGACTTGTCAGAATTTTTTTCATACAAGCAAAACACTCAGTATGTGACTACCTTCTTTAACACTGCTCATTTTCTCTACATTTTCAAGAAAAATCTGCATCTGCTAGTAGAGAATCAGATAATTTATCATGTAATCTTTGAGACTTTGTCCAAATACATTGCTCTCTACTTCTCAGCAGTCACCTGTGTATGGCCATTTTGTTGTTTTTATTATATGGCATACCTTTCCGTGCTTCTGCAACTTTGAACACAGTAAGTGCATGAACTAGAATCCTGCTTCTCCATCCATGATACTGACAAAAGAAGCCCTGGTTATTCAAACTTCAGTTCAGTTGGTCACCCGTGCTGTACACTTTCCCCTGCTTATCTTAACCCCACACAAATCAGGCTGCAGCACAGGAGATGCTTTTGCATTCACTGATACCCACCATAATTTCAACACAAACTCAAGAGTGTTTCATAGTATTTGTTTCCTGCCTTTTTGTTTTTCACTACACAGTAGAATACTTGATAGCCAGCTATGCTTTAAACCAATTCTCTTCACTCAATTTAGATGCTCAATAAATATGTTGAAATGAATTGACAATGAATAATCTATTTATTATGTCCAAATCCCAATAATCTCATTGTCTACATAGATGGAACAACTTGAAATGTACAACTATGTAGATTGTTTTACACTAATACACATAGAACCGGTTCTGTGGATTCTCTATTCATAGTTCCTGGATCATGACCTCATTATCTTACCCAACTAGCAAGTTAGCCACATACTTAAGGAAGAAAAACTGGAGTTCAGGCTAACTTATATTTGTATGTGTTGCCGCACTTAGCTAACGATCTAGTGGACAGCCCAGAATTGCTGAAGATCTGAAAATAAGCACATTGATGTTCTTTCTGCTATTTGTTTGCTTGGTTCATTAGTCACTTGAAAGTGCATTTCTCAATTAAGTCATTCATTTGTGAGTTTCAGTGGAAAATCCTGTAAGTAGTTTCTATCATGCACACACAAAATTAGATGAATTAAAGCATACACTAAATAGACACTGACATACAAATATTTATAAATGAAGGCAGAAAATGTCCCAGTTTCTACATTTTAGAGGTGCTAACATGACTTAAAATTTGATTAAGAAAAAAAGATACTTAAAGGATCAGACAGCAATATTTTGAGAGATAGATTCTTAACAGTAAGATTTTTTTCTTCAAATCTCAAAGAGGAATATTTTTAGATAGACGTTTAGCTATTTGAAACACTGCATTCATAAAAACACAAAGGTTTCAATATGATTCATCTAAAGAATATGGCTTATATCTAGTAAAAACCCAAATACAGTTTTTTGACTTTGTTTATAAGACAAATTTGACATGAAATAATAACATATATTTTAGTAATGGACATGGGAGAATAGAAGAACACTCATGTGGGCACAGGTACATGCACGCGTGCACACTCACACATACCACAATATTTAAGGTCCCTGAAGTTAACAAAGTAACCCTATTGGGAAAAATGACAAAGAGACAAAATTGACAATGATGAGGCTTAAAGCATTTCCAATCTCAGAGTTGAACTGCTGTTGGCAGAGATGATTTTTTGGTGATAGAAACAAAATGTCATCTTAATCACATTGGAAATACAAAATTCATGTGTTCAAAAAATAAAACTATATGACAAAGATATTATTAAATTGGGTGTTTTCAAATACACCACCGATATAAAGAAAATTTAATCACAGTCAAGGAAATGAGATGTCAACATTTGGCACTGCACAGACTGTTAGAGATAAAGCAAATCCTGGATAGCTCAGATTTTCAAACTTAATGAAGAAACTGTTTGTGTTTTTCTATAACCAGATGGGCTGAGTTAATCTTGTATGCATTAGGATCAAAATAAAATATCTCTTCCAAGATTTTTGAGTTATTCCCTTAAAATCATCTTTTGTTTTCTTTTTTCTATCCATTTCAAACAAAAAATGTTAAGTGCTCCATAAATACTCTGAAGAATAATATATACTATTTTATAAGAGCTTTGCTCCACAAAACAGAAGTGTCTCATTGATTCTGTGCCATAAGAAGAACAGTACTTATCCATCAATCATAATATCTGATGTCAATTTTACATGTTTGACCAGTGTTAAAGTAAACATAAATCCAAGCATCTAGTGTGTGCAATGAACAGTGTAGTAGTCAGTGCCCTGGAGAAGCATCAGAAATGCAGACAATCTCTACTCCCAAGGAATTTATCATCTACTCTGTAAGAAAACACACCAAAAGAATCTACAGCTAAATATAAATCACATGCTACCTAGATGAAATCTGAGATTCTGTGGTAATAATGAACCAGATTTTGCATTCTGAGACTCAGGAAAACACTGAGAAAAGAGCAAATGAAAGAAGCAGACAGCATAAATTCCAGCATGAATAAAAGCATGCACACACACACAAAATATATATGTATATTTATACATGTATACATATGTAATACATAGGTACATATATAAAATATGTATGTGTGTATATATATCTTAAAGGCATGGTGAAACATGGAGGAGGAAACTTTTAAACAAAATGAACCATAAGTAAATACTGTTTTTTTATTTTAAATATGATCCTCATCTTTTCTTTAATTTTCAGTTGAATTAATCTTTTACTATATTAGTTATAATTATTTACAAAAAAGAAGAGATTTCTTAATTTGTTTTAAATGTTGTCCCAGTATTTACTTATAATTATTTACACAAGGGAAGAGATTTCTTGTTTGTTTTAAAAGATGCCCCAGTACTTACATATATTTTCTTTAAAATTAAATCTTCTTTGACAAAAGCTCAAAGATTGTAAAAATATGTTTGTTTTTCTAGTGTAATAGAACACTTTTAGGATTGGCTAAATATAACAAATAAAAAACTTTACTCATCTTCCAGATCTCCAGGTAAAATAAGCAATGTAGTTTCAACTTAAAATATTACATGAGGTATACTCATGAAACGAGTAGATAGAGGGTGCATAGAAATATATGGATAGTGGCCAAAAACTCATATAGGCTACATGGATGCCCAATAT
The DNA here is from genome assembly GCF_000951035.1 of Colobus angolensis palliatus. Lineage (NCBI taxonomy): Eukaryota > Metazoa > Chordata > Mammalia > Primates > Cercopithecidae > Colobus > Colobus angolensis. The sequence goes on from NW_012118487.1 coordinate 15,613,151, forward strand.
GTAATGAAACATCTCTTTATGGAGTTCAATTCCTTGCATTTTAAAAAATTTAATTATATTATCTTTCTAATTGAGAATGACTTGTTTTAGACAAAGAGAAACAAATGCATTCATTTCATATTTTCAATTTCTGTTCTATAAAACTGCAGTAATTTTCATGTTAAAAATCATATGTGATTAAATTTATTTTAAAAGCTAACAGTTTCTAACAACAAATGGCACAATTTACACCTATATTGTCAGGTCATGGGCTGAAAAAACAGATTAATATTGTATGTTAACTTTAAAAATATTTTCTGTTAAGTTTGTTTTAATTACTTTGAAACCTCACTGTAGAAAGAAAATGTTTTACAATTAGAAATAAATACATCATACATTTGGCTTCTATATATAATTTTTTATATACTTAGCAGCTATAATTTTTTTCAATGATCAATTTTATAGATGAGACCACTATGAACAAAAATATAGGCACTTTTAATTATCTTTTTACAGATTAACTGGAAAATTAAGAAATGATTCTTAGCCTGAATCCTGGAATAAAGTAATTATATTAAACTTAAATTATAAAGGATTCCATATTTATGAGCCACATTTAAATGCTATTTTACATCAATATTACAAAAGCCTGGAAACCACAACCTTGGACAAAGGCCATTACATTGTTACGAAAAAAAAAAAAATTCTGTAATGAGATCTACCCAACTGCCTGTCCAACCTGACTGGCACCCACCTTGTTATTGATCTTGTAACCAATAATAATTACCTCAAAACAATGATGTAATTCTCATTGTTTTCCTTTAAAATCCTTTGTCTTCCCTTACTTTCCTGAACACACACACAGTTTACTTTGCCATGTGTATTCCCATTGCAGTGCCTATTGTTGATAAATATAATTTTCTCTTAGAATGTCTTCATCTTTGTTATTTAGGTTGGGATCATGGTGCCAGAGGCAGGACCAAAATGAGATCCCTTCAGACAAATTGGCGGCCCCTGGAATGAGTGTGGTATCAACTGAGCCCACTGTGTATCTCCTCCTGGATTCTAGGACTCTTACTTTGGCAAGGTCTTTTTTTACTTTATTTTAGACTAAAGACAAATGTTCTTCTGGTTTGAGTATTTTGGTTCCTACAGAATCTACATTCTCTCTGTGGGGCATGTCTCTTCTGTCAAATTTACTTTTGGGTCTCCACATCTGTTTAATATTTTGTTCGCTCTGTATGCCTGGGTTAAAATGTTTGTGAGCACTCTTATTTTATTTTGGTTTGGTTATGTGCATTTGTAAATGATTTGACTGTTTTTATCTTGCTTGTTCCTGATTATATTCTGAAAGGAAGAAATGCCCAACATTTTAAATGGTGGGCATGATCTTGAGAGATTAATTAAAAAATAAAATAGGATTCTCAAACTTTAAGGCATGCCAAGCTGTTTGGGACTCCAGCCACCAACGTGGAGTTTCCTCCTGCACGTTTCACAATCAGTGCCATCATGGGGTTCGTTTGTACTCCCCAAGTTGCTTTTTTCTTAGAACTAAATTAGAAAGTGCAACCAACTATATAGTTAACATGAAGAGCTGTCTACGTTTTCTATTTTTTTCTACTTACTCTGAATCTGTTGACGTTTTTATTTGTATTAAGATAATATAATGCTGCTAATTTCAAAAGCCACTTAGAAGTTTTTCTTAGGGCATTTCAAACCAAACTAAGTCTTAAAGGGCTTTCAAATTAATGACTTTAGAAATTACAACAGCTCCTTAACAACCAACAATCTAGACACCTTTGGAAATGTGAACTTAAATTAAACTAGACTAACAATTGCTTAGCACAATGAAACAATTAATCAAAGGATTAATTCTAAAAGGAAATAACTAGATAAAGGTTTATAAAGGTTAGGCCTTCAAATCAAACAGGCCAAAATCTTGAGCTCAGAGCCATAACATAAGGTATTACTGTTGAACATAAAGATTACTTTTCCTGCCACATAGGAGACGGGGAAGAAAAGCCTGCAAATATTTTTCTTAAATGCATCCTGCCCTGCATTGAGACTAGTCAAACAACCAGACTGGCAAACAACAAACAAAAAAAATACAAGGCCACTTGGATGTTTTGTTTTTCTTATAACAAAAGAAAAATAGCCAGTACTAACTAAAGTGTAAATATTTAGAAATTTAACCCTGAAACTCATTAAAAACTAAAACAGAGGAAAAAAGATAAAATAATTGTTGTAAACCAAATTACTCAAAATAATGGTCCACAACCTTCATTACATTACCTATCAGGGCAAAATTTCAGCCATGTCGATAGTTCCTGTATTATCAGAAATACAATTCAGCTCCAATTGTCTATTATAAACTGAAGAGTTTATATTATTATGTTTTACTGTCTCATGATTAAAATTCTAAAAGGAAATCTCTAAGATCTTTATTTAAATTTTTATATATGTGTTTATGCATGTTGTATATTTTATCTACATGGTAAAATCTGGCATAGTCAGCCCAAAACTCCTTAAGGGATCCTATACAGGTTGGTTTAGATAAATGAGTGCCCATATTAAAAAATATAGCAATTAGGCCGGGCACAGTGACTCAAGCCTGTAATCCCAGCACTTTGGGAGGCCGAGACGGGTGGATCACGGGGTCAGGAGATCGAGACCATCCTGGCTAACTCGGTGAAACCCCGTCTCTACTAAAAAATACAAAAAACTAGCTGGGCGAGGTGGTGGGCACCTACAGTCCCAGCTACTCGGGAGGCTGAGGCAGGAGAATGGCGTGAACCCAAAAGGCGGAGTTTGCAGTGAGCTGAGATCCAGCCACTGCACTCCAGTTTGGGCGACAGAGCGAGACTCTTTCTCAAAAAAAAATAATAATAATAAAAATAAAAAATATAGCAATTAATCCAAATGCCTTTTAATTTCCATGACTGAACCATCTTTGATCAGTAAGCTGTTTTAAAATTTGTCAATAAAATAAAAATTGAAATATCTTCAGAATTGTCATTGTACATTTTTGCCTGAGTTTACTGTTTAGACACTTTTTTCTTCTTTTTTGAGACGGAGTCTCGTTCTGTCATCCAGGCTGGAGTGCAATGGCACCATCTCATCTCATGGCAACCTTTGCCACCCGAGTTCAAGTGATTCTCCTGCCTCAGCCTCTTGAGTAGCTGAGATTACAGGTGCACACGACCATGATCGGCTAGTTCTTGTATTTTTTCAGTAGAGACGGGGTTTTACCATGTTGGTCAGGCAGGCCTCAAACTCCTGACCTCAGGCTCTCCACTCACCTCGGCCTCCCAAAGTGCTGGGATTACAGGTGTGAGCCACCATGCCCGGACCTTAGAGACTTTTATATATGTCTCTGATAAATGTTTTAAAATCATGAAACTATAAACCAAGCCTAAATACAGGATGATTTTTGTTTGTGTAACACTTCAATAAATAAGACCAATTTCATAGTATTGGTTTAATAAATACAACTATATCTTATGAGTTATTGGCAAATACCCATATACTTCAGATTCTTACTTAGATGATCACCTGATAATCATAAGCTAGAAAGAGTTATCAGAGAAATAACTTGAAATGGTGACTAGCTTAGCCTAACATCTTAGTTTTCATAAGTAATCTAAGAATAATTGTTAAAGCTAAATTATTTGGTACATGTAAAATAACCTCTGAGTCCGAAGTGGTCTGTGCTGGTGTTGGCAGTGGCTGTGATGGGCTGAATGCACCAGTCCCCAGCCTGCAGCTGTTTCATGGGGGCCTGTGCTTGCTATATGATGGTAGTGGCAGGCTGGATGGGCTCAACCTTGGGCCCCAGTAGGAATACTCAGGTGTCAACAATGGTGGACTGAGCTGGGTAGTTCCCAGGCTCTCAGATAGAGCCGCCGGATACTGAGGGGTAGAGTCAGGCCAGGAAAGTCTGACTTCAGGCTCCTACAAGCTGTGAACAGGCAGTGGCTGTAGTAGGCAGGCTCAAGGTAATCTCCAGGCCCACATCAGAAAGCTTGAATGGGGGTGGCAGTGGCTGCAGTGCAGCCCTGCTACTGGGGAGAATGCGGTCGCTTTCAGGAGCAGCAGCCATATGCAGGTGACTGGGGAATATTACTTCAGTCACATTTCAGCCCTTGCTGGGGCAGCCCTCAGTGGCAGCTTCTTGCTGTGGGCAGGTAAGCTTGTCTTTGAGGCGTGTGAAAATGTTTGGCGGCTTCCTCGAGGCACGTGAAAATGTGTGGTGGCTTCCCTGCTGAAGATAGCGGGGTCACTGACAACGGCTCACACTTTAGCCCTGGAGGTAGCAGCTAGACAGCTATGGTGGTGGCTGTGGGTAGGGAATGCCAATGGGGTTTCAGAAATATGGAGATACAGGGACTGTTGGGATCCCAGTTAGGGTACCTTCTTGTGGGGGCTGGGCTTTCAATATGGTTTCTTGCTGTACCTGCTTTGGGCTGAAGTCTTGTGAGACCCAGTGTGAGCTCCCTCTCCTGTGCAATGCATTTGTGTGGTCTCCAAGTAGCCTCCTATGTTAGTCTTAGGGCCTCCGACGGTCTAGAGGCTTTTCCATGGCTATGATGTGAGAGTCTCTGGTGGGAATGTGAACCGCTGGGGTCACTCACTTACCCTTTCCCCACAGTGGGGAGCCGCTCCAGGCTGCCAGCTGATCCCTGCTGAGCAAGCTGCATTATGTTCCTCTCCTCCCTTATACTCACTTCTCTATTGAAGTCCGGTGTTCTGTGTTAGTTGCTCTATCCACAGTCCCTTACACTTTAGATGTTTCCTGCCACTTCTCTATTGAAGTCTGGTGTTCTGTGTTAGCTCATCTATTCAGAGTGTGATTACCTGTTGCTATTTTGGTTCTTCTTTGTGGAGGAGGAAAGTGCCGGATACGTGTCGTCAGCCATCTTGAATCTCTAATTGAACTTTGAAATTCTAAAGTTACGTTGTTTTAAATTAAGTGATAGCTACTCATTAAATGTCTGAGTCACTTACAAATAAGAAAAAAATGCTAAAACAAAAATTTCTAAATATAAGCATACATTTATTGTTGGCTTCTTAAGTTTTATAGAAAAACTATATGTATTTGAGACTATGTATTTGAGTCTGTTAAGTCACAAAATTATATTACAGGGAAGCATGTTTTTAAAAAAATACAAAATGGTTCTTATCTGGATAATACTGATAAGTGACAGTGCAAAATGTATTGCTTCCTAGGTTTTCACTAGAAAAGAGGTTTTAAGAGTTAAAAATTCTAGTTAATATATATAATTCTGTATAGAAAGTGACCCAAAAAAGATGTTTTTGATAAGAAAAAGTATAAGAAATAAAAATGTGTTCTCTACTGAACAAAAGAATAATTTTGTCTAAATTCAGAGATTATTAAAAGTTTATATCCAAATATGGACTTAAGAAGGAAATAAGCAGAAACATGATGGAAAGGAACCAGTCAGCAGAACAGAGAGATATGAAGAAAGTTATACGTATGAAGATGTATTTTTGATTAAGGTAGATTGAAAACAAAAAATAATAATCTTTTCATGAGAAAGAATCTTATGTGGTAAATTTTTGTCCTAAAGTCAAATGACTGGTTATGTAAGAAAGAAGTGTAGAACAAACCTGAAGTTCTGGTCATGTTGTGGAATGTCTGAGTAAGTGATGGCACGTTTGTGAAAGATTAATTTATGATGGAATTTTGTGTGTCATCAGGTTGGCTGTATGTTTCTCTAAACATTGAGCTTTGATATTAAAAATACACCAATACAAAACTAACAATGTGGTTCCCTGTGTTCAAACAACAGGTTTCTTGAAGTGTTGGTCTGCTGTTAGTAAAATTTGCTAGGTTTCGATTTAATTCCTAAATGTGTTTTTAAAAAATTTCAACCATTCCACCATCTTTTAAACTGCAGCTTCTTCCTGTTTTACAGTTTCTGTTTATGCCACATTTCTTCCTGAGATGTATTTAATTTCTCTGGATTTAGATTGAAACTGCTGTCTTTATTTAGATTAATTATTTCATTTCTTGAGGTAGATTTTTCCTCTTGAAGCTTTTCAAATTTCTATCTCAGAAGTTCAACTTTTGCTTTATCTAACTTTATGTGATTTGCAGGTCATTTCTCCCCTTGAGAAGGTACATCTTTTTGCTTGGCTGTGCTTATAATTCTTTCCTTCAACTTTTTCATCAGCTCTCATAATTTTTTTCTTCAGTTTTAACTCTGCTGTTATAGCCTGATGCTGAAACGTTCATTCTTGAAGGCCTAAAAAAGCAAAGTTTTCCTCAAGCATAACTTCATTCTGTATTCTTGGCATTTCTTGATGTGTCTAATTTTTTTCTTCATGTAACCAGGAAACTTCTCATGCTGTTACTAAGAGCCATGTATTCCCTTGCTCAAGGTACTAGTTTTTTGTTTACATTCCTCTGTATTATGTTGTACAATCATAACCTTGGACACTGTCTTACTACGTCTGATTAAGTACTAGGTTTACTTTCCAGTTCACCTGAATAAGTTTTCTTTAAGGACAAGCCGTCACTCTTCAGTAGGTTTGTTGTTTTCGTTTTGGTAACTGGCCTAAGAAACAAGGATTTCATGTTTTATCAAGATAATTTCCTTTGATGCCCTTATTAGATTTTGTGATAACTTAGGAAAGCTGAACTTTAAAAAGGTTAAATTTGTTTTGTTTTTACAGTCATGTACTTTATGTATTTTGATTATCACCCTAGTTAAAGAAATACTATTTTTTCACACAGTTATCTGCAATCCTGTTTTGATGAAGTGTTTTGAACCTTTTGGCATCTTTGATGGGCTTCTTCAGTATCAACATTCTAAATTAAGTCTTTCTTACCTAGAACTAACTTTGGGATTTTTCAGTTGGGCCTTGAGAGAGCCTCAAAAAATGTAACTCTTGTCCTATAGAGATAGTAAATCATTACATTAATTTGGTAAATTATATAGCAAACATTGTCAAATGATAAGTGATGCTAGTTATTCTTTCAGTTACATTTATGGGTATGTTATTGATATGGATAATCCAAAATTGCATAAAAAGTTTAGAAACCTAATATGGCATCAGACGTAATTGTGTTTATTATGTTGTATATTACAAAAATAACCAAATTTTCTTGTCAATTGCTGATTATAACAAACTTGCATCTGATTTTAAAGTATAGCTCATCTGCCTCTGTCATCTACAGTTTTGATATTTCTCTAAAAGCACTTGCCTTCGGATGCATGGAAAAGACTAAGAAGTACTCTTAAGTATAGGTTTCTAGTAACTTTAAGGTCAGAGGATTTCTTAGAACTCTAAAAAATTTTTGAAATGATGCAACTGACCAATTTGAGAAACTTCCAATCAATATCAAGCAGAATAAAACTTAATTACAGAGATTAACTGATGAAGATAAAAATTTTATGAGGCCAGGCATGGTGGCTTATCCCTGTAATCCCAGGACTTTGGGAGGCTGAGTGGGTAGATCACGAAGTCAAGAGATCAAGATCACCCTGGCCAACATGGTGTAACCTCGTCTTTACTAAAAATACAAAAATTAGCTGGGCATGGTGGCACACAGCTGTAATCTCAGCTACTTGGGAGGCTGAGGCAGGAGAATTGCTTGAACCCTAGATGCAGAGGTTGCAGTGAGCCGAGATCGTGCCACTGCACTCCAGCCTGGTGACAGAGTGAGCCTCTGTCTGGGAAAAAAAAAAACCTTTTTTGAAGCTATTGATTCTGTACTTAAATGTTTTATTTTCCAAATTTAAGGAAACTTTTTCTTTTAAGCTATCTGTAGTTGATACAGCAATTTGGTAGTCTGTTTTTGTGAATAAAGGTGGAAACATTTACTTTTTCTCTCTATTTGATCCCTCTGAAATTTGGAAACCATGTGGGTATTCTTGTGTCTATATGGTTACTTGTATAAGTTTAATAAAGGTTTACTATCTCTTTATAAAATGATACAATTGGACGCATTAGTTATAATACAAAGCGTTGACTAGAATATCTTTTTTGAGAACTAGCATGGAATGCCCGGCTTCAGGAGTTCCGCACCTTACTGTGAGTAAAAACTGTCACTTCCTAGCAGTACTAGAAACTTCAAGACTGAGGGTAAAATCTGAAATCTGCCTTGGTTTGGCTTCCAAGCCTCAAAAGATTTTTCCATCTGAGATTCTTACGTGATCAATGTAGAGAGAAAAATGTTACGTTTCTAAAGAAAAGCTGTAATACAACTGTTATCAGACATTAGCCCTGGGCATTGTTTTCGAGCTCTTGTTATCTACTATAAACTGACTAGATCCTGAATTCTTCTGGATTTCTTCAATCCAGCCTTTTTCTGTTGGAATAGGCATGTAGCCAGACATGAGCAGGTAAGAGTTCCCCCTGGGTAAGAAATCTTAGAAATGCTGCCCATTGATAGAATCCTTGGAGGTGGTGACGGTCAGCAAAAAGAGAACCATGGCCACAGTGGCTACACCTGGCCTTCTGACTGGGCTCCTCTGACCCAGAAGGGACTTATTAAGCCCTAACCAGAGATAACTGAGGTAGGGGCTTCTCCTCACTAGTGAGCATGTGTACTCCTCGAATAACTTGCCTAGGAATAGGCTTTTGCTCGTTGTAATACTCCATTCCCCTCCCAGTAACACTTCCATTATATTACTAAAAATGGGAACTGGTCTGTACTGAAGCTCTATAAGCTCAAACCAGATTAATTCTAAGAGATAAGTTTCATGCCTGATGTATGGGTCACACAGAAAGTTCACCAAACTGCCTGGTGCCGTAACCAGAAGCATTCAAACTGCGAACTAGGATGATAAGTTGATAGCTTCATGCTGTAGATAGCTTTTTTCCAAGACATTGGAACAAGACTCCATATCATAATGAGACTCTTTCCTCTTTTAATGCCTACTTTTTACACTTGGCAGGATAATGGTGTAATTGAAATTTCACATTCAGGAGCTTCTGCTGGTAACTTGACAGAACCTGATCTATGAGATGCTTTAGTCTACCTAGTGGGTGAGTATGGCAATATTTCTTATACAGCCATTGCTCATTCTCTGCTTGAATTTAACCTAATCATGGGAAACTAGAGGATAAAACTGCCCTATGTAATCTATTGGTTAAACAAGGAAATGTCTGTGCTATTACTAACACTACATGCTGTATCTGGATAAATCCCTTGGGGAAAGGTGAGGTCTATATACAAAAAAATAAGAAAACAAGCCACATGGTTAAAAAAAAAAAGTGTCACCTAATTTCCCATGATTATATGATTTATTTAATTGGTTGCCTTTAAGCCCAGGTTTATAGCTTAAACTATTATGTAAACTGAGATTATCATATTACTATTTACTTTTCTTTCTATTTTTCTTTTTAATTTTTGTTCTTGTTACTCGTTAATTGTTTTCAGAAGTACAACCCCTATGAGAATAATGCTGGCCTAGCACTTTGAGATGATAATCAATACCTATGGAACAGACATATGGAACTTACCAGGGACCTAGACTTAGCCTGAGAACCACTACCTCCACACCTTTGTTGCTCAAATGTAGACAAGAAAATTTTGACACTGACTTACTCATCAATTACTGTCTCTGATGTGGGACCAGACCAGACCAAACCAAGACAGGGGACAATCAAAATTTAAATACAGGAAATTGATCAGCAATGCTTGTAGGTAAGTAAAGGTCTTGATCAAAAGGAGGAAATGTCTGAAAACTGTAAGAATCAAAATGGAGTCATTTGTGTTAAAACCCTGACAAATAGAGCTGGGGAAGGCCATGAAGTGAGGCTTCTTATGTATGAATGCCTGATAGCAAAAACTATCACAGAAGACTGCAAAAACCACGATCTTGTGCAAATATCATTACAAACTTACACACACACAATGCTTCTTGAGAACATCTGCCAAGCAACTGCCTGTCCAAACTTGGACTGGTGCCACTCTTGTTATTAATCTTTGTAGCCAAGTATAATTATCTTAAAATAATTATGTAATTCTTCTCATTTTTTCTTTAAAATCCTTTGTCTTCTTTTACCTTCCTGAATATGCACATAGTTTACTGTGGCCTGTGTATTCCCATTGCAATGCCTATTCTTAAATACATAACATTTTCTTTTAGAGAGTCTCCCTCCCTGTTATTAAGGTTGACACAATCCACCTAAACACAGAGGGCTGAAGGGCTTAGGGGACTTGGCCTAGAGGAAAAGGTGCTGCAATGTTCATTACCCCATTTTCAGTTTTATAGGCAAATTAGGCCTGCCTATCACTGAGACCAAAAACCCTCCAAATTAGTTAGGCCTATCTCACCCTTCTGCTATTGGTTCAGGTTTGGGCAAAGCCTCCCCTTAAAGGACACCTTATCCTCTCTGCTCCAGGACCCTAAACATTGGCAGCTCTGACAAGAAAGTTTCAGAATTCTATGTTCTGTCCATTATCAACCTCTTTCCATGAAAAACTCAATTCCCCACTCCACCTCCCGACTTTGTTTTTACCTTGTTCATACTCTTGTGTGTTCGGGTGAATCATGGTCCCCAAAAATATCCATGTCCTAGGCCCCAGCACCTGTCAATGTTACTTTACAGGGAAAAAGAACTTTGCAGATGTAGTCAAGTCAAGGATATGGGGATGAAGAGATGATTCTGAATTATCCAAGTGGGCACAATGTAATTGCAAGGGTCCTTATAAGAGAAAGTTATATGAGAACAAAAAGGGATGAAAGACTACGTGACATGAGGCCCTTAGACAAAGAATGAGGGCAGCCACTAATGTTGGAAAAGGCAAGGAACAGGCACCACCCTCAAAATTCCAGAAGGAATCTGTTCTGCTGGCACCTTAGTTTTAGTCCCGTAAGATTCATTTTAAACTTCTGACCCCCAGAACTTGAGAGGAACAATTTGTCATTTGAAGCTCCTAAGTTTGTGATAGTTTGTTACAGCAACAATCGGAAACTAATATATCTTAACATGTTCTTAGGAACTACAAAAGAAGAGTGTATGAAGTAGACCCTATTATGGCTCTATTATGACTTATGCCATTGAGATTCTGGTGTACAGAACTGGGAAAAAGTAGGTAGTCAAGTGGGAAAAAATCCTCAGTACACTGTCTTCATAATGCTTATTTCTTACTCTGTATGCTATTTACTAAATATTACATATATTAGTCTGCTCAATTTTTACAACATTTGTTGAGCAGGTAGGGAAAAAACTCTTGAGCTCGTTTTACAGCTATAGAAAATGAGGTGCATAATATTTAAGTCATGTAGCTTAAATCATATAGAAAATCAGTTCAAAACTCAAATTCTGGGGCTCCTTACCAGACCTTACTGAATGAGAATCTTTGTAGATTTTTATGCACATTGAAGTTTCTGATGCATAAGTCCAGAACAGAGGTTGGCATGCAGCTTGCAGGTTGATTTTGTAAATAAAGGTTTGATAGAACATGGCCATGTCCTTTCATTTCATTGTTTATGACTGCTTTTGCTACAATGACTGAGTTGAATCAACAGAGACTTTATGGTCTGCAAAACTTAAAACATTTACTCTCTGATCTTGCACAACAAAGGTTTGCTGACCCCTGTTAGAACACAGCACAGTCTAAAATGAGGTGTTAAATGGATGATTCTATGATTTTTTTCAGAATGTTTTAACATGTGGCCAAAAAACAGTTGTAAAATATCCAACACATTAGCCAAACTGCTTCTACCTAGATATATCCCTCTCTCCTGTTTCTGAATGTACTAGAGTGCATTGCATGAAAACACATAGGAATTCAGAATTAGAAGTTGATAATGACTAAATAATGAGTCCATTCAGTTTTTTCAAATATGTTAGAATAAGTGGCATTTCTGTTACTATGATTAGTGCACTGAAATAAATCTGAAATGTAATGTTAGAGTGAGATAAGCTTTTTAATGGAGAAAAATACAGCTTTTTAGCTTTAAACTAATATGAGCCATGAATGCACAATAAAAATGACCCCACACATTATTTTAGCCCTTATATAAACGCATTGCAAATGACATTTTCTCTAGCATTATCAAGAAATACAATAGTGTAATATTGAAATCAATATTCACACACTACTTACACAACCCACTCTGTGCTTTCATAACATGATTTTTATTAAGACCATGTACTCAGCATGAAAATAACTTTATTGTGAATAGAAGATTTGATGAGATAGTTGCAAAGAAAAAAAGCTTTATCTATGTATCTCACACACACAGGAAATTACTGTTCAAGTAAAAGTCTAAAAGTTTGGAAAAAATCTAGAAACATTGTCTATTTCTCATTTCAGGAGTAGCTTCAGTTCACAAAAAAAGAAAAAAAAGTCACTGCTTATTAGAAATTTACAAATCAAGGAAAGCAACTCTCCTCTACCCACCTTTCTTTTCTTTCCTTTTTCTTTTTGTTTTGTTTGTTTGTTTGTTTGTTTTTTTGTTTGTTTTTGAGACAGAGTGAGACTCTGTCTCAAAGCAATTCTCGTGCCTCAGCCTCTCGAGTAGCTGGGACTACAGGCATATGCCACCATGCCCAGCTAATTTTTGTATTTGTAGTAGAGATGAGGTTTCACCATGTTGGCAAGGCTTGTCTCGAACTCCTGACCTCAAGTAATCCACACGCCTTGGTCTCCCCAAATGCTGGAAGTACAGGTGTGAGCCACCGCACTGGGCCCCTCCTTTCTTAAAAATATCTTGCAGAGCTAGTTTTATCTTAGTTTAATTTTTCTTTTTGAATTTCCTATAATTACCTAATGTTTTATGTTTGTTAATACTATGTAACTTTATTTACCTCCTAACCAAGTATCGATGACAGTGACCTAAAGCCTTCAGGGAAAACACTTTAAATAAAATAAAACACTTTAAATAAAATAAAGCAATAGTAAAATAAAGCCCATGTGTTAATCACTCAACTTTTATCAACATTTTTCATTCATCTACCAACTATACTGCTGTCTACTCTCCACATCTCAATTACTACTACAACTACTCTATTTATAGTTGTTTTCCTGAAGGTAAAATAGCACATATTCTAATGCACAAAGCTTAGTTTTACAGTTTTGAAAAACAGATACACCCAGATAACCCATAACCCTAGGGTGTCATAGAAGACTTTTTTTTCTCACCAGAATGTTTCTGTATTTTCATTCCAGTCAGTTTTCACCATTTCCCCTTAAATCTCCAGAAATAGCAGGTATTCTGATTTTTTTTTTTTTCATTTAATTTAGTTTTCCTATTTGGAAACTTTTTAAATAATGGAAGCCTACAATTTGGTCTCTTTTTATGTCTGGTTTCTTTTGGTCTCAACAATGTTGTTGAGATTCATTCATGTTGATGCATTTAATTTGTGGCTTTTCATTGCTCAGTTCCATTCTAGTGCATGAATAGGCCACCATTTGTTTTTACATCCTCCTGTTGATGGACACTTAAGTTATTTCACAATATAATTTTTGAAACCAAAAATTTGCATTGATTATATTCAGGAATTATTCTGTAAAGCTGACAAACTAAGGAACAACAATAAAGTAAAATAAATTCATGGCATTCTGAAACAAAGTGTATTATAAAACAAACGTAGATGTCCTGAGACTTCTCATCTTCATATACTCCTATCTAATAGGGGAAGAGCTAGTTTCTTAAATAAGGTAATACATATAAAACTTTTATAAGTGTGCCTGTCACATAATAAGGACTCAGTGGGTGTTAGTTTTCATTGTTTTTATTATTTATAATAGGAATATAATGAAAACATTCCAAAATGACTCAATTAGAATAAAAGTTTAGACAATATGTGATTACCATAGCATATAATACTATTGGTTTAATTCAGTATCATTTTCAGCTGGAAGATAAAACACAACTGAGAAATAGCAATTTCAGGTAAGATATCTGTGTGGATGTGAGAGTTAGAATTACGTTGGTGTGATAGTTTATTATATTGTTTTTGCTCTCATGAATTTTGCTTTGAAGTTAAAAATTTACTCAATTTTTATTATTCTGTCTATAATAATGGTTTAGTGGCAGTGCACTAATAGAAATAATTTTGCTAGAACAAATAAACTATATAATACATTATACACACACATACATGTATGCTAATTTAATTTAGAATAATATAAACAGATTAATCTACTGGAAAATTTTTAAAAAGCAATAAAGGTACTGCTTTAAAATTGTATTCTGTTGTATTTCTTTCCTTTTAAAATATTTCTGCAAAATAAGACAAAAAGCTTATATTTACTTCGTTGGTATAAACTCAAAATCAAAGTAAGAAAATCATATTAAATTTTCTAAATATTTTCACTTTTAACTTTATTTAGAATTAAAAATTATATTGCACTTTGCTTTTTTAAAAGATGTGCTTTGAAATAGCATTGTAATTGGGAGTTATTTTCAGAATAATTTTTGCATTTTCACATGTTGATTTGAGACCTTGTTTTTTACTTCATTTCTGATCCTTACCATTCTCAAGCTGTCAGAGGAATAAAACAGAGAATATCAATGTAGTTAAAAATCTCAGCCTGGGACAGTGGCCTATGCCTGTAATCCCAACACTTTGGGAAGGTGAGGTGGGTGGATCACTGAGATAAGGAGTTTGAGACCAGCCTGGATAACAGTCATCTAAAAGTCATCTTGGGATAATAGATAATAATAAAAGTCACCTTGGGATAACAGTCATCTACAAATCTCAGATTTTCACACATGGACTGCTGTTTTGCCAAGTCGCCTCACGTTGTAGGATTTTTCAAAAATTTAGTACAGAACAATATGTTCTTTGATATTGTTAACTAAGTTATCTTCTTTTAATTTTGGATGATAATTTGATCCTTTGAAAGCCTAATAAATATTGATGTAGGTGTCTAACACATTAGCTATTTGTTTACACCATTTTTTACCTAAAACTTCACGGAATATACTTTTATATGATAATCAAATTATAAGATAATCATAGAATAAATCATAAAATATCCATGGAAAAATCACATATAATACCTACATATTTAGCATTTATATTCTCTCTAGGTAGAAATCAACTCATCTTTAAAAATAGGTTTAAAACCTATTCTCTCTAGGTAGATTCAACTCATTTTTTCAATAAATTAATACTGACTTTCATATAATTTGTATGTTTTATTCAATTTTGTCTGTAAGAGCAAAATATTTAGAGACTTATCTGAAATACTATACTTTATTTGGCACTGCTTTAAAGCAATATTCAAGAAAACATTTCACAGAAAGAAAATAATATTAATTAGGTATTAACATTCCTTATAAGACATTATTATTCCTTACTGTAATTTCTTATTTTCTTAGTATTCAAACTTCTTTTATTTATAATATATTATAAAATGTTCTCAGATATTTACTTCAGGCTTACTGTTCCATGATCCATTTGTATTTTCTGCCATTTTGAAATGCCACATAAATTCCATGTCTTTCCTATCATTACTCAAGGATTAATAATAGTGGCTCTGTTCTAACATTTGAAAGTCTATTTTGGAGTTATTAAATGGAAATAATCAAGACCTGGAAACATATTTCTATTTATATACATCATTAGTTTCTTATTATCTCCTTATGAAACCAATATTTTGGAATTCTTAAACCAGATTGCACTAAAAAAGTTTGAGTTTGAGAAAAATGGAAGAAGATTAAGATGTGTGGTTTCTTTGCTCTTTACAATCTATAAATTTTACATCATCTTCACTAAGCTATTCTATATGTACTTCCAACTAAAAACAATCTCTCAAAATTATTTCAATAACTTTTAGCACTATACCTTCCTGAAGCAATTCTAAAAGGTTTCTTCAGAATGTTTAAATACCCTATTTTATATCTTATTAACAGCTTCATCAGTACTACACTTAGAAAGAGAACTATAATTGATGGGGGAAAATACTGGACAAGGCCTTCAGTATTCAATGTGAGACATCAAGGATTTTAAATGTTTCTACGTAACATAAGGTGATAACTTTGTGTTGATCCTCAAAAGGAAGATGAATAAATGATAGTAGAAATGAAGGATATAGAGCCTTTAAGAATAGTTCACAATGGAATACTATGCAGTCATAAAAAAGGATGAGTTCATGTCCTTTGTAGGGACATGGATGAGCTGGAAACCATCATTCTCAGCAAACTATCACAAGGACAGAAAACTAAACACCGCATGTTCTCACTCATAGGTGGGAACTGAACAATGAGAACACTTGGACACAAGATGGGGAACATCACACACTGGGGGCTGTAGTGGGATGTGGGGAGGGGAAGGGATAGCATTAGGAGATATACCTAATGTAAATGACAAGTTAGTGGGTGCAGCACACCAGCATAGCACATGTGTACATGTATAACAAACCTGCACATTGTGCACATGTAACCCAGAACTTAAAGTATTAAAGAAAAAAAAAAAAAAAGAATAGTTCACAATGAAATCTCATTATGCAAAGCATGTGTACCTGTAAGCCATTAGTAACGTTGTTAAGTTCACAGACAGGTTGATGGGAATGGCTTGGGGAATTTTCTTTTTTTAGCAGGGAGGGGATGTTTGGGATTGAGATTAAGCCACTTAAACAAAAAGAAGCATGACTTTTTGAAGGTTTTGAGACAGTCCCTCGACTCTCATATGTAGAAAATTTGGAGGTTTGAGCAAAGTTTATCTCTAGCAGGCAGGTCTCATGTAACACCTCGGTTTTATACTCGTTGTATTATAAAAAGAATCATAAATCTAAACAGTAAAGTTGTCCTGCTCATTTGCATTTAAACTTCTAAGGAAATTATCTAGATATTCATTTTTTCTTTTAAAAACAATTACCATTAATCCTAATTAAATTGTCAATCTCTGGGCCTCAGAGTGCTGATGTATAACTTGTTTTGACTTTTCTTGTGATACCCTAAAGCTCTGGGTTCTTTATTGTTCCAATGATTGAAACATGATACAATAGAGCTTGCTGAGTTTCTGATGAGCAGCATTGTCAAAGCTGTAAGTTGACAACTTGTTAAATCCCTGTATTGTTTCTATAGATATATACCTGCTGGCATGGTTCAGATAAATTAAGGCAAGTAGATTTTGATGATGAGGAACAAATGACTTATACCCTTCTGATAACAGCATTTTCTTATTGGGAAGGATGATTGTATTTCCAAATTGACTCCCAATTTCTCTTTCTCCACAAGAGCCTTGACCATGACTACTTACAGTTTTGTAACCTTGCTTAAAACAGCATCTTTTCTAACAAAGATGCGTATTTTAAATTTGACTTTCATTTACAAACAAGCTTATTAATTCAAAGGAATGTGGCTCTTCCATCACTGTTAAACCCTCAAGTATTTTCTGCATTAAAATTATAAAGAGAAGCTTTAACTGTACAAACAACGTGCATGCTCACATTGGCATTTCTTTGATTTAAGTATGAAATTATTTGGTGTGTTTCTAATTACTTTCTCTTCAGCTAAATCTTCAATTATGCTGTTTTCTTTTGTTTGTCTTGTTTCAATAAGAGATTGAGTAGTTATTATTTTGTAGGTAAGACATTGTCAAACTTGAAGAGATTGAGTAGTTGTAATTTTGTTTGTAAAACAGGTAAACAAATAAAAAGTTAGACATTTAACAAGGAAAATACAACCCAACAAGTTAAGTTCAACACACAGGGAAACAGCTGATCATCAAAAAGCATTGTGCTGAAACACTTCCGAAAATAGAGGACTCCAGAGGGTCTTGTCTGCTTTGATCATTTGCTTGTCTGAAAGGAGCTTTAAATCTCAATCCGTTTCAGGAAGAGTTTGGGCAAAAATACATACATCATTATTTCTTTGCAGGGTATTTTATAAGGCAAACTGTTGCAGGTCAAGCTGTATAAACATATCTTTGATTTCTACTGAAATATTTAATTCAAAGCAGCATTCACAGTGTTGGGGAAAATGACAAAATGTTTAAAAATAAAAATAATGGACATTGCTTAACTCAGATCCATATGTGCATTGTAACATTTTATATAGTCATTGTACTGTCTATAGAAAAAGAAGTAGAAATATAGATGTCTGGTTTTAAGAACTATTTTTCTGTAATACTACAGTTACTTCATAGTACATATGTTTATACTGCTGAAATTACTCCTATTGTTATTATTTTCTGTGTAATTTTCAGGTGTTTATACCCTGTGCTACTATGTAATACCATCTAAATGAGAAAAATGCTAATCACAGATAGATTAAATAATATCTTACCTATATAATGCTATAGCATAAATTCATGAAGTGAGAAAAATGGGATCAGAATGTGAGGCTAGTGAAATAAAACCTTTCTTGCTAATTTGTAAAAAATGTTGAATGCAGTGCATAACAGATCCACTGTTACTCAAATAAAACAAAAAACATTGTAAAACATGCTAAGACCCTTAAAAAGAAACTACCTGCCTATATATTCTCGGTGAAATGTGTATCAAAGTAAAGAACTAAAAAATGCACTGTCTTTTTCTGTTTTGTCTTCTATAATAGAAAAGCACAGACTGGGTGGCTTATAAACAACAGAAATTTATTTCTCATTGTTCTGTAGACTGAGTAGTCCAAGATCAAAGACACCAGAAAGTTTGGTATCTGGCGAGGGTCCACTTCCTGATTCATTTCTCAGTATTTTTTGGCTATAACCTCTTATGGTTAAAAGGGTAAGGAATCTCTTTGTGGGGCCTCTTTGATAAGAGCACTTATCCCCTTAATAGAGGCTCCACTCTCATAACTGAATCATGTCTTAAAGATCCTACTTCCTAATACCATCGTCATGGGTGTTAGAATTTCAACAAATGGATTTTGGGGGAACACAGATATTTAATCTATAGCATGTAGAACATTGTATCATTAGGGAAATACAAACTAAAACAATATGAATGTACAACTACACACCTATTAGAATGGCCAAATTCCAGAACACTGACAATACCAAATGCTGATGAGAATGTGGAGCAACAGGAATTCTCATTCATTGCTGCTGGGAATCCAAAATGATACAGCCTCTTTGGAAGACAGGTTGGCAATTTCTTACAAAACTAAACATACTCTTAAAATAGGATTTAGCAATTGAACTCCTTGGTATTTACCCAAAGGAGTTGAAAACTTATGTCAACAAAAAAACCTACACGTGGACATTTATAGCAGCTTTATTCATAATTGCCAAAATTGAAAGCAACCAATGTGTCTTTCAGTAGGTGACTGGATAAATAAACTCTAGTACATTCAGACAATAGAATATTATTAAGCTAAAAAGAAGTGAGCTATCAAGCCATGAAAAGATATGGAGAGGCCATAAAATCATATTGCTAAATGAAAGAAGCTAATCTGGGCCGGGCGCGGTGGCTCACGCCTGTAATCCCAGCACTTTGGGAGGCCGAGACGGGCGAATCACGAGGTCAGGAGATCGAGGCCATCCTGACTAACACGGTGAAACCCCGTCCCTACTAAAAATACAAAAATTAGCCGGGCACGGTGGCGGGAACCTGTAGTCCCAGCTACACGGGAGGCTGAGGCAGGAGAATGGCGTGAACCCGGGAGGCGGAGCTTGCAGTGAGTGGAGATGGTGCCACCGCACTCCAGTCTGGGCAACAGAGCGAGACTCCATCTCAAAAAAAAAAAAAAGAAGAAGCTAATCTGAAGAGGCTAAATACTGGATGTGATATGACATTTTGGAAAAAAACATAACTGAGGAGATAGTTAAAAGACTGTTGGTTTCCAGGGGTTGCACAGAGAGGATGAATGGATGGCAAAGATTTTTAGGGCAGTGAAATTAGTCTGATCCTGTGATAGTGTGTGTGTGTCATTGTGCAAGCCTACAGTACATAAAACACCCAGAGTGAATCTTAATGTGAACTAAGGACTTTGATTGATCATAATGTGTTAATATAGGTTTATCAAATATGACAAATGTATCACTGTGGTTGCTAATGTAAGAGTTGAGTCTATGCAGCCTTAGGGGCAGCAGATATGTATGCAATCTCTGTGCCTTCTACTCAATATTTCTGTGAACCTAAAACTGCTCCCAAAAAAAGTCTTACAAAAAATAAAATGTATATAACTGGTAGTACTAAAAATGAACAGTGAGCAGAAGCCCTAAAATAGAAAATTATCCCCAAGTATCTCACTGTAGTTGTAAAAATGCAATTTCAAAAAATAATCATTAAAATAAAAATTCATAGTGAATATTTTAGGAATGCAAATCTAAAATCTCAAATTTTAAATTATAGTAAAAATAAAAACAAAAGAAGAGGTAAAGTGCTAAGTTTCTCATATCAAGACAGAAAAATGTCAGTAAAAATATTTCATTCAATTAACTTAAGCTCATCTTTTCTGTACTGATTTTTTAATGTTTAATAAAACTTCAAAATAAAAACTAAAATTAATTTATCAGAAATCTAAAAGAAAACAATATTCTGATTTCTAAAGATGTTTACTTTACTTAATTATGTGGTATTGACATGAACATAGATGCTATTTGCATCATTCCTTTCCATCTTTGATAGCATAAATTTGTCAGACTAGGCTGGGTGGTCTGTTCTGTATTATTGCCAAAAAGTGAAAGTTCTTACAAATATGTTTTTAGAAAAATTAAATTATGAGACAACCTCAATTTATTTTATTCCAGAGGTCTCCTAACTAATTTTCCTTGGAAATTTTCTTTTGCTGCGGAAACAAAAATGATGCTGATTGCCTATGAGAAGAAGGCTCTTTGAAGATCCAATTGGGACTTCCAACCATGAAGAGGAAAGCTTGGTATAGGAATATGTCCTGCACAAAATTAAGTGAGAT
This sequence comes from Colobus angolensis palliatus, assembly GCF_000951035.1. NCBI lineage: Eukaryota > Metazoa > Chordata > Mammalia > Primates > Cercopithecidae > Colobus > Colobus angolensis. Next base: position 15,633,922 of record NW_012118487.1, read on the forward strand.
TACTACTCCTAAAAAATTTCTTTTAATGTTTCCTTGAAAATGTCAAGGCAAGAAAACAAATGAACTGTTAGCTCCATTTTCTTTTCTCTTGGGTGGGTTCTGCCCAGAACATAAGAGTTGCTCCATAATGAACAGCAGTCCTGATGTTTTCTTTTAGGAATTATGGGTGTCAGTATATCCAGAGATTCAAATGTTATCATCCAAATCTGCAACATTTAGCAGAAAGATATCCTTTCTGTAGGTATGCAGCAATCAGCAAAACATGTGTCTAATTCCTTTGCTCAATTATGGAATTCAGCATAGAAAGCATTTATTAATAGTAATCTGGAGTCTGTTTTGTACAACCAAGGTACCCTTTAGGTTTAAGCCACTATTTGATAAATAACTGGCAGCTCTTGTAAGGTTGGATTTCTCTGACACCTCTCTAGGAAGATTCTTGGCAGAAAATGTTTGTTGGCTACTATAGCACTTCCTGAAATAGGTGCACTTTTTTCTTCAATTTTTAAAATATGCTACTGACTTTGTGCTGGGCCTGCAAACTTCACCTGCCTTGGGATGTTCCAACCAAGCAACCAATGGGAGCTTTGCTTTCTGTTTCTCAGCCATGTAGTTAATTTCAGTTTTACAGTCATTTGAATTGTTTATATCCAGAGCCATTTATTCTTCATTACTGAAAGGCAATTGCTGAGAGGTTGACATTTGTCTTCATTTAGTGGTTTGTCTGTGGGAATGCAAAAATTTTTGTTGACAAAGGTATCACAACTTTAAACTGGGTCATTCAGAATACTGTTTATATTATTTTAGCTGAATGGCTAACAAATGGCCCTGTGTCACATACTGTGCCATGATACTATCTTGATTCATCTGTTGAAAAGGCATCATTATATTTTCTTCTCTCTGTCAACTCTTAGGCAACTCTGAGGACAACCAGTTCTAGGACCATTTCTAGTCTCTGCTGTGAATCTTGTCATTTCATATACTCTAATTTCAATTATAGTATTTGCTAAATTTGAGTACAATTCTTTTATGCAAAAAAAAAAAATTATAATGGCCCATGTTAGTATTTTTGGCTTTAACAAAATTCTTCATTGATGGAGAGCCTTAGAACTAAAAGAGAAAATCTCTGATACTTTCATTGATTGATTCAGTGAATTCTCAAAAAGTCAATAAGAATTTCATATAGCATTTAAAATTTATTTCCTGAAAAAATTAAATAACATAATATAGGAAAACCCCAAAGTTCCCAAATATAAATATCTTTTCTTTATTTTTTTTGAGATGGAGTCTCGCTCTGTCACCCAGGCTGGAGTGCAGTGGTACGATCTTGGCTCACTGCAACCTCTGCCTCCTGGGTTGAAGCAATTCTCCTGACTCAGCCTCCCCAGTAGGAGGGATTACAGGCACCCGCCACCATGCCCAGCTAATTTTTTGTATTTTTAGTAGAGACGGAGTTTCACCGTGTTGGTCAGGCTGGTCTCAAAGTGCTGACCTCAGGTATTCCACCTGCCTCAGCCTCCCAAAGTGCTGGGATTATAGGCATGAGCCATAGCGCCCGGCCCCAAATTCAAATTTCTATTGCTCCTCTGCTTTCCTTTTCCCTTCGATAGCTTGTAATGGCTAATTTTATGTGTCAACTTGATTGAACCACAAGGTACCCAGATATTTGATCAAAAATTGTGGGGTATATCTGTGAGGGTGTTTCTCGGTGAGATTAGCATTTTAATATGTGCACAGAGCATATGCTTTAGCAGAGCATTCTGCTTTAATAATAAACTGAAAAACTCAGTAGAACAAAAAGGCTAAGAAGGAATTTGGACTTCCTGACTGTTTAAGCTTAAAGACATCAGTCTGCTGTCTTCAGACTGGAACTAAACCACTGACTCTCCTGGGTCTTTCTGACCTTGGATTCTGGTAGTTCTCAGCCTCCATAATCATGTGAGCCAACTCTTTATAGCAAATCTCTTTATACCTATTGGTTATTATCATAGAGAGAACCCTACCTAGTGCAAGACTCTTCCACTCTTTCTTATTCTGCACAATTTGTGAAAAATGGTAACTGATGAGGAGCTCACTTAGAACCTCAGTGATGGTTGCAATGACACTCATGCTTCATTTTCCTAGACGCACAACATGAACTATCTAAAGTTTGTAAATTTACATAACAGTTTACATTACATTAACATTAACTGTTACATTACTAACAGTTTACATTAACCATTTCCACAGAGTAATAAAGAGCATGAATGAGCAGGAATATTTTGTAGCCACTTGAAGTTGCTGGACTTTGAATACTTACGTAACTACTAGATCCTTGACTAAAAACCTACTTTTCTTTTATGTGACAGTATCCATGTTACTATTCTGAGCAAATGGTAATGACAAGTCAATGTAATTTACTTAGAAATGACTAATGAACCAGACATCTTTTTACACCAGCTAACTATGAACAACTCCTTATTAGAACCAATAGCCAATTAGTTTTACAGATAAAAGTAGAATAGGTGTCACAATTCAGGTAGTCCTTTTTAAACATTACTACCAATTTTACCAGTGTTTGTGAGGACCAATGTCTTTCACAGGAACTGGAGGAATAATAAATTCTCTTATTTTGTTTGAAAATATTTCTACTACATACAAGTTTTGTGATACCTCTACCTTCCAGGTAAAGAAGTCAAAACACAAAGGATATTCATTTGTCTTAGATCTAAGAAGCCATAATCCACATAGTTGTTCAAAATGACTAGTGATATCGGCCGAGCATGGTGGTTCATGTCTGTAATCCCAGCACTTTGGGAGGCCAAGGTGGGCGGATCATCTGAGGTCGGGAGTTCAAGACCAGCCTGACCAACATGGAGAAACCCAGTCTCTACTAAAAATACAAAATTAGACGGGCGTGGTGGCACATGCCTGTAATCCCAGCTACTAGGGAGACTGAGGCAGGAGAATCGCTTGAACCCGGGAGGCGGAGGGGGCTGTGAGCCGAGATGGCGCCACTGCACTCCAGCCTGGGCAACAAAAGTGAAACTCCGACTCAAAAACAAACGAACAAACAAAAAACACAAAATGACTAGTGATATTTAACAAAATAATATTCTTATATCCACCCTATGATAAATTATTCACTATAGTTGGTCCCCTTTTTTGTTCACTATTGGCCTGTGGTCTCCCTTTTTAAGAGATATCTCTGATTTTAGTTGGAGAGATCAACAATATATTTAACTGTACTGCTCCAATACTTCACAGAATCTTATGTTATTTGTTTTAGTATTTAATATTGATTTAAAGACTTCAGATTTTCTTGGAGGGTCAGCACTCATCCAGGAAATAGATAATATCCTGTCATATTCAACTGATTTCATTAGTTCTCCAGAGGGTTCTATATTTCCCTTGACATGTTAGTACCAATATGGCACAAAATCTCCAAAACAAAATAGAACTCTTACAGAAAAAAAAACTATTACCTAGGATATGAATTCCCATCTGATGGATGGAAATGTTTACTATGTAAAGAGTTTCAGAAATACCTAATACCTATCACAAAGATATTTTAGTGGGTTCTCTACTTATCAGGATTTCACAGGCAATCACTATGCGAAATCACTAAACCCTCTATTCTAGAATTTCTCCCCTGGAAACCTGAAATAGATTTTACAATTTTGACTCTTAAAATTTTGTATGAAAAATATTACTAAACTGTATTTTTATTGGTGAATAGAAAATAAAAAAGTGAGCTTGAGTCCTGCCGCAGAAAACAAGAACTCATTACCTACAATTGTTTATCTAAGCCACTCTCTGAACCCTTTTGTTATGTCATTTTCTTTTGTCTGGAATATGTAGAGGTTTCTTAGTCACATCTGTGTTTAACACCCAAATAGACCAAGAAGTTATATTGTGAGTTTGAAAGATATATTAATCTTTAACTTTACTATTGCCAATTTTTTCCAAAGTATCAACACCAACTTTCATTTTTACAAACAATTCCATATTATAGTATTTTCAAACTTTTAGCATTTTTTTCAAAATTTATGATTTATATTTGAGTTTACCAAATACCAAATAATTTAAAAACTTTTTTGCTCACTCTTTTCTTGTTGTTCTCTATTGAACATGTATATGCAATTCCTTGTTGCTTATTTCAACATGTAACATTTATGCTTTTGTCGTCTCAAAAAATTCTTTTATTTCATGTTTGCTTTTGAATGAGTTTTTCTCATATAGTTGACAGTTCTTTAGTTGAGCACTTTAAATGAATTATTTCATCATATTTAAGGATCTATTGTTTACTAATAAAAAATCGATGTCCGTTTGTAACTTTTTGTAGATAATCTGTGTTTTTTTCTTTAGAAACTCCAAACAGTTTATTATTATTATTATTATCATCATCAATGGAATGCAATTTCACCATAAGGTGCCAACATATGGCTTTGCTTGTATTTCTCCTTTTTGGGATAGAGTGTTTTTCCTAAATATGAGAGCCTATCAGTTTCTATAATTAAAAAAAAATACTTTATACTGTCTCTGTAAATATTTTTTCACTCTTATTTGCTCTATTCTCCTCTTTACTAATTCTCACTAGTGGGATTTTGGAGCATTTCATTTACTTCTCTTTCACTTTTAACTTGTAATTCATGTCTTCCGTGTCTTTTTATTTTTATTTTATACTTCCTTAGCTCTGTCTTCCAATTCATTAATTATGTCATTTACTCTATTGAGTGTCATGTTGAACCTTCATATGTTCTTTTTTTTATGTTAAGGATCATATTTTTATTTCTAGGATTCCTATTCAATTGTTTTTATAAACTGGTCATTCTGTTTAATAATGATCTGATATTCACATTCGGTTTCTTTTTCTTCTTTTTTTCCCTTTGAATTTTTAAATTTCATTTATTGGCAGTCTCTTTGCATTTCCTATCATATAATCCATGTGGCAATTTATGACTGTTTTTGTAATTGTTGACTTTTTCAAGGCAATTTGTTCCTATATGAACTTTGTGATATTAGATACCTACAGCAGCTGTTTTTTATGGAATTCATCAGTTGTGGAGGTATTCCCAGAAACAATTTCACATCCATATCTACAAGGATCTTCTAGATTTCACTGTTCTGGATCTATTTTCAGCATGAGTTTTCTACATTTCAATGCAGTGTGAATTTGCATGCCACAAATATGCAATTCAAGGGCTTAGCATTTCGATTTGTTATGAGGGAGTTTTTCTACGCATTAGCCATGACTATCAACCCACTCTTATGACTAATGTATGCAAATATTTATAGGATATAGCCAGAGTCTCCATCTAGATATGGTTAAAACTCATAGATCTAAAATACAGATGACATATAAGATTGTACTCAGATAAAGATTATTCAAATCCCACTTATTTGAAGTTGTCTGAATAATACATATATTATGAAACAAGGCCATAGATGTCTGAGTTGATTTTCTTATAAGATGTGTTTGAGGAGTTTGTCTTTCTTGACAATCACAATGTTTGCTGTTTCTTGCTGCTTTCTAATTCAGTCCCCATTTAATGTACCACTTTTGTTTCCTAGCCTCCAATTTACTACAACCTTGTTTCCCTCTGAATTTCCAGACATTGATTTATGTCATCTTTCAGTAAGCACTTTTTTCCCTTTAATTTAAGTCAATGTTTCTTGAGCTAACTACCAAGTCCTCTCACCTCTCTGTCTTGGTAAACGTTCACATTAAACTCTGGATTAATAAACATTCACAGGGACTTTTTCCACCAACGGCTCTGAATGAATTTCAATAAAAAACCTGTCCTAGTTTCTTGGTGTAGCCCCAAAATATCTGCTTTTGGATAATTGGACTACGGAGGCCCAAGAGAGGATCAGGCTAATGCCAACTGGCTAGGAATGTCAGGCAAGTCTCCCTTTTGAAAATGAGACTCCAGATCAGATCACTCTAACTTTGTATAGGACTGCTTTCCAGAAAGAAGATTCCTTTTCTTCTAGCACAGACATTCCTCTATAGCCTACTGCTAATCTCACAGGCTACAGAGGAACGCTCAGCCTCCATAAAGGTTATCTAAATCCTGCTGTTCTCAAGATGAAGCCAGAATTGTACATGTTTCTCTAGTAGACTGCAGGGAAAAGTAAAGTTATCTACAGATAGATTGTGTGTATATCTTAAATTACTGGAATAGGATTTATTCAGGGCAAGGACTGATACAACTGGAGAATAGGAAAGGAGTGAATGTAAGTCCCTTTATAACTATAAAATACTATAAGATATATATATAGTTCCATTAAGATAACATTAAACATAGTCAGCCTATGTTTTATGAATGCCTTTAGACTCACATAGTGTCTGGTAGCAATCCATCTTGCAGAAATAATTCAAATAAGCTTTTAGATTAATACAACATACAATCATCTGCCTTAGCATGTAAGAGCAGTAGCTACTTCCTAAAAATTCTGGCTTCTGGTTAAAAATTCGTGTGTGGTTTTTCAGGCCTGGTCATCAGCAACTCTAAAGGCAGGTCTCATGAGGGAAAGCTGCCCTCCCCACACCACACTGGGTGATTAGCCAGTGGGTGCATTGCAACTCTAAAAGGAGTTGCAACAAGGACACAGTGCCCCCTGGCCAACCATACTTTCATGTATATTTGTTTTTCTAGCCCAGGAACCTTTATTCCTACGTCTCCTTATCTTAGGTCTTGACCACAGGTCTTCTTCAAGTTCCTCTGCTGAAGAGAGGGAAACTTTGAAGATACTTTCTCCATCACTCTGATTCAATAATCAGTACTTTTCCACTCTTAACCCTACACCTCTCTCTCTTCTTAGGCCCCAGGTTCATTAAACTGCAGGAGCCTTGTGTTCAGATTCCCTTGACAGTGAGGTGACCTCCCGCTCATCTATCTGACCCTCTATGGGAGCATCATTCCCTGGCAGGGAGTGTTGGAGTAAGAATGTAACAGAGGGAATCACCACTTTCTCTGGTGTTAAACTCTTGAATATGCTCTTGCAGTAAACAATTAAGGACTTTACAGTCTACTCTCATGTTGGCTCCTCGTTGCTTTAGCTGACACATGGCAGCTCAGCTCTGTCTGCAGCTCAGGTGCCTGACATCTCTGGTGTTGAATACTTGGCCTTGTTATTAGGTGTGGAAATACCTCTCAATTGCTCCTATGAGCCAACTACTCTCAGTAAAACACCTGACATCATGCACACTAAGTACAAAATGTTATGGCTAGAATTAAGATGACGTCAGAGTAACTTCTTTGAGCAGTCACAACTCTTGGCCTAAAAGACCAGCTAGACTGTCCTCTTTTCATTTGAATGGTTCTTATGTATAAAGTTGTATCAACTGAATTATTCATGTTGAGCTATATGAATTTGTCATTGAAATTGTTATCTGGGTATGAAATAAGAGAGTTAATAAGCTTCTGTAGCATTGAGAAGTTGCTAGTGAAGACATATCCTACCTTTCTATTTTTAAATAAATTACAGTAGAATAAATTTAGTAAATCTCCACTAGGTTATATATTCCCCAATACCATGTAGAAATTCTTCCTTAATTATTTTGCAAACTGCTGCTTACAACCAAAGTTTTCACAGAGAAGATATTTCATTAGTATTTTCCAAAGTCAGGACTTTTTTCACCTTTTATAAAACATATATTTCTTTTAATTAAACAATGATAACTGAATAGTTTATAATACTTTCTTTTTACCATGATTTCTCAGAAACTCAAGACTAGGATTTGTTTGGTATTATCTATTTTTTAAATTTTATTTTAATTTTAAACCTGGTTTTGATTTTTTGTATCTTATTTCAACTCACTTTAAAATACTTTAGGAATTATTTTCAAAAGCTATAAAAATAAATAACAAAGTAAATTACTGATGTTTAGTCATCAGCCAATATATAATTGTTAATTTAATATAGAATCAAATAAAATAAGTTAAAATAAATGTTAATACAAATTGTTTTAAAATAAAATCTCAAAATATTCAAAGAATATATTCAATTGCAAATTTAAACAAAGATTGTCTCTAGATAACACTAACATAATTACAAAAAAAGAGGCAAATTAAATGGTTTTATGAACTAGCAGTTTTTTACTGATTACATTTGAATGACATGTCTGCAATTGACCTCAGAGAAATGTAGGTGATCTTGAATAAGTGTAAAATATGATGCCAGTAAGCATTTATTTTTTGCACTTTTTAATACATCTCTCTATCTTCAGTCAGCAGAATCCAAATCTCCTGAGTGAGAATTAGAATGTTAGAACAGTAATGCAAAGAAAGGTACAGGTGAGTTTCAGTATTAGGCTCCCCTATGAGTGTTTGCTATTCAAAACAGGAGGCTATGAGAAAAGCTGAATTTATAGTTTACTTTATAGCTATGGATTGGAAAAAGCATAGAAAGCGGTCAAAGTACCCAGGCAGGAGGATTCCTGGATCCTAGAGGAAGGTAACCTGGGTTAGAGTTGTAAGGAAGGAAAAGGAGGCATTTTCTTGGGAGTAGAAGTGGAAGAGTGTGGAGAAAAGGGAAACTGGCTCTACAAGTGCCAATCCGAGGAGTTCATAAGTCCAATAGAGACTGTGGAACATTCATCCAGGAAGATGGGTTAGAATGTGAAAACCAACTCCTCCTTTTTCAATGAGCCTATCAATATATTTTGCTGAGGTGCTGAATCAGCTGTTTTTAGCAAAAGCTGGTAATCTTGCTTTGGTGGTCTAACTTAAGGGTATGTATTTGTGCACTGAGATTTTAATGAATCTTCTAATTGCCCTGAATTTCCACCCTCCTACTTCCATACTTTGAGCTAGGACTCATAAGTTCCCAGAAAAAGAGGGTAGAGTCTGTGGGTCATTGAGAAGGTTTAATACAGAAGAAAACACCAAGTTATTGTACTTAGAAATGACTTGGACATCATAAAACTCATTTCCTTAGTGCACAAAGTGTAACCTTTTCAATGTATTTTCTCATTTGTAAAACTGAGATAATAATGCCAACCTGGAAGATTATTGTGAGAGTTTCAGTTATGTAAATCACATTACACTATGCCTGGAACATGATAAACATTCAATTACTTATAGCTAATAATTATTTTTGCTTAATAGAATAGAATTTCTCATACAGCTTTACCATTCCCTTTTAGCATAATGATTATATTTTTAATTTTAAAATTATTGATTAAACATGGTAATCTATTCTATATTTGTATGTTTTATGTCTGTGTCTTCAAATATTAGCTATTCTTTTTCATTTGTGTATTCAGTCACTCAACAACTATGTATGAGCACCTACTATGCGATTGAAACTGAGTTAACAGAAAATCAAAGAGGCACAAATTTCTGCTCTCTGGAGCTTGGACTCATAATAATATTATTATCATTAAGGGCCAGCTATGTATTAGTTACCACATTATACACCTTGCACATAGAATCTTATCAAATAAATGGCGATGTTTGTGATATTCTAATATATCAATGGAAAGAAATAATTTCATTTATCAACATAACTACATGATAAGGAGCCAAGTAACCAATATAATTCTTAGTTCTAGCGTAAACCACCATTTAACTACTTTTGATATGTAATAAATGATGATAAAAAATTAGTGCAGATTCTGAAATTGAGTATGGTAATATGGTATCTCCTTTGTGTGGCTGTAATGTTATCAAGTCAAGATGAGAATGGCTTACAATATGAATTGCCTCTTTCAGTGGTGGTAGTAGTATTTGCACCAAGCCAACACTCTTAGTGACTCCCTGTTACAATCATTAGGGTATATTATAAGGACACTGTCAAAAGTGCAGAGAGTGACCAGAAAATGATCATGGTTTCATACAAAGACCAAACCTGAGACTTCTTATATTTAAGCATTGTGTTCTAACCAACGTAACTGATAACCATAAATAAATTAGAGATTTTAATTCCTAGATATGTTCAGCATGCAATGAACATTCATTTTTCTTTCAAAAATGATTTGAAGTTTCCAACAACTAGACAAGTGTAGTGCTAGGTGAAAAGCCAGGAGAAAATTTTAAGACACTTGGGAATACAAAGGATCCTTTTATTTTAGTGCTGTTGCCCTTGCCATTCCCTCTCCCTGGAAGTTTCTGCCTCCAGTTATTTCTGGTCTTTGTTGGAAAAGGGCACCCTTTGGCAGTTAATAATGTAAAAAAGGCTACATTGACATGATTAAATTCCCAGGACCTTCAGTTCTTTAAGGATGGACTAAATGGCTGGTATCGTCACTTATAAAATTGTCTTGATCTTGATGGAGCTTATGTTGAGAAATAAAGTCTATTTTTATTTTATTTTTAATTCCATTTGGCTGTAAACCTTTTGAAGCTCCCTCATAGTGCTCATATTTATTTAACTCCTCACCTATTCCCCTGACCATTACATTTGGTTTTAACGGCCTACTAAACTTGCTTTAAGGCAAATCATTGGGCAGTTCAAAGTTCACCAACCTAATGGGAATATATAGTATGTTTTTTAATCTCTCTAGTGTTTGAAGCTGCATTTTTTGAGAAGTCTGTTATTTGTTCTTTCCCCATCTTGTTCTTTCTTGATGTTGCTTCTACTGTCTTCCTTTGGCAATATATATTTAGGTGTGGTATCCAGGACTCCTTCCTTGACCAAATTCCCTCACTAAACACACTGTCTGATTTTGTTCACTGTCATAATATTATCTATTAGTATCTGTGACTATCACATTGCCTATGTCAGAGTCTGCCAACAGCCTCTACTTTAGGGGCGGATAATTTGTTTAGGGGAGGAGTATTGACCTTTGTAGCATCATCTACCCACTGGATCTCAGTAACAAACCCATCACCCTATTAGATTGTGACTCATAAAAAATGTCTCCAGACATTGCCAATACTCCCCAGGGTGCAAAATTGCTCCTAGTTGAGAACCACTGGCCAAGAAAATGGCAAGAAACATTCAAACCCGAATTTAACCCAAGCTGATTTCCTTGTTCACAGTCTTGCCCACTTGCAATATATAACCCTCCACGCTGCCACAGTAGTCTTACAAAACACAAAGACAACCACGGCATTCTCCTTCCGTTATGGTTTCCCATTTGGCTGCATAATGAAACAACCCAACACCCAGAGAACTTATATCAGATAAAAATCCTTACACTCCAACTCCCAAATATTTCGATTTAACATTATTATTTTGCAACAATTTGACTGTGTTCCTGAATTAAACTCCTTTGGCTTTTCTCTCTGGAAAATGCAACTCTCAGCTCATGTATCACCAACACCAGTAATTCTTTTCTGTACCACCCACACACTCCAACCCCACTCTGTCCCACCAAATGAACCCTGGACAATATTAGGCCATATTAACATTAGGCTTGATTATTTGATTTTTTCATTTAGTTCACATCTTATTAGACGATAAATATATATCCTATAGATATCCTATGTATATATATAGATATATAGATATCTTATATAGAGAGAGATACATATAGTTATCTTATCTCAGTCCCTAAACATTTTTAATACATAGGAAATGCTGTAATTTTTATAGTTTTGCTTTCTAATACAGATTCTTATACATAATGGATATTCGACTGCTAGTTGATTTTTTAATTTTCAATAACTAATGCTTGTTGTCATATCCATTTCCTTTGGCAAAAGTGTGTTCCTATGAAATTTTAAAGCTTCTGGCTTTCTGTGGCAGACCAAGTAGAAGTATGACTTTTTTTTTTTTCTCACAATGCCACCTTTGAATAATAGTAGACAAGTTCTAAACAGAATAGCTTCATATCAAAGAGCAAACATGCTGAGTTTGGGAAGGACTAGGAGCAGGCTGGTAACATTAGTTAAAAATGCATTTGACCAGTTATAGAGCAAACCAAGTTAACGAGAGCTTAATCAAATATGAATTTACTTTTATTTCTTAATAAGAGTAAAGGTAAGCAGTTGATGGTTACTGTGGTTGCTCAACAAACAATGACTTCAGAGTCTCAGTTCCTTTTGTGCTCTGCCATCCTCAGAATTTTTGCTTTAATTTTCATTGTTCTAAAATGGTTTCTGTTTCTTTGAATTTAATTTCCCTTTAGGGAAGGAAGAAAGGAAGGGAGGGAGGGAGGGAGGGATAATGAGTTACCTGAATCTGTTCCATTTTATCAATAAAGTACAACCTTTCCCAGAAGTTCCACTCTCAGACTCCTGCCTGCCTCATAATGGTCAGAGCTCTGTTATCTATCCATCCTCAGTTGCCAAGGGCATAGCGGGGAAGGATTTCTGGTTGCATCCTGGGTGAGGTCTAGAAATGCATTTCTAATATATGAAAAGCCTCTAGGAGGATATTGAGAGATAGCACTTCGTGGATATTGGTCAACATTCAAAACCAGTTCAGAAGTTTATAGTGAATATAAGAGCTGATTTATCCAATATTGCTTCCCAACAACTCTAAACACAGAGATTACAAAACAAAGAATAGAAGTGAGTAGTAGGACCAAAAACAGGAAGGTTAGCTGAAGAAATGCCCGTAAAGAAATTTCCCAGTAGGGACCACTCCTCTACACACTGCTCTCCAAAACTCAGTTGTTGAGAGTGATTGGAAACCTGGCATATATACAGAACAAAAAACAGATGGTGCTTTTCTAAAAAAATATGATGATCTGTCTGGGAATAGCTGAGGTTTTCAGTGTTGATGTTGGTATGCAAGAATATCATCCTCTACATACCGGCATTTAGTGGGAGAGGTCCTAGCCTACTTTCTACAAACATACTAAAGACAAGTCTACCGGTTCCCAAAGTGTTATCCTTTTATGGAAGAAGGTAATTAGGATATGAAGCTAAAATCACAACAGAAGCGGATATCCATATCAGTTACTTATGTTAATTGACTCAGTTCTTTATTTTAAAACATGAATAGCTAAATAAGGATCACCAGACATTTAGGCACATTAAGAATACAAAAGAAATGGTTTAACATGAATAAACAGAAAAATTTGAAAAGAAAAAAATTTTTTGTGGATCAAACAAAACATGTAAAAATCCTGAGCATCACCTGAAAGAAATTAAAGATAAGCAAAAGCAAGCAAATAGTAGTTTTTTTTTTTTTTTAAAGGCTGTAAGTAAATACAAGAAATCAGAAAACAAGGAAGTCATGTGACTGGATGGAAATAAAATATTCTGAGGGAGTCCTAAAGGTTAAATTGAAGAAAATCCAGAATATGCACTTGTCAAAAACAAACAGAGGCCAAGCCCAGCAGTGGCTCATGCCTGTAATCCCAACACTTTGGAAAGCTGAGACAGAAATATCACTTGAGGCCAGGATCTTGAGACCAGCCTGGGCAGCATACTGAGAACCCCTGTCTCTAAAAAATTAGCCAGACATGGAGACATGCAATGGTAATCCTAGCTATTTAGGAGGCTGAGGTGGGAGGATTACTTGAGCCTAGGAGTTCAAGGCTGCTGAGAGCTATGGTTGTGCCCTTGCACTCCAGCCTGGGCAACAGAATAACACCCTGTCTCTTAAACACACACACACACATTCACACACACACACACACACACAGAGAATATGACAGAAAAATAAACAAAACATATAAATCCAGAAAGCCTGATATTTAACTAATAGAAATGAGAGGAAAGGAAAAAGAAAAGAAAAATGGAAAAAAAAACCCCAAATTATCCATAAAATCTAACATTTCCCAATTTCAAAATAATATTAAAAATATTCTACATTTTATTATAAATTTTAATATAAATTTTAGAATACTTAGGATAAGAAAAAAATAATTCTAGATGGGGAAAATTCTTCCAAAGACTAAAGAAAGAATAGTAATTTTTTCCAAAAAAAGGTCCACCAGAAAGAAATGAGATTTCACTGGGATTATCTTCCTACCATGAGTGATTGCAATAAGCCCTTTAAAATTCTGAGGAAACCTAGGTTTCTTGTTCCAAAAGCCATTATTCTATGCTCTGCTTTATGATGTGGGGACAAGGACTTGCAAATCAGATTCCTCCCTTGCCACCTGGATTCTTTGTTAATCTCTCACAATACAAGATGCTAGAGGGAGACTCACTTGCCAAAAACAAACACACAAACAAACATGCAAATATATAACAAAGGGTACTGCTTTTTCCTGTTTGATTAATGCTCCTAGCTACATATCCCCAACGGTGCTTTTTCTCCCCATAGCACAGCTTTTTGTTTCCTTTTTTCCACCACTTCCAGAAACAGTTTTATTGCATCCCCTCGTACACACACTTACTCACCGGCTGGACCTCTCTTAAGTTCCTGAGGTCTGTGACTAGTGCTATGAGGCTCCTCAGAGTTCCTGAGCTGCCAGTTGAGCATCCTTTGCTACCTCAGAGCCCTAGAGATGATATCTCCTTACTGATGTTACTACTTCCATCATCTCTCTCTCTCTCTTTTTTTTCTATTTGCCTTTTCAGTAATGCATCATCAATTTTTTGACATTGTTTTATTTTTTGAATAGCTGGTGTGATTTTCTTCTTTTTGGACCTTCCCTAACACAGCCCCCACTCCAATTTTAAAGTATGAAGGCAAATTGTTAAAATTTTAAACAAGCAAAACTCTGAAAATTGTACTTCCCATGTGATTTTTTTGTTTGTTTGTTTTTGAAAACATAAAAGGGTGGGAGAAGTGGTCCAGAAAAATCAAAGAAAAAAAAAAAAACTATAGCATTTAAGAAACAGTGAAGTTAATCCAGGAATGCAAAAAAAAAAAAAAATCAAGATATAGCTGTACAGTAAACAGAATTAATAATAGCTATAGATTTAATCAGGCAATTGGAAGATTCTTGATAACAGCTCTTCGAGAAAAAAGTGATTACATGTGATAAATATGATTAGGACGTTAATAATCTTAGTGTAATAGTGAAAGCATAAGCTAAAATAGTGGCAATAAAACTCTTTAGGAAATAAATGAAGAGAATAAGAATTTATACAAATAAACCATGGTTCAAATGGGTAGCAAATTAATAAATAGCATGATTTTGAAACATTTATGAAAATATAAAAACAAAACACATAATTTATTTGGATTGTTATCTCAAATTTATTTGGAAGAATGGTTAGCTAGGTTTGATTATATATCCCTTTCTTTAGGACTGTTATCACTAACTGCTTTGTTCTGAAATGAACATTATTCATGCACTTTTAATAAGGTAAGTTTTTTTCCCAATTTTTGAGATTAATCTATAGTAGGAAACTTTATAAGAAAGTATTTGATTGAACCCCAAATTATTATTACATAATGGAATACAAATCTAACAATCATTGAAATTTATATTATTTAAAAAAAATCTTTTCAGTGTTATACAAACTTAAAGTCGTGTTATGTTAAATTAAGTGATAGACAATCACGACATGTCTGAGTCATTTCCAAGTAAATTAAAATACTGAAACATTATTCTACATAAGTTTAAGTTTATAGGCTGGGCGCAGTGGCTCACGCCTGTAATCCAAGCACTTTGGGAGGCTGAGGCGGCCGGATCACGAAGTCAGGAGATCGAGACCATCTTGGCTAACACGGTGACACCCTGTCTCTACTGAAAATACAAAAAATTAGCTGGGCGTGGCGGCGGGCGCCTGCAGTCCCAGCTACTCCGGAGCGTGAGGGAAGAAAATGGCGTGAACCCGGGAGGCGAAGCTTGCAGTGAGCCAAGATAGGGCCACTGCACTCCAGCCCGGGTGACAGAGCGAGACTCCGTCCAAAAAAAGAAAAAAGAAAGAAAAAGAAAAAGTTTAAGTTTATATAGCTGGGCTTGTTAGAAAATATGTACTGTTCCACATTGAAAAATTGTTTTACAAAAAGCCTAAAAACTAAAATTATTTGCTTCTTCGGTTTTCACTAGAAATTAAGGTTACTATGAGTGAAAATTTTAACTAATCTATGTCAGCAGTCCCCAACCTTTCTGGTACCAGGGACCGGTTTTGTGGAAGACAATTTTTCCACCGACCGGGGCAGTGGGGATGATTTCAGGATGATTCAAGTGGGTTATATTTATTGCGCACTTTATTTCTATTATGACATCGTAATATATAATGAAATAATTTTACAACTCACCATAGTGCAGAATCAGCGGGAGTCCTGACCTTGTTTTCCTGCAACTAAACAGTCTCAGGATGATGGGAGACAGTGTTAGATCATCATGCATGGTCTTCTCTCAAGGAGCGTGCAACCTAGAATCTTCTCACAAGGAGCTTGCAAGCCAGATTCTTCGCATGCGCAGTTCACATTACATTTCACGCTCCTATGAGAATCTAACGCTGATGCTGATCTGACAAGAGGCGGAGCTCAGGGAGGAATGAGAGTGGCGGGGAGTGGCTGTAAGTACAGATGAAGCTTTGCTCCCTTGCCCGCTACTCACTTCCTGCTCTGCAGTCCCGCCCAGATCCTAACAGGCCATGGTACCAGTGTGTGGCCCAGGGTTTGAAGACCCCAGATCTATATAATTAAAACTACTATATACAAGAAACAGTTCTGTATACAGAGTGTATGAGAAAAGTAAAATGTTCTACGGCATGAGATTGTGGTTTTTGTTAACAGTATTTTTGTCTAGGTTAAAGGGTATCTAAAAGTTATTCCGAAATTAAAAAAAGATAAAATGGTATAGATAAAATTAGATTATTATAAACAGTTGGGGGAAAAAGAGTTAAAACATTTAAGAGGCTATACAAGGTTGATGAAAATCTTATCCTGTGTAGTCAAAATTGACTGAGATTGACAGATTTGTTTACCAGGTTTTCTTAAAATTAACTTTATGGCCAGGTGCAGTGGCTCACGCCTGTAGTTCTAGCACTTTGGGAGGCTGAGGCAGGAAGATCACGAGTTCAGGAGATCGAGACCATCCTGTCCAACACGGTGAAACCCCATCTCTACTAAAATACAAAAAATGACCCGGGCGTGGTCTTGTGCACCTGTAGTCCCAGCTACTCGGGAGGCTGAGGCAGGAGAATCGCTTGAACCTGGGAGGTGGAAATTGCAGTGAGCTGAGATCATGCCACTGCACTCCAGCCTGGTGACCTGGTGACAGAGCAAGACTTCGTCCCCCACAAAAAAAAAAAAAAGAAAAAAATGTTAGCTTTAGCCTTAATAGTAAACTGATATAAAACTAAAATTTGATTTTTTCTTCGAGACAAAATGTTAATATTATAAAAATAAAAAGTTTTGTAAACTTCACAAAAAGGTGGAGGGAGAAAAAGAGAAAGATTCTGTGTGTCTCCTGCTGTTTTTATTAGATCTTTTGATTATTTTAGAAACGGAATTTACTCTATCAAAGAGTAAAGGTTTTTGCTTTTTGAGATCTTTCATATATTATTTTGGCTAAATGAATGACTATTATTTTATAGTGATCTGTGATTCCATTTTGATCAAATGCTCTAAATGTTTGACAGTTTTGACAGTCTTCCCAAAAACAAATTTCAAAATCAAAAGTCTTTTTGACATCAACCTAACTTTAGCATGATCCAGAGGCCCCTGAAGCATGTGAAACAGAGATAAGAAACACACTTATTTTATGTATTAAATTATATAGGAGGCGTCAAATAAGAAATACTTACTCTTCCATGAGTTATATTTATATGAAAATTTATTAATATGTGTTCCAAATTTGTTAAATTTGTTCAAGATTCTTAAAATTTTCTTATGTCTTGGTATATGTTATTAGTCGTAATTATAATCATTATATAAAATTGTGGTAAGACACCTAAAATAACCAAATTTTCTTTATAATTGCATCTTTAAACATGGCCATTTTAAGTCTTGTCAATAATTAGTTGCTTTGTTGTGGTACTTTCTTTTTTCTGAATGCTTTTTGCAAATCCTAAAGTATTTTGTCTTCAAGGAGGTTCGTAGTAAGGATAGGAAAAAAATCTGTAAAACTACAGAAATACAGGTTTCTGACAATTATGAGGTTATGTCATTAGACTGGGTCAAATTTCCAAAACTTTAATTTTCAGAATAGAATAAAATCACTCATAACATGACTAACCCAATATCAAACAAAACAATAATTAATGAAATGGAACTAAACTGACGAAGGAATGAAATTATATTTATGACATTTTTGTTTAAAACATTCCCAATTCTTTTCTCTCTCTCTCTCTCACTTTCTCTCTCTTCAGCTAAGCATAGTTTTACAGCAATTTGATAAAATATGCTTTTGTGAGCAAAATTAAAACATTTACCTTTCACTCTACCTGATCCCTCCAGAAGCAGAAACTGTTTGTGAGTATTCTTATTTCATGGAAATACAATATTTACACAAGTTTAGTAAGAATCTCTTTTATTTTATAACATGACATAATTGAAAACGCTGGTGATTTTAACAAGGCTTTGACTAGAATGTCATATTATCAGATATGACCAGACTGCCTTTGGAAATTAAAGTTAAATTTATGGAGCCATTAAAAATCTCCTTGGGATAAATTGGCCTGGTACCTTAAATGTATGATTCACATGATTATCTTAGAGTTGGGTAAAGAATGTCACTTCCTGGCAGGCCCAGGAATCTGAAGATATTTGGGGGGATCTCAAGAAGAGAGGTATTCACCCAATTCGTAAAGATATTACAACGTTTGAGAGCAAGTCAAATTCTTGGCTTGGCTTTCCAGCTTTGAGAGACTTTTAAAAGTCTAATCTGAAATTCCTGATGAACAAGTTCCAGCAAAGCCAGATTAAAAAGACTCTATATGAGCAATCACCATTATTGTAAGATGTACGCAAATAATTAGGCCAAGGATGAAGCATTTTGCAAATAAATTTGTCTTACTAATAATTTATCTTTGGTGAAAATGGAGAACCAGAGAGAGAAAAATTGTTTCAGAAAAAAAAAAACAAAAACAAACAAACCAACCAAAAAAAACTTGTATTTACTGTAGCCTTGGTACCAGCATGGTACTGGTACCAAAACAGATATATAGACCAATGGAACAGAGCAGAAGCCTCAAAATTACACCACACATCTACAACATCTGATCTTTGACAATCCTGACAAAAACAAGCAATGGCAAAAGGATTCCCTATTTAATAAATGGTGTTGGGAAAACTGGCTAGCCATATGCAGAAAACTGAAACTGGACCCCTTCCTTACACCTTATACAAAAGTTAACTCAAGATCGACTAAAGACTTAAACATGAAGCCTAAAACCATAAAAGCCCTAGAAGAAAACCTAGGCAATACCATTCAGGACATAGGCATGGGCAAAGACTTCATGACTAAAATACCAAAAGCAAAGGCAACAAAAGCCAAAATTGACAAATGGGATCTAATTAAACTAAAGAGCTTCTGCACAGCAAAGGAAAATATCATCAAATTGAACAGGCAACCTACAGAATGGGAGAAAATTTTTTGCAATTGATCCATCTGACAAAAGGCAATATCCAGAACCTTAAGAACTTAAACAAATTTACAAGAAAAAAAAATCTCATCAAAAAGTGGGCAAAGGATATGAACAGACACTTCTCAAAAGAAGACATTTATGCAGCCAATAAACATATGAAAAAAAGGCTCATCATCACTGGTCATTGGAGAAATGTAAATCAAAACCACAATGAGATATCATCTCATGCCAGTTAGAATGGCTATCATTAAAAAGTCAGGAAACAACAGATGCTGGAGAGGATGTGGAGAAATAGGAACGCCTTTCCCCTGTCAGTGGGAGTGTAAATTAGTTCAACCATTGTGGAAGACAGTGTGGTGATTCCTCAAGGATCTAGAACCAGAAATACCATTTGATCCAGCAATTTTATTACTGGGTATATAGCCAAAGGATTATTAATCATTCTACTATAAAGACACAGGCACACGTATGTTTATTGCGGCACCATTCACAATAGCAAAGACTTGGAACCAACCCAAATGCCCATCAATGATAAACTGGATAATGAAAATGTGGTACATATAAACTATGGAATACTATGCAGCCATAAAAAGGATGAGTTCATGTCCTTTGCGGGGACATAGATGAAGCTGGAAATCGTCATTCTCAGCAAATTAACACGAGAACAGAAAACTAAACACAGCATGTTCTCGCTCATAAGTGGGAGTTGAACAATGAGAACACATAGACACAGGGCAGGGAACATCACACACCGGGTCCTTTTGGGGAGTAGGGGGCTAGGGGAAGGATAGCATTAGGAAAAATACCTAATGTAGATGACGGGTTGATGGGTGCAGCAAAACCACCATGGCACTTGTATATCTGTGTAACAAACCTGCACTTTCTGCACATGTACCCTAGAACTTAAAGTATAATTAAAAATAAATAAAGAAATAAATTAATTTTAGAATGAACCTAAGAAAAGAAACTATAGTGCACTTGTTACTAAATTCTAGCCTGGTTCATTTGCTTTCGAGTTTTTTTTTTTTTTTCTTTTAAATTATCTGAACTTAATCCTGAATATTCAGTTTCCTCCAATATTGGGCTATGAATCTCCAAACAAACATTTTCAATTTCTCTCCCACCCTTCTGACTTGGAATCACTAAAATTAAAATGGCCTTTTTCCTAAAGCTCTGCAAACTGAAACTGGTCACCTACATAATAAGTAGACTCCAGAGAAATCACCATGATGGCTTGTGCATGGACCAATTCTGTGCTAGGAAAATCTGTCAGATTGCCACTGTCTGCCCTCCTCCAACTGAAGATACTTTGGCTCAGATAAAAAAATCTTTGCAACTGACTGCCCTCCAGACTCTTGAAAAACTGGTTTATAGATGACTCCAGACATTAGCCTTTTTTTCTGTTTCCATAGAAATGCCTCTTATTAAAGATTTGTTTGCCTGCATCATATATAGAGACCTAGCTTTCAGAACCCATCTGTACCACCATCTCCTAAGACGAGACTCAACTGTTTAATTGGACTGGTCTATTCTCAGAAATAAAACTGACTTAGCTGGGTGTGGAGAAAAGTGCTTAGATGAGTTCTTTCCTATGTACTAATTCTCATTGTAATCTATGTTCTTTTCTTCCTCTGCAGGTCTCTCAGCACTTGATTACTACCCTGATTTCTCTATCCATACCTACCAACCCTATTTTAATATGTGCAACTTTCTGAAAATGAGGTTTTAAATGGGGGACTGAAGGTAACCAGACTATTTCACTCAGAAATTTGGCTAAAGAAATAGTTGCAAGGTTTCTCTGGCCTCTCCCCTACCCTGCTGTTGTCTCTCAATCCCGTCTCTCTCTCGAGCACAAGATTAATCTGTTCTCTCAAGTTCTCTTACGTTCCTAGAAACCAGATATGATAAAGAGAAACGGAGTTGCCTTCTCTGAAATTTCATTAACCAAAAAAGATGAAAACTCATATTCCAGAGGAGGAGATTGAAAACTAAACCCCACACCTAGAGCCCAGACTTTGTTCCAAACCAAACTCTTTGTTCAATTTAATTTCCAAAGAAATTATTTATTAACCATTGTCTGAACATTAGATCTATTCCTTTTCCCCATAAAAAGCATTTACTATCCCTAAAACTGCACCATTTCCCCTAACTCTTCTTCCCCTATGAAGAAGGCGATATATACATCTGTACCACATTGAGTTATAGGTAATCATTTTTCTGTAATTTCCTTATGCTATGCACATTAAAATAAATTTGTATGCCTTTTCCTATTAATTTGCTTTTCATCTATTCAGTTTCAGTGAACCTTCACCCATACACATGTAATAAATATGATGAAGAGGGTTAATAATCTTAGAGTAATAGTGACAGCATAAAGCTAAAATAATGGCAATAATATTCTTTAGGAAAAAGTAAAGATCTGTACAAGAAAACTGTGGTTCAAAATGAAGGGCAAATTATTATGTAGCATGATTTTGAAAAAGTCATGAAAATAAAAACATATTTTAATTATCATTATAAACTTTTTGGAAGAATGATGGGCATTTCCATAGGATTCAGTATCTCTTTCTGTACAACCAGTAACTACTTTGTTCTGAAGTGAACATTATCCATATAGTTTTAATGAGGCAACTTTTATTTCTTCCCTACTTTTGGGGTCAACCTATAGTAGGAAATTTTTTAAGGAAGTACTTGATTGAATGCCAGATTATTTAACTATGTTTTAACTATGGCTATTTAAGTAATTACTAATTTATAGCAGTTTTTCAGATGCTAATATGTTTGTATGGTTCAGAATAAATATATATATGAAAAAGATGTACAATTAAAAAATCTCACTGGTACCTTTGTTTCCACTGTTTTTTTCTTCTGCTATTTGTAGGTAATCACTTTTTATGTTTTGAGGGGGATCTTTACAGAACATCCTTGTAAAAAAATCAATATATTACTGTCTTTTTCCATGAGGTAATAATATGTATTTGCTTATTTTAAAAGGCAATAATACATATTTGCTTATTTTCCTCATAATGATGACATACTACATACACTTTTCTGCACCTTGTTTCACTTAGCAATGTATTGTGGAACACGGAACATTATTACTATATACATTTCTATCTTGTTTCAAAATAGGCTTAGTGCTCTATTTTGTATAAGTATCACAATTTATTTCACCTTTGAAAGAGCCACCTTGGTTGTTTCTAGGCTTTTACCATTATAGCTGATCACTTCAGTGAATAACCTTGAATACTTTCGTCATTTCCCACAATACACAGTAGGAACTGGAAGACAGCAGGAGACAGAAGAGGGACTCTTATGTGTACATCTTAAATTACAGACAGGATGTCAAGCAATATTGGTATATTCTATATGAATAATGTTCATTTTATTAATATTAAAGAAGTAAAATTTCTGAATATTATTTTAAGTTAAATAAATACCCATAATCTGTCTGTCAAAATTTTGTTAAGTAAATATGAAAGGGAAATAGGTATACTATACATGGCACTAAAATAGTATGAGCAAATTTGTTCCTGCTATTTTTTATAATGAGAAGTCAGTAAGAATGCCAACTTGATAAATCACTCACTAGACAGAAATAAATGCATATTATTTGGAATAATGGAGGTCAACAACAGCAGAACTGAAAATATGAAAGTGGCCAATCAGTTACCTCTGTGGGTTGCTATTGAGGTATAAATCATGACTCACCAACTTTTATGACCTTAATCTCAATTCTGTGTGCATGTGCTTATATGTATCTTATTTTAGAACATTTAGGAATAAAGTTTATACCAATAAAATAATTAAAACTGCTTTAAAATCAAGTTTAAAGTCAAAATAATTATATATATACAACAAAAATGGCTTGCACAGAAACAAAATTGACATTAGAAGTGATTATTCTTAAAAATAGTTATTTTTGATCATAGAGGAAGTGAGTGTTAGTGAAATAACTAGAAAACTAATGCTTCAGACAGGATATTTCCCTTAACATGCTAAATATGAATATATTGCAAATAGATCTTCAAGTATAATTATATTACTCATTTAAAAAGCATAGTGTTAATTTTCTCCAGTTTAATTATAGCTAATGTGTACACCTAATTAGAAAGGTTAATAAATTATTATCTCTACTATTTGACCTTACTAAAGCCCTCAGGACAATTCTTTCAGGAAATAAGGCCAGCTGAGAGAATATTAATGCTTTCTTCTATCAGAACTGATAGAATTTTGGCTGATATAAATAAAGACAAACTCTCTATGGTGGTGTAATAATCTGAGTTTGGGAACAAATGCTCAGTGTTTGCAAAGTACCCATTAAATTGATCTAAAAGTATTTATTAAGGATTACAGAGTGCAAAGCACTAACCTAGATATTTGAATGTGACATCAGGTAGAGAAGTCACGAAATGAAAGTGATAAACTACAAAATTTAAAAATTATAAAGCTGTGCTCGCCTCTAGAAGATGCTTCAGACTACTTCTTGGAAGAGATTAAACTTTACATAAAAAGACAATATTATTTTGTTATTTAGAACATTTGATGTTATACAAACATTTACAAAATTTAGATTTTTAAAATACATTTATATTTTAAAATAATTTAAATATATAATTAAGATTTTTTCTTGCCATGCAAATTAAAATACCTTATATAAAATATTAATATTTTTCTGCCTTAGACCAGTAGCTATTTCATGCTTAATGTATAATTTTGTTAATGTTCTTTCATTTTCATATGAAATATATATATTATATATATCTCTATATATATATATATTTTTTTAGACAGACTTTCTCCATGTTGCCCAAGCTAGTCTCAAATTCCTGGGTTCCAGTGATCCTCCTGCCTTGGCTTCCCAAAGTGTTAGGATTACAGGTATGAACCACCATGCCTGTAATATATTTCATATTTTTAATCACATAATGGAAATGTATGGTTCTTACATGGATTCCCAACCATTTCCATTGCTCTAGAATGTTGTGGTGTTATCAGGTTGCCTCTTTTTTTTTCCCCTTCCTTAAAAAGTCGCCAATTTATACATTTCTTACTAATTTATATGTTTCTTCCCAAACTTGTGTTCAGAGGACTTCAACAAAATATGGGTATTTTGAATAACTAAATGTACTAAAATTAGGTCTTCCTGTGATTTTTACTTAATCACCTTTGCTGTTATCACTGATTACTATATATTTAGTTTATTTCTATAGCTATTTGTATGTATTATTTTTTGCTTACAATATATTCTATTACAATTTTCTAATAAAAATACCTTACTCTTTTTTAGGGAAACCCTCTTGTGCTTCACGTCTTTAAGAAACTCAGTTCTCCCTGATAATCTTGTTGAAATTTAAATGACTGATTTTCAAATTGCTGATTGAATTTTCAGGAAGTACTTTAGTAAATAATTTTACATGAGAACATCATATACTATCATGACAGTGCTTCCTGGCTCTGTTTATTCTCCTTCTTATGCTCATATTTTAGTAAATGTAGATTTTATGTGGTAATCATCATCTGTATATGACTCACTATATTGATGAAATGTTAGGAATCAGATGAAGAAATGCAACTTATGATAGGCCAAATAGCCTGATCCAAATTTAATCCATTCAGTGGGCTATTTAAAAAAATGACATTTCTAGACACATCTTAGGCTAAACTGCCTAAATAAAAAATAAAGACAAAAACAAACAAACAAAACTTCCATTATAAATTCACCCACAGTTAAAATGATGCAGGCCTCTTCTGTCAAGAGCAGTTTGTGATCATACCATTGCACTACACAGATATTAATGGTTTGTCTTGCACTGTAATCCCTTTGCAGACCTACTGTTGTAATATAGGTTTGTTTTACGGCACAACATGTAGTTGGTCATAATATGGTCATCACTTTCTTGTTCCAGTTACATTGCTCATTCCATTCCAGGACGAAAAAGAAATTGTAAAATTTAAAAATTCTTCCTTTCACCACAGATTTCCTTCTTACCAGCACTCTCGGTCTTTTCTATATTCACTTCTTCATTTTTCTCATACTTCATTTTATCACAACCTACTGCAAACCTAGTTCACTCACATATATTTGACCCATCTTCCTTATAAGAAGTCAATTTCAATGTCATCAATCACCTCTCATTAGACAAGCTCCCAGCTTTGTATTCGTTTCCATTTTGTTTAATTTTTCACAGCCTTTGTCATAGAAAGCAACTCTGTGATCTCCTTCAAACTTCCTCTTGTTTCCTATGACATCAATCTCTGCAGCTGTTCCTTCTGTCTTGTATATACTTCCTAACTTTTTTTGAACCCTATTCTCCAGCCACTGCTTAAATAATGGAGTTCCATGGGTTCTAACAGATAGCTTAACACTCTTACTCTGCATTCCTCTGGAGAGTATGTCCATTCCCACAACTTTGTTTTTCATGAAATAGCAAATGAACACCTGCAGTACATGAGGCATTGTTCTGGTCATTAGAACTAGAACCATTATAAGATTAGTCAGTAATTTCTGCCCTAATGTAGCTTATGCTCTAATGGAGAGAGATGTGTATAAAAACAAATAAATAGACAAAATCTATAATACATTACATTATATGTGGCTTGGAGGATAAAAAAGGAGAAAGGGATAAGGAATGCCATGAGGTTGGGGAGAAGGGACTAAAGTTTGCTATATTGAGTAATATTATTTAACAAGGAGTCATTGATAAGATGACATTTAAGCAGAAAGAGATAAGGGTGAGCGCTATGGAAATATCTAAGGGGAATCTATTTCTGGTAGAAAATGCAGTTAATGCAAAGGCCCTGGGCCAAGAACATTCTTGGAGTATGATATTGTGTTTGAGGAATAGCAAGGAGAACAATGAATCTTGAGCAGAATCAGCAATCCTTGAGGACCTAGGATGTCACTGTAAAAACTTCAGCGTTTAAGTGAGCTAGGATATCACTAGCTCATGTTTAAGTGAAGTATTTTTTGCATGGAAATGACAGGATCGAATATGTATAAAAAGGATCAATCTCTTGAGAGCTGTCTTGAAGTGGGGCAAGGACAGATTAGAAATACAACATAGGGAGATTTTACAATTACAACTCAGATAAAGCAAGAGAAAGTCTTAGACCAGATAGTTTTCTGTGGAGGTTATGAAAACACTTATTCTGAAAACAGTTTTAAGACAGAGCCTACTGGATTTACTCACAAAGTGTTGTGGAGCATGAGATTAAGAGGTGAGTTAAAGGTAACTCTAAGGTTTTGGTCCTGACCACTTGGGAAAATGTAACTTCTATGAGTTGAGATGAATAAGATTCCAGAAGGATTCAAGCTTTTGGGAAATATTTTAGTTATAAACATTAACTTATAGCACACAAAAAAGAAATATAAACAGTGAAGAGGAGAGTAAGGGTCTCAAAAATAATTCAGCAAGTAAAATCAACCCCTCTCCCTCCACTTACGATAAAACTTTTTAAAGCACCATCAATACTCATAGATGTCTCTTCTTTCTCATTTTTCATTCCATCCTCAACCCAAGCTAGCCCAGGTTCATGGAGCTTCATGACTCTGCTGGCATGATTCTTGCTGCAATCTAATGTGACCACCATTAAAGTAAAATATTTTCTGCGTTCTCCTATTTGACATCTTATCAAAACTCAAGAATGATGACTGGTCCCTGGTTCTTGTATCATTTTTTCATTGTCTTCTCTGCCACATTCTTGCTTTTCTTCTCCCCTTTACTTTCAATGCTCATTGTCTTTTTCCTTGGCAGGTACATTCTCCCCTATACAGATATTTAAGCTCAAATCTTAGCCCCTTTTCTATCCCTTTGCCCTCTCCCTTGGTAATCTCATGTATAACCACAGGTGAAATTGCCACCTCACATATTTCATTTTGTGCCCAATCATGTCTTCTGTGATTCAATTGCCTACTTGATTTTTCCCTTTTGGGCTTGTGAAAGGCATCTCAAATTCAATCTGTTTTGAAGTATACTTCTTTCCCTCCCTAAAACCTAGGTTTCTGCTATTCATTTGTACAACAGAATTTTGGTATTTTTGTTTTTAAATTTCTCCAAGTTACTTTCTTTTTATTCCTTCTCCATAGCTAATGCTTCATGAACATGATGGCTTTACTTAGCAAATATTATTTGACTTGGCCAGGGGCAGTGCCTGTAATCTCAGTACTTTGGGAGGCCAAGGCAGCTGGATCATTTGAGGTCAGGAGTTTGAAACCAGCCTAGATAATATGATGAAACCCCGTCTCTATTAAAAATGCAAAAATTAGCCAGGCATGGTGATGGGTGCCTGTAATCCAACTCAGGAAGCTGAGGCAGGAGAATAACTTGAGCCTAGGAGGCAGAGGTTGCAGTGAGCAGAGATCGAGCCATTGCACTCCAGCCTTGGTGGCACAGCAATACTCTGTCTCAATCAAAAAATAAATAAATAAAGAAAATAAAGAAAATATTATTTGACTCTTTCCACTTCTCTCCATTATCCACCACCTTGTCTAAGCTACCATTGTCTCCTGCCAGGGTTCCTGTAGTATGGCTGTTGTATATGCATCAGCACTACCTTCTCCCATATTCACCTCGTATTCCACTTCCTGCTCCAAGTATTTTAGCAACACCTTTATCACAGAGGTTGTCAATTTTTTGTTTAATTTATTATTATCTTTGAGACAGAGTCTTGCTCTGTTGCCAGGCTGGAGTGCAGTGATGCGATCTTGGCTCATTGCAACCTCTGCCTCTCAGGTTCAAGTGATTATCCTGCCTCAGCCTCCGGAGTAGCTGGGATTACAGGCATGCGCCGACATGCCCAGCTAATTTTTGTATTTTTAGTAGAAACAGGTTTCACCATGTTGGCCAGGATGGTCTCGATCTCTTGATCTTTTGATTCGTCTGCGTCGGCATTGCAAAGTACTGGAATTGCAGGTGTGAGCCACCACGCCCACCCAAGTTGTCAACTTTCAGATTCAGCCTTAGTAGCTTTGTAGTTCTTTACTGATGTCACATTTATTCCAATTATTTTGGAAGTAGCTTAAACAAATGCCAGATGCCACTTCCTGCTTCTCAGTTTCTCATGAATACAGGTTGAAGATAAGCATTAAGGTTCACTCTCCATTATATGCCCTTTTGAGGGCTCAGTTCTAGCTTTTGCCTTTGATGTCTACATATCCATTCTTTCTCAAGTAACTATTGCCTCTATATATTCATGCACTTGGGTGCTATATGTTATTTAAACATAGTACATTCAAAAATATATTCCAGGTGATTGTTTTAAATAGATTATGAGAAATGGATTACAAATAATGGCTGCCATATGAAGGGGTTTCATAGCAGTGATGCTGCCAGTAAATGTTTAAGAGAGGCAACACTGGGTATGCTATTGACATGTAGAAGTATCGATGCCAGATGAAGGCTGTGCAACAAGAAATGTAAATTTCTATACTACAATATAAAATATAAATTTATATACTGCAATTTATATACTATATTTTATTGGAATAATTTATGTGCTATAAAAAATGCCCTTTTAGTGTGACTTATATTAATGACTCTGAATAAATCAGTGAAACACAGTAGACAATTCAGAATCAGATCCAAACTGTATGGTCTATGCAGTGATATATAATACACAACATATGTTTATATATAATTGTGTATTAATATTTAAATATTTTGTATACACACATACATAGGTCTATTTACAAATTTTTGTTGCACTTTATTTGTTTGAATTATTTCTAAAATAGTCATATAATTTATATACCTGTACCTGCTAACACACATGTATATATGTAAACCTGGTAATCAAAAATGTGGCATTTCAGGTCAGGCACACTGGCTTATGCCTGTAATTGCAGCATTTCAGGAGATGAGGTGCGAGAATTTTGTGAGGCTAGATGTTCAAGATGGGCCTGGGAAATATACAGACACCTCGTCTCAACCAAAAAATTTAAAAATTAGCTAAATGTAGTACCATGTGCCTATAGTTTTAACTACTCAGGAGGCTGAGGTGGGAGGATTGCTTGAGCCCAGGAGTTTAAAACTGCAGTGAGTTATGATATTGCTACTGCACTCAAGCAAGGGCAACAAAGCAAGTACCTTGTCTCTAAGAAAAAATTTAAAATAAGAAATAAAAAAGTAAATAAGTAAATGTGACACTTCAAAGCTGTGGAGGGGAAGCTTAATTTGAGAACTTACGTTAGCACTGTTGGTGAGCTGTTGGGGAAAAAATCATGCCTAAAAGGAAAGTGTTATAGATATTTTATGGTAAAACATGTAAAAATCATACATAAAATATAAGTCTATAATCTATATTAGGTAGCAAAGATGTTTCTAAGTACGACACTAAGATTAGAAATCATGAAGAAAAAAGGCTAGATTGAACCACATAAACATTGTTTCCATGAGAAAACTACTATCAATCAAATTTTTTAAAAAAAGTTAAAGAGAACAAAATTTTGTAAAAAAAAAAAAAAGGGTGTTGTGTTCATAATACACAGTAGGTACATATTTCTTACACTAAAAGTTATCACAATTAAAAGAATTAGTAATTATTTCAGTAGAAAAATAAGAAATTCATTTAATTTGAGTCCAAATGCACATAAGAACTTGAGTAGAAAAGCCATTATTCAAGTCAAAGAGGTGCTACTAAGAAAAGGAAAATGAAAACAATGGGCTACCAAGATTTAACTTACTAGAGTGGTAAAATTTTAGTTATAATGATAATATTTATCGTAAAATTGTGGTAAGAGTGTAAGCAGGTACAGCATTTCTGGAGATAATTGAGTACTATGTGGAATCATTTTAAATGTGCATATTTTATGATTGATCAATAAATCAAAATTACAGAAAGAGAACTCAGAAAATAATAAGTCAGTTAATCAAAGATACACATAAAGGCATTGTATATAATAGTAAAGTGTCTAAAATAAGCTACAAAATCAACAATACAGGCTTGGTTAAATAAGTATGAAATGCCACACCAGGAAATACTGTAAAACTAATAAAATGATTATCCAAATCTACATATCTATATTTTACTCACAGATACATATACATTTTGCTGATCTAATGGCAAAAGAAAAACCTATAACATATTGTTCAGTGAACAAAGTGAGTATAAACTTTACTACCTGCAGAATCTTATTTTCTATAGCTATATAATCAGATATAGATGGTGATATAGCTAGTGATATAGATATGGACTTGGATATAGATAAAAACATAAATAGAGATGCATATATGAATATGTATGGTTATATATTTGCATGTATACATGTGTGTATAAACATATATTTGCAGATGAGAACTCTCAAAACCAGCAATAATACTGTTAAACAGTAATACGATCTTGTTTGCCTTATTATGATAAATGAATTTGAGGAAGGCATCTTTTCAATAAATGTGTGATTAAATAAAACCTCATTTGTTCCATAAAGATTTTTAAAATTTAGATTTCTGTATCAAAACATTCTAATGATTCAATATAAAATGCACTCAAAATTGGAAATGTTTATTTCAGTTCCCTATGAAGATATGAATACACCCTTTTCCCTCAAAGACAAGAAAGTGACCATGAATCATCATTGACTATATTATATATATTACTCTCTCTCTCTCTCTCTCTCTCTATATATATATATATATATATATATATATATACACACACATACACAAAACTATTCCCAGAGAGTGCCATATTAAAATACTAGTTCTACATATCAGGCTTCTCAAGTTTACTCTAATCAACCTGAAGCAGCCTCTTAATTTTTACTTCCCTCTCAATATCTAAGGTATATCCATGTATATCAGTAATATCTAATAATGGCTGGTTAAGTTTAATTTACTAGCTACCAACATACATATCAATAAATTAAATTCTAGCTGTATTAGTCTGTTTTCACACTACTATTAAATAGTACCTGAGACTGAAATTTATGAAAAAAAAAGATTTAATTGACTCACAGTTCCACAGGTGTAACAGCATGACAAGGAGGCCTCAGGAAACTTACAAACATAGCAGAAGGGGAAGGAAAAGCAAGCACCTTCCTCACATGGTGACAGGAGACAGAGTGAGCAAAGCAGGACGTACCATACACTTTTAAACCATCACATCTCATAAGAACTCACTATCACAAGAATTGCAAGGGGGAAATATGCCCCCATGTTCCAATCACCTCCACATTTCCCCTCCGCACTGCCCTAGTAGAGATTCTCCATGAGGACTCCACCCTTGAAGCAGACTTCTGCCTGGACAACCAAGCATTTCCTTACATCCTCTGAAATCTAGGTGGAGGCTCTCAAATGTCAACTCTGGCCTTTTGTGTACCCACAGACCCAACACCACATAGCAGCCACCAAGGTTTGGGGCTTGAACCCTCTGAAGCCATGGCCCAAGCTGTACCTTGATCCCTTTTAGTCATGGGAGCTAGAGCAGCTGAAATGCAGGGCACCCTGTGCTGAGGTTGCACAAACCAGCTGAGCCCTGGACCTGGTCCATAACACCATTTTTTTCCTCCTAGGTCTCCAGGCCTGTCATGAGAGGGGCTGCCATAAAGGTCTCTGAAATGACCTAGAGAGAATTTTCCCTTTCTCTTGGCTATTAACATTTGACTCTTCTTTACTTATGCAAATTTCTAGAGCAGGCTTGAATTTCTCCCCAGAAGATAGGTTTTTCTTTTCTACAATATGGCTAGGTTCAATTTTTCCAAACTTTTATGCTCTGTTTTCCTTTTAAATATAAGTTCCAGTTTCAAATAATCTCTTTGTTCACACATATAAATGTACTCTTTTAGAAACAGCTGGGTCACCTCTTGAATGCTTTGCTGCTTAGAAATTTCTTCTGTTAAATACCCTAAATCATCTCTCTCAAGTTCAAATTTCCAAAGATCTCTAGGGAAGGGGTAAAATGCTGCCAGTCTCTTTGCTAGCATAGGAAAAGTGACCTTTACTCCAGTTCCCAGTAAGTTCCTCATTTCCATCTGAGTTCACCTCAGCCTGTACTTCACTGTCCATATCACTAGCAGCATTTTGGTCAAAATCATACAACAATTTTCTAGAAAGTGCCAAGCTTTTCTATATCTTCCTGTCTTCTTCTGAGGCCTCCAAACTGTTTCAATCTGTGCCTGTTACCCAGTTCCAAAGCCACTTCCACATTTTCAGGTACCTTTATAGGAACACCCCACTTTCCTAGTACCAATTTTCTGTATTTGTCCATTTTTACATTCTATAAAGAACCACCAGAGACTAGTAATTTATGAAGAACAGAGGTTTCATTAACTCACAGTTCCTTAGGTTTAACAGGAAGCATGACTGAGAAGCCTCAGGAAACTTACAATCATGGCAGAAGACAAAGGGAAGTAGACACCTTCTTCACATGGTGGCAGAAGAGAGAAAGCAAAGGGGGAAGTGCTATACACTTTTAAACCATCTTGTGAGAACTCAGTCACTATCATGAGAACAGGAATTTGCCCTCATAATCAAATCACCTCCCATCAGCTCCCTCCTCCAATTCCACATGAGATTTTGGCGGGGACACAAATCCAGACCATATAACTGGCCTTATGTTGTAATGTCTCACCAATATCATATGTAAAATTTGATATTTTCTCAAATAACAGAAATATTGTGTAGAGATTTTAGGAATATACCTTAAAATACCTTCATGAGCTTTATTTAAATGGGACACAAATGAATAATGGGAAAATATATGAATATGAAATATATAGCAAGAATTTGAGTAGTTTGTGGACTGGTTTATAAGAAGCATGTTATCTGTCTCACATGTCTTGCAATTATTTTTCGTGATTTTCTGATGTGGTGATTTTCTGCAATACAAAATTTTTTTCAAAATTTTATTTGATAGCTAACTTGAATCTTATGTTTTGCTTGTCTTAACAAATTCATATCTTCCCTTTGTTTCATTTGTACTTCCAGCAAGACAATTCAGTACACCTATTACCATTATAAAATTGAAAGAATATTATTATCACATCAGTGTTATGAAGGTTGGCATATGAAATGAAAGCAAGAGTACAACATCTTTACCCTCCTGATGTGCTAGATGCAGAAGTCATGCTATTTTCTAATTATGTAGATTTCATTCTGTGAAAAGAGATGCTGAATAGGATCAGCAGCAATAAAGTGACATTAGCTATCTATGTTTAATATGCAGCAGAAGCTAATTTAGCAAATGAAAGCCACCAGAGAAACATAAATTCCCAATAATGAGGACTTTCTTGGACATCTAGGTCAATTCCCAAAATGGTGGTGCTATTAGAGGAAAAACACACAACCTGGTGCATGTCACTTACAAAGGTTCATTTTTACCCAAAGGAATTTTTCTCTCCACCAAACATGCTCTCTGCAAAAGAGCCCAAACAATTAATTAAGCCAAACTAAATGATCTGTGTAAACAGACTAAAGAGTTGTATGCAATACACTACAATGTAAACTATCTCAGAAATTTAAGGACACATAATATATATTTAAAGGATTCATTACTCACTAGGATAACAAATATTTTAAGGATAATTAACTTGCTCAGTGTAGTGACTTCTGTATTGTTCTGTATGATTGTCCACTTTCCTAACACAGTGACTGTTCTCTCTCTCTATTTCTCTCTCTCTCAGTCTCTCTCTCTCTCTCTCTCATTTCGGGCAGGGTATTAGAGCAGAAGGGAGATGCCATGACTATTTTGAGTGTTTTAGAAACTATCGGCAAACTTTACCAGAACATTTTTCTCTTTTAAGATGCCTGTTGGGCTTGAAAATGTGTTTGTAAGAAAAAAGAAAGAAAGAACTTCAAACCAAAAAAAAAAAAAAAAAAAAGTCCTGTAATATTTAAAAAGGAAAATTAGAATTTAGACGGATAGGTAGCTCATACCTTATTTGAAATGTTGCCCATAAGTCACAGAAAAAATAAATGAAACAATAAATACAAGATTTTCTAAACATAAACATTATAGAATTATAACATGGTGATTAGAAAATAACAATACATAATATTCCTAAAATGCCAAAGCTAATTGAAATTCCTGTAATAATTGATAGTGAAAGAGAATAGAAAACATGCAGGATTGTCTGTAATATGAACATTATTGTTATAAACAAAATGTTCCAAACGTACTACAAATGGAAAAGCAAGCTATCAGAAATACCATTACACAGGTTAAAAGTTAGAATCCTTAGCATATTTTAAAAGTTAGCATGCAAGGTAAAACTCCTTCCAAATCTTCTCAATCAAGAAAACATCTCCTTAGTACACCTGATTTTAAGAAATAGCTTCTTATTTGGTGCATTTGCCCCAAGTGATATTTTTGTTTTTGTAATTTGAAAATGCTGTTTGCTTAATTAAAGCCCTGTTTTCCATATTGTGTTGTACACTTTTATAAGAAGGGTAGGGACAGTGCCTGTTTTTCTCAGGACACTATCCCCAGGCAATTGCACAGTGCCGGGATCCATGATTTGATTTTTCTGAGCCTATATTTTGTCATAGTCTATATGACCATCTGCAACCAATGTTAAAAAAAAAAAAAAGTTTGTAAATTATGCATTTGACTGACTACAGTTTAAAGAAGATCCCACAGACAAAGGCAATTGCAAATGTCAATTGTGAACCACACTCTTGACATTGTGACATGAGATGTCACTGAATTGCTTCAAATAACCCAAATGTTTTGTTTTTTTGTTTGTTTTGCTTCATTAATTCCTTCTCCCCAAAAGGTTTTATGCTTTAACAAGGTAATGGAATCACCTTTTGATGCAGGTTTTACATTTTTGATTGCAATACTCAATGATACCTGATTTTTAAATGATAAAGTGGGATGGAGTATATAGGATTAAGAACAAACATTGTTAAAGAAGCTAAATTTTTCTTCATGTCAATGTAATCTACAATTAGTTGTCAACAAACGTCTTATTTGAAGGAGGAATATAAAAATATTTAGGGCTTATTCCTAAAATTTGTATAATTGTTTTGTTGTTCTTAAACACTTCCACATTATTGAGATTAGTCACAATAAACTTTGAAACAGTTGTTACTATGCCAGTTCTACAGGTGAGGGAGTAGAGACACGGGGAAGTTAAAGATCTAACTTACTGAAGAAGTAACTTGAGACTGAATCTGATCTCTGGATGTCAAGATCAGTGCTATCACAATTACATCAAAGATGCCTCCTTAACATAAGGCCCGATTTTGTAGGCAATTGCTTTGACTTACAGAGTCCCTCCCTGTCCCCAGTAGTTATTGTCTCTTCAAAGAGCTTAGTCCTCAGCCAAATGGTAGCACTCTTTAAACACGCGTTGTAGTTGAGAACTGTAGAGCTTCTCAGCAATCTCTATCCCTGCTGCTGTCTCTAGCTTCAGGCAATGGATTATCCTGTACTTAAGTTTTAGTTCCTTAATTAATTACCACTGCTTCAGAACATCTAGTCAATGGCAGAATCAGTCAAAATCCCTTGACCTTTTTTTATTTCCCCAGGTAAAATTCTAGAGGGAAGGAGGTATTTATAGTAATCTCTTTTTCCCTGTTGACCCATGAATGTTTTATGGGCAATCAAAATCATAGCAGCCAGCTGTTACCTCCAGAAGGTACCCCACTCTTCCATATTCCCAAAAACCTGAATACTACTTCTTTTTCACCATTTGATTTTTATAGCACAACTCCAGCCATAGTTTCTTCTAATCAATCAACAAATATGTATTCAGTATCTGCCATATGCCTGGTACTGTTCTTAGAACTATACCTGTGTTAGTGAATCAGAAAAATGGTTTAATGATTTCAAGGACCTTATATATAGGGGAGACATCATTTCAAGGGCCTGCAAGAGCTTTTATTATCAATATTTAATACAGCAATGTGGTAGAGAAAGTGAGTCTCTTATAGCTGGGAAAGTCCTCTATGAAAAGATGATATTTAAGTATAAACCTAAAGATGAAAAGTTAGTAGCTTTGTGAAAATCTGGAAATAGATGACTTCAAGCAAAAGAAACAGCAGATTCCATGTTACTGAGGCAGAAATCATTAGTCTAATGTTAAGAATTGTACATTGTGAAAAACGAAAAGGGGAGAGGAGAATCAATGAGTGAGAATTAGGCACGTATAAGATCACGTTGGGTCTTGTAGACCATATGGAGGATCATGATTTAGTATGTGAAATGGGAATGCAAAAAGTTGATATTTTATCATTTGAGGAAGAAAATGAAATCCTCTATGGTGTATAAAAGACCACAGAGGAAAAAGAACAAAGAAAGGCAGGTCATTTAGGAGGCTATTGGTAGTCAGAAAATTATACAGGCTTGGGCTAATACGGTAGTGACAGAAATGCTGAGATTTGCTAAAGTATGAAATATGTTTTGGAGAAAAATCTGATAGGAGTTACTGGATATAGGCAAGAAGAATCAAGGACCCTAAGTTTTAGCCTGAACAACAAAGTCAACAGAAGTGTCATTTACTGGGAAGCATATGATTTGGGAGTGGACAGTACGTTGTGAGGTAGATCTGAATATTTCTGTGAAATCCTAGAAGTTTGAGATGCCTTCTAGATATTCAAGTAAAGATGTCAAGTAATGTGTTATCTTTTACATGTTTAGTTCAAGGTGAGGTGTTATGTGAAGTTGTAATTTTGAGTCATCAGCGTAAAGAATGCATATGAACATATAAAACTGCATGAAATCAATCACTTGGGAGAAAATTTAAAGAAAGCAGTATTAAAAAGATAAGTAGAAAAAAAAACATAAGTACCAAACCTTAGTCACTAAAGATTTGATATAGATTCCCTGAGCAAACCATCTACTGTGAAGAGTTAAAAATATTGGTTAAAAGAAAAAAAAAATCAATAAACTAGTGAGAGACAATATACAAACAGCTAGGCAGAAATAAGATCACGTCGGGCTTCTCAGACCTTATGAAGGATTATAATTTACCATGTGAAGTGGGGAGCAGGGGAAGTATAATATGTGGATCTGACCCACACTCTGCAGCAACCTGCCCAAGAAACCCCTTATCTACAATAAACAGCCTAGGGAGCCAGCCAGTTACAAAACAGACTTGTAGAAGTCAGAGTGCTATCTCTAGTAACCATCCTGGAAGCCAAGCAAAAACTTCTGTAACAATTGATCCCAAAGGAGAGGACTTATTAACAGATAACTTCCCTAAGCCCAAGCAGAGAAAGCCCAAATATGCATTCCTATCCAGTCACATAGCATACCCTACTTCTAGTTAGCCTGCCTTTAGTTTTCTTATGCCAACAGTCCTTAATCAGAGCATTCCTGAAGTCTTTCCTTTTTTCCATAATAAAGCTTTCCCACTCTTCTGCCTGCATTTGAGTCTCTGCCAAAATGCAAGAGACTATTGCTGACTCCCTTGCTCTAGCAAGCTCTGAATAAATAGCTTTTCCTTGTTCTCAATTGAATTTAATTTTACACAACAAACACTACCTTAAATGCATTGATGGGCTGGCCAGAAATAAGGAAAAAACAAACAAACAAACAAAACACACTAAATGTGAAACCCGATGAGAAAAGCAGAACACCAAATGGGTTTTACAGCTGAAGGGAATTTGCCATACTTGATCTTGAGCTTTGTTGTTGTGACATTGTAGGGTACAAGGAACATGAGACAAGCTAAGGTAAGACACAGGAGTTCTAATAGGATAATGTTTTAATAACAATGGCACACATTTATCATTCGTGTAGAAGTGAACAATAATTAAGCTCTTCTTTCAGGACACAGCAACGAATAATGCTGGTGTCCAATGTTGATGAGGCTCAGCTGAGAGGTATTGAGGACTAGCACAATCCCTGAAAACCAAATGTTGATGAGAGAGCTGACCACCCTCAACCATCCACTTCACATGCTAGCCTTGGCACCTGGATAACTTCATGTCATTGAGTCTGATTATATATCATTATATTTAAGCCATTGCATTTGGAGCATTTTTTTTACCATAGTACAATTTTCACCTTTATTAGTCCGTCTTGACCTCACCACATCAGATCTGACTCTTACTTCTGAGGCAATTGTTTTCAAAATGTATTACATGAATAAAACCTTCTATAATTAAATAAGTTTCTGTGATTCTGGGATCAACACAACTGAGTATTTTTATTTGAGTATTTATCTTTGTACCTCTCATATTCCTGGATATAGTATAATTAATGTTATTCTATAGTCACCATGGCAAAACATATATCAAACTTGTCTTTCAGTCAATGATTTTGTAAAGACATCATCATAGAAATAGGGCTTTTAGTAATATACTTTCAGAAGTATATTTTTTCCTTTCTAGAACATGAATTAACAGAGATCTTTTTTACTATGTGTCTTACTTTTTTTCTGTTGCTATAACAGAATATCACAGACTGGGTAATTTATTTTTTTCAAAAGTGTATTTAGCTCATAGTTCTGAGAACTGGGAAGTCCAAGGCCATAGTGCTGGCATCTGGTGAAGGCCTTTGTGCTGTGTCATAACATGGTGTGAGGGATCACGTGGCAAGTAAGCAAGAGAAAGAGAGCCAGACAGAGCTGACTTATATAACAAACTTACTCCTGTGACAATGACATTAATCCATTAATTCATTCTTGAAGGTAGAGCTGACATTAATCCATTCATAAGGATAGAACTGACATTAATCCATTCATAAAAGCAGAGGGATTAAGTTGCCAACACCTTAACTTTTGGGGGACACATTCAAACCATAACACTATTAAATCATCTTCCACTGTTCTGTTTTTGGTTTATTGAACCCTAATTTATTTCTCTTGTTGTTTAACCTTGTCCTTGATTTCCCATGTTTTTCTAATCAAGTAACCTACAAATTCCCAAATCTGAAATGCCAATAAGCAGCTATGAACAATAGCATGATTTGAAAACAAAATTGTTATCTCAACTTTTTGTTCCAGCCACAATGCATCCTTTCCATTTTCAGAACACACCACTTCTAGAATAGTAAAACAGAGACATTACTATTTCTCCTGCCAGGAATGGTCTTCACAAGATGACACCATAGCTCACATTTTCCTATACCACCTTATCGAAGAGGCCAGAGAGTCAACCCATTGAGAATACAATTCTCTGTTCACCCTTTTTCTATCACCTTCTTACCCAGCTGATTTTCTTCATAAGGCTTAGCATCACATAATGAATATAAATGTACTAGTTTATTTCCCTATTATACCTTTCCCCAGACAACTAGGAAAGCAGGTGTGTTTCCTTGTCTGTTCATATCAGATTCTGGCACCCAGAACTGTGCCTGCCATAGAGTAGATTTTCAACTACTATGGAATGATTAAATAACTCAAGGCAAATATCAAATCTTCTAAATGGAATTTTGTGGATGAGGTGTGTAGCACCATTTATGGCTTCCTTGTTCCTGCAGAAATTACACAAATGTTATCAGATACTATGTATGAGGAAATTTAGGATATATATATATGTTATATACACACACATATTTATGTACACACACACATATATATACACTACATATATTTATAATTAATTTGTTAATTTTAAAGAATCTCTTCTATGCTGAATGCTGGATGAATGAATTTTAGTGCCACTATTAACTGGTTTTAAGAATTGTTCTTGAATGCTGGTGGAATATGGCAGACAGACATTAATCCTCTTGAATGACCTAGGTTATCAATACATAGGACAAAAATTGCATATTCAGGATAAAAGTTTATCTAGTGATAACATTGTCAGGGATTTCTCCTCATTTAAGCCAGTGTTCTTCAGTCTCCAGCTGGAAGGGAGAATTTCTGCTGAGTCTCTGCAGGAGGCCCATTAGCCCATCTGTGTGTGCCGGAATCAAGAAAAATCTATGGATGACGACCAAACCAAACCTGACATTTCTGCAGGAGGAGACGAGGGGTTCCTTGTCCCTGATTTGTGCTGCCAAGAGAGATGAATGAACAAAGTCAGAACAAGAATGCAGGCACCAAACCGCTTACAAAGTCTGCTAAAAGATGCTCCTTGTAAAATATCCATGTTAGGGAATGAAGTTAGAAGACTTCAATGACGTCTATATGTTCAAGGGTAAAAGAATTTCATTTATTCTTTCACAAAACTATCTTTACTAACTGCTGTGCATACAAGAGTGAGGAAGACTAACAAAGCCACTGCTGAAATGGAATTTATAATATAAAGGAGAGGGCTGGGCAGATTATTAAGCAAATTCATATGGTGTCTATTAATAAGTAAAAAAGAACAAACTAGAGTGACGGAATAAAGAGTGACTGAAGGAAGTGAAGCCCTGAGAATTAAAGTGGGCAAAAGTCCTGTCATAGGAGGCGATAGACATTCACAGGACTTGTAGGGCAAAGAAGAACATTCTAATTTAGAGATAGGAAACAGTGAATGCAGAGGCCTGAATGCAAGAACCAGATCAGCATGTTCTATAAAATGGAGATTGGAACATAGAACTTAAGAAAGAGAACATTGTGCGATAACATCAGACAGAAGCCAGAAAGCAGATCATGCAGCAAGCATGGTGCTTAGATTTCATTCTGACACTGATAGAATATGTTTGGAGCATATAAAGCAGGGAAGCTACTATAGTTCATTAAGAAGCTATTAGAGAAGACAAAGTAGTAGAAGTAACTTGAGCGAGGCTGCGGATAGTGAGGAGGAAAAATAGTAGACACTTTCAGAACATGTTTCAGAGGTAGTGCTGGTGAGGTAACCCCCCTGGGTTTTCAGGTACACACTGTATAAATATGCCCACTTGTAATTGTTGTATCCTGAGATTTTGTGGTTTCAAAAGTTCCAGGAAGAAGCACAGTCCAAGAAAAACAAACAAACAAAAAAACCTGTTGGATCTAGAGATGTCAGAGTTGGAGATAAACTTTGGTTAACTCAGCATTACCTTACTAACACCCCCACCCTAGAGGAACTTATTCACCATTTTCTGTACATGGAAAGTATGAACAAGCATGAATGGTGACTGCGCCTCTGCTGACTTTACTCCCCTTCTACCTGCAATGATTCAGCGAATTGGCCCAGTGAACCCTCTGTTTTCAACTTTGGTGAGGAAGGCACTGCTTTAGGAGCTAACTTGGGTGCCCTCCTTACTTGTTACAGTAATAAAATCTCCTTGTTAAATTTTCCTTGGTTGTGATCATTGAACTGTCACTCACCAAAGGATAGAACCCACCCATTGTGTGGGTAACAATGAAAGTTAAAGTTGGATATTTAGGTAATAGACCTATGAAATATGGAAATTAAAAATGATTCCTATATTTTTGGCCTGAACAACTTTGCTAGGGATAAGAGCGGGATGGGATGGACATTAAGACATCTGCTTTGACCACACTAAGTTTGAATTCCTAATTAGATGTCCAAGTACAGAGGCCAAGTAGATGGCTACATACACATCTGGTGGTCTACTGGGAAATCTGAGCTATAATTGCAAATTTGAGAGTCATTCTGTAAAGACGAGATCTATAGGTAAAGAATTAGAGAAAATCACTGAAGCAGAGCATACACAGATAGGAAAGAAACAGAAAGAAGTAAAGTAAAGGAAAGAGGAGAGTAGAGGAGAGATGCTGAGAATAAAGTTTTGGGTCACTTCAATATTTAGAAAACTGACAGAGGAAGATGGACCAGTAGAGAAGACTGGAGCCCTATAGTTGTGTATACTAGCAAAAAAATGATTCTTTGTTTTATTCTGCCTTTTAAAGTAGGAAATACTAGAGTTGGAAAGAGTTTAGAATGTATGCTTTAACTGATCAAATGAGAGAGGAAGAGACTAATCATAACAGCAAAATCCTTAAGCAGAAAAGGTGGAATTTGAGAACAATGGTGAAAGGGGAGAGATTAACCACTGTTAAAATCTGAGACACATCATCCTTTATGGTAAGAAGGAAGGCAGGCAGACAGGTCTATCCACACTTTCATGGATAGTCCTGGTAGGGAGAAGTCCAAAATATTTTCATTCAATTGCTTGTCTTTTCTCTGTGTAATGTAAGGCAGGTTATCAGTTGAAAATATAGGTAAAGGTTAGGGAGAAAGAAGTGGTTCACATTTATAAGAGTGTGCAAGTGGATTAGAAGAGAGCAAAAACATTTGGGGAATAAAACTAGTCTTAGTAACGTCATTAGGTAATGATAAAGGTCCAAATGTCATGTTCTGTCAAAATGATAAGTGTAGTGTTCAGATGCGATAGGGGGACACTATCTGTAGATGTTTCCAGAGGATGGAGGCACTGCCGTTCTACAGAGAAATCTTGAGATGAGTTCATGTATCACTAAAACTCAGATTAGCTCTTCACTAATCCTGAAGTCAAGCAGCAGGTCTTCCACTCCATAGCAGGAAATAAAAATAGATAAATAAATAAAGTCCAGATCAGACATAATTACAAGATTCAGTAAACACGTAAGCTACAGTACAGCCTCACAAGCAAAGAAATAGAAACTTAGCTGCTTTGAGATGTATCTTACTAAAGCAAAGAAAGTCATGAAAAGACATGGAGGAAATATAAATACATATTACTAAGAGAAAGAAGGCAAGCTGAAAAAGTTACATACTATGTGATTCAGAAAATATGACATTCTGGAAAAAGCAAAACTATGGAGATAGTAAAAGTATATCAGTGGCTTCCAGGAGTTGGGAGTAGGGAGCGATATGAATAGGCACAGTACTGGGGATTTTTAGGGCAGTAAAAGTACTCTGTATGATACTATGATAGTGGGTATATGTCAGTTTTTATTTATCCAAACTCATTGAATGCACAACATCAAGAGTGAACCCTGATGTAAACTATGGACTTCGGGTGATAATCATGTGTCAAGGTAGGCTCATCAACTGTAACAAATGTATCTTGTGGGGGATGTTGATAATGAAGGAGGTTATTGGTGTTGCTTGGCTCCGTGTCCCCACCCAAATCACACCTTGAATTGTGTCGCGTGTCAAGGGTGGGAACAGGTGGAGATAACTGAATTATGGGGGTGGTTTCCCCCATGCTGTTCTCACGATAGTGAGTGAGTTCTCACCAGATCTGACGCTTGTATAAGAAGCTTCCCCCTTCGCTGGATACTAATCCTCTCTTCTGCCTCCCTGTGAAAAGGTGCCTACCACCATGATTGTTAAGTTTCCTGGACCC
Organism: Colobus angolensis palliatus; assembly: GCF_000951035.1. Taxonomy (NCBI): domain Eukaryota; kingdom Metazoa; phylum Chordata; class Mammalia; order Primates; family Cercopithecidae; genus Colobus; species Colobus angolensis. The sequence goes on from NW_012118487.1 coordinate 15,677,337, forward strand.
TTGCTAGCCATGCGGAACTGTGAATCAATTAAAGTACTTTTCTTTATAAATTAGCCAGTGTGGTATTTCTTCATGGCAGCATGAGAATGGACTAATACAGTTACGCATATGTGGAGAAAGAAGGGCATGTGGGAAATATCTGTACCTTCCTCTTAATTTTGTTGTGAAAACCTAAAACTACTCTAAAAAATATTAGTCTCCTTTTTTTTGTTTGTTCAGTACTGGAGGTCAAAGGCTACAAAGACTGCAAGCAAAATATATTTCCTACATATGATGTTACATTTGAATTGGGAATTTCAAGTATTTTTCAGGTTGGAGTAATACAGTGCAGGGGTCGCCAAGCCCTGGGCTGTGGACAGGTACCGGGCTGTGGACAGGTTCCAGCCTGTGGCCTGTTAGGAAATGCACAGCACAGTAGGAGGTAGTAGTGGGCAAGAGAGCATTATGGCCTGAGCTCTGCCTCCTTTCAGATCAGTGGTGGCATTAGAGTCTCATAGGAGCACAAACCCTATTGCGAACTGCACATGTGAGGGATCTAGGTTGCACACACCTTATGAGAATCTAATGCCTAATAATCTGAGGTGAAGCAGTTTTATCTTGAAACTATCCCCCCTAACCACCACCCTATCAAAATCATCTTCCTAGAAACCAGTTCCTGGTGCCAGAAAGGTTGGGGACTGCTGATATAGTGGGACTGAAAATAACACCAACTCTAAGATATTTTAAATTACATTTAATGGTCAAGCCTGCTGGCTGATGAAACTCAAATGGTGTTTTTTTGATGAACTAGGAATGCTTATGACCACTTCTAACATAACAGCATGAAGATTTGCTAGAAAAAAATTTATAAAACTTACTAAAATATTTTTTCACTTTTTTTCTTATGAGACGTTTGTCTTGAAAGATAGTGATTATTGTTTTTTCACATGGCCATAATCAATAGGCCAAATATGGATGCTGATGGGACCTCCTGGAGGTGAAGAAAAGGCACAAATTTTATATTTTGTCTGGGATTGTTAAATTGATTATTGTGGCAAGGAGGAAGAATAAACCCATCTGATTTCTAACCAGATCTCAAAGTTGAAAAGAGGTGATATCAACTGTGCCCAAATTGAATGACAAGGAGGGGACGATCCCATATCCACGTGCCACAATTTCCTATTTGAGTTTAGGCCTTCAAAAACCCTATCTTAAGGATTTTTGAACATCGTACCCATTCTAGGTCAGAACACTGCTCTTGGAATTTAAACACATATTCAAAGCACCACTAACCTCCCCCTGCCTCCCACGTCTCAAAAGTGTGACACAAGAAAGGTTTGTGTACAGACCATCAAAATTGTCTATGACCTAGAATACACTTTTGAAAACTAATTTGTCTCAAAGTTCTAAAGAGTCTGACTTCAAGCGTACACTATTCCAGACATTAACTACAATGGTTCATGTCAAAATTGATGCAGCAGTATAGGCAGACGGCACCAAAGGCCAAATAATCATAATGTTGACTTGGTTGTCACTGTCTTTAAACAAATGAAGGAGAGAAACAAACAGAAAAACAAAAAATAAAATCAATAGAGGGCAATACAATTAGCCTAGATGTTCTTGGATGATCTGACTACAATGTCTACAAAATTTAATATGGCCAATATTTGAATCAAGGGTTTATATTTAGCACGTGATATCACCAAAGATCCTGGGATAGGCTTGGATCAGTCATATGTGTTTCAAAAAGGAGTAACTTTATTTGGAAAGACAGAACCATTATATAAACTAGTCAATGAAGAAAATGAAATAATTCTGCGGGAGAAGGATTTGGATTGTGGGCCGCTCATTTAACATAAATTTGCAATGTAACGCTTCAGGCACGAGGCAAATTGTGGCTCATATGTGAATGTATAGCAGAGGTATTACATAAAGGATAAGGGAGTTTATTTTTTTCAGGAGAACATTATCGTGTGCATTTTTCAAGCACATATTTTAAAAATGTCTTGTTAAATTGGAGAGAGTCCAAATAAGAACCATTAAAATGATATAAAGTTTAGAAAGCCCAGTGTATAAGTAAAGCTAAAACAACTGCATTTGTACACCCAGGAGAGACACTAAAAGGCTTTACTCATTGTCTGTAGCATTCAAAAGAACAGACTGAATTGAGGAATGGGACTTGCTTTAAGCAGTTATTTGGGGTCAATAAACAATTGTTTTTAATGACAAAGCATAAAGAGTGTCTTCTTTAATTGCAACAGAGGGTTTTGCAAATCACTTTGTTTAGAGTCATATACATTTAGAAAACAAAACCAAAAAAAAAAAAAAGCCAAAAAAATTTTTTAAAAAAAGTAGTTAAAGAAAAAACTAGAAATAACTCAGTTTTAGGGAAAAATCTGTGATATTCTATAAACATGTAAAATATAAACATCTTTAAATGAGAAAAAAATACAAATCAGTCATACTTTGGCTAATTATGGCAACCTTTAATTTTATGAGGCTGATGAGACTTATTATTTTGAAACATGAATGTGAAAGATTATACTGAGAAACTACTCTTTCCTTCTTCTGAATTTAGGCAAGCTAATTGAAGAAAGTGAAGCAAAGTGCTTGTGTTTACACTAGCCTTCACAGATATTCAGCTACATTGTCCTTCCCCTGCAGAGCTTTCCAAGGATGGAAGGCACTAAGATGCATAAAAGGACTTCACAGCAGTGGGAAATGAGAGGAAATTTTGGCTGCTCAAGAACTTCTTAGGCTTACTCTGGTGCCAACAGCTGGTAGGCAGGGTTTAGGTATTACATAGCTCCTAGTAACTAAAAGTACTTTGCAAGGCACACTGCCAGAACCCATACAGATGGTGGGGAAAATAACTTTTCTTCAACTTATTAAATTTTACATTGCTTTTCTCCCAGGTAGGAAAGGAAGCAGAAAGGAGGTAGAGTGATGAATTATGAAGCCAGGCAGGGGAGGGTTACTCATAGTCTCTCTGATGGGGAACTTGGGAGGAGCTTCAGAGGTCTACAACTGCCACATATTTTTCCCCTCTCTGTACACATCACTGCTTCGTGGAGCATGGGGCAAAAGGCCATGTGATTTCAGTCATATGAAAAATGTGGTTATATCCTAGAATTGCATTTTTAAAAATGTGACATGCTGTGTTGAAATGTGTTTTGCAATGCTGATTTTGGATGTAGCCACAATAGTTATTTATTGCTTTGAAATTTTATTGATAGCCCTTAATTCACGACCAACCTTCTTTCATTTTATTTCTTTACTTTTAAGAGATATGACTTTCTACGAAGGGAGAAAATACATGTGTGTGTTTTGGGGACATGGGGTTGGGGAAAGGTAAGAACAGTAGTCTTATAAAAATATAAACATTATCACAATTGAGCTTATTTCATAGCAATAAAATTGGTGAGTTGGTATTTTGTAATGGTTTACCGGAGAGACAGACATTTGATTCGTATTTGATCTGTTTCTAGACCGTGTGACATTAAACACATTATTAAATTTCTCTCTCAGTATTCTTACTTAGAAAATGTGGAGGGCGGGTGTAGTGGCTTATGCCTGTAATCCCAGCACTTTGGGAGGCCAAGGTGGGCAGATCATGAGGTCATGAATTCAAGACCACCCTGATCAACATGGCAAAACCCTGTCTCTACTAAAATAAAATACAAAACTTAGCTGGGCATGGTGGTGTGCACCTGTAGTCCTAGCTACTCAGAAGGCTGAGGCAGGAGAATCATTTGACCCTGGGGGCAGAGGTTGCAGTGAGCCGAGATCGTGCCATTGCACTCCAGCTTGTGCAGCAAGAGCAAGACTCTGTCTCAAAAAGAAAAAAAAGTGGGTAAAAATACCAAGCTCAAAAGCAGGGAATGAGTGGTAAATAACAGATTCCAAAGCATTTACAGTGCAATGTTGGCGTATGCTAAGTCCTTAAGAGATGGTGAGTTTGAGACCGTTTGGGGTGGATACACTTGGAAGCAGCAAGTTTGTAAATTCAAGTGTTTTTGTCTAAAACAAATCAAGCCATCTCCTAAACCAATACAACTTAAAATCATGGAGCTTATTTATTAGAGAAGTTAAGTTAGTATACAATGGGTAGGTAACAGAAAAAAAAGCCCAAAGTTTAATTCAGAGAAAAATTAAATTCTAGCATTATAAAAACTGAAATAAATAATACAAGCACATATTTGGCCTTTCTGGGACATTTTAAATGCCTTTTATCAAGATTTTCAGGTGACAACAAGACGTTTTGAAATGATATGACCAAAATAGTTCTTTTCTTTCACTAGACAAATAAAGGAGCTTGAGGGGATTCTGCAACATTTGAATGACAGAACGAAAGTGCAATATGTGAGTAAGGCTGCTGAGCTCAATACAACATGAACTACTGGGGGACTAGACAGTGAAGCATCTGTTTTCTTCATTAAACAACCTTCTCCCTTGCCAGAGGAGGAGACTGGGTGAATTTTTTTAAACAAATGTATTTTTAAAATATTATCTAGTCAGATTGAAAGAAAGTGAAAAGGATGAAGGAAGAGAGAGAGAGAGAGAGAGAATACAGAGAGAGAAAAAAAGACCTGAAAACTTCCATTAGTATTACAAATAGTCTTTTAAAGAAAAAAAAATAAGATTTCTTTCTAGTTACATGACTTTTTAAAATCACTGATTTCTTGGTTTAAGGTAATCACTGTTACCAGTATATTAGTATGTATGCACATTTTCTTCATGGCTAATTAGAAAGATTGTTGTTTTTTCCTACATTAGTGCCAAACATATTCCTAATGATGGCTCTATGCAACTATGCATAGCAATCTTCATATGTCGTTTTCCTTAGAGCCCATGTAATATGGTGTAATTTTTATTTACATAATGGAATAAGTTTCTGTCAAATTAACTGGAAGACCTTGAAATGCTTTGCAAAATAAGGCAGTTCCATTATACATATTAGCGATACATCCACTGCAGAAAAATGTTATCTCTATGTAGTCAAACAAAATGGAATGCTGGGTAGTGACTAAGTGATGTTTGGAATGCCAGCCTGAAATGGTAGTGGGTGCGTTTGGAGGGCCTGATATACATAGAAAACTACCTCAACTCTATAATTAAATTGTTCTATGTGTCTTTCTTAAAAAGACAATAAGAAGTATTCTGATGCCAAAATACGTAACTTTCGTTTGTTTTTTTTCAAAATATTTTGGCTTCCTAGAGAAATAAAACGTTTTATTTTTCATGCAGATTCAGATAATATAGGGGATCATTGACAAGGATAAATCATCAGCTGAACATGTTAAAATTTTTTTGGTTATATGTAAAAATAGAGAAACAGGAAAATAGAGCAATTAAGTATACAATTATTTCTAACATATTTCACCCATATGCATTATCAATAAATGAATACACATATACATGTGTATATGTGCATATGTATACATATTTGTGTGCATATATATGCAGATATGTATATATATGTGTAAACATATATAGTGTGTATATACAGAAATATTTTATTGTATTTTGCACTTAGAGAATTGTTTTTGTCTTAAATTTTTAACTATGTCCTCTTTCTCTGAGACTTGTTCATGTTTTGGTAATTCAGGTTAAAGATGGCATTAATTTGGCACAAAGTAACACATTTTTTCTCTCCCGGTGAATTACTTAGATATCCTTAGAAGAAAAAAAGAAAAAGAACATTTTATTTGTGATTGAGCTTTTCCCATTTTAGGAAAAGTAACTTATTCCTACCTGAGCCAAATTTTAGTTAAGCGAAGCTGGATTCAAATTCCCTATACTGTCTTCTGTTGAGCCCTCTCCTCCTGGGCTTCCTGGGAGCCCTGTGCCCTTCATATTTCCCTTCCCTCTCACATTAAAACTGGCAACTGGCTCTCATTTTGATTTTAAATCTCGGAGATGATATAATAGAGAAGCAAATGTACTTATGACAATGACAGATGTGCTTTTTAGTCACTTCCACCACTTACTAGTGGCTTGACTTTTGACTAGAACTTCAAATAAACATAGCATGAGTAAAAATCACACTTTGTATTGCAATCTAAATATAATCTGACTCCTGACATGTTTAACCAATTCACATTTAAATATTTTTAAAATCTAAGAATCATGACTTTTTTTTTCCGGCTCCAAAATATCTTTTTTGTTGTGTTAAATCTCTTTAAAACTCCTTACTTATATTTCCTACTTAACATTTTCTTACATTCTTGCCCTCATTCATGTGTTTATATTAGACAACTGTTCAAGTTATTAAACTCTTTCTTCCCTTTCAAGTCACAGGATTTTCCAAATTTTCAATTATTTTTATTTCTCTGTGTCATTGTGAGATGCCATCGACAATTTGAATTATATTGTAATGTCAAGTATGAGCACATAGGCCTTGGCAGATAGAAATATGATGTCTTCTTTAGTCACCCATTGACAATGGAATTGAAAATCTGGGACCTCACTATTTAAAAATGTCCCAGGAGCTCTCTCTGCTCCCAGAAGCAAGCCAGGAGAGGGGGGCTTCAACAAATATAGCTGCTTCCTCTTATTCTATCTGAATCAGAACAAACAGCTTCCTTCTCATAGAGAACACAGAGTAAGGGAGTAGAAGCAAACCCCCTTCCTTTTTCCAAAAGATTCCTTCCCCAGGGAGATGATCTATCTTCTAGGCAACTCAGAAATCTGCTCACTTGCACAAGCATGGTAGATAGACATACTTCTTTCCAAAACTTGGTTTCTTGATTGTCTCTCAATTGCAACAAAAGATGCCCTGATACCTACACTTTCTTTCCAAAGATTCAGATGCAATAGGATGTCTGTATACACCTCAATAGAAAATTTTAATTATTTTAGTGACTGGGAAGTAAAAATAATAAATTGGAAGAGAGAAATGATCAAAAACAAATGCTCAAGTCACTGTCTTCTAAGTGTTCCCTTTTGAAGACTTATAAGATATAAACCATGCAGAAAAATAAAGTAGGTTCTGGAAATCTGAGAAAAAAGAGGGAAGAAAGATTGCCATTTGATCATTATATGTAAAAATGTAAAAAAGCAACTACTCAATTAGAGGAAAAATGAATGAGTCTAAATAAACAGAATGGCGATAGGCAGTGGCAAACCATATGAAAAGAAGTATAGATATTATTTGGCGATTATGTAAAATAAATCAGGAGAATAAATTAGAAAAATGTGCTAGAATAAAAAGATAAGAACATGCAGGTATGCACGCATGAAGGTGCATGTGTACACACACAGACACAAAACACTTCCTAAGTGTAAGAAAAAAAATCAATGTGAAAATAAAATACAACCAAGGTAACTGCAAAATTTTGTTGAAATGAATGGAAACAAAATTGAATCAAAGAAGACAAGTATTCTGTGTCTGGATGGGAAAGTGCATATTTTTTGAGAGCTTACTTTTCTCGAAATTTATATATGTATTTAATTCGGTCTCAATCAACTTATCAAAATTATCTTTAATACTTTTAGAATATTTAGAAGGTGAGACTAGAAAAAATAGCTTTTAAAAAGAAGTATAGGTTAGGCATGATGGCTCACACCTCTAGTCCCAACTACTTGGGAGGTGGGGACAGGAAGATGACTTGAACCCAGGAGTTTGAGACCAGCCTGGGCACTGGTCTCTACAACAAAACAAAACAAAACAAAACAAAAAAAACCACTTCAGCCTGGGTGACAGATTGTTCAGAGCGAGGCCCTGTCTCAAAAACAAAAAACCCCAAAAATGTGTAGTTGGTGATTTATATAGCCATGTAGTATAACATGGAGTACAAGCACACAAATGAAGTCAGTTTGGTACTAATGCTAAAGTAAAAACCTGTGCAGAAAAATGGAAAAGATTATTTATCTCCGGAAAGAGCTATGTTCCTAAGTGTGTATCCACATAATAAACCATGTTAAAAACACCACATTAATCAATGGAAAGATTATCACACAAAGAAAACAATTCACATTCCCATAGTGTACAATTTCAGATGAATAAAAACTTGATATATATATATATATTTTTTGATACAGGGTCTGTGTTGCCAGGCTGGAGTGCAGTGGGGCAATCTCTCCTCACTGCAGCCATAACCTTCCATGCTCAAGCGATCTTACAGTCTCAACCTCTGGAGTAGCTGGGACTATAGGAGTACACCACCACACCCAGTTTTTTTTTAATTTTTTTTTTTTACTTTTTGTAGAGACAAACTCTCACTATGGTACCCGGGCTGATTTTGAATTCCTGGGCTCAAGTGATCCGACCGCTTTGGCCTCCTGAGTAGTAGGGACCACAGGCATGAGACCAAAATGCTTGACCTACCCTTTTTTTTTTAAGCTATTTTTTCTAGACTCACCTTCTAAATATTTAGCAACCTCTGTCTCCTGGGCTCAAGTGATCCTTCCACCTCAGCCTGTTGAGTAGCTGGGAGAATACGCATGCACCACTACTAATTTCTTTTTTTGGTATTTTTTTTGGCACATACAGGGTTTCTACCATGTTGTCGAGTTTGATCGTGAACTACTGGTCTCAAGATATGTGTCTGCCTCAGCCTTCCAAAGTGCTAGAATAACAGGTGTAAGCCACCATGCCCAGCCAAAAACAATTAATGTTTGAAGTTAATAAGTAATATACATTAGGCAAAAGTTTATGTGTTCTTGTAAAATAAATTCTTTTAAAGATTGAAGTAACAGTCCAAACCAAAACTATAAAGAAGAAAAAATTTTACTTCATTAAAGTACTTCATTAAAAATATTGTAACTTTAAAATATTTTAATTTTAAAACCATAATTTAAAATATTTTTAATGTTTTAAAAATAAAACCATCATACAATATAATGCTATCAACTAGGAGAATATTTACAATAAGACAAATTTCGATACACGTAGTCTATAATTTTTTTGCATGCTGATAAAATGAAAAGATGCTTCCATGAACGAAAGTACTACAATAAGCAGTTCACTAAAGATAAACCACAAATGGCAAACAAATATGTCAAAATGCTTATTTTATTTATAATTAAATAACTATATTATTAAAAATACTTCTATAATCCTTTTTCTTTGCTTGATGAATTAGCATGTTTAAAAACCTGATAATACTTAATTTTAGCAGTTTCACAAGAGAAGGAAATAAATATTGATGCAAACTTTAAAACATTGTATATTCTGTATATTGAGTCTTAAAAATGTTCATAGACTGATCCAAGTAATTTTATTTATTGTATATACTCTAAGAAATGATCTGAAATTGAAAAAATATAAATACAAGTATTCTCAGGAGAGAGTTCTTTGTAGCAGCAAAAAAGAATGTTAACAGCTTAAATGGTCAACAAAGTAAATATTTTAATAGATTATGGTACTTGTATATGTGAAAGAATGCCATACAACTATTTACATAATATCCTAAAGGCTTTCCTGAAAATAAAATTATGCTTTAGCATGATATCAAATGATAAAATGCATACTTCAATGTTATGCAGAAAATAGAAGCTCAAGTATGTAACAATATAAGTGATAAATACTATGTGATAAAATGGCTAAATAGCAGCATTTTTTTTTGGTTAAGTGGCAGAATTTTAAGTTAATCTGTTATTCTTAATAGCAAATTTTATAAACACATTTTGTTTATAGGTATCTTCACTCAGCAATTTTTCTACTATTTTGGAATACTTGGTTTCCCAAATACTCTTTTAGGGAACAAAATACTGCTTTTATCAGTAGGCAAAGTATTGAATTTGCTTTGCTGCTATATATTTCATCATAAAAAACTGACAGCTTTTTTCATACTATCATTGATGAATTCAATTACATTCTGTCCATTTTTCCCCAAGCTTAATAACCCCTGGGTGGGCTAGAATTCAATTTTAGATCCTTTCTGTGAAATCTAAAACTATAGACCAATCTGGCTAAGAAGAACCCTGATAACTGTGCCACATTAACTCAGAAGTTGTCAAAATTCCATTCTATCAGTGAGTGTTACTAGTTTGTCATGTGTCAGATGGGGCTCTCAAATTCACCCCACCCCAGAGGAGCTGCTTAGGCAGAGCTCAGCTTAAAGCCTAGCAGGTTTTCCCATTTACAACATCTGGTTGACTAAACGGACTTTGGATTTGCTCTGGACTTCTTCTCATCTTGGATTTGGGAAAAGGGTGGGAGAAAAAATTGAAGTCCCAATTTGATTTCTAGGCACAGATCACATTCTCCAATCCAATTTTTACCAAAGAGGCCTGTTTTGGGATTTTTCAAATGTGTAACAACCACAGTGAAATTGTACTTTTCTAGATTTCCTACTTTTTAAGAAAAGAGCTCCATTTACTTCAAGAAAATTGTTAGAAAGAGAGATGTGCAGCAGTGAAGCATTAGGAGAGTTTTTAGTTCCAGAATATTCCACAATTTTAATACAACCAAACGCCCACCCTCTCTTAAAATTCTTCCCTTGTGTTTCACTTTCTGCCTACATCTGAAAGGGAGAGGAGGATGCTCTGAGAACTGGCCATCTCAGAATAAGAAGAAGGAAAGCAGGGGAAATTTTCTCTACTTAGTGGTTTATTTGTTTTCTTTTTATTTTGCCAGAAAACCCCATACAATAAGTTATAAGCCTCTCATTCAGCAAATAATAAAGTGAGAGTCTGTCTTCCATTTTGGTGTGTTTCCATGCATTTAGTTCTAATGGTCTGGACCCATAAAGAGAAAAGCTGAATATTAAGGTTTGGATATCTCTTAGTTCCTATTTGAATGACACATTGAGACAGTCAAAGTTTCTTGCATACACTCTTCAACTTTAAGTTGTAATAATTCATTCCCATTATCAAAATGTTTGGATCAAGAAACAGAAATAACAACTTTCTTTTGATCATTAATGAAAAGGCACTACTTGTCATTTGTTTCAAAGTTCAGCAGTTGGACAATATGAGTTTGACAAGAATCATTATTTAGGCTTGTTTTATACTATTGTATATGGTTATTTTTGTACTTTAAACTGAATGTTTATATTCCCTCAAAATTCTTATGTTGAAACGTAACCCTCAATGTTATAATATTTGGAGATGAAGATTTTGAGAAGTGGTTTGACCATGAGGGTGGAGTTCTTGTGAACAAGATTAATGCCCTTATAAAAGAGGCACTTTCCAACTTGTGAAAACACAATCAGAAGATCTCTGATCTATGACCCAGAAAGTGGGATTTCACCAGACATTGAACCTGTTGGAAGCCTTGATCTTAGACTTCCCAGCCTCCAGAGCTGTGACAAGTGTCTGTTGCTTATAAGCCATTCCACTAATTTCATTATAGCAACCTAAATAAACTAAGACAATGTTCATGTTTAATTCGTCTAAATAAAGTATGTAAAATATAAAATGTGCCCTTTAAATTATTTCCATTTGAATTGTAATTCTTTGACCCTTGATTGAAAACCCTGTTATAAAAATATGTGTGTGATAAGAATGACTCTAATATCTAACGTTATTGCAATATATTGGAGTTACCATTATCAAACATTAATTATAATATTAATAGAAAAATTAAATATGAATATCATATTTCTCATGAAGTATCTCTAAATATGTTAAAGTGTAGAGTTAGAAAGAAAGATTTCTAACTTTAGAAAGCCTCCTGGACTCTATAAGCCAAATGTATTTCTCAACATGAACAAATAACAATTTCCTTAACTATGAAAATATTTTAGAATATGCATATTAATTTTGGATTTTGTTTTGTAAATACAATTGTACTTTGATTTAGAAATTCGTAATTTGTGATAATTCTAGTTTTTATTCATCCCATGGATATATGTTATTTATTATAAAAATTTGCATAACTTCAAAAGATAAAATTTAAAAGTCTTGCCTCCTTTGCTAGGGGACCCATTCCTGTAAAAAATGGTCCATGCTCATATACACTCAGGTACACAGACGCACAAAATATTTTTGTGTGCATACACGCACACCATACACATAGACACAGCTCATTTGTTTCCTTCTGATTGAAGTGTATGGAAAATTTTGTCAGCAGCTATAAACTTCTCCCTCAGTTGTAGAGGGACAATTTTGATATTAATATAATGTGCTAAGTTGGCTTGTAGTGGGATAAATACTGAGGTACTGTAAAACCCTTTGTTTTTCTGCCAAGAACACATGTTCCTGTCTTTTTCAGCAGTCCCTTTAGAAAAGAATTAATTCCAGACAGCTTTGAGCTATTTATGCCAACACCACAGGCACTAAAGGAAGCAGCTTTCAAGAGAATGGCTACCTCTATCCTCACCTTAATGATTTTTCTTTTGGATCAATGCTCATAGGTTTTGGAGTCTGTGTGCAGAGTATTTATTAAGTTGACTATAATGACTGGGGATAGCACCTGCTTCTCCTGTTGATCCCCTGTGTTATTGTGTTTTTCTTTTTTTTTTAAAAAAAACACCATGTCTGATTTCAAAGAAATCCTCAAAATCTTTTCACATAAAATATGATTCAGAAATTATGAAATTCTCATCACTAAAATTTGGTATTCAGATTCTTATTCCAGGTAAAAGTATGTTTAGGTATCTAATGAAAATGGTAATTACACCTGAGTTCATTTATCTTAAAATCAGCCTTAGTTGTATTCATTTGTAGTTTATTTTTCTCCTATTTACATGCCACTGCATAAGTCTTGAATATTATTTAAGTTTTCTTTCATTGTGCTGCCTGGTACTCATTCCCTTTCCCCTGACGTTCAGGCAGCAACCACAACTTCATGTAACTATTGTTTTGAAGAGAAAGGGCATGTATAACTTAGTTTTGTTGTTGTTTTGTTTTATTTTGTTTTGTTTTAAAGCAAATACAATTGTGTGTGAGAGAGAGTATGGGTGAATATATATGTATGTTTATACTAGTAGAGACAGTTAAATAGGAAAACTTCATGAGATAAAAGGTTTTCTGAATACCAAAAGTTTGACTTCAAATATCAAAGCTTAAAGCTCTGTAGGAAGTCAGGTTGAATCAATTCCAAATACAAAGTGATAGTAAAGCTAACCTTGTCTACCCTGGGCAAAAGTGATCACAAAAGAAAGAGATGATGGTGACACTACGTGACCCTAAAGTCCTGATCCAACGACAATCATCCATGAGATGAACCACCCTATCTTGTCTTGATCTGCACTGCAGCCCTTTGCTTTTTACATGTTACCTGATAAACCAGCTCATGCACTCTGTGGTCTGCATTAATGCTTGGATTCCTCTGGTGGCCAGCTCCCGCTCTGAACTTGGCTCTCATCTGGCTGGTGAATGGGTTGGGGTAGACTGCCCATCTGGAGCTTGTGGTTACTATTAAGGAGGTGAAGATGTGCATAGGTCTTCAAGGGTGTGTTCAAGTTCATCTCTAAATAAGCTCACGGTGTCCCCGAGCTCTTCCCAGGGAAATGTAGTACATGTCCTACATCCTCTCTGCTCTGAGGCTCTACTGAAATAATATAAAATTGCGAATGCTCCATTTCCATGACTGGGATATAAGACCAGAACTAGAAGCCCTCTAAGGCAGTGCTTCTGAAATTATATGTGAGGACTCTTTTTTCAGAGTCCAATTTTTTTGTTTTTTTAATATCTAAGCGGTCGTAGGTGAATACACTTGCAAAGTGAAAATGAGCTATTAGTAAAATAAAAGTTTAGAGGCAATATTTCATCTCCTAGATGACTGCAGAGGAGTCAGGGTCACCATATTAAGCTGTATGACAGTGCTGATAAGGGAGAGGCTAGAGGCAGAGAGTGTAGCCCCAGAGCCCTATCAGTGCTTGAAAGGTTGACTCTGTACACCCTTTTGCCCACAGCTTTGATTTGCTGTGTCAGTTCCCAGGGTGTCAGAAAACTAATTATATGGACAGGAGACAGGGAAATAATGGGTACAAAAGAGTGGTTCCCTGGCAAAGGCCCCACCTGCAAGTCTGGAAACCCATGGCCCTAATTGGTAACAGGCATTCCTGTTTTCATGCCCAAAAGTTGCCTTTTGGCCTGCCATGCTCCCCTATCCTGTGCCCATATAAACCTCAGACCCCAGGCTCCAGAACCTATGAGGAGATGAACAGAAGAGCATAAGAATGGCAGAACAGTGTGGTAGAGAAGACAAGAAGAAAAGGAACGACTGAATGCCAAAAGGAGTCTGGCTGGGGATGATCAGAGAAGAGATCAGCCACTGGATAGCCAAACTCCAGGGGAAGATCATCTTCCCGCTCCATCCCCTTTCCAGTTCCCCATCCATCCCACTGAGAGCCACCTACACCACTTAATAAGATCCCTGAATTTATCCTTCAAGTCCATGTGTGACGTGATTCTTCCTGGATGGCAGACAAGGACCTGGGTATCAAGAGGGCACTGAGCTGGTTAACACTTAAGCCGTCTGTGGACAGCAAAGCTAGAAGAATGCACTGTAACACACTCCCACTTGGGCTTTGGAAATCATAGGTATCCACCCCTAAATGTTATCAAGGGGACGGAGCCCCAAAACACTTACCTCAGCTCTTGCACCTGCCTGTGTGCATGCTCCCCTTCCTGTAAGGGATTTGAGTGCATGGTGCTGAACACACAAGCCACACCCCTGTCACACATCCTGTAGGGGGGTCAGGGAACTCTCCTACTTCACTAACACTCTGCCTTTGCCAAGATTGATGACAGTGCATCATAAATACTCCTACTCTTAGGTTTCGGGAAGAAACTTATGAGGTGCCTTGTTACAAATTCCAAGAATACCCCAGCAAGAATAAATTCATTATACACATTAGTAACCTTGACGATAACCATACTTTCTTAACTAGCATTCCATCTTATTTCCTCATTGCTTTCCCAGTATTTCCTAAGTTCATTTTCCAGATAAATTATTCTTACTTGAATCATTGAGAGGGAGCAGGGACCCCTCTTGGCCTGTGGGCCCACCCAAACATAGAATTAAAGAAAAATCTTGAGTTTCTTCCAGGGACCTAGCTAGCCTGGAGAAGTATATAAGGAACTTGATAAGCAAGGAGGTAATAATTTTTCAAAACAATAGGCAAGAAAGTTGGAAACTAAAGGTAACAAACGTCCCTGAGTTGTTTTGCTGAAATCTGGATCCACACCAAATGGGGATGCTAAGGACTAAACTCAGATCACTTATGTTCTTTGTTCTACATTTTTTCCTGAAGGGCCTAGAGGAAGCCACATCCAGGAGCCACAAGCTAAAGTTCTTTTATGCCCACCCCAAATTTTTAAACAAAGCTTCTCTTTTTTAACCAACTGCAAATCAGATGAACTTCAAATCTACGTATGACCTTAGGCCAAACATTGTGTAACCTCTATGTATTGATTTATGATTTTGCCTGTAACTTCTGCTTTCCTGAAATTTACACTTGCCCTTAAGAAAACCCTTACCTGAAAGCCATTGGGGAAGTTGGGACTTAAGCCTGAACTGCCTGATTATCCTTTCTTGGTGCCCTGCAAATAAATGCTTTCCTTTCTCCCGCTGCAAACCTTGGTGTGGGTATTTGGCTTTGCTGGCCCAGTGAGCCTACCCCAGTTTAGTTTGGTAACATCATAGGCTCAGAGACTGATTCTGAGGGAATAAAACCAAAGTTACCACTACTGAAGTCCAGCCTGCCAGCCAGAAAATGAAGGAGAGTAAAAGTAGGAAAAATATCTATATTTGATTGAGAATTTACTCTATAGAGCCTGCATTTTTTTTTCTTTTCTTTTCTTTTTCTTTTTCTTTTTTTTTTTAGACGGAGTTTCACTCTTGTCACCCAGGCTGTAGTGCAATGGCGTGATCTCGGCTCACTCTAACCTCTGTCTCCTGGGTTCAAGCAATTCTCCTACCTCAGCCTCCTGAGTAGCTGGAATTACAGGCACCTACCACCACACCAGGCTAACTTTTGTATTTTTAGTAGAGACGGGGTTCCACCATGTTGGCCAAGTTCGTCTCAAACTCCTGACCTCAGGTGATCCACCTGCCTTGGCTTCCCAAAGTGCTGGTATTACAGGCGTGAGCCACTGCACCTGACTGAGCCTGCATTTTTTTTATTAGAAATACTTATGTTACCTTGAGTTGGCAAGAGTACATTTTCTACATTTGAGAATAAATGTGGTCTTGAGAAGCCACGTAAAATAGAATTCAATCTTTCCACCAGTGATATTGTAGCTGGTAAAACTTCTATGTGCAATTCTGTGATTATATGGCTCGTTACTGATAAACTAAGTTTTCTGTGTAATAATTTGAGAATATCCAAAAGAGTTAAATATAAAAGAAAATGTAAAGTAATTGACAATTACTATTTTATAAAAGGTAAAAAGGATAATCTGATGGCATGTGGACAGGAGTTTAATAAAGATAAGAAATGGGCAAAATCTCTCTGCTATTTCTTTTTGTTCCCTAATCTCCCTCCAGGCAAGTGTATGCAGGGAAAGTTACTAATGAAGAGAACAAAGTTAACTGAAGTTTACTTATTGTGAATGCGTAATATAAAAAAACTGGTTTCATGAAGTCCCAGTATTTTACAAATCAAACTAGACCCACAAAGAAATACATAATTTATGATTAAACACAAATTATAAAATAACCTAAAAATACTATAGCATTTGCAGAAGGTAGAAAAGATGACTTCTCCAAAATAATCATTGTAAAACCCACTATTATTCTTCTGTCCACAAGGAACACTCCCATCTCTTTAAGAAACAAATTGCGCTACTGCTGGAGCTGATAAAATAGCAGTGGAAACAACTCTATCAAGCTTCCTATTATAAACTATCATTCTAGGCTTTATAGCTTGTCTCTTTCAAACTAAAGTATGTTGGGCAGAGACCAGGCATACAAATTGCCAGCCAAAATACATTAAGTCTGGTTGAGCTGTCTTTTTTTGGAGGATGCAAATTGGAGCATTGTGCTCTGCGTGCAGTCAGTGCTTGGCATGGGGCTGCAACAATGCTTCTGATAGTGTGACAAAAAAAATAAATAAATAAAATAAAAAATGAAAAACTTTTCAGTGAGAAAGTTTAAAACAGATTGGTTATTATTTCAAAATGTACAAATTTTACATTTGTTACATTTAAGATGAATTTTAGTTCATGAAAACAGTATTTTAACATCACCTAATACAATCTGCATAATACTTTTCATCCAAGTTTATGGGAAACAGTCTGTTTGATGGTTTTATTGATAACTAAACCATTTGAAGGAATCATTGACTCATAAGTAGCATCTATGATTATAGCCTTCTGTGGTGACTGAGGGAAAATGGCTTAGATTAGCAGATATTTTGTTCAAATAGCTGTGCTTATGAGTTTTGCTTCAGAGATGCAGGAATAGAATCAAAAATTTAACCTGAAATAGTTCTGGACATATCAGAAAGTTTAAGTTTTGGCTTCTGGATATTCTGTATCTATAAATCCATTTTTTAAGTTCATGGAGTTTGGTCTCTTCATCTTGTCTTCTTTTGCACTGAAACATTAGCATAGTAATGGGATATTATAGCAAAAGGATATTATTCCCGTCAGTTCACCCAAGTTATTCCCCTCAGTTGATGACTTAGTCCCTTCAAAATTACATTGAAACTTGCTGGTTCTTTCTTCATTCAAGAATATTTATTGATTCTATGATATGCCAGGCACTGTGAAGATAAGAGAAAGATAAACAAGTTTCCTGTCTTTGTGGAGTTTATACAAGGAGTTTGCAATGTTATTAGTAACACTGCTATTAGGTTATCAGGGGGCTTCAGGAATCTGAAGAACAGTAGTAGAAAATATAAATTGGTATACTCAAGTGGAAAAAATGTTTTACTCATTTTTGCTTCATTTAAATTTTTTATATTAACACAGTAATACAATATTAATTTTTAAAAATAAGCACAACCTTCTTTTACACAATCTATACTTTTTCATGACTATAGAAAACCTTTTTTAAAAAAAGTTGACTATCAATTCTTTGTTTTTTGATTATAGTTCGTGAGTACAATGTTTCCTTAAATAGAGAACCACCTGAACTTTCCTCTTCCTTTAACTCTTTATTTTGGAACTTCATGATAAATCTTTTTTTCCACTAGCTAATAATGATATTGACTGCAAAAATCAATAAACATGAAAAGTAATGACTTCTAGCAATTTACTTTTATTAAATCTGCAGAGAGTTTTGATATCATTTATTCTGCAACTCAGTCTCTGAATTTATTTTATTTTACTTTTTCTAACCAGTACATTGCTTTGTTCTCAGGTAGAAAAGGAAGAGGAAAGCACGGCAAAATTCAACTAATGCATCATTTTGACACATCTGTTGTTCGGTCAGTGGTGTGCAGTCTCCCATTTCTGATATAATAAATGTTTATGGTATTTCTATTTTAATGAATGCCCTAGGCTCCAGGACCTGTTTGTATACTTCTGTAGCATATGTCTTTAGTGAGGAGATGGTGTTGTCTGTTTCAACTAATACTGAGTAAAACTGAATGGAAAATTTAGACTTGAGAGCCACTGCCTCAATGCAACCTTCCCAGGGAATCAACACATAGTGCGGGGAGCATGGGGAGGCCAAAGTGGCAGCAATTGGGTCAATTAAAGGAAGTGAGTGCAAGGTTTGAAGGAAAGTAGATGTTTATTTTCAGCAAGTTAGTTTGTTTCAATAAGCAATCATTTTCTCCTTTATTTCACAAGAATTAATGGGAGTTTTCTCAAAGAAAATCTCAGAATGTAGAACCTCATCCCCTGATGTCTCTGAATATATGTCTGAAAAAATGGCAAGATTAGCTGTCATGTTTGAAAAAGTAAATATATAACATAAAGTAGATGGTTGGACTGGCAATAAAAACAAAAATAGACAAAGGAAATTACATGAACTTGAAAAGCTTCTGCACTGCAAAGAAAATAATTAGCAGAGCGAAGAGACAATCTAAAGATTGGGTAAGAATATTTTAGCCATACATTTGATAAGGGGTAAACATACAAAATATATAAGAAACTCACATAACTCAACAGCAAAGAAACCCAATTTTAATATGACAAGGGACCTGAATAGACATTTCTCACAAGAAGATACACAAATGGCCAGCAGATGTATTTTTAAAAACATAGTTGATCATTTGAAAAATGTAAATTAAAGCCATGAAGAGATATCATCTCACACTTTTCAGAGTGGGTTTTATAAAAAAGACAAAAGATAGCAAGTGTCAGTGATAATGTTGAGAAAAGGGAACCCTTGTATACAACTAGTGAAAATGTAAATTAGTACAGCTCTTATGGGAAACTATATGGAATTTCTTCAGAAATACCTAATGTTAATGATGAGTTGATGGGTGCAGCAAACCAACATGACACATGTGTACCTATGTAACAAACCTGTGTGTTGTGCACATGCACTGAAGAACTTAAAGTATAATAATAATAAACTAAAATTAGAATTACCATATGATTTAACATCTCACTTCTGGGTATTTACCCAAAAGAGTTAACATAAGTATATCAAAGAAATATCTGCAATCCCATTTATTGCAACATCATCCACAGCAGCCAAGTTATGGAATCAACTGAATTATGCAATCAACCAATTCAATTGATTGAAATCAACTCAATCAATTATGGAATCAAATGTCCATCAATGAATGAAATGATCATAAAAATGTGGTATATATACACTATGAAATAGTATTCTGCCTTAAAAAAGTGGAAAATTTTGTCATTTGCAGGACATGGATGGTCTTGGAGAACATTATACTAAGTGAGATAAGTTGGCACAATAAGACAAACAACATAAGTTCTCACTTATATCAAAACAATCTAAAGCAACCGAACTCATAGAAGCAGAGAGTACAATGGTGATTGCAGAGACAGAAGTGTGCCCAGGGGAATGAGGACAAGATGGTCAGAGTATACCATATCTCAGTTAGATAAGAGGAATTTGTTTAGTTTTTATTTTCTTTTTTTTTTAGT
Source organism: Colobus angolensis palliatus (assembly GCF_000951035.1). NCBI lineage: Eukaryota > Metazoa > Chordata > Mammalia > Primates > Cercopithecidae > Colobus > Colobus angolensis. The sequence continues at coordinate 15,697,224 of NW_012118487.1, forward strand.
TCTGTTGTACAGTGTGCAATAATTAAACTTTAATGTGAATTTCCAAATGACCTACATTTGGTTTATTAACTGCCTATAAATATGGAGATATTTTTCTATTGAGGAAAACGTGAAATATCAGTTTACATGCCTATAAAAGAACAGTGGTTTTGCATCTCACATAATAGTCCTTTTTCTATAAATACCAAAGTATGTATGGAGTGTTTGGAAAGCATTTAATACAATGTTGAACATGAAATTATTTTTAAATCATGTATTTGACCCTTTAAAAAAATCCCAAAATGCCAGAACCTGACTTATAATGTTTATGATACTGTTTTTAAATTAAATTAGCAAACACTGAGAAGACTTTAATCTAGGGAAATTTTATATTGATTTTTAAATATATAAATTCTAGAACACTGCAATTAACAGGCTATATTTTTCCATATAAATATGGACATATTTTGTGGAGTTCCTTTTGCATTAGAATATAATTCAAACCCATCTGCTCCATGGTACAAAGGCAAAGCTGGCCTTATATAAGCTTGCCTCTTAGGAGCACAGTGCTCTACTGTATTATAGTGAAGATGAAGAAAAGTATGGCAGATTAAACATTATTTCAAGTATATTCTAATCAAACACTGAAAGTTTTGGTATGATATTGAAAACAATATATTAAATGAAGGTAAAATGTCAGCTAATTAGTATGTATCATGAACAATGAAAAGCCAAAATTATATAAGAATAAAATAGTCACATTTAAATTACAGTTGGTGATGCACAGCACAGGCTGGCATACTCGACATGGGTTTTACATTTTTTTCATCCAATAACTATCTATGTGCACCCACTGAATTATATTGTACAGAAAAAGTAATTGAAATATAATTTTGTAGATGTTGATATTTTATAGAAAAGAAGAAGGCTTATCTAATTCTGTAGCTCAGATAGATATTTTAAGTCATGCAAAGTTTTCTGGGCATGCCTTATTATTTGAAGTTATCACAATTTCAAAGGCAAGTGTCTGAATTTACAATTGTTTAAACTCTATTCCAAAGGCTTAATAACTCTAGAGAGTCTGATAAATCAATTACAATGAAAAAAGCAAAATTAAACTCATCTCTTTCCCAGTATTATACAATTGCAACACTTCTCAGCATTTACAAGCATATAATTAGAATACAATGTGTTGAATATTAGTACAATATAATCATTATAGAACTTTGGGTTTTAAGAAATAATTAATTTAATGGTGGCAAAGTAAAAGATACGAGATTTTTTCCAAAAGCAATTTCAAAATAAATGGCCTGGTGTTACTTTCATTTTTATTTGTTTCCCTAAGTCTGTTGAGTTTTCTTTATGTGAAAGGCATATATCTGAAGATAAAATTTACATTCTCAGGGTAAGCTAGACTTCGGTTTTCTTAATGCTTCTCACTACATGCTTGAAATGTAACACCAAAAATATAAACAAATGATATATGCATTTTTCAATTTGACTTTAAAGTGCCATAGATTTATAATGGCATTAGTAATGGCAAAAACCACAATTACGTTTGCACCAGCCTAATATTATTTTAATGTTCAATGGATAACAGTATTGAGTATATGACCATTTTATCAATAGTGCCTTTGTATTATAGGAATTAGCCAGAAGGAATTTTAGGTGACTTGAGTGATTAAAATATGGTAGAATGTTAAAATTGGGAGAGACTTAGAATTGACTTTTCCTGACCTCTTAATTTTGTGCATGAAGAATCTCAATGTTTTTGTGAAGATCCTAGTGCTAAGTGGGAAGCTCAGCTTTCATCTTCATCTTTTTCCCTTCTTACACTGTTTCCTAAGACAGAAGTTGTGATTCTGTTTTAAAGTAGATTAATAGATCTCTTTAAAGCTTACTCTCATGTCTACAAAGAATAGTTATATTTCATTATTTAATATGCATGCCATAAACTTGTGACATTTAAAGCAAACATTTAAACAGAACAGAAAATGAAATAAGGGCCTGTTTGTAATCATGGATGAAAGGCCATACCTTTCAAAATTGAAGATAGCTTTGCATTTAAAACTATACTAGTGTTTGGTGAAAATCTTCAACAAAGAGTAGGTAGAGAACACTTTGCCTTATGTTAGATAATACTATTTCCTGTATTTCCATAAATTTTCCTGGAATATTTATACACTAAACAAATGCTTGTAGAAACTAGTAACTGTTCTATTTATTTAACATTTGTAACCTATCTTCTAATCCTATACATAAAACCTTTAAAAGATGAAAAAGTATAGCTATGGTTATATATCATTATGTCTTCATATATACACATGCACATGTGTGTATAAATGTGAGTAAATCAATGTATAAGATCCGTAGCTCACAGTGCTGAGAAATACGATTATCCTTTAATAAAGCCTGGCCTCTGACAATATTGAAAGTTTGTATCATATCTTATCAGTTTTCCCTACCTTTCATTGCTGGGTTCCACTTTTAACCCTTTCTGTGCCGTGGCCTCAAATAATACAAATGGTAATAATAAAAACACACACACACAAAAGGAATCCATTTGAATTATATGAACTTCATGAAGAAGATACTGTATAAAGAGATTACATTTAAGAGATTTTAATCAAACCTGAGTTTGTCAGAGAGAATTCTCCTGAGGAAGAAATGATTGTACAAAAGCCTAAATAATTGCTAGTTAACTCAGTGAGAGTGTGTGCAGAAGGCTTTGCAAAGCCCTGATGATGAGAAAGGGCAAGACATATTTTTAAAATAGGCCAGAATGTTGTGTGACTGAAATGTAATGATCAACAAAGACGGTGGCTCATTATCAGTCTGGAAAGGTGCCAAAGGCCAGATACTGGAGAGTCTGTAACACAGTGTTTCAAATTTTAAGTTGTTTTCTATTGAATTCATTGAATAGTTTTATGCATCACAATAATTACCTTTTCTTTTTCTTTTTCTTTTTTTTTTTTTTACTATTAAAGATTGTTCTGATAGAACAAGGTAAAAACTTGGAGCAGTGACAGAAGTTGTAGTCAGTGAGCAGAAGTCTGAATGACATGAGTTGGCTATCAGAATAGTCAGAGAGAGAGAAAGAGAGAGATGAGTTGAGAAAGGTAGCAGCAGTGGGAGAAGAAGTGAAAACATTTTTGAGTTGTTTTGTATATTTTTTAAAAAAGTAGATTTTTTCCAGATAATAAAAAGAAAAGCATCAAAGATAATTGAGGATTTTGCTTGTGAAACTAAATAGATGGGGTGCCATATGCCAAAATAGGGAACACAGAAAGGGGAGCAGGTTGTGAGGGAATATGAAAAGTTTGAATATACAAGTTTGAAGTGCTATAAAATGTTTAAGTAGAATTGCTTAGTAAGCAATTGGATATATGATTATGTCTGGGCCCATAAGAGAAGTCTAGGCTGGAAACACAAATTATGGAGTTAAAGGCTTATTTTTATGCGCCATATACAGTTTAGAAACATCAAGGCCAGTGTCTCATTAGTCATAATAATGTGATAGACACTATCGTTTTATTTCTTTACAATTGCAGGTATAAATAGTTCAAATAAAATTCCCAATATCACAAATTCTGTTAGGAGCAGAGTTTCCCAAAACTCATAGGGCTTAAAATAAAATTTGTTATTATTAAATTTCATTGTTTTGGGATTAAGAGTTGGAACAGGGCATACTGGAGAAAATGTGTCTACTTAAAATTTTCAGGGTATCAGTGCTATTAATTGAATGGCTGAGGACTGGAGCAGCTGGAAGGTGGCTGAATACCCGCTGCTTTCTATACATGACCTTTTCAAATGACTTTCCAAGAAGTAAGTCTTAGCTTTTTACAGTATAATAGTTATACTTCTTAACTGGAGTTGAGTAATCCAAGAGAAAGAATGTATCAACTGCCAGTTTTCTTTTAAGCTAACCTTGGAAATGGCATAACCTCAGTTCCCACTACATTTTATTTGTGGAAATACTCACAGGCTAGACTAGAGTCAAGGAGAGGATACAAAAACTTCACATCTCAATGAGAAGAGTGCTGATGTATTTGCAGCCATCTTTAATCCACCACACTTAGACCTATGACGCTTTATAAATTACTCCTTGCTACTATCAATTTATACAAAGTACACCTGTAGCAAAGGGCCAGGCATACAATAAGTGATCAATAAGTGTTTATTCAATGAAATAGTTCTAATGTAGGGAATTACAGTTTTGTTAATAATAAAAAAGCCTTTAAATCATTTTAGATACTCTGTCATTTTGCCTAAAGGGACTAAGATATTTAGCATATAATCACAGGTTGGTACTTTTGAATTCCTCTAGTAGTGGATTAAAAATGTCTGTAAATTATTTAAGCTAAGGTTCACAATGAAAGGTCTTTCAGATTCAGCTAAAATTTCTAATTTCAAATATGTTTCAAAAATATTCTCAATGACTGCATTAGATCAGCATGTAGAACTTTTTCTTAATATAATTGATAGCTTGTTGCCCACTAAATGTTAAGACACTCAGCAATAAGATGATTTCAAAGAAAAGGTCAAACGCTGCCTTTGAAAAAGAGCAAACGCCATGCAAAGAATAACGCCATTCTAAGTAAACCACTTTCCTTGCTATTGTGAGTGTCAAAGTTCTGATTCATAGGGATGAATAAACCTCATAGAAAATGTTCCCAACTCATGCAATCATCAACATTACGTAAAATTATGAGATGGCTGTGATTAGCAATCTGAAGTATAAAAACAATTAGATATTAGGCTTCAATTTTCCTTTCATCCCCAGAACTTTTAATAATGCCTTTGTGTACTATTTAGTTAAGTTCTTTATAAATGATCATATAAATAATGAAAATTATTGTTGTATCAGTAATACAATATGTAATAACACTCAACTGATTAAGACAAATGATATTGTAGGTATTATAATTGACTTGTACAGAATTTTAATGTGCAGTTGCAAGTCATCAATAGATATATGATGACATTAATAGTTTATTCTAAGATATTAACAAATAATTACGATCAAAGTATGAAAGCAATGCATGTGAAAAACCAATGGGAATTGTAGTTAGAATCCTGGCTCTTTCAGTGTGTTACCTAATCTTGAAAAATCACTTGGCCTCTTTAAGTATCAATTTTATCAGCTGTAAATTGAAGATACTGTTTTCATGTTGAAGCATCATTGGAAGAATTAATCAAAATTGTGTATTCAAATGACATATTAGACCATCAATAGTTATTATCTTTATAATTATTAGTCATTATTAATGGCATGGTAGAAGTTGAACCAGTAAGCAAATTGCTTTTCTCACAACTATTTATTTTGAAGCATCTGAAAGAGGGTAACTCTATTATGTGATTTTAAAAAAAGGAACATATGTTATGAAAAATGAAGTCTTTGGAAAAAGGAAGCAAAAAGTAAAAAATATAAAAGGGACATAAAAAGAACAAAGTTCTTTGTATATTACAAAAGAGTAAAACTGAGAAAAAAATAAGAACAAGCAGATAGATGAGAATAGCTGAGAAAAATCTTTCCAGAGAAATACCTTTAATATCAGTCTAAAACTTATTTTGTAAGTATTTAGCTTGTTGGTTGTTGATACGTAAAATCTGTCTTTCATAGGCAAGATCCAGAAAGTGCAATGATTATTAACATGCTATTTTTTTAGTCTCCATTTTATTCTCACTTCCATCATGCCATTGTTATAGAAAACCAGGAAACCCAGGGACCTTGTCTTTTTGTTTCTTTCAAAGTGTGTTGCTCACTATAATTGATGAAATTACTATTTCATAAACATATGTTTTCCAAAGGACTGATATTTTTGTTGGTTCATTTAACCAAATTTATATGGTTTGCAAATATTTTCATTTATATTTAAATACAAAGTAATTTTTTGTAGCCCTGAAGTTGTCTTTCTCACAGCAAGAGTAAGCATGTAAATTAACTTCATCTTAATGAAATTACTCTGGAATAAAATATGTTAACATTAGACGCAATCAAGTCATTTTAGTATAATGAGTTGTCCCGAAGTTTTTCCTTTTATAGGTACTGACAATTGCATATTAACCTTATGTTATTGGTTAACCTTCTTAACCTTGGTTTAAACATTTTGCCCATCTGCTTAGGCAGATTCCCCACTCCCTTTCTCTTCTGCATGTTTGACTGGGAGCCTCCAGAGGCTGTTTTCACTTCCCAGTTCTCATGTGTTCCTCTTGGAAAGTTTTTGGCGATGCACTCTTATGAACTGTCCTTTGTGGATTCCTGCTTTCTCTCCACAACTCCTTCCTTCCTGTCCCCTGCTAGAGAAACTACATAATGGTGGAAATCTCCCCATGATGACAGCTGCTAATATAGCCAAAGCTTCTGGTAAAATACTCAAATATATAACCTAGTTTTCTACCTTCATCATTTGTCTGCTGGATATCGAAGAATGTTATTTTGCTCATCATACTTTTAAGACTTCCTCATTAAAAAGCTTCTCAGCTTCTGTTATTTTTCTTCACTTTCTAGGCTAAAGAACAAATATCAAGAAGTCTCAAAATGTAAAATATACAAATTTTGTTCACCACATTGAAAATAGTTTTTGGATTACATACAAAAGTTTGCGGTTTACACCAAACAAACTTATAAGCCAGTTAAACAAACAAAAAAGTCAACACTCTTTGGGAGAATATAACAGAATCAACAATACAAAATTCACAATACCAATGATATTTTGCAAAATTAGTTGACATGAAGAAAATAAATGTGACACATGATCAGTAGATAGAACAATTAGTGGAGTCTGATCATGAAATATCCTAGTGTCAAAATGAAGAGAAGAGGATTATAAAGCAGCTGTTATAACCAAGCCCAGTGGCACCAGGGAAATATGCTTGTAATGAATAATAAAACAGAATATCTCAGCAGAGAAAGATCTAGATTCTCTTGGACAGTGCCAATGCCAACATTTTCAGGGTTAGCTACTTCTTCTATCGATCTATTTTATGTTCTATTTGAATTTCACTTCTGGCATTATCACTTTCTATTTCCTTGTTGCTCTTTCATGTTTCTTGGCCAACTCTCTTTCACTTATCCATTTAAAAATATATCACATGGATTCATAACTGGGAGACAAAGAATCAACATAACTGCAAGCTTTGCTGTTTGTGAATTTAACAACAAATGACCAGTGACCAACCACCAACAGACTTTGAAGAAAGTAATGGGGTTGGTAACTGATCATGATGCATACTTACTATTTAACGTATTAATTTGTGGACTAAAGAGCTAGCAGCAAAGATTAACTTCACATAATTACTCACAGTTTTGAATTCGAATTTTGAATTTTGCTGTTGGGGGTTTGGTATTATGTAACTAAACAATAGTTACTGAAATTTACATATATCAGAACTCAGCAAAGCAAGAACAATGTGTATATGTTAAACTGGAGGATAGAATATATAAACTCTCTTTAGCAAATTGGACTTGGGCTGAAGAAAAGATGAAATATTTAAAAGAGAAGAAAAAAGACTTAAACTCTCACAAATATCAATGTTCAGGATTATACAAAAAATTAAGTTTGGAAGTAAAATGCCGGGAAAAATATGTGTGTATATCAGGAAAAAAAACAAAAGAAAGAGTGTTTCAAGGGAGATACACAGAATTTGCAAATAAGGCTGAATAGATGATTAAGAGAGGACTGAGAATATTATCTCTAAATTTTTTTTTTTTTTTTTTTTGAGACAGAGTCTCACTCTGTTGGCCAGGCTGGAGTGCAATGGCATGATCTCAGCTCACTGCAACCTCCGTCTCCCAGGTTCAAGCAATTCTCCTGCCTCAGTCTCCCAAATAGCTGGGATTACAGGTGTGTGCCACTATGCCCAGCTAATTTTTATATTTTTAGTAGAGATGGGGTTTCACCATGTTGGCCAGGCTGGTCTGAAACTCCTGACCTTAGATAATCCACCCGCCTCGGCCTCCCAAAGTGCTGGGATTACAGGCTTGAGCCAACGCTCCTGGTCTCCAGAATTTTTTTTAAAGTTAAGTTATTCGTGATTACTTTCAGAAACTGAAACTAATTTTGAGAATTGAGTGGGCAGTAATAGTGTGGATATAGCAACGTTGCTCATGATTTGAAGATGGTTTGAGGTTTATTTGTTATTTCAGCATAGTCTGTCCCATCCTAAATGATACAAAGTTTTGTATCCTCTAGATAAAAAAAAGATAACTACAAGAGTTAGGACTTTGAGGAAGTGGAATGAGGCAGCATTCAGGGCACAGGCAGAGTTGTTAAGCTTTTACAGCATAACAGAGGGGACAAGGAAAAGAGAGGAATGTAGAGGACATTTTTAATGTTTTTATGTGAGCAGGTAGAGCATCACAGTATCTAGATGTCCCGTGAAACAGTAGGCATGGCCATCTGCACAAAGTGGTGAGAAAGAAAAGGACTAGATATTTTTTAAGAAAGACCAAGTAGATGCCATGGAGAATGAGAGAAAGAGCTGACTAGGAAAATGCAAGAGCATTGCTGTGCCGTGGGGAGATTCTGCAGGAATACTGTTAGTTCCAGTCTCAGAGTTCTAGTCTCCGCAGTTTATGGATTTTTTGAATTATACTAAACAACCCATGTATAAACACAGAGAAGATAAACTATTATTGTATTGATACATGTTAAGTGACAGGGCATGTACTAGAAGAAAGTAAGGGGCACTGGGTCTGTTATCTTAGCAAACTCTAAAAATTAATATTTCAGGCTTTTAAAATTTATATATATCTATATATAGTCCATAGCCAAGTGCCAGCCAATAGGAAATGTACAATCATCTAACGTATGGAACTCAAGCCATCTTTCCACACATACCTCTATTGCCTCTTTGAATGCTTGTAACTTAAAGAACAAGGAAAGATGAATAAAAAGAAAAGAGATAATACATCACACTTAATTTCAAAACTTCATGTTATCCCCAGGGTAACTTTCAGTGCTAACAGAATAGTCCCCCAAAGAGATATTATTTCAAGGCTAAATTCAATGAATTAAATATACCAGTCAATAAGAATAACCTTTGTGTAATAAAGAAATGGAAACAATCCTAGCGTAGAAACGTCAGCTGGGTTATCAGTGTAGTTTAACATTGGACAGTTTAGAGTTTCTGCTGGAGTTCAGGCTCTAGGACTAAGACTGCCTGGCTCCTAATCAATGTTCTAGTGAGGAAATATGGGACAAGTTACTTAATTTGTCTCATCTACAAAAGTGGTTAATTATAGTACTGAAATTAATTGAGCTAATACATATAAAGTGCTTAAAAGAGTGACTGGCATGTGTTAATAGTGAGTATCGAATAACTATTAGATATTACTCTCAATCTAATGGTATGATGCTATTGGTTCTTCCAGCTTGTAAGATTTTTGGGAGAATACAATGAGATAATACACACTAAAAATTCTTATGACTTTGTGTGATTTATACAATTTATTCAATGTATTATGAATTACTGACATTGTGTGAAAAATTCCTAAAACTTTTAAGATTAACATTAGTGAATTCTATTTCATGGGTAATTTTAAATTTTATTTTTATTTTTAGTGTATGAAAGGTAATCGAGAGACTGAAGACCCCAAATCCAAATCTTTGGGCTAAAGAAAAATCCTGCAATTTTTTTTTTCTATAAACTGAATTACTTAATATGCTTTTGAATTATAAAAGGGAAATAAATGTGAATTGTTCTTATACATGTGTGATTTATGTTGTGATGACTTATGCTTTAGAGAACTTTTGGGAAACTTACTGGCCTATGTCCTTTCAAAAGACATTTGTAAAAATAACTCCATTATTAAATGTCTGGGGTTAACAAAATTTTCTGAAATGCTAAGTATATATCCAAATAAGATTTACAGATGTCTTACTGTTACGTAAAAGATTTTATAGCTTTGTAATTTTCATAAAAGATAACTATGCAAACAATACCTTTCAAATAGAATGCATATGCCAATGACTACATGATTTTATATGTGTGCTGGAAATCATAAGTTAGATTCTTTCCTGATGAAGTCATTTCTCTAGTTGACAACTGTCAAAGCCATCTCAAAAACCCATGAATATTAAAGCACTGTTCACTGGCACATTTGGCATTTTGAAGTCAGGCAAATAGAACTCATGAAATATGAAAGGAATGCTCCATGTCGCTTTGTAGAAGATGTTGCCATTAAGATGATGTATGAGGAAATTCACACCTTCCTCTGCTGGGAGTGCTCAACTGTATTTTCCATCAACTGTATTACTTTGTTTGATAGTGTTAACATTGGGTCATATTCTCCTTTTTCCTGGCTTTAGGAGATCTCAAAGCTAGCACTAAATGAAAGATTTTAAATTATTGTCACATGTACTGCATGTTTTAAACACAAATGCATTGTTTTACTTAGTTATATTATGACAATCAATAGATTCTAAAGTCTTTTTATTCTAGATGTTAGTAATAGGCCAGAAATATTCCTAGGCATAATATCCACTGCCAATTTTTATTCTTATATTATTGGTTTTAGGAGTCTGAATTTATTAGGAACTGGTGATGGTTTCTTTCATATTTTAGCCTCAGGAAACTTTGTCCCGCCTATATTTTTCTTCATGCTTAGTGATATTATGGACTTGTCTTTTATTCTTGAACTTTACATGCTTCTTACATTTTTAAAATTTTTAAGTCATTTTAAAGAAGGCAGTCCTTTTTATTTTACTTACTTTATAGTATTTCAAAATATCAGGTAATAAGCATTCTTGTTCTAAAAAAAGACTGGCATAGACATACTATAGACATACTGAAAGTCTTAAAAATTATTTTACTGTGAAAATGGCAAGTTATGTTGCATATTAATATAATAGTAATATAATAGTAATGATAGTAATATGATTTTCACCAAACATTAAGATGTTTAATTAGTGCAGGTGTTTAGGAATTGTATGTATTGCAATAAATATATTTTATATTGATCCTTCTATACAAGTTTATTTGAAGCTCTAAATTTAGCAGCACGAAGACATAAAATTACTTTCCCTTTAGTATAGAAAGCATGTTCTTGACTGTTGATGAACCAGAAGATACCTCAGGCAGTGTACCCCAAATCCTAAAATCCACAACTTCTGTAACTCTTATTTTGTATCATATTTTGTAAGACAACTACCCTCTTTTTTTTGCATAATTATCATGATATTCTGAATCTAATGTTTTAATGCAGGTACACAATTATATGCATTTCTTAAAATAAAAGTGACTTGGAAACATTGCTTGCTGTAAATTCATGAGTTTGTGTACTCATATTACTTTGGCAAATGTGAGATGACTAAGTGTGCGCATCACATCACTGACTCTGACTTGCCAAAGAAAATTCATACATAACCACAGTGCATATGCTGAATATTCTCATTTATGTTTCGAGATTCAATATTTCTATTTATTCTCAAATTAAACACAAACACACACACACACACACACACACACACACACACACACACACACACACACTCCCCTTAAGGAAGAACAGATACCCAGATCTGTTCCTAAATTATGGGTTGCCTGCCCCTATGACTTCTACAAAATATATGAAAAAGGTATCACAGTTACGGCCAGTTCCTCAAGGTGTCTGAGTTGTTACACAGCCCAGACAGTAGAGGGCGCTACAGAGCACTTTGCGAACTCTAAGGCACCGGGGAGGTTAGGGATGTGGCACTTTACGTGTCATATTAACTTATTACATCACATATAGAATAAAACTTAGATGGCTTGCAGCAAATATCCTAAAAAGAATTATGCCTTGTTAGAATGGTAAAACATCTTATTTGGGCTCTGACAACTCACTAAAGACACTGATTTTAGCAGCAGTATAAGGTTATGCTGAGAAAACAATTTTTGATTGTTCAACTGATAATCATGTATGTTAAAAGTTATTTATTGAGTTGGCAGGCCTGAGCAATTAGTAGTGCAATAAAAATGTTATTAGGATATGCGCAGATAAGAATTCAGAAATCTCCAAATGGCTCATTAGGCTAATAGGTTTTTATTCTTTGGAAAACTTTCTATTGGTCTGTCTAAAGGGTCTAGATATTTTGTGTAAAGGGCAGGATTATACAATCTCTGTCACAACTACACAACTCTGCCACTGCAGCAAGAAAGCAGTCATAGTAAACATGTCAGTGATTATCTGTGGCTGTATTCAACCCTAACTTATTCATGGAATAATATAATATAATAATATATATTATATTATTACCTAATGTATAATATATATTATATTATTACCTCAATTACCTTTCACACACTAAAAATAATATAATAATATAAATGAAAATGTCATGGACAATTGATGTTTTCTGTAATTTTCTCATATCATGATTGGATTTTTTCAACTATTTTAAAATATAAAAATAATTCTTAGTTCATGGACCATAGAAAAACTAGTGACCAGTCATACTTTTCCAACCCCTGGGATAACTGAGGGCCAACTTTCCCGGGAAGCAATGGCTCTGTGGATCTTCATAATTTATAAGGCGGGTGTTTTCATCTAATTTGAAACCCCAGACATTCTAATTTTTTAGTGTGGAAATACATAAGTCACAGAAACTCTGAAGTATATCTCCTTAGATATTTATTTAAAAATGGCCTGACAGCCCAAGTGTCCCTTCTAAACTATAGAAAAAAATACTACAGTATTTATATTTACAGAATATATTTTTGTTATGGAACACAAGCATTTGACAAGTGTGCTTTTATAGGTCACATATAGTGAATGTTACTTCTAGAAAATAATAGTTTCTCTCAAAAATCAGAATTGTCTAATCTCTCTCTTTCTCTCTTTCTTTATCTCTCTCTCTCTGTGTGTGTGTGTGTGTGTGTGTGTGTGTGTGTGCGTGTGTGTCTAATAAAGTTGTTTGAAACAGCTTTAGTTCCAAAAGAGACAAGATAAGCCATAGGGGGATTGAAGCAACTTTTGTACTAGAGAAATGTTATCTTGTCATACCTAGGTAGTCACTTTACAGGATGTTCAAGAGTTAAAATTTATTCAGTATATATAAGCTCTTGGGGTTTATTCACAACTTTCATGTACTATAAGAATACACTATATGTCTAATTTTTTTTATCTTTCCAATCAGATTTTAAAGAGAAAATTAATTGGAAATAAGACATCTAAAGAAAATGACCGTAATTAAACGGCTGAAGATCATAGTAACATTTGCAAACTTTTCTACAAGAGACATTATTTGTTCTCTTCACCATTAATATTATGCAGGTAAAAATTTAATCTATTTCTATTTTGTGGAAAAAAATTCTAATGCAACATTTCTGAAAGTTGTGGTTTGAGGATAAAGCCATAAGAGCTATGTCAATAATCTGATAAATACAAGCATTAAAAGACTGCTTCTTATTTATGTCCACAGAGCACCTAAGGCGGGTTTTAACAGTATGAATGAGTTAGAAAATTTTGTTTCGTGTGTGTTTATATAGACAAATTTTGTGTGCAGAAACATAGATAAGAATTAAATATCCAGTTATACTGACCCATCAGCTCATATTATAGTCAATGATAACATTCTCTTCAGAGCTTAAATATTAATTTTAAGATAATCCTTTAGCATTATTTAATAAAATGTAATTGTTCCCTTTACTTTTATTTTCCCTCAAAGACTGTGACACAACATTTGATGATTCTTAATTTAATATGAGCAATATTCAGAGTATCATAGGTCTTAGGACACATTGACAATTATGACACCCATTAATCTCTTTCAAATTATAAATGAGCAGCGTGTGTTTTACTGCCAAATTTTAGAGACCTAATTGACTTTTCTTCGAGTTGTTTTTGCTTAAGTAAATATAATGGATAAAATTGTATGAAACAGAATACCATTAGCTTTCTTTCATATCCATTCACATTAGTTCTCAGTAAAAATAAGGTATCTTATACTTGCCCAGTAGTTGCCAAATATTTCACTCTTTTACAGGTTTTTGTGACAGTGAAAACTTTTTATGGGTTATCTCATTTGAGAAAGGAGTAATGCTGACTTAAATGCTCTTTTGGTAAAAGATGGTGCTTCTCTACCACTGAAAGATGGGGCTATAACCTTACGTGATTTAGTTCTGTATTTTAGCATTAAGAAGCTCTAATTCCATTTTCAGATAAAATAAGTCTTCAAGTTATTATATCTAACATAAACATCCATCCGTGGTACTTTATATATAAATTATTACTCTGAAAAGAACTGGAATTAAGATTTCAACTTGCTTGAACAGAATCTCATTTGCTTGAAATACAGTAGGAGCAGTATTTCAAGGAAATGAGATTCATCTTCACACTGAGGCTGAGGACTTGAAAGCCAGAGAACTTGGCTGCCTACCGAATGGCAGAGATAGCACAATAGGTACAAAGTACTAAAGGATGGCAGTCATTCTTACAGAAATAATGTTTCTTTAATACTTCCTTGCCTCTCAATAAAGATAACCTCAGACTAACTCAATGTGTTAGATTTCATCTTTCTAGCCACAAAGCAGTGACAAAGGCCTCTATTAATTTTAAGCAGTACATTCTTAAAATCATATATATATATATACATTATACATTTGTGTAGCACTATTGACAATAAAGTTTTTAAGGAACACATCTTGTCAGTTTAATCTAAAACCTTTTTCCATCTTGTACTCCATTGGAATTTGTTTTCTATTCTTCCCCATTACCATTTTTTAAAGTTATGGAAATTTGCACAGGGACCATATTGGAATTTGGTGGAGTTGGAGTAAACACACTTCATTTCATTTTTGTTTGGCATTTTTCAAATATTATAAGGTACAGGGAACTACCTGTGGATCCTCTCCCACCAGGTGAAATTCTCTAAGTTGTCATGATGATACACTTGGTCTTAGTCAAAAGGCTGAGAAATGGCTGTCATCATGATACACGACTGGGATCATAAAAGGAATCAGAGTCTTGGAAGACAATAGGGCATTTCTATGATAATCTTTGAGATGATTCCTGCATTTTTATTCATCCAGCTTGGAGACAGAATGGGGTAGGAGGAGGGCATACATCTCAGACTGCTTGGGTAGGTCTTCTCAGAAGCACTCCTTTATAAAGTGATCCTCTGTTTGTCATCAACAGGAAATTTTAAGACTGCCGGTTTATTTTACATAATTCTACAGTAAACTTTATTTCCAAATGTTGTAAAATTATAAAAAATTATAAAAACACATTAAAGTTAATGTTTATATATATGTGTGTGTATGTATGTGAAATACAGTAATATTTCACACATACATACATATATATAATATATAAAATAAAATATATAAAATATTTCCCCCCTATTTTGTTCTTTCGGAGATGGAGTCTGGCTGTGTGGCCCAGGCTAGAGTACAGTGGTGCGATCTTGGTTCTCTGCAACCTCTGCATCTTGGGATCAAGTGATTCTCCTGCCTCAGCCTCCTGAGTAGCTGGGATTACAGGGGTGCACCATCACACCTGGCTAATTTTTGTATTTTTAGTAGAGACAGGTTTCGCCATGTTGGTCAGTCTGGTCTCAAACTCCTGACCTCAGGTGATCCACCTGCCTCAGGCTCCAAAAGTGCTGGGATTACAGGAGTGAGCCGCTGTGCTCGGCCTACCCCATATTTGAAACTCTTTCACTATATTCGTTTGACCCCAGCCAAGAAGGATACTAGGTACTTCATGCTGCCCCTGGTTGCTTGACATGCCACAGGATTCATAAGAATAACATTACCTTTAAGAAAATAAGTATCATATTTATTTTGTAAGCCAGAGCTATTGTGGTTTTTCTTGATTAGATTAGATAGGTGAAATATTTGCATTTTATAAAATTTACCTAAATATGTAATACGGCTCAAATAATCTGTTTTTTTTTTTTTTACGGCAATGTGGTGGAATGGTAAAATCAGACAGAAGAGTTGAAATTAGTAACATTTAGTTAAAATCTACATTGTTTCTCATATTTGCTTAGTGACCTTGGAAAGTTTTATCTATAAGAGATTTCTTTTGAGTGAAATGTGAATATTAATACCTATATTACAGGATTGTTGTAGCAAAAGTGAACTGAATTTGACACACACACAAACATAACACACACATATATACCTAACATGGGTTATTAGCACTCACTTTTTCCATATTTAAAATTACCAATGTAAATTAGCTAACCATTATTGCACTATTACCTATAGGACTTGGTCTTCTAGAGTATCACACAAATATTAATTCTGTAAAACTCATAAAACACCTACTGTGTCCCAGCCACCATGCTAGAGGTCATGGAACTAATCAGTAAATCACTTATAATGGTTTGCATATTTTTGTTTTCCTCTAGACCTGTTCAATGCCAAATTCTCGCATGTTCTTTTATTTTCCTTTGGAATCACAGTCACTAGGGATGAACGCTTGTGATAAGCATGATATTTCTATTACAGAAGTAAAAATCAAGCACTTTTTGAACAGCGATGTACTATTTAGTTCCGTTTAGAGAAATGAGGAAATGCTTTCCAGAAAAAATTGGCCTAAGACCACTTCAGGGTTATCATAATCACACAGTATCTGGAGTGATTCTATTTTTAAAATATAGAAAATGAAATTGTGAGGGAATTTGTAGCTTGTACAAGACCATATAGATCAGTATTCAATAGTGTCAGCCACATATGTAATCAAATTTTTATGTAGCCATTTGAGGTTAAAAAGTGAAATCGATATTAATTGTATATTTTATTTAACCTAGTATATTAAAAAGTAATGTTTTAACATGTAATCCTATAAAAATTATTAATGAAATATTTCACACAATATTTTCATACTGTCTTTGAAATTTGTAGGTATTTTACACTTAGTTTTGTGAGAAATGCTTCATCTGTATTCACATTTAATGAAGTTTACAGTTCAAAAAATAGATTCCCTTATATAGATCATTCCAAATATAGTCAAAATATTTTCAACAATTGAAAAAAGACCATTTCTTCCCATCTTCGCATATATATTTACAGAACCAATTCATCTTTTCTTCACTAGCCATTGTGTCAATTAATATCTAGTTTAAAATATCAATGTATAAATTAAAAAGCAACTCTAAACTTTCAAATATCAGAAAAAGACATTTCTTAGACATTTTCTGTTAGACTTTGAATCTGATTTATAT
This sequence comes from Colobus angolensis palliatus, assembly GCF_000951035.1. Taxonomy (NCBI): domain Eukaryota; kingdom Metazoa; phylum Chordata; class Mammalia; order Primates; family Cercopithecidae; genus Colobus; species Colobus angolensis. The sequence continues at coordinate 15,714,359 of NW_012118487.1, forward strand.
AACATCAGAGATTAGAACCTACATATTGATTCATGTTAGAAAAATGTATAAAATTATTACTTTTATTTTGAAATGTGTCGGCTTTAAAATACTTTTGCATTTCTAAGTACTAATAAGCTTTCTTTTTCCTTCCAACTTGAGATTTCGTTCATTCATATACGGTGTGGTCTCAGTGAAAAATTTAAACACACTGCTTTTTTTGTCTTTAATAATTACATGTTTGGCAAACATTTCTTTTGTTTAAAGAAAATCATGAATTGAAGTTTAGCACAATAAATATTTGTAAAAATCATCCATTGACCATTAAAAAAGAACACAGATAGTCAAAATCATTGTCTTTTATTTTTAGCAATTTCATAACAAAATATCCACATCAGGAGTAATAATTTATCTTACTATCTCAATCTAAAACTAAATTTCTTTTGTGTAGGAATCCAAACTATCTTACATTTGGCCAAATTTACAAACTCAGAATTTGTATAAAATTGTTTAAATTTTTTATTAGCATTTAATTCAGATTCCAGACAGTTTTATCAATTATTTTCTCAAATGTAACTTTTTATAAAATTCATTCCATATTTGCTGAAGATGTTTCCTAATACTGTCAACTTTATTCTTTTTTTGAAGTTTTTACACGTTTTTTTTCATTTTGCACTGCCACAATAAATTGCAGTTCATGATGAATTTTGTGATGTGAATACTTCTGATTTCGTTTCATCTTTATTATTTTGGTAGTTTCTACATCATCACTATATTATATATCAGTAGCAAATTCTTGCTAGCTGTGAAATTGTCCTTGCTGGCTGTGAAAATCCTAGATGGCCACTTCTTCCAATACAATGTTGCATCTACATTGAGAAACTGTTGTTTAGCGTAGCCACTTTCATCAATTATTGTAGCTGGGTCTTCTGGGTAATTTGCGATAGCTTCTACATCAGCCCTTCCGGCTATACTTTGCACTTTTCTATTATGGAGATGGCTTATTCCTTAAATTTCATGAACCAATCTCTGCTACCTTCATACTTTTGTCCTGCAACTTCCTCATCTCTTCTGTCTTGGATCCTGGATCTTCCATCTAGACCATTAAAACTTTTTTCGTATTAGCAGTAAAGATGATTTGCTTTTCTAGCATTCATGCATTCACTGGAGTAGCACTTTTAATTTCCTTCAATAACTTTTCCTTTGCATTCACGATTCATAAAGCTGTTTGGCGCAAGGGACCTAGCTTTTGGCTCATCGTCACTTGCAACATGCCTTCCTCAACTAAGCTTAATCATTTCTGGTTTTTGATTTAAAGTGAGAGACATGTGATGCTTCTTTTCACTACAGGTCATTGTAGGGTTCTCATCTGGACTAATTTCAATACTGTTGGTGTCAAGGAATAGGGAGGCCTGAGGAGAGAGACAGGGAATGGCCAGTGGGTGGATCAGTCAGAACACACACAGCATATATCGATTAAATCTATCCTCTTACAAGGGCACAGTTTGTGGTACCCCAAAACAATTACAATAGTAATATAAAAGATCACTGATCACACATCTCCATAAAAGATATAATAATGATGAAAACATTTGAAATACTCCGAGGATTTTCAAAATGTGACTCCGAAACATGAAGTAGGCACACGCTGTTGGAATAATTATGCTGATAGACTTGCTCCACACAGGGTTGCAGCAAACCTTCAATTTGTAATAACCACAATATCTGTAAAGTGCAAGAAAGTGATGCCCAGGCCAGGCTTGGTGGCTTCGCACCTATAATCCCAGAAATAATTTGGGAGGTTGAAGTGGGAGGATTGCTTGAACCCCAGAGTTTGAGACCAGCCTGGGCAACATGGTGAAACCCCATTTCTACAAAAATAAAACAATTAGCTGGGCATGGTGGCAGGCACTTGTAGTCCCATGTACTCGAGAGTCTGAGGTGGAAAGATCACTTGAGCCCCAGGAGATGGAGGCTGCAGTGAGCTGTGATCATGCCACTGCACTCCAGCCTGGGTGAAAGGTGACAGAGTGAGACCCTTTCTCAAAAAATAAATAAATAAAATAAAATAAAACAATAAAGTGAAGCACAATAAAGCAAGGAATGCCTGTATTTACCAATAATGTTTTACATAGGTAACAGTAACTGTGCTTTTTCATAAAATTTTCAAATCAACACATTGCAGTGTTACATAGTACATGTAAGTCATTCAGACTGAGTCAATCCACTCGTCCCAATAGATCAGTTATGTGTATATATATAAAACCATAGAAATGAAACATGAGCCTAACATGTATTACAATGCAACATGAATACTTATGTAATGTAAATAGCTAAAATGAAACTTAGTCCTTTCAAAATAATGAAATACTATATATGTTTTGAATTTTAAAATTTAAATTTCCTTAATTAAAAATTCAATCCCTCAGTTGAACTAAATACAGTTCAGCTGTTCAAGGAGCGCATATGGCTATTGGCCATGTATTGTATAGTGCAGATACAGATAATTTGAACCTACATCTTTCTGATTACAAAATTTGTTATCTTTCCACTGTGCTGTGCTTAATATCTGTCGATAGATGATCTAGACATTATTGATGACATTAAAGTAAGAGGCTGGGGAAAAAAGAGTTAACGTTTCCCATGGAAATTGTATTGGCTATTTGTTATTTTGAAGGTATAAAAATAGATGAGCTTAAAAAATATGAAATACCTAAATTTATAATCCTGAGGGTTTAATTGCAACAAATGTAATTGTTTATAGGAGGTAATTTTGATATAATATCATATGAGTGAGCGAATTACATGATTCATGTATTTTTTAAAAATCTAGGAAAAGCGTTATGATTTTGAATATTGCTTTTACTAAAGGCCAAGGGATTGAATTGTTTGTTCTCCTTTTTAATATTATTTGAATTTAAATATAATGATGTTTTCATTCATTCTGTTTGACTCTGAAAATTTTTATCTTGGCTTAGATAATAGCTCCAAGTCAATGTTCTGTTCTAGAAATAAGGTTTGAATTAACATGTGGATAAATATTTGTTTATTTTACTGATTTTCTTCTGAGAATTTTGAATGCCTTTCTGAAACCTTCATAAACAGTTACATACACACACACACAAAAGGCCTGCTTATTTAGGGTTAGTACTGTCGTGATTCTGCATAAATCAAAGTTCCATAGCCCAATAAAAAGGTAATATACTGAGCCAATATTTAGCAGTTGGGTTATTAAATTCTTATTGCTTGACTAGTATATTGATTTCAAGCTGACAGGAACTGAAAACCAAAAATTTCAAACTACTTGTTAAAAATAAGTTTCAAAAAAACCCTCATGTGCTGGTTGGGTCTCAACCATTCCCTTTTTTTTAATGATAAAATAGTCTATAATAAATATTTTCACATTTTTCTATCTTTTAATATTTCTCTTTGAAAAGCCAACACTAGCTCTAGGCAGTCATCTACCATGATTAATGACAGAGGCAGTGGCCTTTGTGTTACAATGTTGTACTGCTACTAGAAGTTTTCAAGGTCACTGTTTCCTTCTGAAAAGTTCAAAGGAAGTTAAATATTCATTAAACATGACCTGATTTTATGCGAGGTGCCGTACTTGTTGTTTTATGACAACCCATTTTAATGAAAAGAAATGCAAAGAAATTTTCACTCTAAATACCCGACATCCAATTCAACTGGGAATGTTACTGGAAAGCATTTTATGATTGAGGAAAATAAGATAGATATTCTTTAGGAGCCTCTTATTAGGAAACATTATTTCCTTTACAGACATTATCTGTAAAAACTCCTTGACCTACCTAAATGAGAGTCTGTTAGTGTCTGATGTGCTAATAAAAATTAAGCTGTGAAGCACTGAGGGTCACCTTATTAAATGCCTTTGTTCCTATCCCAGGTTTATGAATCACATTTATCGGAAAGATTTGTCTTGGATGGATAATATTTTGCTCTTAGACTTTACTTAGTAGCAATCTAAACGATACCAAGAGGAAGGGAAAAAACTCCAACAAAGCTAAAATCTCTTAATTTAGACAGGGAGGAAGGAAGAAAGGAGGGAATAAGCGAAAGAAGGGAGGGTGGGAGGGAAGAAATGAAGAAAATGAAGTAAGGAAGACAATAGCACTTCAGTGTTTTTCATCAGAAAAATCTATACTGGTTGTTCCACTCTATTTATTTGGTACTACAGCCTACTTCTGGATACTCTCAAATAATAATCATAGTTCACTATACAGTTTTATGGCAAAACAGTGTCCTAAATGATAAGATAGAAAATTAATGGGTACTAATTACTCCAAATTTCATGAAAATCTACATAAACCAAAAATTTTTCTTTTGTCATATATTGGGAATTGAGAGATGGTTTATATAACTAATTCCTCTTTAACTGACAATATCTCCTTAAATAGGCAAAGTGTATCAGATTTTCCATCATATAATCTTCCTTCTACTTCTGTCAACTATTAGTATTATATATAGAATCACTTAAATATAATAGAAAAAATGCTAATTAAATTAAGCCTAGAGGCAAACCTTTTAAAAAGGAGTAATATTTTCATCCAATAGGAATATATTATGTATATATATATTAAATAACGCATAAGAAAGATGAATGAAGCACGACCCTTGCCTTCAAGGAAAATGTACATTTGATATGTATATATGTAAATTCTTATAGTAGAAACAAAAGAATATTCTCAGTGCTATAATAAGCCACAACAAAGTTCAATGGAAGCACAGAGGAAGAAGAGTATAAAATTGAATATCCAATGAAATAAAGAAGAATTCATGCATACATTGGCATTTACTCTACGCACTAAAACCTAAGCAGAATGAGAATGGGTGTTTGGAATAGTTGAAAATGATAGGCATTTTTGGAGCCAAATTTAGACCAGTAGATTAATTATATATTTTTTAAATGAATGAATAGCACCAGTAAAAGTCTAAAAGAGTGTCTTAGAACAAAAAATGCTTTGGAAATATAACCACCATTCTAGGGAATTTGATTATTATACTTTTAAGTAATTACAAGACACTGAGACTTTTTTGTTTTTTTTTTCTTTTTTGAGACGGAGTCTCGCTCTGTTGCCCAGGCTGGAGTGCAGTGGCCGGATCTCAGCTCACTGCAAGCTCCGCCTCCCGGGTTTACGCCATTCTCCTGCCTCAGCCTCCCGAGTAGCTGGGACTACAGGCGCCCGCCACCGCGCCCGGCTAGTTTTTTGTATTTTTAGCAGAGACGGGGTTTCATCGTGTTAGCCAGGATGGTCTCGATCTCCTGACCTCGTGATCCGCCCGTCTCGGCCTCCCAAAGTGCTGGGATTACAGGCTTGAGCCACCGCGCCCGGCCGACACTGAGACTTTTGAGCAAACGCTGCCATAAGTGTATTTGTATTATAATATTAACAACTCCATGTATTTACATGTTTCTCCAAAGGATATAGGGTAGGACTATACAACTTACTGGAATATAAAGAATGACCAAAGCTATATTTAAAAAAATATTTTTGTTGCATATGAGACTCAGCATCATTTATATCAAGTACATGTATGAGTACGGTTCTGCCTGCCAAAAATACATTGATTCCCAGAGGTGAATTTAAAAATCTATAGCTAAGTTGTAGTTAAAGAAAATAAATGTATTGAATAAGTCATCTGAAGAGTAAAGCATGAAAGAGTTGAAATAAGAAAAGTAATTAATCAATCATTTTACACTTATAAGAAACTTAAACATCATTCAAAGTTAGGGAAACTCAGTTTGATATTTTAGTTCTTTTTGTTTGGCAAGAAAAGATACCCAACATGTGAAAAGTTTTTATCTTTTTATACTTGATAATTGCATAGCAGTTATGGAGAAAACAATTGTGATTATTGGTTAAAAAATCAATTATGTATTTTAGAAGCATTATTTTATATTTGTCAATAACAACAGTCTATAATTATTTGACAAATATGTATATGTATATATATATTCAATACACTAAACATACTGTATCAGAAGGCATGGTTATTTGGTCAGGAAGGAAGAGAATTGACCAAATTTAACTGCTCTTTTCATTTCTGGATATATATTGGTGCAAGCCATTCAGAGCTAAGCAAGAGAAATTATCGTTACATAAGGTAAGAGATACCTCTTCAATGGTACTGGAAAAGAAGGATGTTGGGAAGAAAGGAGTATTGAAAAGAAGAACGATTCTTGTATTTTGGTAGAATAAATTTAAATGACATTATATGTAAAGATTTCTTTATTCTCTGCAGTAAAGCTAGCTAAAGTCAGTGAAAGAAAAATGGAGCCAATAGTTTGAAGTGTTCCGAGAAGATTTAGAATGGAATTGTGAAAAACAGGGAAATGTGGTGGCTCAGAGAATTGTTGAGCATTGTTAATAAATCGAATTGAGATTTCAGTTTATGAATTTATAGTGATATCAGGTTGTCTGAATTTTGCAGGAGTACTTAGCAGCCTGTGACTAGACATGAGAAGAGTCAGACTTATGACTTATATTCACCAAGGAATGGAGGGGTTTTATTATCCCAAACAGGGATTCAGAAAGATAATCAGACAAGACATTGTAGGATATTAAAGAGATACCAGATGATGTAGTGAATCATGAGATCTAAGGTGAATAGGGATGAAAGGTATGATAGCAGAGATGAATGCCAGAAAAATGCAGGGGCATACCAGAGACCAGAGATTAAAGACAAAGAATTGGTGGAATGATGATACTGAAGCAGTTGCATGAATATGTGGAGTCAGAAGTGAACTGGCCATATTTGTGATTGCCAGTGGTATAGTTTTTGGAAAAGGCAGGATGTGGTCATGTAAGAACTTAACTGATGCGTTAGGGAGTATTATTTACTGAAAATGAGAAGATCAAGAATACTGATGAAATGCAAGATGTTGGCCGGGCGCGGTGGCTCAAGCCTGTAATCCCAGCACTTTGGGAGGCCGAGACGGGCGGATCACGAGGTCAGGAGATCGAGACCATCCTGGCTGACACGGTGAAACCCCGTCTCTACTAAAAAATACAAAAAAATAGCCGGGCGAGGTGGCGGGCGCCTGTAGTCCTAGCTACTCGGGAGGGTGAGGCAGGAGAATGGCGTGAACCCGGGAGGCGGAGCTTGCAGTGAGCTGAGGTCCGGCCACTGCACTCCAGCCTGGGCGACAGAGCGAGACTCCGTCTCAAAAAAAAAAAAAAAAAAGAAATGCAAGATGTTGAAAAAGTCAGTGTGGAGGAAGGCTCTAGTTCATAAACTAAGATTATCAATTACTCTGAGGATGTGACTTAAAATGCTGTCAGAAATGGCAGTGGAGAAATGGGATAAATAGCATTATATTCGCATGGCAACAATCTTCTGAGCAAATCATAAAAATGTCTTGTGAGATAGGTAGTTTGCAAATATTTTCTCCCATTCTGTACGTTGTCTCTTCACTGTGTTGATTGTTGCCTTTGTTGTTCAGAAGCTTTTTAACTTGGTGTGACAATTACCCATTTTTGCTTTGGTTGCCTGTTCTTGTGGGGTATTACTCAAGAAAGGCTTGCCCACTCCAATGTCCTGGGAGTTTCTACAATATTTTGTTTTAGTAGTTTCATACTTTGAGGTCTTAGATTTACGTACTTAATTCATTTGGATTTGAGTTTTGCATACAGAAAACATAGGAATCTAGTTTTATTCTTTGGCATATTGATATCCAGTTTTTCTAGGACAATTTATTGAACAGACTGTCTTTTCCCCAATGTTTTTGGTAACTTTGTTGAAAATGAGTTTACTGTAGATGCATGGATTTGTTTCTGTATTCTCTATTATGCTCCGTTGGAACATAATATATTTTTATTCCAGAACCAAGCTCTTTTGGTTGCTATAGCTCTGTAGTAGAATTTCAAGTTAGGTAATGTTATTCCTCCAGGTTTGTATATTTTGCTTAGGATACTTTTGGCCATTCTGGCCCTTTATTGTTCCATATAAAATTTAGGATTGTGTTTTCTATTTCCATGAAGAATGAACTTCGTAGTTTGATATGGTTTGCATTGAATCCATAGATTGCTTTGGATAATATGGACATTTTAATAATATTGATTATTCCAATCAATGAACATGGAATACCTTTCCATTTTTTTGTATCCTCTTCAATTTCTTTCATCAATGTTTTAGAGTTGTCACTGTAAATATCTTTTACTTCTTTAGACTTTTCCAATTACAAGATTTTATCATGTGCAAACAAGGCTAATTTCATTTATTTATTTCCAATTTGGATGTTTTTTATTTGTTTGTGTTGTCTGATTGCTCTAGCTAGGACTTCCAGTATTATGTTAAATAACAGTGGTGAAAGTGTGCAGCCTCGTTCCAAATCTTAGAGAAAAGGCTTTCAGTTTTTCTCCATCCTATATGACACTAGCTGTGATTCTGTCATATATGGCTTTTATTATTTTGAATTATGCTCCTTCTATACCTAGCTTTTTGAGAGTTTTTATCATGAAGGGAGGTTGAATTTTATCAAATGCTTTTTCAGCATCAATTGAAATGATGATATGCTTTTTGTCCTTCATTCTGTTGATATTATGTATCACATTGATTGATTTGTATATGTTGAACCATCCTTGCATCCCTGGAATAAATTCCACATGGTCATGATTAATGATCTTTTTCAATGTGTTGTTGAATTCAGTTTGCTAGTATTTTGTTGAGGACTTTTACATCAATAATCTTCAGGGTACTGGCCCGTAGTTTTCTTTTTTTGATGTGTCTTTGGTTTTAGTATCAGGGTAATACTGGCCTCATGGAATGAGTTTGGAAATATTTCCTTCACCCTTATTTTTCATAGTTTCAGTAGGATTGTTATTGGTTCTTTAAATGTTTGATAGAATGCTGCAGTGAAGTTATTGTGTCCTGGGCTTTTCTTTGCGAGGAGGTTTCTTATTATGGCTTTGATCTTGTCACTTGTTATTGATCTGTTCAGGTTTTGTATTTCTTCATGGTTTAATCTTAGTGTGTTGTATGTATTTGGGAATTTATCAATTTCTTCTAGATTCTCCAGTTTATTAGCATATAGTTGTTCATAGTAGCCACTAATGATCCTATGAATTTCTGCAGTAACAATTGTAATGTCTCCTTTATTACCTCTGATTCTCTTCTTTTCTTAGTCTTGCTAAAGCTTTTTCAATTTTGTTTAACTTTTCAAAAAAGACCAACTTTTGTTTCTTTAATCTTTTGTATTATTTTATTCATTTCAATTTCATTTATTTCCACTGTGATCTTTATTATTTCTTCTACTAATTTTGGGTTTGGTTTGCTCTTGCTTTTCTAGTTCTTTAAGATGCATTGTTAGGTTGCTTATTTGGTCTTTCTTCTTTTCTGATTTAGACACCTATAGCTACAAAATTCCATCTTAATGCTACTTTTATTGTATCCCATAAGATTTGTTATGTTGTATTTCCATTTTCATTAGTTTCAAGAAATTTTGAAATTTTTTTCTTAATTTATTAATTGATTCACTGGTTGTTCAAGAGCATATTATTTAATTTTTATGTGTTTGTATACTTTCCAAAATTCCTCTTATTATTGATTTCTAGTTTTGTTACATTATGGTCAGAAAGAATGCTCAATATTATTTCAATTTTTGAATGTTGAAGACTTGTTTTGTGACCTAACATATGATCTATCATTGAGAATGATCCACGTGCTGAGGAAAGAATGTGTATTTTGCAGTTCTTGGATGAAATATTCTGTACATATCTATTAGGTCTACTTGGTCTATAATGAAGGCAAAGTCCAATTTTTGTTATTGTTTTTTATTTTCTTCCTGAAAGATCTGTCCAATGCTGAAAGTGGGGTGTTAAGTCTCTATTATTTTTGTATCAGAGTCTATCTCTCTCCTTAATACTAGTAACATTTGCCTCATATATCTGGGTGCTTCAGTGTTGGGTGGAACGTATTTAAATTTCTTATATCCTCTTGCTGAGCTGACCACTTTTTCATTATGTAATGACCTTCTTTGTCTTTTCTTATAGTTTTTGTCCTGAAATATATTTTGTCTCATGTAAGTATTGTTATGCCTGCTCTTTTTTGTTGTTTTTTTAAGCATGAATCATATTTTTCCATCCCTTTATTATCAGTCTGTTTGCAATTTTATAGGTGAAGTGTGTTTCTTGTAGACAACAGATTATTGGGTCTTTTTTTTTTTAATCCACTCATCTATAAGAAGATCAAATCACTGTATGGAAAAAAAATCTAACAAGATTCTTTAAAATGGACTAAAGATCTGAGTAGACACTGTTCAAAAGAGGACGTAAAGGAGGCAGGAGGAAGATGTTGAATAGGAGGCAGGACTAATGTGCATTTCCCATTCGGAATGAAAGATGAATGTGTGGAGACTGAGAACATGAACTTTTGTTCCATAAACCACTGCAGGAGTGTACCAGGAAAACAGAGAGAATTCACAGATCTTTTGAAATAAGTGGCATGCTGCTACAAATTCTATGGGACAGGTGAAAAACTGTGAGTTCTCAAAGTGTGAGAGGGGAAAAATCTGCCTCTGAACATATCCCACTGAGGAATGTGAAAATCCAGATCATGGGAGAAGGATTTAAACTTACCGAGAGCTGGAACGGATTTAGGGAGTCACAAAAAATATAAATGTAGAAGCAGCAGCAGGAAGAGACTTATAGGCACCCCCATTCTCCAGCTTGAACCCAGGGAAGCCATCCCTGACTATATCTCACAGGGGCCCTCAGGAAAGGCAGCCAGCGCAATTAAGTAGGGGTCACAGGGTTAAAGCAGCTTCAAACTAAATTTTGTAGTAATATTGATTGGGCATGAACTTGCCTGAGCAGAATCCAGGGGTAAAAGGGAACTGTTGCAGATTTGAGTGCAGAAGCTGATATTGTGGACAGACTGGGAGGGATGTGGCCTGAAAACCCAACTTGCTTTCTCAGCATTGAAGGTGTATGGCCTGGGGCTGATCTGAGTTCTATGTGCAGGCTGCCCAGATCTAAACTTGGAGCTGTTAATAGGATATGAGGGAGCAAGACTGGCCTTGCCAACTGTGTGGTAGCTGGGTGAGGCCTTTCACTACTGGCTACCCCCAAGTTCCCTGGCAAACTATACCGTACAGCAGAGGCAGCCATACTCCCCTCTGGAACATTACCCCAACAAACTGAGAACCACTCCCCTAAGCCCCTACAGTGGCCTCAGCAAGCCCTACCCAAGAACAGTCTGAGCTCAGACCCACCCAATCCTGCCCCCACCTGATGATATTTCTCTACCCACTCTGGTTGCCAAACACAAAAGACATAAACTCTTGGGAGCTTCATGGCCTCACCCACTACCTGAGAAACCGGAATACTTCCCCCTGGCCAACATAAGGCAAGCTTATATCCCATTACTACTACCACAGCTGGTGCTCTGCTGAAAGAACCACCTCCTGGCTGGAGGCCTACCAATTCAGGCCATTACAGCAATTCATGAGCAGCCAAAAGCAAAATCCAAAAGCAGCCATCAATTAAGAAAGCGTTCAAGCTCAACGTTAGCTAACTAAAAATCCCAAACAAGAATAACTCTGCTCCCAGGAAGGAGAAAACAGCAGTTAATCCCACTGTCTGCAACATCCTGGCTAATCAGAGGTGCTGAGTCTGTCCACGTGACAACTTCATTGCTAGTATAAACGGCATTTGAGAAAGACAGCACAGTGAACATATCTACAACTAAGGATTCTCACAAGGATTCTCAGAGTCTACATCACTCCCCTGCAACCTGTAGCAAAGCAGGTGCCTGTATCCATGACTTGGAGACTTGAAGATGGGTCCCATCACAGGACTCTCGCAGGCATTCCCCAGCACTAACCCAGAGCCTAGTAACCCCAGGGGGTGGCTAGATACAGAAGAGCGATAACAATGCCTGCACTCTGGCTCTTAGGAATCTCCATCCCTATGGGAAGTGGGAGGGCACCACATAAAGGGATCACTCCATGGGGCAAAAGAATCTGAACAGCAGGCCTTGAATTCCAGACCATGCTGCTGGTGGGTTATTTCTCACAGCAGAAACACAATCACAATGCTGGGTATGGTAGCGAAAGTCTGCACCTATACCCCAACAGGCAGGCAACCTCTGTGATTGTGAAGGACCTTGGAGAAGGTGAACTTGTTCGCCCCTGGCACTCTACTGCAGACACAACTGGGGCTTTCCTCACAGGAACACAGCATGGAGGCATCTATAGACAGCATTTTGGAAACAATCCAGGGTGAGTATAGCCCCACAGGAGGAGCACACTCCAGATTCATGCCTGGAAAAAAGGCAGAGTCACAATTCCTCACTACTCAAAACATCAACATTTCTGTAGATGAAAAGAAGTGCCTGATCTAAATGGCTGAAACACTAGGACAGGAGTGAGGCTATGAGGTGAATAGCTTTCTTGCTGACCTGGCAGGGGAGCTGAGGTAGCTCCCACCCTTCTCCCTGATAAAACCTCAGCACATCTAAATAGGAGCTACCCTAGCCACCTTCATCAAGGCTGGGACCTCAGCCTGCCATTGGGTATTACTTCCACCCACCTGCCTTAGCTACAAGCACTGCCTACTCAGAAATACCTCGCCTATTGGCCTGAAGACTAAATTATTAACTCAGTAAATAAAACTTCAGGAAAAAATTGAATAAATAAATAAATTGTACACTAGAGAGAACAAGATAAGCTTCAAGAGATTACTGTCATTCCAATTCCACAGGAGACAGTGACCTTGCCCACACATCAAGAATATAACCACTAAACCAAGCATGAGGGAAAGCCATCACATAGAGACTCTCTATAACTAAGGATCTCATACAGAGTGTTCACTCCTAGAAGCCCAAGAATCAAATTAGGCTAAAATAATCATCAAAGTCTGATCCTTAAGAGGGATAAAAAATTAAACTAAAAGAGAAAACAATCCAATCAAAAATAAATTAAAAAATAATTTTAAGAAATAGTCTATCCAAATGAGAAGGAGCCAGAAAAGTAATTCTGGTGATATGACAAAATGGGGTTCTGTAACCACCCCAAAATATCACACCAGCTTCCTAGCAATGGATCCAAATGAAGAATAAATCTCTGAATTGCCAGATAAATAATTCAGAAAGTTATTGATTACTAAACTATTCAAAGAGATACCAGGGAAAGGCGAAAACCAACTTAAAGAAATTAAAGCAACAATACACAATATGGATGAAAAATTTTTCAGAGAAATAGATAGTATAAAGAAAAAGACAATCACAACTTCTATAAATGAATGACATAGTTAGGGAAATACAAAATGCAGTGGAAAATTTCAACAATAGACTAGAACAATTAGAAGAAAGAACTTCAGAGCGTGAAGACAAAGCTTTCAAATTAACCCAAACAAAGGTAAAGAGAAAAGAATTTTAAAAAATGAACAAAGTCTCCAAGAAATTTGAGATTATGTTAAATGGCCAAACCTAAGAATAATTGATGTCCCTGAGGAAGAAGAGAAATCTAAATGTTTGGAAAATGTATTTGAGGGAATAATTCAGGAAAACTTCTCTGGCCTTCCTAGAGATCTAGACATGCAAATACAAGAAGCTCACAGAACTCTTGGGAAAATCATGGCAAAAAGAATATCACCTAGGCACTTAGTCATCAGGTTATCAAAAGTCAAGACAAAGGAAAGAATCTTAAGAGCTGTGAGACAAAACATCAGGTAACCTACTAAAAAAAACAAAAGCCTGTCAGATTACCAGCTGATTTCTCAGCAGGTACCTTGTAAGCCAGAAGGGATTGGGGTCCTATCTTTAGCCTCCTGAAACAAAATAATTGTCAGCCAAGAATTTTATATTCAGCAAAACTGAACTTCATAAATGAAGGTGAGGTAAAGCCTTTTTCAGACAAACAAATGCTGAGGGAATTCACCACTACCAAGCCAACACTAAAAAAATGATAAAATGAGTTCTACATCTTGAAACAAAACCTTGAAATATACCAAAATAGAATCTCCTTAAAGAATACATCTCACATGGTTTATAAAACAATAACACAAAAATATAAAGTATTTAGGCAACAAGTAACATCATTAACAGAACAATACCCCACATCTCCAAAGAAACATTAAATGTAAATGGCCCAAATGTTTCCCTTAAAATATACAGAATGGCACAATGGATAAAAATCTATCAACCAAGTATCTGCTATCTTCAAGAGACCCACTTAACACACAAGGACTCATACAAACTTAAGGTAGAGGGGTGGAGTAAGATATCACACACAAACGGAAACCAAAAGCAAGCATGAGTAGCTATTTTTATATCACTCAAAAGAGACTTTAAAACAGCAAAGAGAAAGAAGGACTTTATATAATGATAAAGGGAGTAGTCCAACAGAACAATGTCACAATCCTATATATATATATATATATACACACACACACATGCACATACACACACACACACACACACACCCCTAACACTGGAGCTTCCAAATTTACAAAGCAATTGCTACTAGATCTAAGAAATGAGATAGAGGGTAACACAATAATAATGGAGGACTTCAATACTCCACTGACAGCATTAGATAGGTCATGAAGACAGAAAGTCAACAAAAATCAATGAACTTAAGCTGTATCTTAAAACAAATGGACTTAACAAATATTTACAGAACATTCTACCCAACAACTGCAGATTATACATTACTTTCATCAGCACATGGAACATTTTCCAACACAGATAATATGATAGGTTACAGTATGAATCTCAAAAAATTTTTGAAAAAGTCAAAATTATATTGAGTACCCTCTCAGACCACTGTGGAATAAAACTGGAAATTAACTCCAAATGGAACCTTCGAAACTATACAAATACATGCAAATTAAATAATCTGCTCATAAACGATCTTTGGATCAACAATGAAATCAAGATGAAAATTTAAAAAGTTATTGGAATTGACTGATAATAGCAACACAACTTATCAAAACCTCCAGAATACAACAAAAGCAGTGCCAAGAGGAAAGTTCATAGCATTACATGCCTACAATGAAAAGTCTGAAAGAGCACAAATAGACAATCTGATGCCACACCTCAAGCAACTAGAGAAACAAGAACAAATCAAACCCAAACCCAGCAGAAGAAGAGAAATAACAAAGATCATAGCAGAGCTAAATGAAACTGGAACAACGACAACAAAAAAGAGAAACACAAATGGCAAATAGGTATATGAAAGGTGCTCAACATTAATGATCATCAGAGAAATGCAAACCAAAACTAAAGTGACACGTCATCTCACCCCAGTTAAAATGTCCTTTATCAAAAAGGTAGGTACTAATAAATGCTGGTGAGAATGTAGAGAAAAGGGAACTCTTGTACACTGTTGGTGAGAATGAAAATTAGAACAACCACTACAGAGAACAGAATGGAGGTTCCTCAAAAAACTAAAAATTGAGCTACCAGATAATCCAGCAATCTCACTGCTCGCTATATACCCAAAAGAAAGGAAATCAGTATATTGAAGAGATATCTGCACTCCCATGTTTATTCCAGCACTGTTCATGATAGCAAAGGTTTGGAAGCAATCTGAGTATCCATCAGCAGATGAATGAGTAAAGAAAATGTGGCATATATGCACAATGGAGTGCTACCGAACCATAAAAAAAGAATGAAATCCTGTCACTTGCAAAAACATGAATGGAATCGGATATCATTATGTTAAGTGAAATAAGCTAGGCACAGAAAGACAAACTTTACATGTTCTCACTTATTTGTGGAAGCTAAAATTAAAACAACTGAACTCATGGAGATATAGAGTAGATGGATGGTACCAGAGGCTGGGAAGGGTAGTGGGGGGCTCAGGGGCTGGAGGGTGGGGATAAGGGATGGTTAATAGATCCAAAAAATAGTTAGAAGAATGAATAAGACCTAGTATTTCATGTCACAACAAGGTGACTATAGCCAATAATAATTTAGTTGTACATTTATAAATAACTAAAACAGTATAATTGGATTGTTTGTGACATGAAGGATAAATGTTTAAGGTGATGGATGCCCTTTTTACCCGGAAGTGATTATTACACATTACATGACTGTATCAAAATGTTTCATGTACTCCGCAAATGTACACACCTACTATGTCCCACAAAAATTAAAAAGAAAAAATTTTAAAAAGGGAAATGTGAAATATATAAACATTTATATACTAGTCAACCTTAAAAAAGAATAAATTCCTATTATTTGAGTTGATGTGGATGACCCTGGAGGATATAGTGTTAAGTAAAATAAGCCAGGCACAGAAAGACAAATACTACATATTTTTACCCAAATGTGAGAGCTAAGAAAGTTGATCTCATAAAAGCAGAGTGAAATAGTGATTATTCAAGGTGAAGAAAGAGATGGGTAGATAGCCAAAGGCTGTTTAATAAGTACATAGGAGGAGTAAGTACCAATGTTTCATAGCACTAGGGTGACTATAATTAACAACAATTTATTGTATGTATTTAAATAGCTGGAAAAGAGGATTTTGAATGTTTCCAACAAAAAGAAATGATAAATGTTGGAGGTGATGGGCTTGCTAATTACTCTGATTTAATGATTAAACATTGTACATGTGTATCAAAATATCACAAAGTGCCCCATAAATATGTGCAATTATGATGTCAATTAAAATGAAAGCAATTTTAAAATACCATATGCAAAGCTCAAATAATGAAAGCCAATCAGTAATTGCTAGGAGTGAGGGACTGGAGTGGGGAGAGTGACAACACAGGGTTGTACCAGAGAATTTTTGGGAGTGAGGGAGATATCCTTTGTAATGATTGTGGCAGTGGCTACAAAAATGAATGCAACTGTCAAAACTATCACATTGTACACTTAAAATTTGTGACTTTTATTTATGTAAATTTTACTTTACTAAAGTATACTTTAAAATATATTTTTTTGAATCCTCAAAAAAATAAATTTAAAAAGAAACAAACTTTAAAAAAAAATAATGATGTTAGGAGATTATAGGGGAGTAGAAGAAAAATGGTCTGAGTACACTCATGGGAAGTTAAAAGGACAAAGGCCTGTACCAGCCTATGCCAGAGGAGCAGCATCAGAGGGTAGAGAGCTTCCACATGAGCTGTGAAAACCTCAGGAGAGCCTTTACAGTTCATTTCCAAATGTACTGGCAAATTGTCACTGAAGATATTGAGGGTTTAAGTGTATTTATTTACTATAGAATAGGGCTTCTGATAGTAGAAGTCAATGGCATTAAGACAGAAAAGAAATCACAGAAAATTAAGAGTGTGATTTTACAAAGGAATGGTAGAACACGTGGGAAGGGGGTTTCACCCTTGGAAAACAGTGGTTTGAGACACAGTGGCGTGGAGGGTAGACCCTGGAGATAGGATGTATCTGTGCTGCTCAGAATTCACCCCTGGTGAAAAGGGAGCTCTCAGGATGTGATGGGTGGTGAGATGCTATTTTTCTCTTATGGTGACACTGTTTAGGTGGAAGCCAATGTGTTTTCATCATATCTTGTGCCTGCAGAAGACAAAGGAGCAAGTCCCTATGGTGGGCTTTGGGGGATGTCAGAGAGCAGTAGCCTTTATGGCCCTAAATGCGTGGCAGTTGCACAGATTAGGAATTGGGAAATTACGGAGTTTGTTTAACTTGATGAAAGCAACATAGCTACCAATCATACTATTTTAATCTTTACTGCCTACATGAAATGACACATAAGTAAGCAGGCTTCCACTTTTTAAAAAATTCTCCTTACTTAGCAAGGTCTTAGTTCACAATTAAATGAGCATATATCGCCTTTCTTACCCTATTGCACCACGAAAAATTCATTTATTCCTTAAAGTGCAACATAAATGTATCTCTATTCTTGATACTTTCTCTTTCCTCTAAGGTTTAATTTTTTATTTTTCTTATATTTTAGAATGTTTTTCTTACATTTCTATTCAAGATTGTATTTTATTTTGTATTATATTTTATTCTTCAAATGACCTTTTTCCTAAATTCTTACAAAGGTACCATGGGTTATAAGATACAATATTGATTCTGTAACTAGTGGTTTTAGGGAAAAATAATATAGGAAAGTGATTTTATCACATATAGCATGTTTCAGATTTCAGGAAGGATATGATTTGAAAAATAAAAGTGCCCTATAACATCTATGTCCGTGTCTCAAGAGTTTATGCTAATTTACCCTGTTTCCAGTATAATGCCTATTCTTCAGGATTACTGAAATAAGAAGCAAGGCATTCTTTCTAAAGGTTCTTGCATTTGAAAGAAATAGAACACATTTCAATAAAAAAAATCATAGATTTTTAGGACACATTCCACACTTTCTTACAAAGCCACTTCCTTCCTGTTTTCTATTACTAAACCTTAATTCTTTCAACCTAACATTAAAGACCTTCAAAACCTGATCTTTAACAACTTTCTTCCTCCACAAATTTCAGTCTCTAGACAAATTATTGTTCCAAGTTTCACTTAAGCTCACACATAATTCTGTATAATAATTTGGATCAGAATGTTGTGCTTCAGAGTCTGACTACTCAGTTTCTCTACGACGGAAATTGTCAATGTCAAGGATACTCTCTTAGCCTTATATTTGTTATCTGTAGGTTGCAAATAGTAATAGTATGGATCTCATATGTTTGTTGTGCAAACTAAAATTTCTTATTATAGTATTTATTTAACAAATATTGGGATTCTTACCAAGTGGCAGGCTGTGGGTTGTAATTTCTCTATTAGTCAAATTTTGCATAATTTTGTCTACAATATGGGAATATATAGTAGCCATCTTACAAGAACTATCTCGAATCTTATTTTTTTTCTGAAAAATTACTCTTACAACCCTTGCCAAATTACCACTGAACTCTTAGGCTAGGAGTTGTGAAAATAGTTTTCACAAGCACTTGTTTGACTTGACTAAGTATCATTTCACGTACTTAAATTTCATCTCTTCGATTATAATACTGACTGGTAGAAGACACTGATAGTGTTTTCCCTTCCTTGTATGCCATGCTCTTAGCTACTGACTTGCGGACAGTAGTTGCTAATAAGTGTTAATAACTAGAGCAGTTAATTGATTTGGGAGATTTCTTTGTAAGACACAGCAGCTCTAAAAAAAAAATTCCAAATTTTAATAATAACAAATGCATTCTATCATTTTCCCCCTTTTATATATTGGTTGGAAATATAACATTTGGACAAGTGAAAAAAATGTATGCACTTTTGAGGGAAATAAATGTACTGCCCCCATTCATTTTGGTGATAACTTTATTTTCTCCTATTGTATGTATTAATAGTTGAGGTATTCAAAGGTGTTACCGAACGTGGTTTTTCTCTAATCAGTTTAAGGTAGCTTGTCTATAACTATTTATGGTCCCAGAAGTGTTTGGGGTTAGGGAAAAACTTACGTTTTAATGAACACTTTTCTTAGAAAATATTACTAATGTTGTACTCATAGTACTTATCGCATAGCTTTAGCTGTCTCAAATGGCAGCTGGTGCTTTTATTACTGTATAAAATATCTGACTGCTTTTGTAATAAAGCAGCTGAAGATCCCACTGCTCTCTTCCTAGGCAAAGGGAGCAATAAAAGTGCCATTTAGTAAACTCTATCTTTGTAGTTAATAAAATACACTATGTAGGAAGTTAGAGAATCAGAATTGATTTGGTCCTCGGAGTCTCCTAAAATGCAAGAAAAACTGTATTGTCTCCCTAATTGTGTTGATTATTCTATATGGGTTTCAGAATAAAAAATAATTCATACAGAGTTCTAGTCTTTAACACTAGAAGGTTCATACAGTCCTTTTGCTTTGTGCTGGAGTAATATCTACATGGGTTTGTGAAATTGCCCAGGCTGCAAGGGGGTCCCTAATAATGAAATAACCCTCTATTTGAACTCTGGATAACTGTACCAAAAATTCACAAAGACTCAGAAAATAAGCCACATACTTGCCTGCCCAGGACTTAAAAAAAATCATGGTAAAGCAAAAGAAACCAATAGTGATTTTAATAGAAGGGGGAATGTAAAACAATGCAATATACCACAAAACCACATTTGTTCAGTCATCATGGATTTGGAATTCTTGATGATTTATGTAGGGCTTAGAATGAAGTTTCTTTGTACTACCTTTGAGAAAAGGGCTTGTTAAGTAAATGAGAAGCATCATCAAGGATTCATATTAGTTTACAGATAGAGTAAGCAATCATATATGTCAAAGTGTCTATATTCATAAAACAAATGTTAAATGCCAGAGACAGACATAGTGGGTAGACCATTTGAAAATCTTCATTACCTAAATTGTATTCCAGGACTTGAAAATATTTATCCAGCACCATGCCAGGCCAGGAGCAACAGCTCACAAGCTGTTTAAGCTATGGCAAAGTAGTCATGGGAGCATCATCTCTAGAGTCAGACCTCTTCAATGCTAATCACAATTCTACCCTCACCAGCAAGACAAAGTTGGACAATTTCCTTAATTATGTCATCTGTAAAATGGGACAATTTCCTTAATTAAGTTGTCTGTAAATTGAGCTAATATAAACTAGCTCAAATGTTTTTATGAAAATTAAAGAGAAATAGGTATTTAGGAAATATATAGGTCATGTATCTCCTAATATAACCTTTAGATAAATGCTTTAAATGTAGTAACAATGCAACATAATATAATTTAGTATTTCTAGTGAAGATGGAAATACCAGAAATATGCTCATTTTTCTCTCTTTCTCCATCTTTCTCACTTTCTTTCTTTCCTTTTTCAGCAAATAGTTAAAGCACATTATCAATCTTCATGTAACTTTTTGTTTCTTTATAAAATTTACCACCCTCCCTCCTCTACAGACACCTTCGAAGCAGTAGAGGTAGATTTGCAGACTAAAGATTGGAGGTTGAAACTGAAACTGTGTTGATTTGCTCTGCATAAGGATGTGGAAAGCATCCCAAACTGGTGAAGGGCTAGATGGAAAAACTAGGAGGAGTCTAAAGCCTGAAAAACAAGACAATGAAAAGGAGAAGTGTAAAGGATCCCCACTTGTGCCTGAAGGTTGGACAGTGACTGTGGAAACAAAACGGTTTTGAGGAAGGTGATTAGTGGATTGATACAAAATTCTCCCCTATTTCTCTTCTTCATTATACAGGAAAATCTACATGACTGACTAATTATTGGAGTAAGTGGCTACGTTTTTGGAAACAAAAGGAGGTAGTGAGTTGGGGCAAGGCAAAAATAAATCCTTAAATTAAAAAAAAAGAAAGTTGATGCAGAAACAAATCAAACCAAATTATTAAAGATTTAACGTGGATGGAGACCTAGAGTCTATGCGCTACACAGTTTTCTCTTTGTAAATAATAAAACTCTCTGTGGCCCTTGAACAACTTAGCTCATAAGAGCTGCCGCACACTCATGCAAAAACATACAGAGACTTTAAAAACAAAATGCTTGTTTAAATTTGTTCAAAAAATGTAATTATGCTTCAATTTACATTTTAAATGGTTTAGGTTGCATTAGAAAATTTAAAACATTTTTTGTCTGTGATTTGTGTTTGTGTGTAACTAGTATGAAAGCTGTTCAAATACACTCATGTAGAGCATAATGCAAATAAGCAAATGAAAATAAACCTTGATTCTCTTTAGTAGAAACAGCTGACAATTAGTCACAAAATGTAATTATTCTGTTTTATAAAGCCTAATTCATGCCCACACGGACAAGAGAGTTTGAAAATGTCTGGACACAGCAGAAAAAAGAATCTCAGTTCAGGTATAAGGAAATGGCAGCAGTCCAAAGCACTAGTATTTGAAAAATAAAAAAAATCTAATAAAAAGATCACAGTGTTACAAGTTGAGTTTATTTTATTAAAAAGCTGCTATCTCTGATGCATCTATAAAAGGGAAGGATAATTTAATTTAAGGACAGAAAAGGGGAAATATCCTAAAATGATCAAAGGAATGACAGATGGGCTGTGTGTTCATTAAGAATATTCAATAGTCTACATTTAAATGCCCAGAATAGAGGTTTTTATATGGTTGATGTTTCTCTGAAATTTAATTGAATAATTAGACCAAATTCTAAACTGAACAACTAAAAAGATGATCTTAGTTAAACAGAATAATTCAGGGCATTCTGTGATTTTTAATTAGCTTGTTAATTAATTTTCTTTTTCACTTTTTGAATGATTGATTATTGTATATTCATTTGCAGTGATTGTTAATTGCTGCTATTATGTGATTCCATATATTGAAGTTCATGAAAATATTCTGTATTCTTTTTTTTCATCACTGCTTATAGTTTTTATAATATACATTACTTATTCATACTGCTCCTGATTAACAGTTGCTACATGTCAGCTAAATACATGTCTCCATGTGTCAGCTATACTTCATAATCTTCTTGAATCCCAAATAGCTTTTAATAGCTAATTTAACAAATTTCAAAAACACATGAAACATTATTTATTATTCTTGTTAGCAAAGAAAAATATAGTCTACATGAATATTATAAAAATAGTGAAATGCAAACCATAATGGTTTCTATCAATGAATTAATTACGTGTTCTTAGCTTTTCTCTGTGGGGTTCTTATCTTCAGTCTGACAGACACAAAATGTGATTGTATTTAAGAAAGTGAAAATAACCACAGTGGCAATTTATTTATCTTTCATTATTGTAAAATGAAAGATTTTTCCTTAATAAAGTTCTTTGCACATAGATTACTTTTCCAGAAAACAGAATTTCGTTGCTTTATTTATTAACTTTAAAGTTTTTGACTATTTTATAGATATTTAAATTAACATGTTTCATTTACTTTCTTGCTGTTTTAACCAGATAATACTGAGCATAATTTAAACATTTTTGTTGATAACTGAGGATCAAAAAACAAATCCAAATTATTTTAACCTTCTACAATTAAAGAACCTCAGAATCTAGAAAGTCTTAGTATCATGTATGCTGTGATGAACTTAGCCATAAAGCTACTGGAAATTATTAGCAATGACTACGTCAGAGTTAAATAACTGCAGAGTCAGATATTCCCCCCCAAGGACTTTAGTTTTTACTTCAATTGTTGCATCAAGTTACTTTACTTTTATTCTTTTCTTTTCTTTTCTTATTTTTTTCTTTCTTTTTTTTTTTTTGACAGGATCTCACTCTGTCAGACTGGAGTTTAGTAGCATAATAAAAGCTCACTGCAGCCTCAACATCCTGGGTTCAAGCAATCTTCCAACCTCAGCCTCCTCAGTAGCTGGGACTACAGGTGTGCATCACCACACTTGACTATTTTTTCTATTTTACGTAAAGAAAGGGTCTCACTATGTTGCCTAGGCTAGTCCTGAACTCCTGGGCTAAAGCAATCCTCCCACCTCAGTCCCCGAAGTACCAGGATTACAGGCAAGAGCCACCGTGCCCAGCCTGTATCAAGTTTTGATTTTAGAAGTCACTAAAGCACAAAGCACTTTAGAGAAATGGCCATTGGCACGTAGGAAAAACATACCCAACTGCCCTAAAATAGTGGAGGCTTCCACAGTCCACGCCAGAGCTGCAGCTCTATGAGGTGCTCAGAGCAAGTCTGCATTTCAATCATGTCCTCTATAGAAGTTCTAATACTGCATAGATTAATGAAACAGGGAAAGATAATAGCATGGACTAGTAGACATGCTGCTGTTAAATTAAAGGTGTTGCAGGAAGCTTCTTAGTATTTAAGCAATGGCAGCTGGAGGAACTAGATTCTCTCTGCAATTAAAATGTAAGATCTGATACTAGAAAGTTAATAGGTCTTGTGAAAGCAAATCAGTATTTTTCAGAGATGTGCATCTTACGGCAAAAAGAATCACAATATTGAAGAAAAGGTGAACCAAAGTGTTGCTGGCACTTCAATAGTTAGCTAAGCTAAGGCTTCCACTAATTCTCTATGAAAGGGGAATTCAAACAAATCAATAGGGATATAATTTATGCACTTTCATTTATTAACATTCATCTCCTCTCCACAGTAATCATATGCAGTAATCGCGCAGTTTAAAATTCCTGGAAAAGTAAAACTTGTATTGATTTTAACTATGTAGTAAGATCCTAGCTTAGACCATGTTCCTTATTTTAGAATTTTAAGATATAATTACAAAGGTATAGATGTGTGTAAATATATACACACACATACATAAATGTAGATATATATCATAGTAGATGTGATGGGAGAGGGGATATATTGTGTGTGGTGCTTGTACCATTTGTTAGTAAATGATAACCAGTTCGTTCTGTAGTGTAGGGTTTATTCTCTTATTCTTTTCCTGTTTTTACTGTCTCTTGTAAAAAGTGTTTCTTAAAAGCTGTTTAATACCGAGGGCCGTGGCTCATGCCTGTAATCCCAACAGTTTGGGAGGCCGAGGCAGGTGGATCCTTTGAGTCCAGGAGTTTGAGGCTAGCCTGGGCAATGTAGCAAAACCTTATCTCTACAAAAAGTACAAAAACATTAGCCAGGTGTGATGGTGCATGCCTGTATTCCCAGCTATTTGGGAGGCTGAGGTGGGAGCATCACCTGAGCCAGGGAGGCAGAGGTTGCAGTGTGCAAGATCACGCCATTGCACCCCAACCTGGGTGACAGAGTGAGACCCTATCTCAAAAATAAATAAATAAAATAAACGCTTTTTAAGGGAAGCTGTTTCTAATAGAAAGAACTCCACCTTAAATATTAAAAGTACTTTGTGGTTGGTATATCCTGCAACTAGGCACAGCGTTTTGTGAAAAATGTATTCAAAATACTTAAGCAAGAATTATATCTGGTTATAAATATGAATAATCTATCCAGAAATGAGTTAAATCTAAGGTTCCAGACATTTTTGTCCTTTTTTTTCCCCAAGAAAATGCCAAGTAAATTACATACAGACTTGTAACTTTCCAAGAAACAAACAAACAAAAAAATTGGGATTAGAAAGAGAGTGATTCCTAAAGGAGACAAAGTCTGCTTTAATAATGCTTCAGTAATTTCTTATTGGGCATCTGATTTTCTTTTCATATGTCTGCAAATGACTGGCAATATTTTGCTACTCCTAAAGTTTTAACTAGAGTTTTTCACTCTAATATATCATTAGGACATATATTACAGTATATTTTATAGATTAATCTGAATGTATCTGTTTCTCTGCTTTAATTTCTCACTTATATTATACGTGTGTTGAGTTTTATTAAAAGTATTTGCAATACTTTTTCTCCAATAATATAAATAATTAGTAAAATTGAGCAGGTAAAATAATTAATCCAATGGACCCAAAGTAGATGGTGATAGAATTTGGAAGGATCCAGGAGGTAGAAATAGAGCAGTTTAAAACTTTTCAAGAAAAAAACACCACCACTGACTAATAGATTCACAGAAGTCCCACCCTGTACCATTTATTTTAATGTTG
Source organism: Colobus angolensis palliatus (assembly GCF_000951035.1). NCBI lineage: Eukaryota > Metazoa > Chordata > Mammalia > Primates > Cercopithecidae > Colobus > Colobus angolensis. The sequence goes on from NW_012118487.1 coordinate 15,739,695, forward strand.
TTTGTTGGAAGTGAATTCAGAGAGTTGCTGTTGATTTTATCTCTGCAACAGATCCATTGTCACTCTTTCTGAAAGGTTCCCTCCATTCTCCCACATCACAAAAGGAAGACAAAAGGGAAATTTATCAAAAATCTTTTGTGGGGACAAACTATTAATCTTAATAACTCTTTGCAGTTAGGAACAAAAGGTTTAATTTGGCACCAAAGAATAAATTATTGTAAATCAGATGATGATAAACTTGAAGCTAGAGCTTGACAGTTGTCTGCTCATGAATATCACTAGGAACTAGGTATGCAAACAGTTGTATCCTCTTAGCTCTGGAAAGAGTTCCACAAATGATAACAATTTATGAAAACTTGATTCATATTCTCTGATCACTTGTACTAATTATACTCAAAAGCCAGAAATTGATCAAAAATATTTCCATAAATTCAGTGCAGGAGTCATAACCTTAAGAAATGCTTATTTAGATTATTTTGGTTTGTATTTTTCTTTTGATGCAGGTACTTATGACAGCTAAATAAGTAGGGTGTAAAGGTCTTCTTTTGGTTAGCCATACAATATAATGGAAATTGAATAGGTCTTCTAGGTCCAGAAATGAAAAGACAGCTGAAGGCACCACGACAGAGGACATTAACCAAGACATATGTAACCATTTTAGAGGCCAAATGGTCTTTTGAAGGGGTGATGAAATTAAAGCAACCAACCATGACATTTTAAATAATTATCTGACATAGAAAATTGGCTTAAAGATTGAATGTATTATTTTGGTGAAAGCTGTTGAATATATGAAGGCTTAAGGAACAAAACTGCCCTTGACTAAAGCTTAGAGAATATTAAAACCGTACGCATGCTACTGTTAGAGAATATAATTAACAGAAACATGAGAAACAGCATCTTGACTTAGAGTGACACTTGATATGGACAAAAGGTACATAATAAAATATATAAAATAATCAAAAGTTTCATTCTGTTCTAACCATACTTTAAAGGTTATACAAATAATTGTGTATGATGTTCCTTTTTCTCCCTTCTTAAGAAGTCCTAGAAATTTAGATACAGAATGTCCTAAAGAAATAAAATCTTTGATAGATGTGTGTAATGATTGTCATGGTAATAATTTCAAATACAAGTATTAGTCCGAAGAGTTTTCAAATGGTTATAAAAAATGCAAAATTGTATTTTTTATTCAGGCAAATCCTAAGAACAACACAAAAGCTGCTGGAAGCCATCAGGTAGCTAAAGGCCGTGAAAGAAACAACAAGGAGATCTTTGACAGCATAGGAGAGAAGAAGTACAATACCAACTCTTCTTGCCACCTTTACTCCCTTAATCAATAATCGATTACCAACATGATACTGTTATTAACACCATTAATTGTGTTACCTGTAGCCAAAAAAGGCCCTCAATTGCTCCCCTCACTGCCTGCTTCACAATATAAGGTTTTGAAGTGGAGTCTATTTTTTTTTGCAACCAAAATGGGAGAACCATCCATTCTCTACCTCTTATAACGTGCTCTGTGCGAGCTCCGTCTCCCAGCTCAGACATGAAGGGAATCAAAGTATGTTTTTTCCTCAGGGATTATATTAGGGATGGACCCATCACTCAATCAGGGCCAATGAAACATTTTCTGAGATATTGAGAAAGTAATTATCACTTTTTTAAGTGGATTTGAACCAAACCCAAGAGTGCGTAGGTCCTCTTACAACGGGAGTTTTGACTGATACTCTAAGACAAAAGAGATTAATGAAATGTTAATACTTAGTAGAACTCAAATACAATTAGTATTACAGATCATTAAAAAACTTGTCATTGTATGTCGGGACTGCTGAAACAAAATACCGTAGACTTTGTGGCTTATAAACAACAGGAAGATATTTCTCACAGTTCTTGAGTCTGGCAAGTTCAAGACAAAGGCGGGGGAAGATTTTAGCTTTGGTGAGCACCTACTTCCTGGCATATAGACAGCTGTCTTTCCACTCTGTGCTCACTATTTCTCATTTATCTCCCAGGAGCCTCTTTTAAAAGGGCACTAATTGCATTCGTAAGGGCTCCACTCTGTGATTTGATTACCTCCCAAAAACCTCTCATAAAAATAAGCACTCACATTGAGGATTCAGTTTCAACATATGAATTTGATGGAGACCAAGAAAATCAATCCATGGCACTCTTAAACCTCCTTACCCTCTTTAAACATAAGAAGGCCTACCTGTTGAAGTTGGCAAAATGATACATAATCAGGTTTTCTTTGGATAGCTCTGTGAGCAATGCACCTTCCTGAAGAGAGAGTGTGGTGGGTGGTAATTTTCCCCCACCATAAGCCTTATACAGGGACTTCATTTGGATGACTTGGGGAGTTGTAATTGTGTCTGTTGCAGTTAGGTAGACACAGTGGGCCAGTGTTGAAATCATATCTGGAAAATCCCAAAGAGCAAGGGCAACTATGAGTTTAATGATGGGTCTGAAGGAGAATGTTTTTTCTGTTTGGCACCAAATTGCGTACCTTTACTTTGGCTAAGAGGAGAATTCATGTATGCTTCCTGTGATCCAGAAATGATCCATGGGAGAAAGAATCTACTTGAAGCAGCTTTATCTTACGAGCAAGAAGAACATCTAGAGAGGTGCTTGAATGCCCATACATAGTGCCTGCATAGAGTGGACTCACCGAAATCCAAAAGTTGAGGGAGGTTCAGGCAAGCAAAATTGAATATCATGCCTCCGCTTTTGATGAAGCCATGAACAGTATCCTCTAGGGAAATAATCAAAGCAAGCAGCTTATTGGCCCAGAAAGCAAATAATATCTTAAAATAGTCACTGTCAAGGAAGAATTAAACTTCATGTACTCTTATTGCTTCTCCATCTCTATTCTGAACCCATCTCCTTTTCATTATATCATGAACCTAGTTTTGTCTGAATATCTGAAATGGAGGCCCCACAGAGGATAGAATCAAATGTAAGATTATAAATGACAGTATTTGTACTCTTGCAGCAAGCTATCCTGATATGCTATGTACTCTGGACTTTTCAGTACTGCTAGTAGTACTTAAATTATTTTGGGATGGGCTTTCCTCTGGTTTACACTGAAAGTATACTAATTGGATATGGTTGGGATGATAACCAACTTCTGTCTTCTTAATGTCAAACAATTACATTGTAAAAAATAATACCTTCTGGAAAATATTTCAAATTTCTCAACTCTCTTTTGTTGTGAAGATTCTTTATACATCACTAATTACAATGATTACAATGATGACTACGTACTATTACAACTACTATTACAACAACTATTCCCACCACTACTATTTCTACTATGACCAGACTGATAGAACGTAACACAGAGAGTAATGGCAAGCAGGTAGAACATATCTTTCTCAATAACTTTCTGCCTCCCGAAAGTAAGACCGGGATATGCAACTAGTTATGGATAGTTCTTGGCTGTGGTGAGGTGTGCTACTTTCATGCTGAGGTAATAAAACTTCTCTGCAATTTTCTTGTTTCTCTATCTATGCTACACAACAGGAGAGGCATGAGTTCTAGGATATGCCCTGATGAGGTGGCAGCTCCTCCAATAGTCTGGATCTCTCACTGACTGCACAAAGCAGAATCCTCTTCCTATCTATTTTAGATGTATTTAGAAATGAGGCACAGGTGTCTGTGGATATATTTTTCTTACCATAACATAGCCTAACTTGCAATAGCAGAAACTGTCAGTGTCCTATTCATATCCTCTCTCCTACCCTGGAGTTCACCTGCAGAGTGGTCCCTTATGCACAGAGCACAGACTGCTTCCTACCTTTCCCTGCTTCAGCAAGCTTTGAGACTGCAGGTTGCTGAGAGTGGTGATAGGTGTGGCATACATTCAGGACAATAATTATACCAAAGGCAATGCTTAACCCACAGGGAATGGAAATTGATGGATAAACACCCTAGATCCTCACTCTTTGGTGGGATGATTCTGAGATATGTTCTGCAGTCCTCAGAGGATTGCCTCCGGGATGAACTCAAGTTATCCATATTCAATGAACATTCTTTGGGCAATTCAATTTATCTATAAGCAGCAAGATTCTGACCAAGGAGAGCTTGTTTTCCATACTTCTGGACCTCATTAGTCATAACTGTTAAATTAGATCTCATTTATTTATATAATCATTGAGTATTTAACAAAATTACTTCATTGTTCTACGGCTCTTCAAGAATATACTTAAGACTGAGTTCAGGTGAAATCACTGAATATTGTTTCATGTTTTCTTCCTGAAGTCATAAATACTCATTGTTCCAAACACTCATACTCCGTATATGCTGATGCTACCACAGGTGCAGGGCCATCATGATTTGAAAAATTCTCCAAAAGAAAGCTTTTACTTTCTCACCATGTTTCACAAAAAATTGTCATATTGCTTACATTATGATGAAAATAAATCCCTTACATATTATGAAGGGATTCATACATATTATGAATATTGGTGTTAGGCTATGTTAGTAACTGGCAATCTATGAAGACATTCAAATGTAAAATTAAGAGCTGCACCTTTTTGCTTCAAACTACAAAAATATTTGCAAAATAGTAAGCACTTTATAGCACAATAAAAGGGCTTACACATAAAAAAAAAATTTCAGAGTTCTAAGAACCTGTCATATTTTTTATCAAATGTGTAAGAACCTACAAAGTGAAAATAAAGCTAATATAAATGTTGTCAGAAATTGGAGTTGATATTTCTTAATTTACAATGGTAGTAGAGAGATGAACATTTTAGATGTTTTCAAGGCACTGGAAATGAAATTAAACTACCATTGCTCCCAGTTAAAATGCAACATTTCACACAATGAGCAAACATTCTATGTCCTGGGAGCCAATATTAAACCAACTTATTTTCTTGTGATTTAAAGACATTATAGTCACTGGACCATAATCTAATACAGGAAGTAATACAATTATTAGCCCTTCAACATGAATCTCTTCAACCTTCGCAGAAATAGCACACATTTACAGAAAATCATTTGCCATTATTTCTATGAAATATGCTCTTCATTTAAATGTGTTTGTGCTAAAGTTTAAACTGCAAGTTACATTTCTTTTTCACAGGCAATTGTGGAGGTCTTTATGGTGTTAGCCCCCAAATCTAGTCTGCCTTTCCACCACTGTTGGTTCCACAAATTTGGGGGATTGACTAGGTTTGACCTTAAAGTTAATCACAATACCTCCTTTATCTTCCTAGTAAATAACGTAGGAATCAGGCTAAGCTTATTGATGGACATGGAGTTGCTTCAGGAATGGAAAAGTGACCTTAGTCAAACAAATGAAATAAAAAAAGATGTTTCCTGAGGGATTCAGGGAGAAATTATGCCATGCTTAAAGAAAGCCTCAGAAAGTACAATTCCTTCTTCCTCTGGACATTATTACTTGAGGGTATGAGGCTGTAGCCAAGCTGCCCCAGGAACCAGTGCTAGGAGAAAGGCTGCACATAGCAGAGGGTGGACCTGACAGAATCACTAAGGATCAGAGCCAGGGTAATGGGATTAAACCAACTCTGAAACATCTCTAACCATTATTTCAGTTTGATGAATCTGTACTTGTTTTTGCTTCAACGTTTGTTTGTAAGAATTTGTTTTGTTGGGTGGTTATGTGTTTGTTTTTCTAACTTGTGGTTAAAAGTATTTTAGCAGGCACAGAAGTTTTGATTGCATGCTTCACCATTACCTACAAATAATTCATTATTAAAATAATATTACAACAATAAATAACAAAATGGAGAAACATAAATTTCACTTTTGGATGGTCACAGGCTAAATGGTGTCCCAAGATTTATTTACTTAAGCCCTAACCCCCTACTACCTAAAAATGTGACTGTATTTGGAGATAGGTTAAGTTAAAATGAGACTTTAAAGAGGTTAAGTTAAAATGAGACTTTTAGAGTGGGCCATAACTCAATCTAACTGGTGTTTTTATAAGAGGAGTTCAAGACACTCAGAAGACTATGTGGAGAGGCAGTAAGTGGTCCGACATTCGCAAGCCCAGGAAAGAGGCCTCAAAGGAAGCCAACCTTGCCAGCGCCTTGATTTTTGACTCGGTAGACCTCCACAGTCACATGAACCAATTTCTTAAAATAAATGTCTCTTTCTTTATATGTAAACACATCCTGTTGGTTCTGTTTTGCTGGAGAACCTTAACAGATGGACTAAATGACACCTATTTCTAGATGCAACTGAGTGGCAATTAAAGTTATGATCAGTAATTACTAAAGCTTAGCATTGCTCATGATTTGTTTTCTATTCGGTCATCTACATACAACATGTGAAACAACTTCCCTTTACTATCTAGAGGTAAAAGAGGCATAGGATAAGAACTTGTGCTACACTAAGATGTGGCCAGCTTCTTCACCACTTCCCAAAACACTGGATGATATATAAAGATAATTGAAACATCATATAAGATTGAGAGGCACCACTGAGCTTTCTTAATACTCCTATGGGAGGTAATGTTAGCATGGATGTTAGTGTGGAAACATGTTCCTAACTTTTTCTCCCTGAAGGTCCTGCCCTGTGGCAATCCTTAAGCGCCTGGAAAAATGGCTCTGACATCTGTCTCTCTCTCTCTCTTTTTCATGTTCCCCACTCTCGACAACTACCCCTCTCCCCAGTCTTTTATGTTCTTTCCTTAAGATGTTTATTTTGGCTATTACTTGTATTCCCTATGAAAGAAAGTTTACTACAGATGGTCTCTGACTTACCATGGTGTGACTTAATGATTTTAAAACTTTATGGATGATGCTTTCCATCCATAAAGCATCCATACAACCATTTTGCCTTTTACTTTAAATAAATCACACAAGATAGTCAATACTTTATTATAGAATAGGCTTTGCGTTAGATGATTATGCCCAACAGTAGGCTAATATGAGTGCTCTGAACTTGTTTAGAGGTAAGCTATGACGCTCAACAGGTTGGGTATATTAAATTCATTTTCTACCTACAATAGTTTCAACTTACGATGGGTTTATCAGGACATAACCCCATCATAAATCAAGGAGAATGGGTGCTTCTCTTCATGAAGTAACTTTGATGGGTTGATATTTGCTGTGTTCAACAAATTGTGGATATTAGAATCCATGACATGGTAAAAGTTGATTGGTGTGGAGCTAGGGAAGTTGCCCCTCTTCTGGGAGTCTTGAACAAGGTCAACAAAGCATGGTTTTCTCTGCCAGGCTGCAAACTCTCTGAAAGTCATTTGCATGCAAGTTCAAATATGTTTTCCAAAGGGCACACTTAAATGAAGAAGACAAGATCTATTCCAAGTCTCCTTTTCTTGAAGAGATAATCAGGGGTATTCTGCAGACAAATACTATGTTCTTTCTGTTGCCTGCCCCAACTCCAACACTTGGATAACTAAGAACTGTAGTTACTTGCAGACAGCAAAGAATGTTGCTTGTTATGCTTCTGTCTAATCAGAGACAAGTTTCAAAATTCAGATGTAGTTCTATAAACTTCACTAGTAATTATTTGAGAGAAATACATCCAGGTGTTTATTAAGCACAATGCCATTACTTTAAAGCAAGCTTGTTCAACCCGTGGCCCACGGGCTGCATGTGGCCCAGGACAGCGTTGAATGTGGCCTAACACATAGTGGGTAGACTTTCTTAAGACATTGTGAGCTTTTTTTTTTTTTTGGCTCATCAGCTATTGTTAGTATATATCATGTGTGGCCCAAGGGAATGTTTCTTCCTCGAATGTGGCCCAAGGAAGCCAAAAGATTGGACACTCCTGCTTTGAAGAATATAATAATAGTAAAATAATAGCATTATTAGTAATCCTAATAGTAACAACATCTTTTAACATTCTTCTCTTGTGACAAACACACAGTCTTGCTTTTAATTATAATTTTACTTACCTCTATTAAGAAGCTATTATAAATATATTGCAAATATTATGAAAACTGAGGATAGCAGTAGTTGATTGGATGTACTGATATAACTTAAGTCCTAAGTATGTTAGAAATCTGGTTTACAAAATAATGGCCCATGAAATATCACATCAATACAACACAATATAGATCAAGGGCAAATAGAATTGTTCTTGTTGAGATTCAAAACTCAGAAAATGGATCTACTGTTTTTGAAATGCACATTAGAAAATAATTTATGTATTTGGAAATTGCTTCCACTTTACAGAATTTTCCATATACCAAATAATGCATAACATTAAATGATAAATATCATCATATTTCCTAATAAACATGTGTATCACTATTTCAGAGAAGCATCCACTTAATGTTAAGTGTACTGCTTCAAGAATATGGGCTGTTAAATTTCTGTTTATGTAAGCAAGCTGGATAGGATGACAGCAGGAATGGGCTCGTACGAGGCCATTTAAAGGACTTGTATAAAATGAATCTTAATAGAAAATGAAAATTTTATGCCCCAGTTGTGGGTAATATGCCTTTATCAGTAGTATTGGCTCTTTATTCTGTACAATGGTCATAAGTGTTATATTATCAACTCTTGTCAGATGTTACTAAAGGTACTTTAAAACTGTCATGTGTAGCACGTGGTACATGGACTTTTCTAAGTTGTTAGCCTACTACCAACATAGCATTTTGGAATATACGTTAAATGAATTCATCAGTTTCTTTTGTTATGTTTCTATTTTCTATCATAAAAGTGATTTAAGGTTATTCATTATTAAAATATTTAAAATTAATAGTAAGGTAAAATTCCTTCATAATTGTATCTGCCGAAGGAAACTGCTCTAATGTTTGTAGATTCTTGTGTTTATTCGTTCTTACACTAATATATTCTTTCTAAAAGTGGGAAAGACTGCACATACTCTTTTTTCACTGGTTTTTGCCACATAATAATATTTAAAATATCTTTTCAGATGAATGCAATATATTTAAAAATATATTATGGAGATATGTTATGGAGATATGTTCACTTTTTGTATGGTGAATTCTCCATAGAATAATTTATTATGTTTTCTCCAGTTTTGGTAAAATAAACAATGCTTCACTGAACCTCACTCATTAGGCTGCATCTTTTGCTCACTGTTAGGTATGTTTTTAATTTCTAGGAGATGGATGGAAATAAATAAATATTTAAATGGTTAACATGTCAAGTTTTCATCCATAAGTGGTGAAAACTATGATTTGATTTCAAATTTAGGCAACCTCTCTTTATGGTTGATATTCTGTCTATTTAACACCATCTCATTATAATTGATTCCTATGGACAAAACGTCTCATAAAACATTTTTTTCTGATTACAATCCCATCAGCATATATAATAATAAGCATTTTGCTATTGTTTTAAGAAGAATAGGAATTATACTTTTCTATAATTTTATGAATTTTATAAAAACAGTTTCTAAGTCTTTCGTTTGTGTATCTCAGATTTCTAGAGAGTTAATTTATTTTTATGTCTTATTTGATCACATCACTTTAATTAAATGATTGTTTAGGTTATTTGCCACTTTTTAAATGTTTAGTTGATATTTTGGAAATATTTTTTCACATAAATAATTAGTTGCATTGCTGGCATTATTTTCCTCATTGCAAATTTGTTCACTCTAATTCTCTGCAATTCTAGTTTTTTTGCTTCCAACTATTTATTTTATGGCCTCTGAGCTTTCTGGGAGCATGAATAAACTATTTTTAACTGACTTAGATATTCCTGGCTCTTTTGTTCATATTTTGCATTGCAATAGCAATAACACAGCAACAAAACCAACAACTGTTTTGATTTGTTTTTATTTCAGTAGTTTAGGGAATACAGGTGAGTTTGGTTACATGGATAGGTTCTTTACTGGTGATTTCTGAGATTTTAGTGCACCCGTCACTCAAGCAGTGTACAATGTATCCAGTGTGTAGTCTTTCATCTCTCACCCTCCTCCCAACCTTCCTCTCTGAGTCCCCAAGTCCGTCATACCCTTCTGAGCAACAAGTGTGTTTTAATATGTATGTAGAGTGCCCATGTTCATTAGGACACAGCTCTGATCTAGCTAGTGAATGGGTAGGATATCCTCACTGCTTGGGAAAAAACAACCATTAAATATCTATCAAGCCAATCAGTTTGGGTACACTTCACCTGACTCATGTCATACCCAGACTGGCTCATTTCATTGCCAGTTAGACCGCACAGAGCCTTCTGCTCCAGTATTAGTAATGTTTGAGTGGCCACTCCACCTGTCTGGGTGTGGTTTGAAATCATTGGTGTGTTACAGTTGAGTGTTATCATTGCATATCCTAGATTATCTTGATTGATACTAGTAGTTTCAATCATCATACTTCTATAAAAATTTATTGAGAAAAACAAAGGGGCAATACGCTTGTAATCTTCTCCTTCCGTAAGAGAGTTCAATGACATAACAATATAAAGGGATGAAGACACTGCTTTTACTACTTCTTCATCTTTTCAGTTTACCAGCATTCTTTAATCCCAGGAACAAAATTTTGTCCTCCAACCCAAGCAATTATGTTATGCAATTTTCTCTTCTGTCATAAAAGTGTTTTAGTTTATTTAGTATTATGTTCATCAGTCTTATTTTCTATTGCATTTTTACTCCATATGTGTGTGTAATGTCTTTACATTACATATAAACATATTATATATATGTATAATGTCTTTCTCCAACTTTTCCATGCTCCCAGCACTCTCCTTTTTGCCTTCTTTCATACTGTGAGACCCATCCATTAACTTTTACTTCATAATACTAACTACGACCTCTATATGGACCATAATAAATGAGTATTGAAAAAAATAAGTGAATTAATAAATATGAAGTACTTAGAAGGATGCCCAATACATGGTATGCACTTGATAAATTTTAGCTAATTTTTATGTAAATGTTTGTCAATGAAACACATGAAGATTATAAACAAAAGGAAGTAAATGTACTGTCTGGGTAAGAGGTTAAACGCAATGTAGATATGCTATAAGAATTTAAAAAGTTCTATGAAGGAAAAATAAAAAGTGAGTGATGTAAAGTACTACCTAAAGATAAAAACAGGATACCACTGTTGATGTTGACCTTGTTAAGAGGCAGATGCCAGTAACAACTCATTCATGGAACTCGGCTACATGAGGGGCAAATGTATTAATTGATCCATATCTGATAGGAATGAACAGTCAGGGAAGGGGTGTGCATGCGTGCGTGTGTGTGTGTGTGTGTGCGCGTGTGTGTTTGATGGGAAACAATCATAAATGATGGCAGTAAAAACTTTCAGACTGACAGATGGAAAATACAAGACAGTATGGGTAGGACAAGAATCTGAAATGTGATGCAAAGAAAAAGTAAAGAAATTTATAAATAGGAGGAATGAAGAAAATGATTGAAGATTAAGACAAATTTGCAGATTTAGTGGCAGAAATTTTACTTATATCCTACTAATGCTTCCTTGTTGTAAATTTGTGAAGTGTAAGATTGACTGCCAAGAGTAAGGAGAAAGCTAGAGATCTAACAGTTAGCTGAAAATGAAGATACATGGAATATTTTTAAGTATCAACTTTTTAAAAATCTTTCTGTCAAAATTCATCTAATTGTATATGGTCTCACTGGATGTTTGAGACTTGCAAAAACTGCTTTTTAAACATGCTTTGTAAATAGAAGTTGATTTTCACTTGTGGCACCAGACATTCAGTAGAGACAAATAAGATCCCACATTAAAGTGACAAATAAGGTATGTTTATTTTAAAGAATTAATCCTTGCATGCTCATTAAAGCTGAGGAAATGACTTCAAAGTCCTCATTTCTAAGACTGCTATCTTTTTTTTCTCTAGTGCTACAACAGATAACAAGACTGGTTAATTTAATTGATCAAAGTTCAGCAAGGAAAATAGAACCCATGAAAGGTGCTTTAAATAAGAAATTTAATATGCAATTTTTATATAGCAAATAAGAGATTGTAAAGGCAACCTAGGACTGGCAGAAAGCTGCTACTACTCCCTTACCTGTGGACACCATTGGAAGGAGGCAGAATTAGCAGAGCCTAGCAGTGGGGACTGACAAGTAAGAACAGGGACACAAGGGGCGGGGGTTCAAAAATTAGAAGACATGCTGCTGATACAGATGTTGCCTGACACAGAGAAAGGAAAAAAAAAAAATACTCCAGCTTTTAACTTCCTCCCTCTTTCAAATCCCTCATCAATGCCTCCAACTAGGAAAAACTAGCTGCAGGACATTGGCTGGAGATCCTGAAAGAGTAATTTCTTGGGATATCAGAGCCAGAGGGAGAATGACCCGGAATGGATCTGGGAGTAAATAGGTAAATGGTTAGCATAGTAAGAACATTCACGTATGTTTAAAAAAAAAGCAGAAATTATTTTTATTGTTAGGTAGATACTTACATATCTGGCTAAGTAGAACAATGTTCTTATGCCGTAAAATTAAGGTTAAGCTCTTTAAAAAAAAAAATTCTTGCTAATGCTTTGGCAACTCATAAAATGACATCAAAATTACCTGTCATCAAGTAGCTTTATTGTTAGCTGAAGTTACGGAAAATTAATTCTTGAAACTATATCTTCCTATCTAGCAATTTAGTTAATGTCTGTAAAAATTCAATTGTCAAAAGAGTAACATAAAACAAGGAGAACTACACATAGATTTATTCATTTTTAAAAAATAGATGAAAACCTGTGATGGGTTTATATATTTAAGCAGATAACATGTATGTATATAATTATCTTTTAAACCATACATGAAACTCTTCCAAAAAAATCCCAAGCTACTTATGACATTATAATATTTAAAAAGAGAAAAAACTATCACTTGTATTTTCAGGATACTAATATATTAAGTGTAAAGCAATGAATTATTTATGAAAAAAATGATTTTGTTGTTTAAAATATTAGCTGATAGAGAAACTCAATTCTCTTTTTTTGTTTTTTATTTAACTTAAAACCAGAAATTGAATTTGGTGTTATTCTCATGTCATTCCAATAGGAGTTTTAAAGCAATGTAAATTTTGGAAATGATTTTCACATTCCACTAGTTCTACCGTATTTCCTCTAAACCTCCCATGCCACCCAACTGCCTGAAAACCCTAATGCACTGCATCCCAGCTGAGACATGGTCTGCATCTGGATGGGAGTGGGCAAGGGGCCCCTAATGAATCAACCATTGAGTTAACAGCCTGGGCTGGGGTTGGGCATTACCTGTCCTGAGATGCTGTTGGGCACATGTCCCACCCTCCCAGTATGTGTGCTGAGGCCCACACTATGGGAAGGGGTGCAAAATAGTGAAATGCATATATGTACTTTCCTTCCTCCTTCCCCACTTCCCTACTCCGTGGCCCTTCCCAACCACCTCCTTTACTTTCCCCAGTGAGGGGAGCAGCAGCAGTTGCTAGGAGGGGTTGAAGCAAAGGCAGTCAAGAAGCTATCCAGGGTAGGTCATGCAAGAGTCTAACCTCCACATTTCAACCCACCCCTCATGCTTGATTGTCCCAAAGACTTAACTTACAAAACACAAATTAAAATTCAAGGAGAGCATTATGAAGAATTTCAAAGCCAGGCATGGTAGCTCATACTTGTAATCCCAGCACCTTGGGAGGCTGAGGTGAGAGGATCTCTTGATCCCAGGTGACTGAGGCTACAATGAGCCGTGACAGCACCATTGCACTCCAGCCTAGGTGACAGAATGAGAGACCCCGTCTCAAATCAATAAATCAATCCATAAAATCAAGACGCCTCTGAAGCTGGCCTTAACTGCAGAGCATCCTTCCACATTTCTAGAAAAGTTTTCAGTCAGGTTATGTGGATACTGAAAGTTTTCTGGAGCACAGCGGATGTGATAGCACCTGTTACAGGAATAGAACAAACTAGTTCTGGAAGCCCCATGTGAATATTTTTATTTATCAGAATTTAGAAGAAAAAATAATTAGCAAGCTTTGCCCCTCAAAATAAGAGCACTATAAAATAAAATTGTAGATCCTATGTTCATTACCATTTAGAATTTGTACACTGAACACCAAAGCGTGACTAAGGCAGGCCTAAAATGACATGGGTTTATTTAGCCAAGGGGGAGGATGTATCCAGGAAAAAAAATATAAATCATAAGAGCATCTGTCACCTGAGCTTTTTTCAAAAGGGTTTTTCGGTACATCAATATTTAGAGAAAGAGCAAGGAGGGAAAAAGGGAGGGAGGATAGGCCATGAAGCAGATGGTTACATTCTTGTAAGGCTCTGATAAGCTTCAGTAAATCTACATTTTACATGTGAAAAGAGAAAATGAGGCTATGACACAGGGCTGAGAAATTACAGCTATCTGTGAACAACAAAAAAGGCAGTTTTTGCCTGACTGAGTTCCCGAGCTTAACTTTGCCTTTAGCATAGTGAGTCTGAGGTCTGAAGATTCTATTTTCTTTCACAACATCAATTACAGAACAGAGAAAGATGTATGTTAATTTTTTGATTTACTCAAAACTTTGGAAGTCAAATGTTGAAACCTATCAATTATCCTTGATTGACTATCAAGGGGTTGATGTGAGGACTGTGGGTGGAGGACCTCCAACAAGCTCGTCTGGAAGAAGCAAATGACCTTTCAAAAGGACTTTCATCTATTAGGTAAATGATGGTCACTTTTGTGACCCTCCTGAAGTTAAATTTTACTTTATTTATTTGCCAAAATAAAAGTGAAAGAAAAAAATCTGTATATTAGAAATGGTTATATAGACTTAAATATTATTAATGTCAGGATATTAACAGTTTTAAAATGAGGACATGTATAGTTTCACAGAATCTAATATGGAAATTAAGAATAGCGTATAAAGCAGTGAGAGATTAGTAGTAGTTTTCACTTGTTAACAGATTGACTATAAGATTAGCCAAAATTATCATCTATTCAAATATATTTAAAATCCAATCTGACTTCTGAAAAGTAGTTAACTTGCCCTTTCAGGAATCAATATGCAGTTAAAATATATATATTTTTTTCTTTGTATTTTTCATTTTTATTTAAATAGAATTAAGGAAGAGAAAGAAATCTTAATCATTCAGAACAATTTGATTTAAAAATATCTCATAACTCAACATGAATTTATTGTTAAATTTAAAAAGAAAAATGAAACAAAAAATTATAGTGAAGGTAGCTAAGCATTCTTTGGATTTTATAAGGACTTCTCACTCAAGTGTTGTGTACTGCAAAATGCTGCAGAAGTGATAATGCTTAATTTAATTTAGGAATTTCATTTAACATATAAAGTTCTTGTGAAAGAATAAAAAAAATTTCAGACCCCCAAATCACTAAGCCAAGGCAAATCTGCCTCCTATTTTATTCCTAAGATAGCTACAAAGATAAAAATGCTCCATACCTCCCTCAGAATTTGCAAACAGGGAAATTCCTTGTGGACCTCAAGATCTTAACCATGAAACAGTTCTGTTGAATTTCACCCTGGCAATGTAAACTGACAGCTTATCTTCAGAGCTGCTGGACAGAAAGTCATCCGTCTGCTCACCTGAGACAAATGCACATTCCATTGCTTCCTCTGCCCTAATGTTTATGTGAAAATGCAGATTTACTGAGCCAGTCTACATTGTGCATTCAGTGAAAAGCTGATCAAAGACTCAAAAGAACGCAACCTTTTGTGCTTATCTACGTAGGACCTGGAAGCCCACCAACACCAAACCAATATATATCTTACACATATTTATTATTGTTTCATGTCTTCCTAAAACATAAAAGCAAGTCGTATCCTGATTACCTTGGGCACATGTCGTCAAGACCCCTGAGTCTGTGTCAGGGGGCATCCCTAACCTTGGCAAAATAAACTCTCTAAATTGATTGAGATCTGTCTCAGATATTTTCAGCTCACAATTTTAAGGCATTTGAAATGTTTCATTTATAACACTTGATTCTAATCATTTTTCCAAAAAGTTACATAGTTGGCCATTCTAAAGATTCTCCACAAAATACTACTTTTAAAAATATATCACTTGTTTATTCATATTACCAGGCAATAACTTCAGTTATGAATATTTCATTTTAATGAAATCCTTAAATAGTTCGCTCAGAGTGGGTCTATGTGTCATAGAGACTTTAAGATTTGTTTGTTCAAAGTGTTTTTCCTTCTTTAAACTCTTGAACAACAGTTTAGACAGGTGTCAACTTCAGAGCTGGAAGAGATTTTCCCTTGGTACTTTGACGAACAAGAACACAAGAACACTGCTTCCTATTGTGTGTTAGCGTTGATGAGAAGTTTGATGTTGTCTTCTTTACTGTACTTTTGTAATTTATCTGTCTTTTCTCTCAGTTTACATACAAATATACACACTGCAGTTTCACAGTGGTGAGGGTAGATGTGGATTTACATGCAACCTTTTTGTGCACTTTTGAATTTCAAAACAATTCAAATCCATTATCAATTTCGGATTGCTTCATTTCTCCATCTTCTCTTTAATCATTTTCTTGAAATTATTGTCAACATGCTAAAGTCCCTCAATCGACCCTTCCTGAATATTAACTTCTCTTTCATATTCTATATTTACAGGCTGCATTCTAAACAAAAACCTTAATGTTATCTTAACCAGAGGTATCACTTAAACTATGCTGTCTACTAGTTATTCTCCCAGTTCAGGGATTTTTTCCCCCTGTTTACTAATTGAATGGTTTTTAATATTTTTCATTTCTAATAATTCTTTGGGTTCTTTTTCCTACCCTAGTAAGTGCTTCTCTTTAATAATGCCTGTTTATTTCTCGAGGCTATTATTATTTTATGCATTTGAGGAAATAAACATAGGTTTGTTTTATTTAACTGCTAATTCATTTTTCGCCTTGGATTATTAAAGTAACTGATTGTTTACTTTCCTTGTGGGTTTTGGAATTTTATTTTGCAAAATCTTCTTGAAGAGCTGTTTCCTTTGCCTCGTCACTCTCTTTGTTTCTTTTCTTTCTCTCTCTCTTTGACCCTCTCTATCTAGATGTTCTATAGTTTCTTCCAACTAACAATTTTGTCTTCAAATACAAAGATAGTATTTATGCTGGAAGATTCGGGGTAATATTGGCGTTGGAAATACAGTTACATGGCCACTTGCCAGAGGGAAATTTGGCTCTCAACCTTGACACAGACTTTGTTTCTTCCTCATGTTCCCTGCAGACTCCACTCCCCCTGACATGTGCTATAGCCCCTCCTTCTTCCGGAATTAGCTATAGTCTCCCACTCCAAAGACACCATGAACCATGGCAACTGTGTTTCTGTTTGGGAAACCCTGCCCCAGGCTATTTTCTAGCAATAAACCTGGAATGGGTCTCCAAATTTATAGGAATTACTTCTAGTTCTGTTACCCACGGATACCAATTCATAGTTGCCTGAAACTTCTCTTCTCCTGACCCAAGTGGGAACCAACTTCAATCCTAATTATTGCTTTTGTCCAATTTCTAGCACTTGGAGATGTCTGTTTTTATTTTTGCCTGGGTTGTGTCGGTATTTTTTCTTTTACATTTTGTCTGTCGTTATATGTTTTGAAAGGGTCAGGGGATGAAGGAATTATACTCAAAGTGTGAAATTACAATGTTTTCTGTACAAAAGCCTTGAAGATTATAAAATGGGAAAACACTGAGCTTAAATTATTTGATATAATGTTAAAGGTGTTAATGATAATTTAAAACACACCACCTTTGCGTGGATGGCCATGCTACAGTGTCCATTGCTCTGGGTCAATTCAAAGATTATGCCATGTGAATCATGTATGAATCTTGTGATACTCTTATGTCTATTTTATAGGTTAGAAAATTTAGGTGAAGGAAGCAAAGTGACCTGCATGATGTCAAAAAACTAGGAAGAGACAGAAGAGTAATTGGAGATTCACTTGAACCTAAAAGGGACACATTTTATATAATAACATGCCATCTCCCTAAGTGTTGATTAAAAATTTAAAGATGTATAACTATATTTCAATGAAGAGATTTCTTATTTTGATTTATATATATATACATATACATATAAATTATTTTGGTTTATATGTATGTATAAACACATATATATATGCACACATATAAATCAAATCTATCATTCATATATCTAAAATATTCCAGAAGTTATTTCCTAAGCCAAGAAACTCTCCACCATTTTGCAAAATGCGATAGCTGAAAAAATGCTTTTAGTTTTACATCTTTTTTTTTAAATGCCTAACAAAAGTCAAGATTATTAAAATCAAGTTAAAATTAAAATTAAATTATCCTTCATTGTCGGAAAGACTCTGGGGACTTAATTTTTCTTTTCCTAGGTTGGAATGATTTAGAAAACATTGTAATTACGAGTTTTTAGAGTTTGGCTGAAACTCAACTGTGAACCCATCTGTGGCAGGGACCAACTCACTGCTCAAGAAACTTGGTTCTTTCTCTTGGATGCATAGATGAACTACCACAATTAACCCCTAATGTGGAGAAATGCTTTACAGTTGAAAGGTGAGCTGAGCTGACAGGGTCCGACTGAGGCAGTGTAGAGTGCACATATCTCCGCTAAACACCCTCCTTTTCTGATTCCTGCCTGCTTGACGTCGGGTGAATTCAGCCAATTCTCGGAGAGGAGCCACAAAAGAGTCTCACCCAATGAGAACATCACACAATTTACTTAAGGGGGAAGTACACTTTTTAACCACTGTGGTTTTTAAGGGTGTTGTAGCAGACAGTATTAATAATTAGTATATATAACAAATCACATATTCCTAGAATATTTTAAAATGGTAAATATCTCATAATTTTTAAATATTTTATGTTATCTATATAAGATTTTCATTTCTTCTTGATATTTTTAATGCAATTTTGCTATGAAAATCACCCATTTTCTGTAGATTTTCTAATGTGTTGCCACAGATTTGCCAACATAATGTATATTAGGTTGGTGCAAAAGTAATTGCGGTTTTTGCCATTTAAAAGGAACAAAAAAATCTCTAAAGAATACAAGAAAAATGCTCATGAGAGAAAAACCGCAATTACTTTTTGCCATGGCAAAAACCGCAATTACTTTTTGCCATGGCAAAAACCGCAATTACTTTTACGGCAACCTGATATCACAAACCCTAAATAATAGATTCCAAACAAAACAATAAGCCAATCCGTCTTGTGATTATAGATTTAAAAATTGTATTTGAATCTAGAAATACATCATAAGAGCAATTATTAAATAATCAAGCTGGGTTAATTCCAGAAAATCAAAAGCAGTTTGATACATCGGAAAAGATAACAATGTGCAACAGATGCATTGAATATGACTTGATGAAATTGCAAATTTCTACCTGCCATGGGGTGAGTTGTGTCACCCTCACAAAATGTGTGTGTTATGACTGTAATTACAGATAGGCTCTTGAAAGAGGTAATTAAGTTAAAATGAGTGGATCCTCATTCAGTATGACTGGTGCCCTTACAGGAAGAGGACAGGCACACACAGAAGGAAAACCACGTGAAGACGCAAACCACGTGAAGACGCAAACCACGTGAAGACGCAAACCACGTGAAGACGCAGAGAGAAGACAGCCATCTACACCGCCAAGGAGTGAGGCCACAGAAGAAACCAATCCTGCTGGCATCTTAATCTTGGACTTCTAACCTACAGAACTGTGAAAAAATAAAGTTCTGTTATTTAAGTCACCCCGTCTGAGGTACTTTGTTATGGCAGTCCTAGCAAACTAATCTACTACTCTTCCTTATTTAAGATTTATACTTTCAGGGTAATAATTCAGACCAACAATTGAAAATTAGTGACATTGTTAACTGTTCTCTTCATTTTTGGATAATAAATAGTTGTACAGTCGCTTTAAGTCACAACACAGAATTTGGATTAAATAATCATCTATTAATTAATATATTAATTCGTGAATCAATCTGCTTCAATGCCATTTGAGGCTAAGGCTTACTCTCCCTCTACTGAATGCTCCGAGTCATAGCTGGCAGATATATTAATCAGTAACAGGAAATGCAGCCGGCTTCTGCTCCCTCTGCTTTTCACCTATTTCCTCAGTTTCTAGCTGCGATTTTGAGTATTATGGGAAGAAAGGAGAGAAAACTGGTAAGGCGGTAGAGTACTTCTGACTTGACTAGATAGATTTCATGCTCTTTGGGTCTGAGAAATGGTTAAAACTGATTTTTCTCTCATGAGCATTTTTCCTGTATTCCTCAGAGATTTTTGTTCCCGATAACCTTTCACCTGCTACTTTCATGTTATGAATGACGTATTCCATTTTCCAAACCTTTCATTCACTCGTGGTCCAGATCACAGGGGTTCACGATGTCTGAGTCTTTCCTAAACGACTCACAGTTATTTCACAGGATATGTCCACATATCTCTTTACTCCCAAAACCTTGAGAGTGCAGATTTATCCCAGCGGTCACCATACCCTGCTATCAAAATGGTGGGTAGTAGAGTAATTTTGAGAAATGCTGCATGTTATACTCTTCTTGTTAGCTTTACCAATATTTCTTAGCACATTAGAAGTATTTAGTAGATAGATATACCATACAAAACCTATTTAATTTTTGAACACCCTATCTCAAATGTGTTTATAGATGGAAATTATTATATGTTTATCCCTTATTAATGTCCTGTAGAAAGAGCATTCTCTGGTGTGTAGCAGAGACAGTCAATACATGTATATTTAGGAAAACATTGATTTACAAAATTTGACTTCAATGCATATTCTTTCCTCTATTTTTCACATCTCCTAGGAGCAGTCCATAAATGCAAATTATGTAATCACACAAATTTTCTATTAAGCTCATTCTACAGTGTTTGTTAAGAATTTCGTGCTTGTGGCCGGGCACGGTGACTCACACCTGTATTCTCCGCACTTTGGGAGGCTGAGGTGGAAGGATCAGTTGAGATCAGGAGTCCAAGACCAGCCTGGACAACATGGTGAAACCCTGTCTCTACTAAAAATACAAAAATTAGCTGGGCATGGTGGTGCAACAGCTACTCAGGAGGCTGAGGCAGGAGAATAACTTGAACCTGGGAGGCGGAGGTTGCAATGAGCTGAGGTTGCGCCATTGCACTCCAGCCTGGGCAACAAAGGAAAATTCCATCTTAAAAAAAAATGCCACTTGTATATACTCCACATAAATTTTGTGCATGAAGTCAATTGACATCTTATTAATTTTTTTAGTATCCAAAGAATTCAAAATTTTGATAATTTGAACAATTTTTCATAAAATACTTGAGGCATAATAATTTTCGTTACTAATAATTTTGGTCTATTGTTGAGTTTCCCATATTTCAAAATTGAAGGGTGACATTGAAAGGTACTACCTAAAATAGAGCAAGTTCTTTTGTAGAGTGTCTTTCATTCATTGATTTTCAAATGCTTGTTTTTATTCTCTTTAGGTCTAGCCCTTGCCCTTTTGTCCACCCAGTATGACTTTCTTTTGCTTTTCCTTTTCTCTAGTATGTCTTTTAAGTTCCAATTCAATGGAAAACTAGCCCCAGTTCAGCCTAATCTCTTGACTACATTTTTAGGACAAGGATTCACCATGTTATATACTGCTATTATAATTAATTTCAGTAGTTTCACCTTTGTATGTCTTCCCTACCCTAAAGAAAAGGATACCTACTTTTCCTTCTTTTTTAGGCCACTCAGTAATGATAGGGTTAGAGATAAGTACACAGCAGGAACATAATAATTATTTTCAGGCGGAAGCATTATGATAAATAGGGTAGAGCATAACACTTGGGAGGACATATTCTGGAGTCAGATATCCTGGGTGCTAATTTCAAATATATCTACTAGAGTATGACTTCTAGAAAATGACTTATTACACTTGTCCTCAAGGAAATAGGAATACCTATAATACAGCCTTATTGAGGAAAATAACTGGAATAGTTTAAGCCCAACACTTAGCAAAGTACTTACTACCCATGAATGCTATTATCGCTATGCATTACAGGTAGAAATGGTGATTGCTGCTGGTATTTCCCACTCAGTGTTTGAATATAAACAAGTTAACAGGTTTCTAGGAAAATGTCAGAGGTAATAATAGACTCAGGTGATATTATAAAGCCTACAAAAAATACATACAACCAACCTTGCCGTGAGAGACTACTAGCGTAATTTTTAAAGTGTCATTAAGAAAACATCATTGAAAAAGCCACTATTACAACCATAATATATCACAGAATTGTGTTGCTACTCAAAATGATGAATGAATGATCATTGTAAAAATTATGTAATTTTTTATTCTTTCATTAGGCTATTACAAAATTCAAAAAAGTAACATATTTCAAACTTACAAATTTTATTAACTACATTGCTTAAATATATGCTTAATTATTTTGTATAACTGCATATTAAAACATTTTAGTTTCATGAATAAAATTTTAAATCTTGTTTATAATTTAGTATTTGAAATTTTTTGTCTAAAGGTAGGAATAAAATTGAAAAATGAATAGCATGTGTCCAATATGTGGAAAATCTTTCTTTAAATATATCTCATTTATAAATAACCTTATTATTAATTGGAAATGTATTTTTCTCTTTTGTGTTTATGCTACAGTGAATCAGGAGAAATGTGACAAGGGACCAGTTGTGGTAATATGGTAATGAAGACTTGAAGAGATGTCAGTATTAATAAGAGACTCAACTGAAGCGCATGCAATAAATGGTCGACTTCAGTTGCTATGGTGGGTCTGATTTCATTGGCAATGGTGTCTAGAGCTGGTTCAATTCCTAATAACAAAGTTTAAATACACCTACTGAGAAATTTGTAAACTACTAGAATATTTTGCAAGTCAAAACTTCATAGACATCAAAAACTTTTAGAATACATGGATTATTAAAAAAAAAAAAAAAAGTTAGCTGGGTGTGATGGCACATGCCTGTAGTCCGAGCTACTCGAGAAGCTGAGGCACAAGAATCGCTTGAGCCTGGGAGGTGGAGGATGCAGTGAGGCGAGATCTCGCCCCTGCACTCCAACCTGGGTGACAGAGCAAGACTCTCTCAAAATAATAATAAATAAATAAATAAATAAATAAATAAATAAATAAATAAAATAAAACAAAAAAATAAAATTGCAAAAACAAAATGTCTAACTATAAGAATGCCTTTTACAGTCTAAAACTGAATTTGCTAATCTGTATGTTAGCACTTCAGAATAAGACCCTTGGCTTCTCATTTCAGTTCAATGAAAGAGTAAATGCTTACAAAATATTTAAAATAAAGCTTGGTACCATATAAGTGCCACACACATGTCTCTATAATGATAATAATAATAATTATTACTATTTACTGAACATCTATAGTATCTAATTAATGCAAAAGTTTTAGCACTGCTCTTCCTTCGGTCCTGCTGTGGATTGAACTCTGTCCCCCCAAAAAGGTATGTGGGAGTCCGAACCCCTGGTACCCAAGAATGTAGCTTCATTTGGAGATGGGTTCATTGCAGATACAATCAGGTTAAGATGAGTTCATACTGAATTATGATGGACCTTAATTCCATGTGACTACTAGCTTTATAAGAAAAAAATTGGGACACAGACAGACACAGAGACAGTACCCATGTGAAAACATGAAAGAAATTGAACTGATGCTGCCACAAGCCAAAGACTCCTCAGGCCTACCAGAAGCTGGAAGAGGCAAGGAGACATCACTCTGTAGAGTTATCAGAGGACAATGGCCCTACCATCATTTTAATGTCAGAGTTCTAGCCTGTAGAACAGTGAGAAAATACATTTCTATTTTTTTGGACCTTCTAGTCTGTGGTACTTCCCTGTGGCAGCCTTAGCAAACTGATACACACCCTCCTCCCTTTTTCTCCAAAAGAAGACATATCATAAAATACATTAGAATTAAGATGAAACAGCATAAAATTACAAACTTAGAAACACTGTATCTGACACTTCTCCCACGTACAACTTCCCTTCCTCTGCTAAAAATGTGAAGTGGGTCAGCTTCATAAAAGTATGTGTATGTTGGGGAGGAGGGTGGATAGAAACTGAATTAACAGTAACATTCAATGAAAATAGAATACCCTTTAATATTAGCATAGTTTTATATTTTTGTTAGATTATAGTAATATATTTCATCATAATATATTTTATTATTCTGACACAATTCCTTTTTAAGAAGAAATTCAATTACGCTATTATTCTGTTGCATTTAGTAATTCAGATAAATAGCTTCCAGAAATCCACTGTAGAACATTACTTCACCAAAACAGAATTGATTATCTCTGTATGAAAAAATGAGGTTCTAGAATTACACGACTTTGAGCATTTCTAGAATAGTTTACAGGAATATCCTTTGCCAGACATTTCCAATTTCATAGGTAGCAATTTTAATGTTATAAGAAGTTAACTCTATAAACTCATACTGCTAGTTCAAGTCCAAATATATACAAATCCAAACCACTAATACATTTTCTATCTACTATTTTGCTTTTTAAAATGTCAAAGCTTGAAATAAGTATAGTTTAAAAAATATAGTAGAATCTTGCATTTATATGACCAGGTGTAATTTATTATCACAGAATTTGCTATATATCAAATGGCCCACAGGCTCTCTTTTTTGACCAAACAGGCAAACGATATATCTAATTGTCTGAAAGACAACTCAGTACAAAACTATAATCCTAGGACAACATAATATTCAAAAGTAATAAACATATTTCTTAGCTAAAGAAATTGACAATACTAAGAAGTATCATTTAATATTGAAATGATTTATGAAATATAATAGTCATATAGATGCCATATGTTAAATTGTTATAATCCCAGAAGAAAATATATAAAATACATTGGTAGTTTTAAATACTAATGTACTATATATACACACACATATTATATATATGTATGAATACATGTGGCATATACATGTTACAAAATTACAAGTTGTAGAGGTGGAGCTTGTTTCTGTTTGGCATGTGAGTAACTTAGACAATGAGGTGGAGCTTGTTTCTGTTTGGCATGTGAATAACTTTAGACAATAGGATATTAACAAACATGACACAAGCAGAGGCTGAAAAAATGCTCACATATTGGGTCTTGCTGCAGAAAACTCTGGCACCACAATGGATTCAAGCCGGGGCAGTTTCTGAAAGCATGAGAGATCATGAGTTGGAAGGCCCAAGTCTCTCCCCTAAAGCCTCAGACACGTGGGTGAGGCTGCCCTAGGCAGCCTAGCTGAACCATCCCAGACTGCACACACACACACACACACACACAAACACACTGATGGACACACAAAGCCAACATGTTTACTTGTGGAAAATGTGGCTAAAATGACTGTTGCTTTAAGGCAACTAAGTTTTGCCATAGTTTGTTATCCAACAAAACAATTTTTTGTTACATATCAAAATCCTATTTTTTAATAATATTCAAATATAGGACTTAAAAAAAAGACCAGACTCATTGCATTTCAATGAATTGCATTACAGAAACCTATAAATCGACTCAATTTTATTAATATTTTGGCAGTTATGTTTTGGAGAGGACTGCATGTCAAATTATACACTTCACAAAGAAATGCTCAATAATTCTTCACTAGGTAATAAGTAAGTCTTTTTTGGAACCAAGTCAAATAGAAAAATTTATTTAACTTTTATTTACTATCATGAAATGCATAAGAAATCTCCCTGTCCTACATGTCACAATTGTAAATTCAAAGTATATTTTGTGTTCACACACCTCACAGAAAAAAGAAGCAACAACTAGAAATTTATTGTTATTGAACTGTCTTCTCCAAGTCTTTAGAACCTTGTAGGCTGTAGCAAGGTCAAGTGCAACACTGAACACTTACCTCAAAGAAGCATTTCTAGTCCTTCATTCAGAGGGATAATTCACTGCCTAGATATAGACTTGGGAATGAGAGGATCGAGAATGGTGACATCAGGATAATGATGGCATTTCCATTTTTTCTCAAATACAAATAATGCCACATGTTAATAAACATTGTATGTTTTCTGTGTACAGTTCAAACTCCTGATAAATCAGAAGCTTAAGCTACAAAAGTAAGAGCTACAGACACCCCCATCTCCTCCATGCAGGAGCTTATTTCAATTTTTTGACACTCAGTTCAGCCCTTCTACTAATTTCTCAGATAATTATGAAATGGAAGTATAAAATCAGATTTCATCTTTCTCCATCTTTTATCAATTGAATTGAGTCTAAATTTTAAGCATTAGATATTGACTTTGACAGGGATTTATTTCTTAATCATTATCTAAGAAACTTTTTAAAAATAAGTTATTTTGTAAATTTTTTCTCAGGTTGTATATTAAGCCATATTTATCTTTTTTTTAAGCCAATGATTATATTTTCGCAATTAAAACCTTATTTTGCATTTTGTGCTCATTTCTAGAATTTTGACTGGATCCAGAATAAGCAAACACATTTTTGAGTTTTTAAGTATAGGAAATTGTATGCAAAAGCTTGATTAGCTCACTGAAAACATATAAAGTGTTGGGCTAATCCAATTCCCTAGGATTAAGGATGAAGAAGCACACATTTTTACCTTGTTTTCCACTAAAAAATTTTAAGATAAGATTTTTACCTTGAATACTGATATAAAATTCATCAAATATACATGGAAAGGAAGACGTTATGTCCATAGCATCCAGATTTCTGTCATTTTGTTGAACATTTAAATGTATTCCAAGATCCATTACTAGTATTTCTTGAAAGCTTTATAATATCCTTACTAAACTAAAAAACTTTTACTTCTGTATTCTAATTAAGGAGAAATTTTCACCAAATGCTTGATCCAGCCTTGAAGTTGAACATCCTGATGGAGAAGATCAACTTAAAATTTACACTAGGTAATATGTAAGCTTAGAATTTCTCTCCAGTTCTTAGGACCCTCAAATCTGCTGGCCATGGCTAGGGTTGATTATGGCCAGTGATTTTGGGTAATTCTATGTGGAGAGGAAACATTTTAGGTAAACCAAAAATCTTCTCCTTAATTTATACCCAAAGTCAAGTTGAATCCATAGTTTTCACTCGTTCTTTAAAGGTGGTTTGGGTGTGATGCGGTGACTCACACCTGTAATTCTAGCACTTTGGGAGGTCGAGGCGGGTGGATCACCTGAGGTCAGGTGTTCAAGACGGGTATGGTCAACATGGTGAAATCCCATCTCTACAAAACATACAAAAAATTTGCCGGGTATGGTGGCACATGCTTGTAATCCCAGCTATTTGGGAGGCTGAGGCATGAGAATCACTTGAACTCCGGAGGCGGAGGTTGCAGTGGGCAGAGATTGCACTACTGCCCCCCAGCCTGAACAGAGTGAGACTCCATCTCAATGGAAAAAAAAAAAAAAAGTAGTTCAGAGTTGTTATCATAGGTAGCCTATGTTTTTCTCCATTTAGTTTTAAAAGTCTGAAACCATACCAATGAGTATTAATATTTTTAAGGCAAGGAAGATGACTATTTTTTAAGGGCATTTCTTGAAAACACAGAGTTATCTTTGTATAAATAAAAGGTTCTCTAAAAAGCAGACCAAATCAAGAGTAAAAATACAGAGCAAGTATTTCAATGTAGAATTATTAATGCAACAGCTCCTAAATAATCATGTATAAATAAATTGGTGAAATACTTCCTATGCCATTTAGGAAGGACACCTAAAACTAACTAGCATTAACTAAGCAATTCATTCATATAGAGGACACGGGTAATGCTCTATACACACACGGTGATGTAATCCTTGCCTCAGGCCTTATGGAATCAAATCCATTTCATTTGCTATTATATTCCAGTGTTTCCCATAGTGCAAACACACAGTGATTGGCTGTGGGATATGTACTCTAGCAGTACATTAGAGGGACAACTGCTCTAAACAGAGTCTTATAGAAGAGTCAAGAAGGTGATTTTTAACCTCAGACCAGAGGTTTATAGAAAAATGGTAGGAAGGAGGAAAGGGAGTATCTTGTGAGGAGTATTTAAAAACAAGGGATGGGCCGGGCGTGGTGGTTCACACCTGTACTCCCAGCCCTTTGGGAGGCTGAGGCAGGCAGATCACGAGGTCAGGAGTTTGAGACCAGCCTGACCAACATGGCGAAACCCCGTCTGTACTAAAAAATACAAAAATGGGCCAGGCGTGGTGGCATGCACCCGTAATCCCAGCTACCCAGGAGGCTGAGACAGGAAAATCACTTGAACCCGGGAGGCAGAGGTTGCAGTGAGCCGAGATCACACTGTTGCACTACAGCTTGGGTGACAGAGCGAGATTCCGTCCCCACCCCTCCACCAAAAAAAAAAAAAAAAATAGAACAAGGGAGGGTGCTTGGGAAGGTGGAACACCATACACAGAAGGAAGTCCGACCCAGAGTTCACTTACAGAGAGAGGACACTGGCAAGACAGGAAGCTGGATAAACAAAGAAGTTCTCATCATCTGAGGCTTTCTCTACCACGAAAAAAGTATGGACTTCAACTTAAAAACTATGAGTTCTATGGTGGCTTGAACAGTGTCTCCTCAAAATTCATGTCATCCTGGAACATCAGAATGTAACCTTATTTGGGAATAGGGTCTTTGCAGATGTAATAAAGGTAAACAACTAAAAAGAGATCATGCTGGATTAATGTGAGCCCTACATCTAATGGAAGTATCCTTATAGGAAGAGAAAGAAAGGACACAAAGAGAAGAAGCACTTGAAGATGGAGGCAGAGATTGGGGTGCTGTTTTTAAGATGGGCAATTCCAAGGATGGTTGGCAATCATCAGAAACTAGGACGGAAGCATTGGGATGGTTTTTCCCCTGGAACCCCCAAAATGAAATGACCCTGCCAAAACCTTGATTTCAGATTTTAGCCTCCAGATCTAGGAGAAAATACACTTCTGTTGTGTGAAGCCACCAAGCGTATGATCATTCGTTAAGGCAGCTCTAGGAGACTAATACAGGTGCCGCTGAAGTATTTTGGCAAGGGGTGTTTCGGCATTAAAAAAAGAAACAAAACAGTAAGGTTAGAATCTGGAGAATAAAAAGTGGAGAGGGAAGATAACAGGTTGAGGAAGACTGCTATAGTAACCTTTACGATAACTAGTAATAAGGATTAGAATCAGAAGCTGAGTAAGAAGATGGCACCAGGCTCTTTCTCCTGGAAGGAATTGGAAATGTATAGACATACTACTGTTCTCATAACTAGGGTATGCTTCAGGCATCCTAGGACCCAGGATGTTAAAAGTCTCCAATTTTGGGGGAGATTCTGTATAATTAAGAGTTGTCCTACCTGTATTCCCACCCACAATGAGAAGCTAGGAAAAAACCAAGCAAAGCATCAAGTATCATGTATTTGTTAAGAGTACTCAAGGGTTTCATTTGTTATTCTTTTGTTACTTTTAATGGGGGGGGGAACCCAAAACCAAATAGGTTGTAATGTAAATGTCACAAAATGAGCATAAATTTAGAAGAGAAAGAAATTGCTCACATTCCTTTGTTATTTTTGTATTATATTATGAAACAAGTGCAGTGAAAATGTTAATAGAGGCATGTGAGTATTGCCAAATAATAAATGGTTGTCTAACAACTTATAAATTAGACATGAAATACACCAGCTGATAATTAAAGAACAACCTTTTCAAAGAATATATTTTCAATATATTTTCTCTGAGAATAACATTTCAAATAGAACTATATCTGTGAAAAAAAAAAACACACATAGGAGGAAGAAAACTACAATCAGACTCACAAAATTGTTATTGTTGATGTTAAAAGCCAATGACTTAAAATCTCAACTGGGAAAACAGATGATACATAAGCTGAAAGACTGAGAATTCTTTTTAATGGAAAGCCATGATCCATCCTTTACTGCAAAGCCCAAACAAGAAACAAGCACACCTGTTGACATTCAACACGGTACTCAATATGCCCAAGAACAAACACTTGTTTATAATCTAGCAGCTATTTTATCAAACTGAAAACACATTTTACAATATGGTATCAGTTATGTAAAGCTTTCCAGTGCTTAAAGAAGTAATGAGAAAACATAAGTGGGTAGGGGTAGTTATTTTGATATAAACTTATTAACTTAGAGGTTTTGATATCATGGGATTGTTTCTCAGATTCTCATCTTTCTTTCAAAACTACTATTGGCAAATTATTCCTATTTCTACTTCCTTAGAGCTATTTGGAGTATCTTATATTAGGCTATTGTTTTAAAAATTTCTTAAATTTTTCAAGAATGATTTTTCAAGATTGCTTGTTTTTTAATAATTAATTAAAATACAAGAACAAGAAAAAATTGTAGGAGAAAATAAGCAGGTATGATAAATAAAGATCAGAGGTAGACTTCCCAGTGAGGTGAAGACTGCTTGGAATAGTAATAACACGATAGAAAGAGCAATGGATTTGGAATCAAGAATTGGGATGAGGGTTCAGCTCTACTTGTTTTAACCAGGCAAGAAATAAGATGAAGCCCCAAGTTCACAACTCCAAAATGGAGATAAAGCCCAGTGCAGAGGCTCTCAAGGATAAGGTCTTTTAAATATGCTTTACATGTCCTTCTCCCAACTCTTTCCTCCCTTAGCACAGCCAGCCTTCAGCAGACTATAAATACCAGGCACACATTACATTCCAGATGTTGGAGTCCACTCTGTGACTCTCTGGATCACACTTCCTTATCCAATCAGGCAAATATGACATCTCTACCTGGAGCCTACCTTTAGCACTCTCCATATTGAATTGTCAAAGCCCATTTGTAATGGCCTGTCTCTGGGGCTATGTCCATCCCCACTCTCATTCACCAAGATTCAATTCTTACAGAAAAATCTTTCTTAATTAACTCCACTTGGCACACTAGAATATCACACCACACAAACTCCAACAAACACTCTCCACATTAAGAACTAGGTCTTAGAAACCTATTCAGCTATAAATTCAGAATGTATATGTTGTGCTGGAGATGCCAGAAGGTAAACTATCTTCTCCTTCAGTTTAGGATCTCCCGTATGACTAACAGTATAGGAATCTATAATGAAAGGTGTGGTGGTCGTGACAACTTATGTTTAAGATGATCAGGCAAAGCTTCTTTGCCTAACACCATTTCCTAGTCTCAAAGGTTAAAAAAAGAAATCTATCATAGAAAGATGACAGATGACACCCTTCTCCCTGATCACCAAGGCTGCTTAAAAGAATAAACTCAAGATTGCTTTTTAAGAGGAAGCTTACAATAGTCTTGACCAATAAGAAAAAATAAAGCTGAACCATCCTTATTCGGTTTTAGACATATGAATTCTATCACTCAGTTTAGACCATTAGTCTTATACATGAAAGTAAATTAAAGGGTAAATAAATACGAATATTCCCTCCTTTGCTCTGAATTTATTTCCAAACACCATTCCCTCACTTATGTTAGGCAAATACAATATTATTTTTTTTAGATAGAAAAAATAAGAATTGTTAAGTCAGCTAGCTTTTTCTAGATGTAATTCATATGGTATTATCCCATTGACTTTTCTTTTGAGTAATAGATCTTTCTGGATTCTGGATTATAAAACATATTTATCACTTCATATTCACTATTGTGTTACAGGATACTCTCTGGCTACATATTCTACATTTATTTGGTATACTAATGATCAAAATGCAAGGTGAGCTTCTTTACCCTATTCCATTCAATTTGATTCAACAAATATTTATGGAACAACTATTATTAGAGGTGCCTGATACAAATACAACAAAAGTAAAACGGAAGCCCTTTCTCGAAAAGATTGCGTTCTGAGGCAGAATGGTAACTGTAATAGTTTGGACTCCCCAGGCAGCAGGCATTTACATAGAGATTTGTCTGTAGGAAATTTATTAAAAAGAAAGAGAAAAAAGCAGAACTGTGATGTAGTCACAACAAAGACATCACTGAAACCCATGAGAAGGTCTGAAGCTCAGATGACCATCAGAACTGTCCCAATTTTGGGGGGAGAGGCTGAGCCTTAGTGTCCGTTCAGTGGCCAGCCAATCAGTATGGGCTGCCTCTGCAAAAGAGGAATGGTGTTGGGTGAGGAAGCTTTGCCTGTCCAAGGGTGACTGCCAGAACAGACAGTACTGCGGCACCCACAGCAGATGGACAAACAAGTCCTTCAGCCCTGAAAGGGGATCTGGGTGCTGCTCCATAGTCACCACTAGACCAACTGTTCAACTTTATGTAAGTTGAAGTGTTTCTAAATGATAACATAAATGAAAGAAAAGACAATATAATCACATGATAGACAATAACAGGTGAAAGGTGATGGGAATATGAAAATGGGATATGTTCAGGGAACAAGAAATGCAACTTTTAAAACCAGGTTGGAGCCATATAATGAAAAGCTTTTAATTTCTTGGTGAGAATCTATATTTAATTGGACAAAATGGAATGAAACAATATCATTAAAAAGCTTTTGATTCCTTGGTGTTAGTCTATATCTAATTGGAAGACATTGAAACATTCTGACAGAAATGTAATGATAGATTGTTTGCTTTGGAAATATTAACCTAATAGAAGTATATAGAATGAACTTCAGAGGAATAAAAAGATGACAATATCAAGAACCTCTAGGAGTCTGAGATTTGAGGTTCTATCCTACTTAGAAACTAACAAGTTACTCTGTCAGTTTCAATGATACCAGCAGAAGACATAAGACTCCTGGGGCAGAAGAAACAACAAAAAGTATTGCTTACAGCAACAGCAGTAAACAGTATTATTATTTGTGCCAGTTCTCATAGCCAGAATTTCCACTGGGCAGTGAGAAAAGAATCAGATGACACCAGAACATGCAATGGATTACATTACAAGAGAGGATACCCACACTGAGGAAGCTTGATTCTTTTATAATGTAATGGGCATAAACTTGTCTTCCTTTGCCTTGGAGGAAGACATTATCTTTATTATACTGGAGCCAGATTCTATCTCTATCTTCCAAAGCTATTCTCTATAAAACATCTTCAATAAGATAGTCCAGAAAAAGGGCGTTCAGTGTTTCTGCTCTCAAGATGTGCAGAAATATAAGAAACCCATGGATAATTCTCTCCTAACATACAGGCTTTCTATTCTCTCTCTTCCTGTATAGCAATACTGTTGTATTTAGTTTTTAATGTCGTTATGTTAATATGGTTCATTGAATGCTATTAGTGCTAAACCTGGGTTATCAAGATGAAACCAGATCCTGTTTAAGTAAGAGATTTACGGTTAAGTTACCACCACTCCTTAGGGTTAATTGAAACCATGTCCTTAACATTCTACTTCATACAGAGAACTAAATAATTAGTTTAAAAATGACATTACCCTATAGTTAACTTGGTATATATATAAACAGTTTACCGTATTCACACAGCACTTTTTAAACCTAATCTCTTTTTGGAATTAAGCAAATTTCACTGTTTAAATAACTACATAGCTTTTCTTTACACTCTGAAAGTATAACTGAGAAAGGCTCAGACCTTTTTCTGTAATCCCACTATAAATATATAGATATATAAATTCACATTGCATTGAAAAATATACAGATTAAAAAGCCCAGTGACCTGGGTGTACTTCTAGCTACATCATTCACTGCGCTGTTGGACATAACAAACATTAATAGCGTAAATAAAATGAGAGTTTCACTCCTTTTGATTTCTAACATGTTTTCCAAATTTAATATACAATGATCCTATAAATTAGAGCACAATACTCAAAATGATGCACTTCTTAGATTGTATTTACCAATTATGTCTCTCTTAAAAAAAAAAAAAAAATGTGGGCCTGGTGTGATGGCAGTAATCCCAAAGTGCTGCAATCCCAGCACTTTGGGAGGCCAAGGCAGGCAGATCACAAGGTCAAGGGGTCGAGACAATTCTGGCCAACATAGTGAAACCCCTTCTCTATTAAAAATACAAAAATTAGCTGGGCATGGTGGGGCGCACCTGTAGTCCCATCTATCTGGGAGGCTGAGGCAGGAGAATCACTTGAACCCGGGAGG
>NW_012118487.1:15773591-15776084 GCF_000951035.1 Colobus angolensis palliatus
AAAAAAAAAAAAAAAAAAAAAGGTGAAAGCAAGTTTATTAAGAAAGTAAAGGAATAAATAATGGCTACTCCACAGGCAATGCAGCTCCAAGGGCTGTCGGTTGGCTCTTTTTATGGCTATTTCTTGATTATTTGGTAAACAAGGGATGGATTATTCATGAGTTTTCCAGGAAAGGAGTTGGCAAATCCCAGAACTGAGGGTTCCTCCCCCTTTCAGACCAACTATATTGGGTAACTTCCTAACGTTGCCATGACATTTGTAAGCTCATGGTGTTGGTAGGAGTGTCTTTTACCATGCTAATGAATTATAATTAGCGGATAAGAGTAGTGAGGATGACCAGAGGTCACTTTCATTGCCATCTTAGTTTTGACTGGCTTCTTTACTGCATCCTGTTTTATCAACCATGTCTTGTGACCTGTATCTTGTGCCGATCTCCTATCTCATTCGGTGACTAAGAATGCCTACCCTCCTGGGAATGCAGCCCAGTAGGTCTCAGCCTCATTTTACACAGCCCTTTTTCAAGATGGAGTTGCTCTTGTTCAAACGCTTCTGACATATTTCTCCCCTTCCTTTTACAAGGGAACATTTAATCCAAAGGTTTATATACAAATAATGATCCATCTTCTGTAACTTCTTCAGGTTGGATAGGGGCGATGATATTCCTGCCTAACTATTAGGGTGTCTTGTATTCATAGTAAAGAGGAACTCAGTCAGAAAGCACGGGTATGTCAAAGGCTCCTCATAGCTTTTGCGTTCTGACAAAAGGTTATATCTGGAAGATTAATAAGTGTTCAATTTAAGAATACATTGACTAAGCTTATATTTCATTCCTAAACGTAGAGTACAACAGCAATATATTCCACAAGAGTAGGCAAAATAAGTAACTCTATCCTGAGTAAACTAATTAAGAAGGCTTTCTATGAACTGGGCAACTGTTGGAACCAAGCTGATAGGGTTGCTAGCTGATTCCAATATGTGCCCACAATTAGAATATTGATCCATATTTTTATATTACCCATCCCCCTTCTTTCTTCTGAGCAGCAGCTAGAGACCATTGGTTGGTTTCACAGGAATAAGCAGGTTAGTCTAAACTGTAGAAAAACTCAAAAACAACTGATGAAACTAAAATCTAATAATAGGCGTACCGTAGTTTTGAAACATAACTTGTTTCTCCAGTTTTCCATTTATACTAAAAACAAACCATAAGACTATTTCACTTTATTATATTTGGCCTGAGTATTTGTATAAAGTGCAGCAAGGATAATTATTTGCTCCATAGGGTTTTTTAAATTGGCTTTGATGGAACTTTGTCCCATAGAAAGAATCTCAGATAAGACCTTTTTGTTTCTTAAACTCTAACTCAGCCATGGGTTTGTACCATCAAATACCTATGAGTTGGGTAAACTCCTTTCCTCTTGAGGTCCCAAGATAACTTGTGGCTCCTGGACCCGTCAAAACATGATATTCTTTATTTTCCACAGGTCAGGAACCCTGTACAGGGACTGTGTAGACAAGGTATGAAGAGAGTTTACCCAAGGGGCTTTTGTTGCCTCTAAAAGTCAAATCTGAGTCATTAAAAGAAAGTATGCCATTCCAGTCAAAGTTGTGGTAAAATAAAGAGACTTCGGGACACAGTTGGAGAATTGGTGCTACAGTCTTTTTCATTTGGGTAGGGGTATCCTCATTATTTTCTTTTCGTGGTTCTCCAGGAAGATGTTACTGGAAAGGAGTCCCAACCCAGGCCCCAAGAGTGGGTTCTTGGATCTCGCACAAGAAAGAATTTGGGGAGAGTCCACAGAATAATGTGAAAGCAAGTTTATTGAGAAAGAGTAAAGGAATAAAGAATGGCTACTCTATGGGCAGAGTAGCCTTGTGTTTCTCTTAAGAATTTCTCTAGTGGCATTGAAAGAGAATAAAGCAACTAGATTCACACCACCAGCGTAATGCATCTAGACCTTAGGTGCTCCCATCAGTTGTAATAGTTCAACACCAGATTGTTGCATTTTCCTGAGGTGGCTGTTATTTACCTTCCTACAAAGGTTCTAAAAATCCTGCTGGTATACAACATTGACTTTTTTTCTAATTGAAAAAACAAAACAAAACAAAACAGTCATTTCTCTGAGTTTTTTTTTTAATTTTTATATATACATTTTATTTGTTTTCAAACAGAAGCCATTTACTTACAATTACTCACTGAAAAGCTATCCTGGCGGGGCACGGTGGCTCACGCCTGTAATCCTAGCACTTTGGGAGGCCGAGGTGGGTGGATTGCCTGAGATCAGGAGTTCGAGACCAGCCTGGAGAACACAATGAAACCCTGTCTCTATTAAAAATACAAAAAAATTAGCCGAGCAAGGTGGCTTGTGCCTGTAATCCCTGCTACTCAGGAGGATGAGACAGGAGAATCACTTGAACCCGGGAGGTGGAGGTTGCAGTGAGCCGAGATCATGCCATTGCGCTTCAGCCTGGGGAACAGAGTAAGACTCCATCTCA
>NW_012118487.1:15778779-15805835 GCF_000951035.1 Colobus angolensis palliatus
CTTCGATATCTGTGGATATCACACAAAAGATTATATTTTCAAATCAGACTTGGGTCTATCAGAGATTTTAGTGAGATTCAATTATTACTAATAATTTCAAGGATATCAGTAATCACTAGGAACAGGTAAAGCAGTGAGAGATTTCAAACTCTCCAAAGTATATGTGCATTTTCATTCTCACTGCATTAGAATGTGCTCTAGATTAATATGCGAGGCCATATTACTTACACAAAGATGCTTTTCTGATCATAAAACATCAACGTTTTACATACAGGTTCATTGTTTATGCTGTCTTTTGTCCACTGATTTCTAGTTATCACAAGCAATTCAACCTAAGTGCATCCAGCAAAATGGATACCTTAGGTTAGCATTCCCATTAGAAAATAATCATTGTTTTTTGTCAAATACGTTAGCATACTCACAAGAACATCTGAATAGGTCAGTTATTTGCTTTCTTCCCAAAGACATTCCCTGTTCTAAAGGGAGAGAAATGGATTGTACACTTGCCCTTTACCTGTTGACTTCTTGTGAGTCAGATAGGTCATTTCAGTGTTAGCTAATGAAGGGAAAGACTAAGGTAGACAGAGGTTAAGATAAATTATAGAGTTAGAATTCCTAATTAATATATTCTTAAAATGCAGCAATGCGTTGATAACCAGACAACAGTTTTCCGGTTAGAGTCGTGAAAACCTGAAAAGTAAACACTGTTCCTTCCAAGCATTTAATGAAGGTGACACCCTCTCGTCATATTTCTGTTTCTTCCTCTTTTGTAGATGTCACCAGCAAGGTTGGCTATCCATAAATTTTAGTTTCTAAAACACAGAGCAGAGCCTTTGCCAGGGACCAAAGTGTATAATGTTTCCTTGGGTTTTAAAGCTTCTCAGTCTGGACTATAAAACTACAATTATAAATATGTATTTTTATAGCAACTTATTTTTTGACCAAAATTGCTTACGGAATAACCCACGTTGTAAAAGCAACAGTGTTTTGCTTTTCATTTATGTTATTAATTTAAGTAACATTTATGAAGTTCCTACGTATCTGTCACTACAATAAGCCATGAATCTACTGAAATTAAAGGTTAGATCTTGTCTGTTCAGTAAAGTCAGAGACGACTTTCCTGAGAAAACTACTTTTAACAGACCTGAAGGATGTGCAGGATTTAGGTACGCTACAAAGTAGAAGAAAGAACATTCCCTGCAGTGGGGCCATCATGTGGCAAGACTTTAAGTCCTGAGCCAGGACGATGTCCACTGTATTTGAAGACCTAAGAAAAGCAAGGATCGTTAGGTCAGAGTGACTGCTAAACAGCAAGGCAGGACATGAGATTTGAGAGTAGGCAGTTTCTACAACTCGGAGGGCTGGCTCTCTGATGAGAAATGAGAGTGGGTGAAGTGGTAATATTGAACAGAGAACTACATAAAGAGAATGAGTCACACAAAGGAATAGGAGAAATGCATTCCAGAAGGAGGGAATGAAAAAAGCAAATGGTCTAAAGTAGAAAGTTTGGCATTTGAGAGAAACAACAATAAAGTCAATGCACATTTATTTATGTTGTAATAGTCTTGCAGCTGGCAAAGAATTTAATTTTTAAAATGATAAAACAATGAATATTTGTATGAAAGGTGAATATTAACATAAATAATTTACAAAAGAAGAAATATGAAATTATCATTAGTGATCAAAAATGAAAATTTAGAAAGCCAAAAGTGAGTTTTGCTAAACGTATTCGCAGCAACACAATTGATTATACTTGATCTTGATAAAGATGTGCACAAGCATGGTTTTTATCAACCCTGTCACACACAAAGAAGTTCCTCTTATTTATTTAAATAATTCTAGGAATTTATCCTTAGGAAAGAATTGGGTAATTCCACAAATATATATGTCTAGGGACTATACTATATCATTTAAAAATAATTTTGAAGTATTAATAGATGGCTGGGTGCAGTGGATCACACCTGTAATCCCTGCTCTTTGGGAGGTTGAGAGTGAGCAGATTGGTTTAGCCTAGGAGTTCAAGACCAGCCTGGGCAACATAGTAAAACTTTGTCTCTCCAAAAAATACAGAAGAAATTGGCCAGGTGTGGTGGCGCATGCCTGTGGTCCCAGCTACTCTGGAGACTGAGGCAGGAGGATCACTTGAGCCCCAGAGTTTCAGGCTGCAGTGAGCCGTAATTGCACCACTGCACTTCGGCCTGGATGACAGGTGACAGAATGAGGCCCTGTCACACACACACACACACACACACACACACACACACACACTAGTAAGTCACAAGTATTTATTAATAAGAACATAAATACTGTTTCATAACAAAAACTATGATACTTTGCAGCTAATAAAACAAAATATGTACTTTTAACTAATTGCATAAGGAAAAGCTTCAATGTATTGTTGGGGGAAAGGAAGTTAAGAGTATGTTGAATTTAACAGTTTAATTATAACATGTTGTGTATATATATGTAACATGCCATTTATATATATATGCACACACATATACACACACAGCCTTTTGTAGATCTGAGTTCTGTATGTGGAGATTCAACCTATTATTGATAAAAAATATATTTAAAAAATTTGCATCTGTGCTAAACATGTACCTACATTTTTTTCTTGTCACTATTCCCTGAACGATACAGAATAACAATGATTTGCATAGAATTTACATCGCATTAGGTATTTTAAGTAATCTAGAGATGATTTAAAGTATACAGGAGGATGTGCCTATGTTATACGCAAATAATACACCTTTTATATTGGGAACTTGAGCATCCTTAGATTTTGATATGCTTGAGAGGGCAGGGGAGTCCTGAAGTCAATCCTCCTTGAATAACAAGGGTTGACTGTGTGTGTGTGTGTGTGTGTGTGTGTGTAAACATATATATATATATATTTCATTCATATTATCTATTTTATACAAATGAAAACATGTACATATATTATATGAATAAAAATGGTTTTAAAGAATATTTGCTAAGAATTTCAGTATTGTACTTTGGTGGTGGAATTACAGACCAAATTTTTTCTTTTGTATGCTTTATTTTTGTTTTTGTTTCTTGCAATGCAAATAAAAGAAAAATCACTTACTCAAATTGTGAACTATTTCTTTTACACAAGAGGTCCTCAGCCTTATATTGACGGTCAATTTACTTTACATTCAGTTGTTTACATCATTAAGTAATCAGATATTTTAAGACTTCTGTATGAGTCCATTCTCACACTGCTGTAAAGATATACCTGAGACTGGGTAATTTATTTTTAAAAAGAGGTTTAATTGGCACACACTTCAACAGGCTTTACAGGAAGCAGGGCTGGGGAGGCCTCAGGAAACTTACAACTATAGCAGAAGGCAAAAGGGAAGCAGACACTCCTTACATGGCCAGAGCAGGAGAAAGAGAGACAACTGGAAGCTGCTGCACACTTTTAAACAACCAGCTCTTGTGAGAACTCACTCACTACCAAGAGAGCTGAGAAGGGGAAGTTCACCCCCATGATTTAATCACCTCTCACCAGGGCCCTCCACCAACATTGGGGATTACAATTTGACATGAGATTTGGGCGGGGACCCAAATCCAAACGATATCAACTTCTAAAATAGTGTTCAATTGATTGTCTAATTTTCCAATACTTATTCAGATTATTTTAATGAATATGTAGAACTATTGTTTCACAAATATGTATGTACTTATCTATAATCTCTTCCCTACTTCTCTCTTGTGTACTTCTTAATTTTGCATGTTTTAACTTTGCATGAATCAGAAACATCTGTATTCTTATGTAATTTGCAGTATTTGTTGTAGATGACTTTTGTGAACTAAATTTAATTTTATTGCTACATAATAGTTCATTGTATGACTATACAACACTACCTAGTCCTTGTTTTCTTAAAAGTAGGCATCATGATTTTGTCTTTTTATATGTTACAAAAATGTTTCTTTGAAATTTCTTCGGGCCTTTTTCTATTACATAGTGCAAGAGTTGCTCTGGGGCAGGGTATTTCAAATCGTAAATCACAACTCTTCACTGGCACGAAATCAACTCAGTGAGTTATGAATAGAATTTTTGAACATAATTGATAGAATGCATAATGACAGAGTGCCATTCACAAAATAAGGCTACATAAATTTTAATCACATTTTCTTATTTTTTTAGCCTATGTGCTTCAATCAAACGAAGTTTGAAAACCATTGCTCACATTGTATTTGTGAGTAGATTTTCTGGTTCATAACGTTTGCACACCAACCTTACTAGACAGTGATCATTTCTTGAACATTGTTATGCCAGTTAATATATATACCAGAAACCCATAATATTATAAGTCTTGTTTAAATTTTTCCATCGTAATGACTTTTAAAATGTATTCCTCACCAGTTGTTAATGAGGTTATCGTCTTATGTTTATTGTCTCTTTCTGTTTAATTTTCTTAAAAATAAATTCCCATGCCTTTACTGTCTCTTGGGCTATTTCTCAATTATCTGTGAAATTTAAAAATATATACTCTTGATATTAATTATTTAGCAGTTATTTGTGTCATTGGCTGGTATTTGTACTTCATGTGTGGTGCTTTCTGATATAACTATACTCAATTTTAATGTAAGGCTGCAAATTCTATTTATAGGAAATTTATTCCAAAACTAAAGTGAATTTCTCCTAAAGATTGAATATTTTGTATTTAGGTCTGTAATTTGCTTTAAGGGGTTTTAATATATGCTAAAAAGTAAAAATAAATTTCCATATTGATAACTAAAATCCAAGATCATTTATTGAATGTTTCATCTCTTTTTCACCTATTTGCAATGCCAATTCTCATCAATGAATTTACAGCACATAAGGGGTTCTGTTTCTTAGCTGATTGTCGTATTGATCTGTTTTTCTATTCCAGATCCAATAGCATGTGGACTGAAAGTAGTAAGTCTTAATATCTGTCATTCAAGTCTTTATACTGCTGCTATTTTTCCTTCGGTATCTTGGCTCTTCCTGACTCTTTTTTCTTACACACACACACACACACACACACACGTGTGCATGCATACACCACTTGAATTTTGATTAGAATTCTATTTAATTTATGATTAATTTGGGGTAAGAGACTATGCTGTTTCATGATACATAATTGTTTTAGTCCTTTTTTTCATTGCCTTTCAATAAAGTATAGTTTTCAACATTATGTCCTTATACCTCTTTGAATAATTGGGCCCCTAGTTATCTTCTGTTTAATTTTCATTGTAAATAGTCAAATAGTAACTTTCTAAAAATGGATTTTCTTTTTGGTGCTGTGATTTAAAATAGCTAATTTGCTAAACGATGTTATTAATTCTAGCATTTAATTTTTAGATGTTTCTCATTATTGGTGAATAATTTCAAGTTATTTTCCTTTCTTTTCAAGGTTTATATATTTATTACTTTCTAAAGTTAATTAAATCACTGTAACTCAAAGGGACAGAATTTTGAAAAAAGGGTTATAGTGTATATCATGATAATAAAAGAAATGATCCTTATTTTTAAACATTAAATCAAA
The DNA here is from genome assembly GCF_000951035.1 of Colobus angolensis palliatus. Taxonomy (NCBI): domain Eukaryota; kingdom Metazoa; phylum Chordata; class Mammalia; order Primates; family Cercopithecidae; genus Colobus; species Colobus angolensis. The sequence goes on from NW_012118487.1 coordinate 15,784,302, forward strand.
CATTCACCATAGATTTAGTATAGCTATCCTCTGTCAGAATTACAGTTACATTTTTAGTTTGCTAAAAGCTATTAACATAATGGATTTTAAATTTTATCAAATGTTTTTTCCTTCCATTAAAATTATCATGTAATTTCGTTACTTCAATTTGAATTTATTAAATGATTTCAAATGTTAAGCAGCATCCCTAAACAAATTGAACTTGATAATAAGTCATTGAAATTTTTACACATCACTAAATTCAGAAACATAAATATGTATGTTTTTGCGTTTAATTTAATAGTTGAGATTGGTTTATAATTTTTTTCTCATATTGTATATATCTCATATCAGTAAGAGGCTTAACTATCAAAACAATTTGGAGAATTTTATTTTCTATTTTTTAAAACTGTTTGAATAAGAAGGAGAAGTACTTGTTGCTTGAATATTTAGTGAAATTTTAAAAACAGTACTTGAGGAAAATTTTGGATTCACAATTCCGTGTACTTTATGCTTATGGGGCCATTCCTATTTTCTATCTCTTTTTGACTCCGTTTTCATTGGTGATATACTTCCACAAATCAAGCCTGGTCAATTGCCTTTAAATTTATTGGCCTATGTGTGTTCAACTATATTTACCTCCATTAGTATCCCTGCACCATCTGCACCAGTTTACCTACATTCCTATACTTTTACTTGATCAATTTTGCAAGCTCTTTAAATTAGTTACTTTATTTCAAAGAACGGGGTTTTTGTTACTCTATTACAATTTGTATTCTGTTTCATTAATTGCTGCCTTTATACTCATTATTTGTTTCCAAACTCTTTCATTTTTAAAACATTTTACTAGGTTATTGGGCATGTAACTCTGGGATACATTGCTCAATAATGAGCTACTTATTTCTGTAAGAATTCAAGTTATAAACTAGCTTCTAAATTATCGCTATAGTTTTACCCCTCAATTTTTGATATCAGTTATTAAAGTTCTATATTATTAGTAGAATTTTATAATTTAGCATAATTTCTTAATTGATTCCATAAATTCAAAAGTGTTTTAAATATTTTCCAGCAATTTTTCCACAGATTTCTTAGTTAATTTCAGTTTTTAAAAATTGAATGTGTTCTGAAAGATATTACCCATTTGACATTTTGAAATTAGTATCCATTGCATTGTACAAGGTTTTTAAAAATATTCTTGTGTGCTTAATTATATATTATCTGTTTTGTGTATGTGCATATACAGTGTTTTACTTATGCCCAATATATCAAAGTGTTAATATTTTTTAGTATTTTATATTTTTACTAGTGATTTTATTTTTAATCTCTTACTTGCTGAGAGTTATTTGCTAAAATCTCCCATTTTTGTTGTATTTATCAATTTCTCCTTGTAGTTAAGTAAAATATGATATAGCATAATTGAAAACATTTTATCACGTACATTGCATAACATACAAACATTATAATATTTATAAGCATTGCAATACTTATATATTTCTAGCTTGTTTAAAGTTATATCATTATGGAATTACTTTGATTTTCTTTTGTAACACTTTTTGCTGTAATGTCTGTTTGGCAAATATTAACATTTACAAAACGATTCTTTCTTCTGTTATTTGTTTAGCACCTTCTTTTCTTCCCTCTTCTTTCAACCTTTCTATTTCCCATGTTTACTTGTATCTGTCATATACAACACACACCGGGAATATCTTTAAGTCTAATATGACAACCTGTTCCTTAAAATAGTGTGTTTATTCCTGGTACATTTATTAAATAGAGTCATATACTTGGATATGTTTCTATAACTTAACTTTATACTTTCCATGTGTCCTGCTTTTTCTAGGCTTCCTCTCTGTTTTTTTTTTTTTCTTGATGTATTTTATATTTTTCTTCCTTTTTTACATTTCATTTTATTGGTTTTAAATTCTGTACACCCTTTGCATAATTTAATGTGTGTCTCAGAAATATTAACAAAAATAATCGTCTCAGCAAGTCTAAAATAATTTGTGTATTGTCTTCTCCTTAAAATGATCGTAGTGGCTGGGCGCTGTGGCTCATACCTGCAATCCCAGCACTTTGGGAGGCCAAGGCGGGAGAATCACGAGGTCAGGGGATCGAGACCAGCCTGACCAACATGGTGAATCCCTGTCTCTACTAAAAATACAAAAATTAGCTGGGAGTGGTGGTGTGCACCTGTAGTGCCAGCTACTCGGGAGGCTGAGGCAGGAGAATCACTTGAACCTGGGAGGCAGAGTTTGCAGTGAGCCGAGATCCAGCCACTGCACTCCAGCCTAGGCAACAGAGCAAGACTTTGTCTCAAAAAAAAAACAAAGAAAAAAAAAGATTTTACTTTGCTCACCCACCTATCTGTGTCCAGTATTTCAGTTCTTTGTTAACTCCACAAACTTCATCCTATTGTTCATTTACAAGGTTGATGTTTTCGCTTTTTTAACCCACGTTAACGAATTTTTTGTTGTCTCTTCCTCCTTATGATTCAGACCTTCGTTTCCCTATTACCCTAAGTACATTCTTTATCATTTTTAAGAGTGAAGTTCTCTTGTTTCTTTGGTCTGTTATTAAAATGTCTTTATCTTGAATTTATGCTTCAATTATATTTTTGACAAGTATACAATTCCAAGTTGACTGTTATTAAGTTATGACAAAGATAATGTTCAAATCAATTCTAGATTCTATTTTTAGAAAGGAGGAATCAGCTCTCAGTCTACCTATTGTTTCTTTGCAAAGAATACCTATATTTTCTCCAGGGCTGTTCTCAGACCTTTGGTATTCTGCTTTGTCACTCTGATGGCTCTACTGGACGGCATTTAATTTTTCCAACTCGAGATATATTTTGAATAGGAGGAATTCATGTCTTTCATAACTTATCTCTTTTAATATTGCCCCCTCCCAAACCTCCTTTATCTTTTTACAACTAGGTCGCCTTACGTATCTCTTAGCCTCTCTTTTATGCATCCTACCATTTTACCCCTCCACACTTCTTTCAGAATCACTTTATAAAATTTCTATTGCATTTATTGTCTTTCTTCACCGATTTCATATCAACTACTTCACTGATTCATTTTGTGATTCACTAATCATTATGTATTTTCTCTGCTGTCATGTTTATAAAATATTTTTACTTAGTTTTGCTTCTGACTCCTTTATTCTAGTAGGTTCATTCATCTACTTATTCTGTAATTTGAATCTGAGAATTTCAGTATCTGGAATACTTTCTGCTCTCAATCTACCTTCTGCCCCTCACCTTTACCCTCTTTCATACATTATGCTTTTTTTCCCCTCAGATTTTGTGATTTTTAAAAAATTGTTAAGCATAATCAAAAAAGTTTATCTGTGAAAATCTTTGAGGCCTGAATCGTTATTGCTCAGCTTCAGAGAGGATTTGTATTTATTTCTTCCTCTAGCCTGGACATTCTAGAAACCAAGAACACACATATAAATTTCTAAAGTGAGTACTTGGGGACCACTCAAGCAAGAGCCCAGGTAAAAAAAAGATACATTTGCTTGTTATTGCTATGTAAGGTTTGTTGTTTTCTTAATGTATCTTAAAGGTAAACTAATGATACAGTCCCTTGGGAGTGGGCTCCCCTACAACGCTGGGCAGAGTCTGGCCTCTGTGGACTCTCTCCTGCTTTCCCCAAGGCCATCAGAATAAAAAAATCAAGGTCATGTGGGATTAGCAGGGAAACTGGCTGCCAGGACTCTTTGGGTCACTTTTCTAGATTCTTGTTCTCAATTCATTTTTGGATGCACTCTGAATACATTTTTTTTAATGTCATGTCAACTCAGTGAGTGTGTGTGTGTATATATATATGTAAAAACATACATATATATGTATATATATGTAAAAACATACATATATATGTATATATACATGTATAAGTATATATGTATGTATATATGTATGTATGTTTATATATAAATACATATATACACACATATATATGTAAAAACAAATGGTTTGCAAATCTGTCATACTGTGAAAAAACTGTCCATATTGTTCTGCAATTGATTTTTTTCATATAGGACAAATGCCAAATACAATGTTGGACATCATTTGCTAACGGTAAATTTCACCGAGATATTGCATATTTTTCAGGAAATGTGTTGATATTTTATTTCATCATTGCAAAAACAACCAAAGGGAAACAGTCACTGATGGAATAGAAAATGTTCACTATATTCAAAGAGAGAGGAAAAATATAATACTATTGCCTTAATATAATATTAGCTTAAACAGCATAAATTGTTAAGGGCAAGTTTTGTATCAATTTATTTTATAGTCTATAGATATGTATGTGGTAACACACACATATATTTCAAATTTTATTTATTAAAAGGGAGATAATGTATTTGCAAAGTATTAATATTAAAACACACACACACATGCACACACACACATTTCAAAACTTCATATAATTTCAAAAAAGCCTAAATTATACAACAGTTTCATTGGTGGCAAATGTACCCCAGCTTTATTTACTCACACGGTATACATTTACACCCAGGGCTATAGCCACTGGCATACCTAAATTACTTTATATACTACTTATTACCGTTTAGAGTGGAATTTTCCCATATTGTCAGAGCTGATAAAATCTCAACATCCAGTCCTTTCACTCTTACGACAAGTACTGCAGACTCATACCCCAAAGTGGTTTTCCACTCTGACTCTGACAGCTTCAAGGGAAATAAAGAGGCTCTGTGCCATTCACTGTCATTTTTTTTTTCCTGAAAATTGAATTTTCTTTTAAAGATCATTTTCTTTCTAAATCCTTCATAAATGAAACAGGACAAAATGCTATGTCTTTGTTGCTGTGGTGTATAAAAGACATTACAGTATTCTCTCCATCTCACTATTACATTAATGAAACCTTGTACCTAAGTGAGAAACAGGAAGAAAAAAGTGCTATGCGAAAATATATAATAACATTTATATGAAAATTCTTCAAGAGTTGTTATTAGAACCCTCCGAGCCCATCACTAACAAAATGAGAATTAATCAGTTAACTGAAATTAGTAACCATTGACATTTGTGAGACTTCCTCTAGTTTCAGGCTTTTCAGTTGATAGGGCTCTGGTATGTCACCCAAACCCTGGCACATATTAGGGGGCTAGTGGAGGTGAGTTGATTGAATAATACTTTTCTGTCCTCCACCCCTGTTTCTCAGATTGAACTGAACCTGGGTCATGTGGACCAGAGGAGATTCATCCTGAATCTACTATTAGTCAGTCTTTGTTATGCCAACTTTTGGGCCTTTGTAGACAGGATTGAGGGACTAGACAGTGAGTTAAGCAGCCATTCATCTCCCTACAGTCAGTTCATTCTTTGTGTGTTGTTTCCTTTCAGCACTCTGTTGTGAATACAAGTGGTGAAAACATTCAAGTCCTTTACCCAATGGATCTAAAAGAGAAAGAAGTGACTTATTTGACTTAACGCAGCATTCTGTTGCCTCTGCTCTGACCTAGATGTATTACTACTGGTAAGGCAGGCAAAAGTTAACCCTAACCATGCTCAGTGCAGATGTTTCTTCCCTTACAACCTACAACTCATATTTTCTGTTCTAGAGTAAGCTTCGCAACCCTGTCAGGTGCAAGTAGGTGGTATTTGGAGTAGACATGCAATTTTTGTTAAAAAAGATTATTAACATCACCAAGTTAAAAACAAAATGTGTGAGAAAGCAGAAGAGGTAAATGGCATAAAAATGAAGGAAGGAGCACAATTTAAATACACATGAAAAGAGAGATAATGGATAAGAATTTAAAGAGGAAGGAGGGGGTATGTTGTACTTATATATGTAAGAAAGTATTAAAAAATGAGAACAATTTTGAAAAACAAAGAGGTAATAGCCAGTTATTCTTCATTTTTCCACTTGTCCATCTCTCAACATCTAATCCGTTTTCTAAAGATAAGCCAAGGCAATCTTTAAATAGAAACAAGACATTTTCACTTCCTTGCTAAAAGTTTTTATTTGTACCCCCCAAACTTAGTAAAACATGGAGTCCTTACCGGGGTCTTCTTGTCTCTGCCCTACACTCTGGAGTCGTTCTAGACCTTCTCTTCTGGCCTCTCTCTGTCCCTGTAACATGCCAAGTCCTCTTCCTCCAGGACTTTGTACCAGATGCGCCCCCTGCCATAAATGTTTCCCTCATGACTCTGCTCATGGCATTGGAGAGGCCACCTCTGACCACCTTATCTGAAGTATGTTATCTTTTCACTCAGTTTATTCTGTTCATAACATGTATCACAATCTTCAAAGTTACTCTCCTCTCATTTGTCTATAAGTTTTCTGCATGTCCCATGAGAAGACGAGCTTGATGAGGTTTACTGAATACCTACGGTGCAATACACTATGCTCAGAGCAAGAGATAGAAAGATGAATAACATCCACCAAGGGGTTTATGTCTTCTGATGTGAACTTGCTGGTTAAGGAGAGGTAGAAAACTCTACCCAGGAATTGCTTAAGAAAAAATATATGCTAAGGTTGTAAAAGCAGTAACTAGACAATACTGTCACAGGGGTGTCTAACAATTTTTGTTTGCTTGTACTTTTCCTAGTTTAGTCATTGTTCTAGTGACTTAACTTTTTATTATTTAAACTTTTCTTAATAAAGAAATAGCTTATATCTCCTGTGACTCTGACATTTTGATTTTGTAAGTATGTATTTTTCAGGAATGAAAGGCATTCTAAATTCTAATCATTGAAATAGTAGATATTAGGACAGTTTTGGAACATTCTGAAATTCTATTTGAACTACAAATTTTGTATTGGCAATACCCAGATTGCTACTTCTATCTTTTAAGCTTCTTATATATATATATACCATAAGCTCTTTCTACTATCACGTTAATCCAACAAAGCCATGCACAAATTTGCTTGATTTTTTTCAGTAAGCTCTTTATAAGCATAAGTCAACATTTATTAATATGTTTTCATTGTCAACACAATATCCAATTACCTGGGATGGCCTCAAGATTCATATCCAGTAATTTTAGATTTTGACTATAATTAAAAGAACAAGTTTTGTAACTATATACCTCCCAAAACAGAATAAAGTCTTTAAGTTTGCAAGCAAATTTTGACTCCGATATCACAAACCAGACTGAAAAACAATTAAATGTGGTTATTTTTTGTATGCAGTGTACCTTTCATTTTGTTCATAATAATATATTCATGTTTTATAAGCTCTTCCCCCAAACCTAAGAACATATCTTTCTTTATGTGTGTCATGCTATTCTATTATTTTAAATTCTTTATGAACAGAAAGACTCAAGAGAAAAGGAAAGTTTATGTCTGTTCTATATGCCAATAAAATACTAACATCAGTACTACATACTTTATAGAACTTGCATGAAGATGAATAGATTGATCAATAGACATTGATTTTCAACTTTGATTTTATTTGCCACTTGGGAGTCATGACAAATGTGTATATTTCACAACACTCTTCACTGCATTGCTGCTTCTCCTTTTGGTTTCATCTAGCAGCTATTAATCTTCTCTTATACCTTAAAAACTTTGAGAAAAAAATAAGAATTCTAAACGGGTCATAATATCCCCACAAGTAGCTGTTAATGGACATATGAACGCTTGAGTGCACACCCAAGAGTCATCTTCAATGCAAATTCTCAGTCAATTATATTACCAGCATCTGTTTCAATGATGTTTTTTGATATAAATTTTAGAATCTAAATATCAACATGCTAAGTATCTGGAGAGTTGGTTGTAAAGGGGAAATTTTATGTTCTTTAAACATTCTGTTCAAATAAACACTTAGGAGCTCAGCTACTTACTGAAATTTCACAGTCTGAATAAAAGAGTTTCTTCCAGCCATATTCTCAAGAGGTGTTTACCTATGTATGACTTTTGGTTCAGCAAACATTGTCCTGCCACTAATATTTTCTACACTCTTGTACTTCTGATTGAAAGAGAACAGAGCTTAGAGAAGGCTTTAGGTAAAAAAAATATATATAACAAAAGCATACGCAGCTAAGGATTTAACTGATGCCATTATCAATTAGCTTCAACAAAAGACAAATTGTTAAGTATAGGTGAGATTATATTTTTTTGGTATCCTTGTATAATGCAAGACTAAATTTCTTTTGAGTGTTAAAACTGATTATAACTTACATCCTAGTGAAGAAATGCATAAAGGATAGTTAGAAACCTATATGATGACTCATTTTCCTTCTCACACCCAGAGGAAACTTAAATATGACTCTCCTACCTGTCTAAGATGGATTAGAAATGTATTTTCTGGTTTATACTAAGTCAATAAATACATTTTAAAGCATCTCAAGGTCACAAGCTTTTGAGCAAATCATAAGATTATAGAATAATAGGACTTGTTCTTTGAAAACATCAGTAGAAATCACTCCATCCAAAACCCTAATTTTATTGTTAAGGTTACGGAGACTCATACTAAATGTTTAGCTGGAAGTCAGCTAAGTAAACCTGATACTAATCTCATTCAAGTCTTTTTAATTGTGAGGCTGTGGCATACATCACTTAGTCTCCATACTCTTTAGCAATATCCTAAGGAAAGTAGACACTTAATATTTTTGTTGAATACACTTCTTCTAATTCCAACATTGTTTCATCTGAATGTTTTCCCTAAAATATAGAAAACTATAGTTAATAAGGCATTAAAATTACAAGTCATGGGTGTCTGTGGGTGTATCTTCCTATAAATCAAAATCATGTATCTTTTAAGAAATACTTTATTAGTGTTTGGATGTTTTTTTTATAATGAAAAGATGTATATTTTTTCTTATCATTTAATTGCCAATATCATAGTATGTAAATTACACATAGACTCTAGAAAGTATTTTCATTTTGCTAAGGCAAGTCTTATTACAATTTAGTTTACGATATAACATGTTCTTATATAATTTCTAGAAGGCTTAGGTTCAAATCTGGAGTTAAAGAAGAAAGCTAATTCTCTTAACAAGTTCATATAAAGAAAATTGTACCACCTTTGCATTCTAGCCTCTTAACTACAGCATTGTCAGAAATAGCTTACCTTAAAAAAAGGAAGAAAATTTATAGAAATCTTAAGGGAGCAATAAAATTATATCCATGGATTTGAACTTCAAGGAAAACACTAACTCAGAAGTGATTATCTTGTGTTTCTCTTAGCATTGAATTCTTTCTTCTGAGAAAGCATTAAGAACATAAACGGTTGAGAGCAAGAAGACCAGTGGATTCAAATGAAATCAAGTAGCAAACAAATACAGATTTTTTAACAATCTTTTGCAATAATATTGCCTTGAGAAAGGTAAGTTGAGAATAAGTTGGTCTAGCATGTCTATAAGTAGATCACACACTTTAAGTAAGAGAAAAATATAGGTGGCTACTTATCAGAGAGAGTTGAATGTAGTGAGACATTTAATATGTATTGTTTCTAAACTTTGCTGTACTAAGATTGTAGAAGAATTTCAGCAATCAAGAAGTAAAATTCCATCTATAACTTGGAAATCCTAAGAGTCAATAAATGCATAAAAAATTGTCATATCTTTCTAGTGTAGGAATCCTTTGGAAGGCTACCGATGAGAGAGAAGGGGAATCTTTCAGGAACTAAACCTTGCTCACAGATGAGGTCTGGTGTCCAAGGGGCATCATGTCCAGAGTTAGTGATGTACTTGTGAATATTTTTCCTATCATAAGAACTTATATTTTGGACGTTGTAGAAACTAAACAACTGTTTAATGAACTTAATGCCATTGCTTTTTTGTTTGTTTGTTTGTTTGATGGGAGGGAACTCCAGAAAGTTTCTGAAAGTGGAAATCGATGATAAAACAATAATCCTACCCCCTTGAGAGAAACTATGGAAACAATGAACTCATGAACAACTTATAATACTAACATTTTTCTGTAGACAGTATACCAGTAAATAAGGCTATGCTTTTGGAACACAGTCATTTAGTTACTTACTCATGAATACTGATTTTGAGGGTTGGACCGTGTCATGGATTGAGCCTCAGTTATATTAGTTAGTTTTTCATAAGAATTCTGATGCAAGTCATGGCCAAATGTGCAGGGCAACCTTTCAAACAACGATCACATCAGACACTTGGGGCAACAGATCCATTCATAACTGAGCATATAATTCCATATCTTGTCTGCAATATAGGTCCTATGATGGCTGCATGCAGAAAACTTTCTCAGATGGCTTGCCTACAGGCTCTTAGGTGCAACCATCTCTTGAGACAAAATATTCTCTAGGTGAAAAAGAAAACAAAAATTCCTATCCTTCTTTCCACTTATTAACTTACAACCATTCAGTAGATGAATGATAAACAGACTTAGGAGTGAAATCCTTCACTACAGCATTTTTCTCAGGCAAGGAAATCTAGCCTACATATTTTGTGTATTATTGTATTAGAATTAAGCAGAGTGATAGTGATTCAGATAAAACCTATCATGGATCAAAACAGAGAAATACAAAATATCATGACTACATGGCATGCAGTATGCCATTCAAGATTTCTGACACCTAGCTTCCTGTTATGCATATATATGCATATACCTCCTCCTCTTATTTGCCTCTGTCTTTACAGTTCTGTATATTTTATTTATTTATCTATCTATCTATCTATTTATTTATTTATTTATTTTTGTTAGAGACCGGGTTTCACCATGTTGGCTAGGCTGGTGTCAAACTCCTGACCTCAAGCGATCCACTCGCTGTGGCCTCCCAAAGTGCTGGGATTCCAGGCGTGAGTCCCAGAACCCAGCCTATATTTAAACGTTTGTTATATTGTTTTATATGTGCTAAAATAGCTATAGCATAAAGCAAGAAATAAAATGACACTAAAGGGCTCAAATATTTCCTGAATAACTTTGAGCATGAAAGTTATGAATAGCTACAAAAGGTTACAATACAGGTGTTATATGCTGGATGATGTGCATGTTTAAATCTATATTCATTCTATTTTTTAACTTCTTTCTTCTGAATGTTTACTGAATATTGTTTATGTTAAAGTGACAGAATTTGCACACAATTTTCTTAAGAACTCACAAATAAAGTCATATACCTCTTTGTGAATTTTTGCTTAGAAGGGTCTCCAACTGAAAAAGTTCTGCCAGTTTGAAGCAAGAATATTAATAAATTGTTTCAAGAGAGTGAAGAACCATAAAAGTAGGTAGAAAGGCTGTTGAATCAGTTTTCTCTTTCAAAGGTAGGAAAACCTGCCAAGCTACCGCAGAAGAACCCTGGCCATCTGAAGGATCAGTGGAATAAAGAACTTCCTCAAAGTAATTGTAAAGATTCTAACTGTGGTGATGACACAACTGGCATTACCCAAAAATGGCCACTCGGCTTTAACGAGTCCCATACTGTCAATGTTACAGAAGAATTTTCTTCCTATATGTTTTGCATCTTATAGAAAATTAAAATTCACTGTGCATCAAGGGGAAAAATGCACCATATTTCAAGAGAAGACTGTTTGGGGAAAACTGGCAATATTGCAAGGTTAATGGTTTCCTAGTACTGCATAGGCTATTTTTTTTTTTTTCAAATAAAGGGTGAAAATCAAATACTGCTTGTGAAGAAATAGCATGCAACACTTGTAAGGTGGAGAGTTCTACAATGAATACAGTCAACAATGAGTCAAACTTCACTCGCAATACAGAGAGCTTGCTACAGGTTCCGTCTCTGCTTAACCATCCATGACAGTTCTTTCCAAATTCCTATGGCTCTCTAGGTTTACACATAAATGTAGCTATTATTAATGATACTACTATAATGAAGTAAATATAGATTCCAATTTATCCTGGAGTGACTGTAGATTATTAATACTCCTGGTATTGACTCTTGATTTTTCAAGTTTTTTTTATTTTTAAATTTCCACTCCCATCAATCACTGACAATTTTCTCGATTCCTCACATTATTTTAAAACCTTATTGTATTAAATGAGATAACATTCTTATAAAGTGATTATACATTTTCTTATAATGCATACCTTCCTTATTTATTTATTTATTTATTTATTTAATTTTGAGACGGAGTCTTGCTCTGTCACCCAGGCTGGAGTGCAGTGGCGCCATCTCGGCTCACTGCAAGCTCCACCTCCCAGGTTCACGCCATTCTCCTGTCTCAGCCTCCCAAGTAACTGGGATTACAGATGCGTGCCACAAAACTCAGCTAATTTTTGTATTTTTTTAGTAGAGCCGGGGTTTCACCATGTTGGGCAGGCTGGTCTCAAACTCCTGACCTCAAGTGATCTGTCTACCTCAGCCTCTCAAAGTGCTGAAATCACAGGCATGAGCCACCACGCCCGGCCCTTCACCTCTTTTTTCAAGAGCTCAGATCTTCTAGGGCAAGAGCAATATTGTTTGACTACAGAAGATTAAACTTTTATAGTCAACCAAACTCCCCATTATTTTCTTGATTCATTTAATTGTATTATTCATTCAACAACCACTATATATGTATTATGGTGATGTGAGCTCCAAAGATGAGTCAGATATATATATTGGTCTTAATAACAACAGCCTTATTTGCATCCTCTCCCCATTTCCACCCACTCTTTGATTATCAATAGTTTCAGAAATTATTTTAAATGTCCCTTCTTTTTCTTTTGTCTTTCCTGAGGACACAATATGATGGTTCCAGTTTTTTTTCACAGTTAATAATGAGATATGTTATCAAACACACTGCACATGACTAGCAGTGTGTTTTCTATAATTTTTTTCAATATTCTCATGCATACAAGATAGAAGAAATCAACTCTATTTTATAGGGAAGCAACATTCATTCATACAAGTAAAGTGATTTGTCCAAGACCTTACAGTGAGTAAAAAAAAAGCAAATCCAAGACACATACATATGATTGTGGGACTCTGAAGTTCATAGCTTTTTTATCGGAAGTCTACTTAGGACTTTATTATATGATTCCATATTCATCTTGTTACTAGTGAGTATATCATCACTTCTGTCTGTTTATTGTTTCAGGCATGTAAATTTGCATCACATTTAGATGTTTAGGTTCTTAATGGGTAGGTCATGTGTCTAAGATTGTTTATCTGTATCCTATATAATCTAACTTTGATCCTGATAAACAATACATTTTCTACTAAATATTTATATTTTTATTAATTTAGCAGAATTTATTTTGACAATAAAGGATAATAATCCTAAATGTATACAACATATAGTTCTATAGTCCACTTATTTTTATCTTTCATCTCAATCATTCAGTACTGAAGTAATTCAACATAGTTTGCATGATTTGGGGACTTCCACACAGAAATCCTGTATTCTCATTAATGAGATTGAAAATACATTCTGCTTCTGTTTCACTGGATGCCTTTACTAGCACTCTAACAATTTTATAAATATAATTAAATTTACATAAATAATCAAAATCATCATGAATTCACACATTTTGCTAGTATATACAACAAGGAGTAATAAAAGTAGGTACAGTATTTAATACCCAAGAATAGTATATTAAATTTTCTAATGAAATAATTTGTTATGAGAAAGAAAGCTATTGATGGCTTATCAAAAAAATCAGTATATTGATTAGCACTTGGCAAAATCATCAGTGCAGGAAGCAATAGTTAATGCCAATGTAACACCAAATTACCATTTATTACATACATTTTATCAGGAATATCAAAATACCATTTATTACATACCTATTTATTTATGAATAACATAAAGCAAATCTACTAGCTACCCCACTACTTCTTTTTTCTAATTGAAATTATTGGAGTTAGATTTAATCTTTTTTTTTTTTCCCCATTTTAAATATCTGGGTTTCTGGTGAAGGCAAAGAAAAAAAGTTCAGGAGATTGAGATCAATGTCAACTTAAGATACCACACCACCACCACCTACTATTGTGAAATAGCAGCTTTCTTTGGTAATAATTCATCCTTATAAATCAGTAAACCTTATGAAAACCAAGTTGTGAAAACTTGATTAAAAAATGCTATCAATTTACATTTTAGTTGCTACTTCTGCAGCCTACACACCCGTAAGCCATGGATTTTCAAAGGTGTTTTAGCTTTCATTTCTTCCTCTACTTTTATTAGAGAGAAGATAGCCCTAGCTTTCCAAAATAGGAAATTCTAATGCTTCTTTCACGGTGATTGGAGTTAATAATATTTGTGCTATCCATTTCACTTCTATTTCCCAACCCATGAATCTAAACATTGGTTTTAGGAGAGTGTGTCTTATCTTCAGTTTAGTCACAATTCAGTTTTCACTTTTAAAATTAAGTTATAATGGAATCTGCAGGTTATATTTATTCAACATTGTTTTTAATTCACACTTACACAGATGATTATTTTCTGGAAACTCCAAAGCCATCTTTACGGTATCATACTGGATAAAAATCTGCACTGGTGCTTCCTAGACGTCCATGCACACAATATTATATCATAATTTCATGGGTGTTGGGGCATTGCACAGAAATGCTACACAACGAAATGGCAGGGATCTATAATGTTGGCATTCAAATGTGGGAGAAAAGTTGAATCAAGAGTCACAACTTCAAACAAGAGGCAGAGGCTACAGAAATTCTGTATTCAGTAAGTGTTGTCAGGGGTAGGAGGTGAGCAGAATCTGAAATGTTTCACACTTAACATTCCCTTGGGCCGAAGACTAGGGAATGACTAAGCAGGCATTGGAAAAGACCCAGGAAATGTTAAATTTCTACGGCGTGAACCTTTACAAGCTATTGAAAAGAAATGTGCAGTTTCAAAAACTTAAAAAACAGAAAAAAATCCAACTGTTCCTAAACATTTTTGATGTGTTTTGAAGCCTACAGGTAAAAAGTAGCCTTTGTTATGGAAATAACTAAGTTTATAGACACACAACACATGGCAGAACAGTGAGAAATAATACAAGTATCTGAAAGAAAACCTGTCAGTATTAGCCACGAAAATGCATCTAATTTACAGATTCAGAGACAGATTGTTGTTTATTAATTACTGGGCCTTTTTATCATTAAAAACCATATTAAATATTTTTCCATGTTTATTCATTAGAAAATAATTAAAACACTAAAATTAGGGCTCTTTCTACTGTCATTGGACAGAAGCAGAACTCCATTTACTTCACTACTTTTCATTTGCCTGTGTACCCATTCTCCATTTGACCAAGTTTTCTGGAAGACTCTTTGATCAGAAGTGTGAAACTCTTTTACCTAGAAGCTGATCCTGTAATTCTATTTCAACTGCTTTGTGGCAGCTGAATAACGTACGGGATGAGACTGAATAAGAGAACAAAGATTTTTGATTTCACAGAAATCTCCTGTTTTCAGAATAAAGGCCTAGAAACATAAAGGAAAAGAATGATTTCTGTGTACATATATCACATGTGCATACAAAAACCAAACTTCGTAAATTGCGTGCTCTTTTGTAGTCAAAGCTGTACACTTTTCTAGAAATCGATTGCTTCGTGGAGTCAATAGCCCTTTGGAATAACTTTTTATCTGTGAATTAAGAATTGTTAAGGAATACACAGCTGTTTCATATAGACTTACATAATTGGAAAAATAAGAAAAATTTCTGAGATGTAATTCTAAAATATTAATAAAATAGCAATAGTAATTCTTATTAAAAATTCAATGTCATTTCATTGCACTCATGTCAAACAGTGAATTGCTTTCCCTAAAGCCAAATTCTTACCACAGAAATAGTTAAGTTTTAATTGAGGCAAGTTTCCCTACTTCTCTTTCAAGTCTGTCTCTGAAGTACAGATAATAGAGAAGGAGAATTCATCCACGCAGCAGTATCTGAAGTAGTAGAATTTCTTACTCCACAGCTAAGCCCATGAGTCCAGAACACATTTTTCTTGGATACTTGTGTTGTGAAGTGTGATATTGCAGGTTCAGCTGGAAGGTTTCATTTGGCATTGCTAGAGATTGGACTTAAAGATGTGCTGTTAGCCTTGAACTAATATCTACTCTATGATGTAATCATAGAGACTTTTATTATTCTCCTCAATAGTGTTAACAAATTAGAAGCTCAGTGTATATTTTTCTTCACCATTTGAATATTTTTTCTTCTGAGGTGCAAAAGTGAAGAACAGCATATCAATATAAACTATTTCTAAAAATAAATCAATTAAATATATGTTCTGCTTTGATATACAGCCATTGTTCATCCCATGATAGGTTTTTGAATATCTTGGGTCATTTTTATATAATTTGTCGTGGTTTCCAACAAGTTGAGATTATAGTAGCCCTTGTATGGGAAGAATGGTACTGTTAATTTGCAGGGATAAATGATGCTTCACGTAGTGATTTATTACTGTATCTGAGAATAATCTCTAGAGACTAACTGATTATGTTAGAAACACTATAGATTTCCCTCTTTTGGCATAAAAGGAAATGATCCATATCTTACAAAAATGTTCTTAGCCTCATCTGTATCAAATTCATACGAAGTATGCATTCCTTAATTACAACAATCTGAGAGGAAAACCGGATCAACAGCTAAAGCAGAAGAAAAAAAAACAGCTTCTAGGACACCTCCAATTAAGCCAGTGAACCAGTGCTTTCTATTTTGAACACATGTTACATACCTTTTCCAAGTACTGAACAGGTTTTTGTACCCACTTGGTCTATTTATATTGTACTTGGCTTGCCTTCAAACTTCTATTAAACGATAGTTTTTGAACCAAAAGGGACATTTGATTATGACAACACCATGAGCCATATTAGTATGCACATTACTTTCTTCACAAAAAAACAGTCTCCTTGCTAATGTAGGAAACTGATATTTCAACCTAAGTTTTCTATTCAATAATGCTGAATTATCCACAGATAGAATGTTTTCTGAGGATTAGTCATGCCAAATCCTACTTTTATATCATTAATATGGTTTCACTTACTGTGGGACATGAAGCTCATTTTTGGCATGGAGGCATCAAATTTTTAACCCTGACTAGGTATTGGTAAAAAAAGAGATCTTTGCGGCTGGTCATAGTTCCGCTTCCTGTTCGACTCTGGTGTCTTTGCTGAGGGTGACACTGAGCTGCAAGTTGCATCTGGGGTGCCTTTAGGATTCAGCACCATGGCGGAAGAAGACATTGAGACCAAAATCAAGAACTACAAGACTGCCCCTTTTGACAGCCGCTTCCCTAACCAGAACCAAACCAGGAACTGCTGGCAGAACTACCTGGACTTCCACTGCTGTCAGAAGGCAATGACCGCTAAAGGCGGCAATGTCTCTGTGTGCGAATGGTACCAGCGTGTGTTCTAGTCCCTCTGCCCCACATCCTGGGTCACAGACTGGGAGGAGCAACGGGCTGGAGGCACATTTCCCAGGAAGATCTGAACTGGCTGTACCTCCCTCTCCTCTGTCCTCTGTCCTTCTCCCAGGATGGTGAAGGGAGACCTAGCACCCAGTGATCCCCACCCTGGGATCCTAAATCATGACTTACCTGCTAATAAAAACTCATTGGAAAAAAAAAAAAGAGAGAGAGAGATCTTCATTATTTACCTACCCAAACAAGAAAGCAACAAAAATGCTAGTCACAAAATTTATCTACACACCTGCCCAGGAATTTTTAAGCTAGTGGAACCATATCATTTACAGAGGTACACTTACTCAGGATTTTACTTATATTTGCTCTCCTGAAGATTGATGCATGTGGTAAAAGTGTTATCGAAAATATAGAAGCCTGGGCAACATAGCGAGACTTCATCTCTGCAAATAATTTAAAAAATTAGCTAGGCGTGGTGGCATGTCCCTGTGGTCCCAGATACTCTGGAGGCTGAGGTGAGAGGATTGCTTGAGCTGCGCAATCACGGCTGCACAATGAACTATGATCATGCCACTGCACTCCAGCGCGGTCAACGGGCTAAGACCCCATCTCAAAAAAGAAAGGGTCAGTGTGTTTCTTCAGTCAACAGGGTCAATGTAACCTTATTAGTTTCTTCTAATAATGCTGGAGACTCAGTTTATCAGGCTACAGGTAGTCTGTTGGGTGCTATCCTCTGGTTTTCTCTGCCGTGACTCCACTGTAGCATCACTAATCTGTCACTTGACTATATTGTTATACAGGACCAACTCTAGGTGCCAGCTTACATAGTTTAAAGTGAGAAAATCACACTTCAAAGATGTGCATTTCCAAATATCTCCTCTTCCTTTCATCGGCCTGATTAGGGTTTCGAAAATAAAATTTGGGGTTATAAATCTAACTGGAACCTGTCCAGAAGTACTTCTCACATCACTGCCCAAGCAACTGAGGGTACTTACTACTGGCATCTCACATCCTGCAGAAAAAAGTGATAGAGCTTCTCTCCCATGCAGGAAAGAACATGGCAGCATTTTCTCATGGGAATGGGAGACCAAGGGTCAGGAGAACTCTCTCGGATTTGGAATCATTGGGACATGACATACTTGGGGAGAAAAAAAAAAGTTAGGTGGAGACAGCAAGGGAAAAGTAAGTCAAATTTCAACTTCACAGTTTTTCAGTTTCCACCAAGCAGATTTAAAGAGAAATTGGTTAATATGACAGGAATATAGGAAGAAAAACATTAACAGAAACTGCAGTATTCTAGCCTTTTTACTCTAAGTGTTCCTAAATGAACCACTTTGTTAGTGAAAAATCTAAAGGAAGGGTCTTGGTTGGGTGCAGTGGCTCATGCCTATAATCCTAACACTTACGGAAGCTGAGACACGAGGATTTCTTGAATCCAGGAGTTCAAGATCAGCCTGGGTAACACGATAAAACCCTGTCTCTACAAAAAAATACAAAAAAATTAGCTGGGCGTGCTGGTGCCCAGGTACATGGGAGGCTGAAGTGAGGGAATCACATGAGCCTGGGAAATTGAGGCTGCAGTGAACCATGATCACACCACTGCACTGCAACCTGCGTGATGGGAGTGAGACCCTGTCTCAAAGATAAATAGGTAAATGCATACATAGATATACATGCATACATAAAAGAAGGGTATTTTTACTTCCGGTTTTGGCAAAAAGAGAATGTACCGTTAGTGTCAACTCTTCTGTGAATATACATTCACTGCTCTAGATTATTTTAGTATTGCTCTTGAAATGTACCCCAAATATTTACATGTATTTGTCAGCATTTCAAATCATATGTCACAGATAAGAGCGATGCTGTAATCTCAGTTTCATCTACCTTGTCTGCCAATAGGCTTTTAAGAAACTGAAGTCATATCATCTCTTGATATGAGACACACTAGCCTATTTTTCCCAAAGGGACTCCACCTTCAGAGTACATAGAAATAAACAGAAGATATGTTAAAAGTAGATTCTTGCAGGTTAACAAAGCCAAAAAATTTAACCTGTAGTTCAGGAATATAAATTTTAAAAAGTTCCCTAGTGTTTATAACATTTGAAAACCCCTACATTGAAAAGAGAAAAGACTATAGTCTATAAATAATCTTTGATGTGTTTCCAAATTGTATGAATAAAAGAATATTAACTGAATTTTCTAAATGCTATCTAATCTTGAGTAACTATTAGTGAAAACTTCCTCTAGAATCGTAGGTTATAGAGAGATGACATAGTAAATCTGATGTTTATAATTCATGTAACTACTGCTGGTTAACCTGAACCAATATTATAACAAGAGAAAAAAATTATTAGTAAAATAATTAAAACAATGCTTGCATTTTATCTCCAAGTATAATCATTTGTTAACTGTCTTAGTTAAGTAAATATATGACACAAATTGTTTTGTAGAATTTTAGGTAAAATGAAATAGTCTAAATTAATCCCTAATAAACTATATATCTAGCATAGTGCCTAACGTTAGTATTTGTTGAATCAGTTAATAACAATTAATTTGCTTGTAACTATTTCCCATTTATAGATACTTGAGTAATTTCAATATTTATGTTTGCAGAATAGTAAAGACAACAATAGAAAATAAACTAAAACTCATTTGTCTATATGAAAGCTAACAAAACATTTCATGAAAATCTGTTTATTTTATGGCTCAAACTAAAATTTTTGAGAGCAGCCAGGTCTTTCTATAAATTTAAAATTATACTTATTGGAAAATAGAAATATTCTTATTTTACCATGAGCTCAAATTACTGTATTAAGAGAGGGACTCATTTAAAATCAAACAAGTGGCTGACATTAGCAATGTAATAAACGAAACGTTATAAGGCATGGATGATCTAAAGATTTTTTCTTACTGTACATAAGCAATTTCCACCTTTATCTCTCAAGAACATAGTTATCATTCATAAGGCTTTTAAATAATTTAATACAGCATATACAGAGGCAATCTTGCTAAGATGCAGATTCTAATTCATAGGTCTGTGAATGAGCCTGAGATTCTGAATTTCTAGCAAACACACAGGCGACACTGATGCTGCTGCTCTGCAGATCCCATTTTGAGCACAAGGATTTAATACACCTGGAAAAGGTATTGAATATGGATGCCAGCAATTTAGATACACATTCCAGATCCCTGGCAATCCAATTGTGTTATCCGATGCAATTTATTCATCTATTCTGGATGTTTGTGTTGCTATGTATAAAATAAGGTAATTGGGGTATGTTGCCAAGGTTTCTTGAAGTTCTAAACCTAGATGTGTATACCATTCTATTTCATTCTCTAAACATCCCATTGATTTGTTGTGTCTTGTTTCTCTACTCATTTTAATAGTAACATACACCAAGGAAATAGGTTGATGAATTTGTGCCAAGAACTCTGGAAGGACTTTCTCTCCATAAAGTCCTTTGCCCATTTCTTCAAGAGCCATGCAGAGCCTCTGCTGTCTAGACAAGACACCTCAGCCTCCAGCTGCTTCCAACCTGGCTCCAAATGGCTTCAGTCTCAGAGAGGTGCTTGGCGGGCCTACTGGCCTCCAGCTTCTCTGTGCAGCTGTTCACAGTTGATAACGAACAGAGTCAATAATCTTTTATTTTTTTACCACCCTAGGTTTCCATCAAGCACAATTCACTTTTTGGTTGTTGACTACAGATAAAAAGACGCATACCAGGTTATATATTGTAACTTCATTTGCCAAGCTTCAAAATTGTTGTAGTAACCTTGACAAGCTAGTAGTGACTTGAAAGACTAGGACATGTATGCCATCAAAGGCACTCTATTAGTATGTGTGTATACTATTTATGCTATTGGAATGCAGTTATAGTTTGCACACCTATACCTATATTTTTCTAAAATACTATTTAAAGTCACCGTCACAAAAAATATCTTTAACTCTAGGGAAGCAGCCCCCATTGAATGTTTCTATGTTGTCTTATTCTCCAACAAACTTATTAAATGAAAAACATCACTCTATATTATTATAAACAGTTCTATCAGTTATCGCTTTCCCTTAAATAATGATAAAGCTGATAACTTTTAGTATACCAATGTAATTAGACTTTTCTGAAATCAAGCTTTTTTTGAAAACAAATTTCATTAACTCACAACATACAAATGTGAAATGAGGATTTTAGTTTTATGAACTGTGTGTTTTTTCAGCTTCATTCTTTTTTTTTTTTTTTTATTATACTTTAAGTTCTAGGGTACATGTGCATAACGTGCAGGTTTGTTATCACATTCTAATAAAGTGGAGCTAAGAAGTC
>NW_012118487.1:15807291-15815817 GCF_000951035.1 Colobus angolensis palliatus
GAGCTATAGACCAATGGAACAGAACAGAGTCCTCAGAAATAATACCACACATCTACAGCCGTCTGATCTTTGATAAACCTGAGAGAAATCAGCTTCATTCTTAATAATTATTCTTATAATGCAGTGAACAAGTGACAGCTGAAACACATTGAACAGAGTTCAAAAGTAACCAGGAATGGATAACGCACAATTTTCATCCTCTTTACTATCATGTTATAACATCTAGTTGATATTCAAATTTGAGTAACCACACAGTATTAGAATATCTTTGACGATTGTTTTTATATAAAGCAGTGATAGATATAGTCCTTGGTTTTAATACTAATCTACAATTGAACTTTCAATCATTAACAGTTGGAAATTTAAAATTAACTTAAAAATCAGCATTAGAACACTAGTAAACAGGAAAGTGATTGCTACATGTTAAATCTATACCTTCACATATCAATACAAATTTTCAACTAATCCAGAGTAGAATTGTCAACAAGAATGTCCTGGAATACTTTTCTATGTGTCTGCAATCAGGGTGCTGAGTAAAATTCTGCTGGACTAGACCCATATTATGAGTGAAAGCTGGGCTGGTTGTGGTGGTTCATGCCTATAATCCAAGCACTTAGGGAGGTTGAAGCAAGAGGATTGCCTGAGGCCTGGAGTTCAAGGCTTCAGTGAGCCATGATTGCACCACTGCACTCCAGCTTGGGCAACAGAATGAGGTCCTGTCTCTAAAAATACTACTACTAATAAAATAAAACTGTAAGGCACTGTTAAATGGCAAAGTGTAGTTGAATAGCCACCTGCGGGCAGAACTGGAGAAATTCTTTATGAATCTACTAGGAATTCAAACCAAATGCCATTACTAAGCCATTCTGGGGAGAAACAGAGAAGCTAGCAGGTTACTCTGATGTGCATTTCTCAAGAGATTCCCGCTAAAGACATAAGCAAGAACATCAACATCCAATTTGGATGATTTTTATTTCCTTCTCTTACCTAATTGCTGTAACTAGGACTTTCAGTTGTATGCTGAATAAAAGTGGTGAAAGTGTATATAATTATCCGGTTCCTGATCTGTTTGTTTGCTTGTTTGTTTTGAGACAGTCTCGCTCTGTCGCCCAGGCCCGAGTGCAGTGGCACGATCTCAGCTCACTGCAACCTCTGTCTCCTGGGTTCAAACAATTCTCCGTCTCAGCCTCCCAAGTAGCGGGGACTGTAGGAGCCCGCCACCACACCTGGTTATTTTTTATTTTCTAGTAGAGACTAGTGGTCACTATGTTGATCATGCTGGTCTTGAAATCCTGACCTCAGGTGATCCTCCCATCTCGGCCTCCCAAGGTGCTGGGATTATAGGTGTGAGCCACCGCGCCTGGCCCTCTTCCTGGTCTTAAAGAAAAAGCTGCTAGCTTTTCCCCATTCAGTATAATGTCAGCTGTAGGTTTGCCATATATGGTTTTTATTGTGTTAAATTAAATACTTCCTATGTCTAGTTTGTTGAGACTCTTTCTTGTAGATGAGTCCTAGGGTGTTTGTTGAGTGTGGCGCATAGGCTGTGGTTCTGGGTGGATTCAGTAGCATGGGCTTTGTGCAGTTTCTTCAGCTGTAATTTTCATCAGTGCAGTCTGCGATTACCCAAGTGGCCTAGGTTACAGGAGTTTGTGAAGGTGTTGGCGTGGTTTTGATGGAGACACAGGTGCCACGCTGATTGTTGGGCTGGGCATGTATTTGTGTGGAGGACCCTCAGGCTGTCCCATGTGGTCTCCTGGGAAGTGGAGTCTACCAGCCAACTGGCTGTAGGGTTGGGTGCAGGTACGTGGTGGTATATCCAGGAGGCTGGCCACTGCCACACTGGCTGTTAGGCATGTTCGGGGCAGGTGCAGTGGAACTAGCAGGGGGCCACTTCTGAACCAGCTTTCAGGCAAAGCGCAGGTGCATTCAGTGGGGCTGGCAGCTCAGTGACGGACTTTCTGGGGACATGGGACAGACATTGACAGGACTGTTGGGCCAGGTGTGAATGCAAGTGCAGTAGGACCAGACATCTCTGTCTCGCCTTTTCCAGGGAGTTGGGGCTGCTGCTGGATTTGCTCTTGGCCTGAGTGTTGGCCTGCACAGGCGCCATGGGACTGGGTGGCTGCTGCAGTCTCTCCAGGAAGGCAGGGCCCCTTTCAGGCCAGGAGTGGGTGCGTGTGAATGCCTCTAGCAGGGTAGCCAGGGAGTGGGGTTGGGCAGTTGTGCAGCACTCTCTGCAGTGAGGTGGGACCTGACCAGATTGGCTGCCAGGCCAGGAGCGGGCAGGTGAAAGTACAGTGGGCTGGCTAGCTGCTTGAGGCCACACCGTTGTGCAGGTCCATATGGGTACTCTCCAGTGCACTTCCTCAGTCACTCCAGGTAAAATACAGTGGCGTGTTTGTTGCTTTGGGTTTTTGTGTTGATGGCAGGATGGGGGTCTGGGGTGTGTCAGGCAACTCTAGTTGGCCCCTGTGCTCACATCACCAAGATATCCTTGAGGGAATCTTAATGTTTAAGCTATTGTAAGACATTTATGTATAAAATAAAATAGAGACTGATGCCTGAAATCCCAGCACTTTGGGAGGCTGAGGCAGTAAGATCACCTGAGGGCAGGAATTCAAGACCAGACTGGGCGATATAGAGATATCCCATCTCTACAAAAAATAATGCAAAAGATCAGCTGGGCATGGTGTTGTGGGCCTCTAGTTCCAGCTACTTGGGAGGCTAAGATAGGAGGATGGCTTGAACCTGGGAGGTGGGGGCTGCATTGAGTCCTGATTGCACCACTACACTCCAGCCTGGGTGACAGAGCAGAGTCTTTATCACAAAAATAATAGTAATAACAATAAAATGAAGTGGCAAATGATATTTTGTGATAGTAAATTTTTCATAAAAATATGTGATTATAAAAGGTAGAGTATATTAATGATGCATTTTATTGGTAGTATAATTTTTCATATTACAGCCACGTGTCACTTAATGGGAATACATTCTGAGAAATGTGTCATTAGGTGATTTCATTTTTCTGTGACATCACAGTGTGTACTTACAATAACCCAGGTGGTATAGGCTCTATGGTGTAGCCTATTGCTCCTAGACTACAAGCGTGTAGCACGTTACTGTAATGAATACTGTAGGCAACTGGAGCACAGCGCTATTTGTCTATTTAAATCTATCTAAACATAGAAAGAAGAAAGCAAAATACGGTATTATAATCTCAGGGGCCCACTGTTGTATACGTGGTCTGTCATTGACCAAAATGTTGTCATAAGGTGTATGACTTCCTTTGTACAATTTAAATATGAAAGAGAAAGTTAGCAGCATATCGGAAACCTAGTTGTCATACATAAGCAATGAACATGATTCATTTATTTTTGATAGCCTTCCAGTCTTAACATTTTCTCGCTGTTTCTTAATTTTATTTCCTAGGCTGAAAACCAGGGATCGTGGTTAAAACCCCTCTTTCTGTGTTCTAGCCTTCAGGCACTGGCGTCACAGCACAGTGGTTCCACTGCATCCAAGGGGCTCCACTGTTATTGTTGAGTGATGAGAAGAAAAATTTTAAACTCTGTGTCCTCAAACTGTCCATCTCTTAAGAAGAAGTAATAATAATAGTGACTATATTGTTGTCATGAGGATTCCATGAGTTAATAAATAAAATTATTTTCACTACTTATTTTGCACTAAACACTGCTTACATATTATTTTATAGATACCACCTATGCTTTTATTCTCTAATAACAATTTGAAGATATAATTTGAAAAAACATAGTTAAAATAATTTTATGGCACTTAAGAGTAGACTCTTCATCTTTCAGTTTTTCAACAAATATTTATTGAGTGGCTACTGAGTCACTTTTTAATACTGGGAATACAATCATGAACTAAAAGCACTCAGTGAGTGGTAATTTTTCTGAAATAAAGAAGTATATGTAAAGAATAGATAGGTAATGATGAGTGAGGTCCAAAGTTTATGCAAGGAACTAAAGAAAGGTAAACAAAGAACTTTGTGTGACAGTGGCATTTGAGTGGAGATCTGAATGACATGAGAGAGACAACTATGCAAAGATCAGCTGCAGGTTTAGTGTAGTGGAATACACAAGCAAAGGATCAGCTGGAGATTCTGGGTGGTATTCCAAGCAAAGGAAATCACAAATTTTAATGTCCTTGACACAGGAATGTGATTTTCACATTCCCCACCAAGAAGACCCATGTGGCTGGAGCAGAACAAGAGAAAGGACAAAACAGAGAGTGGTAGGAAATGAGGACAAAGAGGTGCCAAGACTAGATCCTGCACAGCCTAACGACATAGTGTAGGAACTTTGGTGGCACATGTATAGGGTGTGAGAGAACAGAGAAATCATGGAAGACACCACGACAGTTACTCTAATTACAATACAATGAAGGTATATCAGATAATAGTAAAATGATATTGAAAAACACAAAATCTATAGGATTTTCAATCATAGACTCAGTTCTGTAAAGGGAAGGAAATTTTAAATTCAAAATAATTCCAACATCAATCTACAGAATATTATTATTAAAATATAGCAAGCTGATTCTTCTTCTAAAAACATAAAAAGAAAAGTAAAACACCAAGAATACCCAAGAAAATTTCAAATAATTGAGATATATTGAAGAAGATATCTTATCAGTTAGAACACCTTATTATAAACTCATATTTCTTAAAATAACATGGAATTTTCTTAATGGAACAGAATAAAAACACTAGACACTTTTCCTATTTCCGTGGAAATGTCAGCACTGTTTCATGAATTGTGCTGAAGCAGGTAGCTGTTCCTTATGTACAAAGAAAAAAATTATGACCCCTTAATGCTCAACAGAAAAATAATTACGTATAGGTTAAAATAAACTAAACATTCTAAAAGAAATACGAGGACCATTTTAACAACATCAACAAAGGAGATCTTTAAGAAGGGATTAAAAATATCAAAATGGGCCAGGCGCGGTGGCTCATGCTTGTAATCCCAGCACTTTGGGAGGCCGAGGCTGGTGGATCACGAGGTCAGGAAATTGAGACCATCTCGGCTAACACGGTGAAACCCTGTCTCTACTAAAAATACAAAAAATTAGCTGGGCGTGGTGGTGGGCGCCTGTAGTCCCAGCTACTCGGGAGGCTGAGGCAGGAGAATGGCGTGAACCCGGGAGGCGGAGCTTGCAGTGAGCCGAGCTGGTGCCACTGCACTCCAGCCTGGGCGACAGAGCGAGATTCTGTCACAAAAAAAAAAAAAAAAAAAAATCTATCTATCTATCTATCTGAATGTCATAAACAAAAGTTAAACATACGAAAAAGTAGAAGCTATGTGTAAAAGCTAAAACTAAGGAGAGTTAGTATCCAGAAAATAAAAATAACTTGCAAATCAGGAAGGAAAACATATATCTCAACAGAAATATAAGCAAATATGCAGACATGAATTTCACAGAGTAAGAAACCAAAAAGACAAGAAGTACTTTAAATAACGTTTGGAGTAATGTGTCGCAAAGTAAATACAAATTATGAAAATAGTGATCTGATCTTTCATATCCATCAGATAGTAATGCTTTTATTATGTTTTTTTAATAACAAATGTTAGTGAAGAGATGGGAGATGGGAACTGATTTATGTCCATGGAAGCCAGGGAATGTGTTCCGGATTCCTAGCAAAGTTGAAGGTGTATATACTCCATAACCTAAAAATTCCGTAAGTAGCAGTTGGAATTCTAATACATTAATACACAAAGAGACATGTACAAAGACACATTAGAAAAACAGTAGAAAAGACAAGTTCTGTACCTAATGAATAAATCAGTGTGGAGAGCACATACAATAGGCTTCTGAATTGGAATCTACATGAAACAACATGGAAATGTAAAAGAAATTTACATATACGTTCAGTGAAAAATTGCGTTGCCAAATAACAAGTACGTCATCATACTATTTGTCATTTGAAAATTGAAACTGCAATATAGATAACTGATGAAATAAATACATGTTTGATAAAAGTATATAAAAATCAGTAGGTATGATTTGCAGCAATTTAAGCGCATAACTTAAAACTTAAGTCTAGGGAGCGAGGAATTGAGGAGGGATGAGAAGGTTGAGATAAATGTAATGTTTTATGTCTTTCGATAAAGGAATGATGTGAAGTAAATAAGGCATAGGGTTAAAACCTATTTAATCTTAGTTATGTGCACATATGTGTCAGTGATAATATCTTTGTAAAATTTCAGATACCTCATAATTAAAATTTGAAAATTTAAATAATGAATTTAAGGAAGTATCTTTGGCCACATAAATGCTGGAAGTGTGTTTTATCAAAGTTATGTGAGAAATACTTTTATATTTCTGTTCATCTAATTGTTTATTATGATCACATCTCTATAAGAAATATTTCTTTTTCAGTAAAAGTAGCTCAGAATTTTTCCCCTAGTTACTTATTATCATCAATATGAAGAAAAACAAAATGCTTCTTTCATATTAATTTTTAAAATAGGTGTTTTCTGTGTTGGCAACTGAAGTTTCAAATTAAAGATTGCTAGAAAATGGATTTTTCCCTTATCATAATCCCAGAAAACAATTCTAACATGAAGATGTAGTCACTTAAAATAGTATAAATGAAATATATAAAATAAAAGTTATTCAAAGTCTAAGTAAGATCGCCTCTTTAATTCATTCTGTATACAAGCCAAAAATCTGAGCAGGATGTCTTAGACACCTAGTTTTTCCCCAAACTCTAAGTCTAATGAATAACCGATTTGCTCTTATGGTTCCCCAAGGTTTTTCCACTCTCTTCTCCTTCCTAGTTTCTACTTCCCTTGTCTTAATTCAGGCCATTATCTTTGACTAGATCACTGAATTATCTTCCTATCTACTGTTACTGCCTCTAGGTTTTACAAAGGAATCCCTTTTCATATTTTAATCAGCATTTCTATCTAAAAAACACATCTCAGGCACTGCCACATCCTTAGGTAAAATCCTTCTAGGCATTTGAGTTCTTGAACATCCTCTCTGGCTCTCCAGTACCTGATTCCTGGCTTCTGCCTGAGCCCCTGCTCACCCTTTACCAGGAGCTCTGTGCACATGCTCCTGTTTGTGTATGAATCCATTTGCTCCAGCTTTCTTCTCTGCCTTGTTTTTCTTTTGCTTAGCTAAATCTTAGTTGTCTTGCTGCATTTCATTCACATATCTTTGGTGTCTTCTAGGAAACCATCCCTAACCCACTAGGCTGGGATAGGTGCCCAGGGAGCTTTCCAACTTCTAAGATACAGTGTGTACTGGAGAGACTACAGGTGGAGCTCGTTATTTCCACCTCCTGGTGTTCATTCTTTGTGTAATCGTCTCCTCCCAAGTATGGGTGCAACCTGACTTGTTGTTACAAGCCACCCTAATTTGTTATAGTTGCTACAAAAGCCACAGGAAATTTATACAGTGTCGCCATCCAATAAACCAGAGTCTGCAGAGATGGGTGCCACTCTGTCTTCTAGTCATGTTCTGATGAACAAGGAGAACTGGACCTTTTGAGATCCAAATCTCACTTCAAGCCAACAGAATACCTTCCATGTGACAGGAATGTGCTGTGCCTTGGTGGCTCAAAGATGAATAGCACCTGATCGTGGTTTTCCAGAACTCAGAGTTAAAAAGAAAAGGGCAGATACAGATAATTATATTACAATGTGCTCTGTGGCCCAAAAGTCTCTACATGATCTCATTCCTTTTATATAAATATTCTAAATAGTCCATCATTCCACCCAGGTCTCATTGCTCTTCCTTGAATGTGTCAAGCACTCTCCCACCACAAAGTTTTCGCATTTTCCCTCTAACTAGCTCCCTTACCTCATAACGTTTTTGCACAAATGTCACTTTTTTAGCAAATCTCTCATGCTCCATCCTATGTGAAATTGCACTTACTCCTCTCTGGTCCTTCAGAAATCTTTATGTTCCTTTCCTGATTTATTTATTTATTTTTTATAGTAGTCATCACCATTGGACAGACTCTGTGTGTGTGTGGCGGGGGGGGAGGGTAATATTTTTTTTAACCAATTTATGTGTTTAGTTCTTTCATTCCCAGAGGCCAGAGCAGGGACCATTTTGCCTATTTTTTCTACTGCTACATCCGGAGCATCTACAATCATTTCTGGCTCAGAGATATTCAGTAAGTAAGAGTTATTTTCAACCAATAATTTTGTTGTATTTACTTTAGAAAAAAATCCTAGTTAAATAAACTTCTTCAAGTACCTTATAGTAATATCCTGTTTCTGTGATTGGATAAACTAGATAAGCATTCATTAAAGTAAATTTGAATAAGCTAATTCTTAAGTTATTGTCATTTTTGAAAATTTTATAAAAACAAGAGTAAAAACAACTTTAAAAAACCACGCATGCACAAAGCAAAGAAGACCTAATACTTTCCTGGTAGCTAAAAGAAGAAGAGTTGCAAATGGCAACTGAGATATAATTCCAGTAAGCCTTTAAAATAATGTTGGTCAACACCTGTAATCCCAGCACTTTGGGAGGCCGAGGTGGGCG